>NC_090927.1:1161232442-1161871006 GCF_040938575.1 Ambystoma mexicanum | reverse complement strand
TGTGTAGGTGTGGGTTAGTTGGCTGAGGACAGGAAACGGAGGAGGACATCCAAGAACCAGAGGAAGCGAGAGTGATTGGAGTGTGGATGCTATTGTTAAAGAGGAGGTCTGTGAAGTGGTTGTGTGAGAGAGAGGAGAGTGTGAGTATTAGAGGTAGAATAGGAGTAGTGGTGGAATGGGATAGTAGTGGGAGGGGAGGTAGCAGTAGTTGTTGGGAGTAAAGGTAGTAGGTGGTGGGAAGAATACAAGTGGTAGAGTGGTAGTCAGTAGTACAGGGGAAGCACGGCACCATATCCCTGGGTGAGCAGAGCACCATATCCCTGGGTTCTGTAGCAACGAGAAGGTGTGCAGGGCACAACATCCCTGAGAGTCCTTGAGGGTCGAACAGGGGCTAGAAGAGGAAAGCGGGACCCCATATCCCTGGGTTCGGTAAAAGTGAGAGCGGTGTACAGGGCACCATGTCCCTCTGTGTTTTGGAGCAGTAAAGGTAGTAGAGAGGTAGTGGTAGTAGGGAAATAGGAACAGTGGTAGAGTGGGAAGAGCAACAGTGAGTGGGAATGTAGGAGGGGATATTTGCACTAAGGG
Source organism: Ambystoma mexicanum (assembly GCF_040938575.1). Taxonomy (NCBI): domain Eukaryota; kingdom Metazoa; phylum Chordata; class Amphibia; order Caudata; family Ambystomatidae; genus Ambystoma; species Ambystoma mexicanum. The sequence continues at coordinate 1,161,870,421 of NC_090927.1, read as the reverse complement.
AGATAGAAGTTATAACGAGAGGAATAGCAAGAGGTGGGGAAGTATATTAAGAGGAAGGAGGGAAAAGGAACCAAGGTAAAGGGATAGTTGGAAGTACAAGCAGCAATAAAGAATAGGATTGGTAAAGGAAGTAAGATCGAAGGGTGGAGGTGGAAAGGCAGAGTGAGAGATTGGAGGGACAGTAACATGGTGGGAGGAGAATAGATTAAGGGATAAGTACAGGAAAGGGTCAATTGTGAGAGGTTGTAAAAGCAGTGTGCATAATGCTGGGTGAAAGAAGGTACCATTCTTTATTCCCTAGGGAGACAGGTAGCCAGTGTCTTAGGGAAAACACCTGTAGTCATAGTTAGAAGAACAGATAGGTGTTACCGATCGGTAGTAACCAACAGCCCGGTAGGGACGTCTGGGGCAGGGAAATGGGTCCCAGGCCCGGCGAGGTTAGAGACAAAAAGGACAGCCCGTGCACCAATCATCCGCAGTCCCTTAGACCCCAAAGAATCGAGAACAGAAGCAGCCATTCTGACCATTAAAGTTTCAAATAAACACCCTTGGACTTTTCATAAGAGTCAGCGTGGTTATTTGTGATGGGACGCCCCATCACAATAAACTATTACATAGTGGTAATATCGCTTTGAGTATAGTCAAAGATTCCATTTCAGCAGGGGATTCCAAAATGGAAGAATCAGTGGAGTCAGAGGAGGAAGGAAGAGGTATCAGATATAGCTGATGAGGGATACGCCCTGACTGAGATGCGCACCAAATTGTGAGCTTTAGACAAGTTAGAAGAGTTGGTTAGTGCAGTGCGAATTATATTTTCAGATAATGTCAAATTAGTCTTATTCAACACTTGTAAAGACTCTCCTATGGACTCCCTTCGTTAATGTAGGCATAAATAAAGGAGGGAATATTGTCCACTGGGTTATATATTATAAACTCATAATCTGGTTCATTATGCCTTTCTAACATATATAATCAGCTTGGGCTTCAATGTTAAGAGGCAGTTGTATAGGCCTCATAAATGACATGATTTTACTTTGTTGCACTGGGGATTGCCGTGGGGTACACGTGTCTTATTCTGCTGCTACAATGCCTTCCACAGTAGCGTTCCCATGGAGTTTGCGGCAAATGCGCTTTTTAAAGATCCTGCTTGATTGCAATGCTGGCTTTCATTATTTCCGCTGCAGAGATGGTAAGATTTGTGTGCTGCAGGCATAGTTTATAGTAAACAGGAAATAGACTTGCCACAATCTTCAGGCGGCAAGCCTGTACACTGTCAACGGCTCTCACTAACACTTGCTGTATCTTGCACACAGCACGCCAAGAGCGACTCAAAGGGTATTACTCCCAACAGTCACTGCTCAAGGTTGAGTTATAATTGACTCGGAGCTTCTGGTGCGAACCTACAGACTGCCAACTACTCTCCCTAAAGCTTGCCGGGACCTGCACAGAGCACCCAAGAGCGGCTCAAAGTGTACTAAAACCAACGGTCACCGCTCAAGGTTCAGTTATAATTTAATCTCCTGTTAGTTGCTTATATACTGGGGACTTGGTGGATAACTAATGAATGTGGCAACTGCTAACGCGTAGTCCCTTCTCAGTCCATTAATATTACTGCCGACTCGGAGGGCCAAACAATGGCCACAGGAGTAGGTACCCACAAATAGCCACAAGTAAGGTAATGAAAGCAGATATCCACAGGTAAGAAGTAATGGGAACAGTTAGAAGAAATATCAAAACTGCTTACCTTTCAGCTCATGCTCTTCCAACTACAGCTTTCCCCAGCAGACACTGCTGTAGGGTAAGTCATCTCTGACTGGAAGCTGGAAGCCCTGGGGCGCGTAGGAGACAAAGGCCTCTACCAGTACTCAACAATGACCCCTCTCAACTCCAGCACCAGCCCAGTCAGGCCCCCTGCAAAGCAAAGCATGCCTCACAATCTCGACTCAGGGCCCGGAGCCTGCAGCACCAAATAAAACATGGAGGAGTCAAAAGGACCTCTTAACGTACAATATACAATGTTGCAAAACACATCAAGCCGCACCTCAGATTTCAGAGTACGCTCAATCAGTCTGTGAGGCCACTTCCGATGTGAGGGGACATCTCAAGATGTAAATGTGCAAAATACAAAACAAGTGACAACAATCAATGAAATTCTTGAAACACACAAACAATAGGGAAGGTGACTGAGAACAGCACAGGAAGGTCTCTGAGGTTCACAAACTAAGGTTTCTCTAGAAACACAAAAAAGAAAGTGTTAGCAAACTTTCATTTTTTAATTTTGTGGCAACACATAGGGACAGGGAAAGTACAAGAGAGACTAATTTCCAAGTTATTTTCCAAGAAGGATGGATAAAAAGGGAAGATTAGAGGGGGGCATAAGTAACTCAAACATTCAAAAGGGGTTTAAAAAACACCCTAAAAACACCACAAACACTGAACAAACAACTCCGAAAACGTGAACACTCTCATAAACTCAACAAAGCACTATGGAACTCCACAAAAATCCATTTGTGATCCAGTCATGTCCACTCCTAACTCGACCACCAAGCATAAACCAAAAAGGGAGAGTAAGCAACATTGGCCTGTTGAAAGCCCAGTAGCCTGTTGCCTCTGATTATCTAGTCTAACTCCCCTTTTCAGTCATGGCCATGACACAGTGTCTAACTCCCCTTGGGAAAGCCCACAGGAATCCCACAGGGTGTACCGAATCTGAATGGAAAAGCTCAAGCTTCCAACAGGCACATTTTGGAAGGAGCAAGCACCCCTACAATTCTGCAAATGCTCACCAGTTTAAAGAATATACTTTTTTAATGCATTTTTCTGGCATGTTGAAGCATCTGGGTTCAGGATCAAGTGTCAGGTACGCAGAGATGACACAGTAGGCATGTAGTTATAAAAGGAAAGTTGCTTTATTATGTTACAGGGCTATTTGGGTGAATGGAGGCTGGAGCTATGTAACAGGCATCCTCTCAAGTCAGATCTCCCATCCTGAAACCCAACTGACAGTCCTGGAACCTTGATGCCCTATGAGGTTCCAGGCTACATCATCGCATTCTACTGCCTGCATCGGTGCGCAAAACACAAGACAGATACTGCACATCATCTCTCTTTCAAAACCCGCACACAACAGGATTCATAAACCAGGCTCTCAGATCAACACATCAAGCATCCACCATAACCAACCAGACAAACCAACCACATCCAAAACCCTCTTGGCGTGCTCCACATATGCGTAACTAACATTCAGCAACCATCTTGAAACACAAATCCACCACTTACCTGGGACTACCACTCCCGAGTTTTACACCTGCCACCTGCAAGCACAAACCATATTCAAGCCACACTCAACAACCATCACGGCTTACTCACCTCCCACTCTGTCTGCCACACAGAGACTCGGGCCTGCCACGCCCGCAGCACAAACGCAACCAACCAGGAAACTCAACTCACACTCGAATACCATATCAAAGCACACATCACTTGTCCACATACAGCACCACCACTCATTCTCACCACAGAAACCTGTATTTTGCACCCTTACTATCATTACTCTCATACACTCACTACCCTCAGAGAAACGTTAAAATAAAGGAAAAGAGAGAAAAGATATGCACAAAACAAAGAACACATACAAACAACTTAGCTGAATAGACACAGCACGTATAATAAACACCACAACAGACAGTTGATCAGAAACCCCATTGTGTGTCAGATCTTACAAATATAATGCATTCACCACAAATAACATTATGCGCAAATTCAAAAAGGCCAATTACTTCATACATCCATCACAGAATAAATAATTACCTTGCCAGCTATATACTGTCAGACACATCCATGCTCCACTTCATGGATAACAATTAACATGCATGCCCATACATCATATCACAATCACTTCACAACTTATTTATGCTTCTCATTCATGAAACATCTATATATATCACATACATCAACAATTCAACTTCATACCATAACTTAATCTGGGCTCATAACTTCATTTGGGCTCATACATTATACCACCAATTTGCCCATTAGGCCATATAATTGCATGATAATTCGTCCCATGACACCATGCACTTCATTTCTATTATGAACGTACAGTGCCACACTCATGCCCATCTAAATACGCCCATTCAAAACATTACACCATTACTACGTATCATAAATATTACAATTCATTTCCTTTATTTAACACTTAATTCATAAAACACACCCCATTCATTACATAAAACATTTCCTATAAGATTGCATTGAATATCATCAATTTATTAAACACATTTCTTTATAAATGCATATAATCCTAAAAGTCCATGGTGCGTGCACCTTTAACCCTGAAAATCCTAAAAAAATGTTAAAACAACTAGCGTATTAACTTTTGCATTTACCTTTCATGTAATTCAAAACTATAGTACACATTCCCTACTGTTTATTCTCATATGATGCCATTCACCACCATTGTGCGCTTCACAATCGTTCTCATTCCAACCTTCCCAGCCAAGCGCAGAACTCAACCAACCAGTGTCACATTAAACTTTTAAACACGGACGCACAATGCATCAGATATCCTAAATAAAACGTGAATTCACATATTGCACTCCACAGTAAACAGTATTTCATTAGCCAGTGACCATACCTTGCTCGCAGATCTTCCCCATTACGCAAACTGGCTATTCCCGACATATTTCATTTGACATTAAACAACCTAACATTTCGTTTATAATGAAACAGCATACCCGTTGTCTTGCTTAATCTACCTGCATGCGGATTGAAAATAAACAGTACCTTGTTGCTGTGTATTAAAAAAAAAAGTAACGTCCATAACACCGCTGCAGTTCTCAACAGGTGTAGTCCCCATAGGCTACTTTGTTTCTAACTTTGCCGCCGAACTTCCGCTACCGTTACAGTTTCTTTTGTCAAACTATTCTTGTGGGAAAGCAAACGCATACCGACGTTCACCACATATTGAAAAATGAACTCCTCACGGCAGCGTCATCAACCAATAACACGGAAGGCATTCCCTTCTTCCGTGACTTCATCACGCTAGAGCATGCTGATGGCCCGTTCCTCTAATATTATCCCTCATCATACGGAGCAAGGATAAAAAAGCGTTGCTCCATTCTCTGACGCGGATCAAAACGCACAGCATCCAGCGTTCTCGGCTTCACCAATACCCACCAACGTTCTAATGCGTCATCATTTGATTCACCAGCATCTCGTTGTTCGCGTCTCAGGCACCATGACGCAGCAACGGTGCGATCTCAGCTGCATACCATATAAAGCTTCCACAATGCCCCAATTTAAGTTCCATGTCATAAACACATCCCGCATTGCGCCCTCAAGTCATAGCCCTGGCTTCCACTGCGCCCTCAAGTCATAGCCCTGGCTTCCACTGCGCTGCGGCACTCGCATTAACTTTGTACAGTACCTTTTATAAGCTTCACTGTCACACAGCTGCCAAACCAAAAACGCCAGTACAGTGCGCTGTCTTCAGGCTGCCTGCATGGCCACACCTCTATCCACATGCACCCAGATTTTCAGGACTTATACCACATTACATCTGGCCCATTCCTGACACCTTCAGCGTTCATCAGTTTCAGCTTCACAAGCTTTGCTTTTCTGGGCTTTCTTGAACTTATTTCTCCTTCAGCATGGGCCATCACCTCCTCAAGGTTCACTTCTGCCATCTCTAGACTCACATTAAAGAACAGAAATTCAGAAAGCATGCCTAATAGCATCACTGTGCTAATATTGAATCTAGACGGTATTCCCAACATCATTGAGTGTGCCCTAATAGCATCACTGTGTTAAAAGTTGAATTTAGAAGGTATTCCCAACATCATTGTCTGCCTGGTCGCATAGACTTTACTGATTACCACAATATCACACTACTTCGCTTACTCTCTCCTAAGCACCGCCATTAAACTAGAACACAGCAGTACTATGACACATTTGGTAAAGCTGTTCTCATACTAACATGACTCATCAAACTACCCATCATCCTAATAAAACACAGCTAGCTAGCGCACACCGGCTAGCGTAGGCGTCTCCTCAGGCCTAACGCAGCCAGAACTCAGTCTGGATGTCCACCCTTCAGACTGAACACATTCAACTGATCTCCTCAGCACCACACCTACCGCTAAGAAGCAGCTATCCTGCAACAACCACACCAGCTGCACACATACCTGGTGCGCCCACGCACTTTACGACTCTCTCTCTATCAACTGACTTGAACTGTGGTTCCCAAGGGCGTTCAACCAACCAGCGCTTTGAGATTATACCAATGATACATAAGGTGCTATACAAATGCAACATAACATAACATCCTCGTCGCTATTGAAGCATCTGGGTTCAGGATCAAGTGTCAGGTACGCAGAGATGACGCAGGAGGCATGTAGTTATAAAAGGAAAGTTTATTTTTTATGTTACTGGTCTATTTGGGTGAATGGAGGCAGGAGCTATGTAACAGGCATCCTCTCAAGTCAGATCTCCCATCCTGAAGTCCCAACTGACAGTGCTGGAACCTTGATGCCCTATGAGGTTCCAGGCTACATCATCGCATTCTACTGCCTGCATCGGTGCGCAAAACACAAGACAGATACTGCACATGTACAGTGGATTCAAGAATTTTGGTTGAAATACATACATCTCTTCTTCTCATAGAAAGCCATTTTAATAAAGATAGCAGGTTGTAAAAAAGCGCTTTAAGGTGGATTATTTTCACTTCAAAGCACTTTAATGATCTCACCAAATATTACCCAATTTAATAGAATTCAATGGATCAATCTCATCAGGATAAAGGGCTGAAGTGTCCTTAATGGGATTCAAAACTATGACTGCATATTGTGTAAAGATGACTGTGGGAAGCGCCTTTCCTTTCTTGTAGACTTTGAACAATAGTATGGGAGACTATTCTATCTGAGGCTTTTTAGTAATGAAAACAATAGTGATTGTTCGTGATTGAAGTTCAGCTATAGGATAACCGTAATACAGTAGTGCATTTATTGAATGTATTGGTAACATATATGTACATTTCCGGTGTGATTTGCTACTAGAAAAGTCTATGTTTTAAAACGTTCATTAAAAAAAATGAACACTACTGTAAATATACATCTGAATATTCTAATATTACTAACAGTCTTCTCAATAAATGCACTGACAATGATTATCATGACCAGAATGGTTTATGAAAGAGATTGGCATGCAGCTGCATCTAAAGCATGGAATATAGAATCGTAAACGAGTATTGCATCAACTCCAAGTTCGTGGTCACTCGGTTACATGTCTTTATATCGAGATCTTATATAAAGAATGATTATATATCAAAACTTTTATAACGAAAAATGTTATAGTGAATGCACTTTTTTTGGGGCAGAGCTTGAACGCCCATTTCTGACCCCTAAAAACTCACCCCAACCGTTTCCCAAAAATATCTAAGCCTTTTCCCCACCCCTAAATGTATTCACTATAAACGTTTTCGATATGAAAAACTCAATACATGTTCTTTCAACATAACATTTTCGATATAAACACTGCATACCAGTCACTCCTGTTTCTGATATAAACTCTGGTATTGTGATAAAAGAGTAGGTTCAGTGGCTTTACATCATCAAGTCTTTTTGGGCTGCTAATATACTTTGGCAGTGATCTTTGTGGGTTTTCCACACTCCACCCTGATCGTATAAGAGTGAAGGGAATAAGGACCCATCACCAGCTACCCAACATCTTTCCGTGGCTCATTTTAATGTGTTGCATGTATTTATGGGGTTTTGTTTTGGACCGCAACTGACCTGTCAGGAATAAATCCGGATTACGTCCCCATCACTATGTCTGGCATTAACAAACATAACTGCGTAAAGTTCACTGCCATTGCGTCTTGAATTAGATTTCAATGTTCTTCAAAAGAAACATTGGAAACCTTTTTTATTTCACGAGAACAATGTGTTTCAAATTGTAGCTGGCGCTATCTACTATCCAGTGACAGAGATGTTAAAGGCTATTATTTTTACAAGACAACATTTATTGCCCATAATACTGCAAACAGATTGACTTTTGGCTGAGGCCCATAAGGTTTTTACTGCCATTGTCTTCAGGACTTGCGCTTGTATGTTTAGAAATGGACGATATATCATGACCTGAATAGTTTCCGTGGGATGTACATGAGCAGAGAGTTGGCTGATTATGCTGCGGCCATATACTACACATGTGCAGGCCTTACAGGCTCTTAAAGGTATGGAAAGCCAAGTTAATGTCCCGAGCACTACTGGATTTTGAAAATGACAATGTAAAGGTAACACAAGAACACAAAGTACAATAATGGTTCCATAGTTATGTGCACCGTAAAGGAAATAAAGGCTAAACATTTTATGGGCTAAACAATGGTGAAAAAACAGAACATATAAAAAACTGTAAATGATCGTATGCAAATTCATTCCATACTGCCTCCACCCTCTTTCACTTGATCAAAGCGAGTACAGGAGCAGCGAAGGATCGAAATGAAATTAATTGAATAGATGACATGCAGTTCACAGCGAATGCTTAGCACCATTTTCATAATATTGCTGAGCAGCCATCCAATCAGGATGCAGTGATTCCAGATATTATTTTCTGGTAGTGTCTGCAATTCCTATGCCTAACTGGCTGCAGCTCAGCAAAGTTCTGCGCCTTCCTCCGCCTCCCTGGCTTAGTGCAGTTTGCTCATTACCCATCTGCCTCCTCTCACTCTGTCCCCGTTTCTGGCACCAGACCAGGCCGATGGCCCACAGCCTCTCAAATGAAAATTCCTTGGGCCATTGAAGAGGGGGTCCCTCGAATTTCCCTCATGACCCCTATAAGCATGACAGCCCGAAGAGCCAGAAATGTACATATGCGAACAGATATTCTCTCAGACAACCATTAAAACCTTATCTATCTGAGGTCTTCCTGGATACAGGTGCCCCAACACTGATCATGGATCCAGACACCTCAATGGACATGATTAACTAATGACAAATATCTAACTGTGCTGACATCATTAGAGACACCACGACACATAAGCCACGACGCAAACTTGCATCCCTGCACGAAGTTACACGAACACACACGTGCACACACGAAGAATATGCTTAGACAGTTCTGGAGATAGAGGACAGATACATATACATACTGTCGAAAGCCTTTATCATTTTCTCTGAAGAGCCAAATGCAGAAACGCAAGAAAAGCAAGAGAAACAGAGCAAGCTTGCAGCCGCTTATTGCAACTAACCCTATGGAAGCACAGAATCGTATAAGGAACCTATAAGGACCAGGTGCCACTAACCCATATGGAAATTAATACAATATAGATATATAGAAATGATAGCACAACTATAGTAGAATTACATGAAGCCACAGGCCTCAGAAGATGGGGCGAAGGAACACAGATTTTCCAGTACACTGTAAAGGACTGGTGCTCGTAGCCAAGGTCTGAGACGAGCAGAACATTCCTGGCCTCAAAGACAAGGAGCCACCTGCAAAATAGCAAAATAAATCCTCACTAATTGCAGACCAGAAAGCTCAATTGTGTGGTCTTCTCTCACATGGTGCGGCCGAGCCGAACAATGGCCCTTCACCTGCGGTGGGAAGATGAGAAGTTCCCAGCGAAGCAGACACAGGTGTTGTTTTACAACATTGCAACCCTGCAGGCACTCTTTAAGGCAGAGTGATTATACTGATGGCAACAAGGGGGGTATACAGTCTTTCTTTTCACCTTGAGAAGCTACATGGAGCGCTGAGAACAGAGCTGGCTCCCAGGTCTGGCAAGACCAGCTCCAGCCAATCCGGAAACACAAATCCAGGGGTGGATGGCAAAGGGCAAGTGCCAATGGTAATCCTGCAAGCCTGCAACAAGGTAATAGATAGTTTCTGGGGAAGGTTCAGGCAATGCCACCTGACATGAGAGGGCCAGTTAGCTAACATCTATAGGTGCTGCCTATAGGCAATACCACCCCAACCACCAATCATGTATGCTCTTAGATTTTTGGGGAAGAGCCCTGACTTGTGACGTCAGACCACAATAAAAGCCCCTGACACAGGCTCAGTAGTGGTGATTGCTGGAGATCTTGCCATTTCCTGTATGATCCCTGTCTGTTATGGAAAATAAAGGACAGTTCTAACTTGCCCTTGGCTGAGTCCTCTGTCTGTATAACAGGGGAGGATTTGTTGGACCGTGAGGTTGTCTAAAAGGTGAATGTGTAGTGAGAACATCAGTCCTCTGGTAAACCTAAACAAGCGGTAGCAGAGGGATGGTTCACTACGCCTGTTCGGCATAGAACCACCTCTTCCGTCACAGTGCCTGGAGGGCTGTGAGGACCCCGCGGAGTGCTAGACCACATGGGACTGAAACCCGTTCAGAGGCTGTCAGGAGCCGTCTTGGAAATATCCTGCCTGTGGTCCATGAGGAGCCCAGCATACTAGAAGGGTGGTGTGGCAGTTTTGGGGAGAGCAGGTGGCTGAGCAGTGTCAGTGGATCGAGGAGAGTAAATATTGACCAAGCCACATGGCAATTGAGGGGGTTGGTAAAGAATTGTTGGGTGTGGGATGGTGATGAGTATTGTTAAGTATTGTGACGTATAGGGGGCGTGGCTACGAGAGCCATGTAGGAGGACGCGTTCCAGCGGAGCTCCCGAGATCCTGAACAGATCCGGGCAAATTAGTGCGGTGTGACTGCTTATTGAACACCGACGATACGCATGCCAGCGTGCGAAAGTGCTACCTATGCACTGTGAACTTTTGGAGGACATAGTAGCTACGGCGGCGAAGATTGGAGAAGAAAAGTCGAGAGACGTTGAGGACAAAGGGCGACTCAAAATGGCCGACATAGGCCCGAGACGGAATAGAAAAGAGTAGCGGGAAGACCTAATGAGGCCAGCGTGCAGTGCGCCCACTCATCATTCGAAAGACCTGCACATCCCCAGAACCATGTCAAGTAAGGCAGTGCGACCCAAGGCGAAACAGCCCACGCTGGACGACTTCACCAAGACGTCCCCGGGCCCGGACGCCACCAAGAATAAAGATGCATCGGCCGTGGGTGGCGCGACGCCTTCGAGCTCTAATCAAGAAATCCTGGCGGCGATTGCGGACCTGAGAGCAGCCTGGGAGTCGAAATTAGAACTGGCTGTCTCCGAATTAAAAACGGCATTGGACCTCAAAGTTGGGGAGGTCCAGGAGGACGTCAATCTGCTGAGGCAGGACGTTAGGGTTCTGGCAGAGCGCACAGAGTCCCTGGAAAAAGAAGTTGGCCCGAATACGGCGGACTGCGCCACCCACAAGGCAAAACGGCACGCCCTAATTCAAAGGGTGGGCAACTTGGAAAGTAGAGCGGAGGAGGCGGAAGGACGAGCCCGTCGCAACAATATCCGCATTGTGGGCCTACCGGAGGGGACGGAGGGCCGTGACCCTACTGACTTTGTTGAGACCATGTTACTGCAGGAGATACCCGGAGGGGCCTTATCCCAAGGCTTCGCAGTGGAAAGAGCGCATAGAGCCTTAACGAGGAGGCCGCCTCCCGGAAACCCGCCTAGACCCATCATTACCAAAATTCTTAACTACCGCGATCGGGAAAGAATATTGGAACATTTTCGAAAAGGAGGCACGATCAAGAGAGGAGCAGCAAACATCACGGCGTATCCGGATTACACTCTAGCTGTGCAGCGGAGCCGCATGAATTTTGGGACTGTGAAACGGAGGCTGAGGGAGGCAGGTTATAAATATATGTTGCTTTATCCTGCAAAACTGAAGGTTATACAGGCGCATAAAACTTTATTTTTCGAGACCCCAGAGGACGCCATGGAGTGGCTCGACACACAGGAATGCCCCCAGGAATCGGCGGACCGGCCCAAGAAGGACTCGGAGGAGCTGCGGAAGGCGTAAAATGGCGTCGCAAGATGGCGCGACTCACGGACTTTGAGACTTGATTATAGTCGGTTCGGAACCTTCGGTATGGAAGGTCAGTTGGTTGTACTGTTTGTCGCAAACACTGGGATTATTACCGAACGGGAGCCCCATGGAGCGATACTCTTTCCCCACAATAGCTTAGGTTAGGTGGCCATTAGGGCGACCTCACCCTACTGGGCTCCGTGCACTGATCGGTGATTGCGGAACTAGATGTGGGGGTGCCTGAGCTCTGTTGTTGAAGCTGGGCAACAGTTGGGGTGTGTGGTGTTGGGGGGAGGTCGGGTGAGGGAGGGGAGAGGGAGTTGGGGTTTGGTTGTGTGTGTAGTTAGTTGGGGAATGAGCTTATTCGCAGAGTGGCTGCAGTGGGACGCCTTCTGTGTCATGCGAACTGCTGGAGGTTCCTGCAAATGGGGTGGGAAGACACATAATTGCCATGGGAGACCTTAAGATTGCCACCTGGAACGTCCGCGGACTCAATAATTACCTGAAAAGAAATAAATTCATGTTGTATCTTAAACGACAGAAGATCGACATTGCCCTGCTACAAGAAACGCACCTGACCCAACATAAACTAGACCTTGTAAAGAAAAAATGGGGTGGCACGGTGGTGGGCTCCCCGTACTCGGCCTATGCCAGGGGTGTGCTGATCTGGGTGGCCCCGCATGTCCCACTCAGAATTGTACGAGAGGAGGTAGACACGGAGGGTAGGCTGGTAATACTAAGGGCACTGATTGAGAACAGAGGACTGAGTATTATTAATACATATGCCCCCAACCAGAATACTGCTATATACTTCAGGACTTTATGTACACGCCTGGGCCCGTGCGCAGAGGAACCGATTATCTGGGGGGGGGGACTTCAACTGTGTTCTTGACCCCAAGATAGATAGGTCCGACAGTAAAGTGGACAGGCCCACCCCGGCGGCTTGGGCTTTACGGGTACTATTAGACGATTTTGGACTAGAAGATGTCTGGAGATTGAAACACCCCACTGCCTTGCAGTACTCTCATTATTCGGCCCCTCAACAGTTGCATACGAGACTAGACTATTTCTTTGCCACGCCAGAAGTGGCGATAGCAACTACTCAGATTGAATACAGAGCGAAGGTCCTGTCGGACCATTCGCCCTTGGTGATGGCCTGGCAATATGGCCGCCCCAGAGGGCGGATACCAACATGGCGCCTTCGGGCGGAGGCGCTTAGAGACCTGGTCTTCAGAGAGGATATTAGAGAGGCGATTATACGGTACTTTGAGGAGAACACGGGCAGTGTAGATTCGGCTAGTACACTTTGGGAGGCCTTCAAGGTGGTATTGAGGGGCAACGCTATTTCCAAATCAAAGGGCCTGCAAGGGGGGGTTCTAGCTGAGCTAGAGAAAGTGGAGAAAGAATTGGAGCGTGAATGTACCAGAGCGGGGGGGGGACACAGACCTAGTACTTGAATTACAGCAACGATGTTCGGAGCTTTGGGAGCGGCTTTGTGACGTCAACTACAGGAAATACGTGGAGAGGCAGCATGCAGGCGGTGACAAAACTGGTCGCCTACTGGCATGGCTTTATAAGAGGGAAACCCCTAGGGCCCCGATCATGATGATAGAAAGGGAAAATGGGGAGGAGGCTCACACTCAGGAAGAGGTTAACGCTGCTTTCTTAGATTATTATAAAGCGCTGTATGAGGACAAAGGGGAAGACAATCTGGATAAGATCAGGGACACACTGGAAGATATGGAATTGCCTAGAATTAGTGCAGAGGAAAGGGAGGAGTTAGACGGTCCCATTACGCTAGATGAACTGGAAGAGGTGGTGAAACGGCTGCCTACTTGCAAGACCCCGGGCACTGATGGACTCCCGAGTGAGTTCTATAAAACATATAGCGCAGAGATACTCCCCCCTATGCTGGAGATGTATAATGAATCATTTGAAGAAGGCCGATTGCCGGACACGCTCAGAGAGGCGCTGATCGTGCCGCTTCCCAAGCCTAACAAGCCGAGACAACACTGTCGGTCGTACAGACCGCTGTCGATGTTGAACCAAGACAGTAAGATCCTGACAGCGGTCCTGGCGGACAGGCTACGCAAGGTCATCGGCAGACTGATACACTCGGATCAGACTAGTTATGTTCCTGGCAGGAATATAACCCATAATCATAGGCGGCTCCACCGGGTGATCGAAGAAGGGAACAGAAGGGATGAGGAAATGGCAGTGATTTCCTTAGACGCAGTCAAGGCATTTGACTCGGTGAGGTGGCCGAAGCTGTTCGCGGTCCTGGGGGAATACGGGTTCGGGCCAGGCTATATCAGATGGGCGAGGCTGCTGTATAGCCAGCCAACGGCTAGGGTGCGCACGGGATCGGTGATATCCGATAAGTGGCGCCTTGGTAGGGGTACTAAGCAGGGATGTCCTTGGTCCCCGATGTTATACATATTGGCCCTGGAACCCTTAGCGGTATATCTCAGACAGCAATATGACCTGGTGGGCATCGAGGTGGGAGGAGAGAGCCACTTGATATCCCTATATGCCGATGACTTGCTGCTGTACCTAAAATATCCAGAGGAGAACCTCCAGTATGTTTTGGAGGTCATGCAGAAGTATGCCGAATTGTGAGGGTCCCCACGGAACGCTTACCGGTATTACCCGTGCCTTGGGCAACCGAGTCCTTCCGATACCTCGGAATAGACATATATCATACTGTGGTAAACGAACATCTGCACAATACTGCAGTTGCTGTGGATAAAATCTGTGCGTCCATGCGATTTTGGGAGAAGCTGCCGCTGGCAATGATGGGGCGGGGGGCGTGCTTAAAATGGTTGTCCTGCCTAGACTGTTGCATTTCTTCAACAACATACCATACTTAATACCTAGGAGGTTCTTTACCAAACTCGACAGTATGTGTAGGGACTTCCTATGGCACGGCACTCGCAACCGAGTGGCACTGTGGAAGCTGCAAAACTTTCACGATAAAGGAGGGATCAAATTACCGCATTTTGAGGCCTATTATGTAGCGAGCCAATTGCAATATGTTACACAGTGGCTCTCTGATGAGGAATCTCCCGAGTCTAGGTTGGTTGGGACAGATTGCGCCCCGTTTTATTTGAAGGAGATCATCTGGGTTCTTAGACAGGACTTAAATGTTCGCCCTGGCATGCTGTTACTTGGGTGGAGAATGTGGCGCAGAGCATGTCGGCTACTGGAAAGCCTGGACCCGTGTTCGCCGCAAGTGCCACTGGTCGCCTTGACTGCGGGGGATAGCCAACTTAGGAAAATGATCAGAATATACTGGGAATCGGTTGGGTTGGCCACGTTAGGAGATATATGGCAAGATGGGGCCATCAAGGATTTTGCAGACCTAAAAGAGGAGACTGGGTTACATGGGGGCCAATACGTTACATACCTCAGGTTGGTACAGATTATCCGAAAATCTTGGCCTGAGACGGTGTTAGCGGAGGATCCGGACGCCCTGATTGACACGATATATGATATATCAGAGGGCGGACACGAGATTTCCAGATTGTATGAGGTGGTGATGTCCCGGGTGGGAAAGGACCTGATGGATTTGAGACTAGAATGGGAAACGGAGGTGGGGACTCAGATGACTGATGGGATGTGGGAACGGGCTATGGGATATCATAAAAAAGTGTCCAGAAATGCTAGATTACAGCAAATCCAACTATATATCACGCACAGAGCGTACATGACCCCCAAAAGGATAGCTAAGTTTGCGAACACAGGCAGACAAGCATGTCCGAAATGTAACGAGGAGGACGCGGACATGACGCATATGTTCTGGTCCTGCCCAGTAATCGAAGTCTTCTGGGGAGAAGTGTCACAGAAGTTAGCAGACAAAGGGGTCCCGATAAGCATTGACACGGCCTGGGCTTGCCTCCTAGGGGGGTTCCCCAGACCGAAGAACACCAGACATCTGGGGAAACTGAGAGACCTAGCGTATATACTCGCTAAGAGGAGGATAGCCATGAACTGGAAGCAATGCTACAAACCCAGGATAGAGATGTGGTGGAGGGATCTGCAAAAATGGGCGGAAGCTGAAACCATGGTCTGGCAAGAAGCATGCAGTAAATGCGGGGAGGAGGATGTGGGCAACCTAGTAGCCTGGAGGTTGTTAGTTACTGGTCTGTTTGGGGTGCAAGGGGAACCTACTGCCTCGGAGGAGGATGACACCCGGCCACTCCAGGTCGATACAGAACTACCCTGTTGATAAGCTCTTGGGGGGGAGGGGGGGAGTGCAGTGTTGTGTTTTTTTAATTGTCAATTGTCCTATTGTACATAATGCCACAAGTTTGTTTTGTACTGTTTTCATTTAAAATAAAATAAAAATATATTTAAAAAAAAAAAAAAGTATTGTGACGTATAGTAGAGAAAGGAACAGAGGTAGATGTAATGTGTTCATGGTTAGCGAACATTCCATCGTAAGGTAAAAGGTTCAGCCGGGTAGACTATTGACTTAAGGGTACGGATGACAGAAGTTATGTAAATATTGGATTTCCTATGGATTGGGCATTTTAGCTCGGGTCATAGATGATGGTATACACGTGTATAGGGATTAGCAAATGGTGCTAGCTTGAACCGCCGAATGTGTTCTTCTGGTTAAGTCTTGAGGTGTTTTATCTACAAGGCAATGCTGTCGATACAGATTGAGCACAAGTAATATTGGTATCCCCTGTTAGGAGGCAGGATGACGGCCGTGGTTATATGTTGGTTGGGTTTTTGCAAATATCTTTGTAATGAGACAATATTGGTGTGAGCTCTGGTAGTGATTTCTATCCTTCACTTGTTTAGTAAAGAAGTGCCGTCACCAGGGAGGCCTGTGTATAGGACTAGGAGAGCATGAGGAGGTGCAGACAATCAAAAATTGGCGGAGTAAGCTGTTCTGTGGCGGTGCGTGGAATGCACATGCGCGAGATTGGTGGGTCTGCCTGAGGAGGCAGAGAGTTGCAGAAGGCCGGTGCATGGAGCATGCCTGAGAAGTTGGTTGGGAGCCAGAGATGCTTGTGATATTTGTAAGGAACTGGTATCTGTAAAATTGAAGCAAAACAAGATAAACTGTATTTTTATGTCTGAATAACAACAGAAGTGATGAAAGAGTCGACTTGAGGTCAAGTAAGTATTAAAAAGTAATGTATTGTGGTAAAGGTGTGGGGGACATATCCCTACAGCACCTATGTAAAGGCCCTTCCGCAATATCAGGACAAGATTTGTAAATATAGCAGGGAATTAATGAAAAGCACAGAAGGTAAATTGACTAAGCCATAGACTAAAGGCAGGAGCTTCTCCAAATATGTGCAGCAACCGTTACACACACATTTGCAAGAGGATTATAAGGGGAAAAAGTTGAGAAATCGTATGGTGATATTTGAACTCTGGAAAATGTTTCAGGATGACGAGGGGGATGTGGCAAGGATTAATGGATGCTGAGCCAACAGGAGATCCCTGGCGAAAAGCCCTTGGCCCTTGGACCCCGCTTCCCCCACCGCCTCCTGACCATGAGAGCGAAGGAGCTGCAGCAGGAGCACAGGGACTGTACCCTGTACGAGAATTGTAACCAGCGGAGGGGTAAAAAAAATCCAACATTCGTACCTCCACCCTGTACCAAGGAGGAGGGGCAGAAAGGGGTCACGCCAAAAGGAGGTGGAAAAGGGGGACACAGGGAGACCCAGACAAGCACAAGGGAAGGACAGGAAAATATATCATCGAATGGTTGGGTAGGAGGACAAATATTCCTGAAATTAGATGGGAAGACAGCGGGAGAAACAGAAGCGGCGAGTAAGGCAGTAGCTAGTTGCAAAGAGAGCAGGGAAGCATGAGAGTGGGTAGAGATAATGGAAGAGGTGGAGAGAAAGGAAAAAGAGGAACAGGAGTAATGTGAGAAAGTGTGAAGAGAAAAACAAAGGGCAGAAGAGAAAGAGTGGGAAATGCGGGCGATGAGGAGAAAGAGAGAGCTCGAGGATATAGAGAGGAGAAGGGAGGAAGACGAGAGGGAAAGGCAAGTTTTGGTAAATAGGGAAAGGAAGAAGTGGGAAATAGAGTGGCTCGCAACAGAGCACAAATGCACGGAGGAGGAGCGCACAGTGAGAGACATAAGACTAAGATTGGGATCGACAACTTTTGTCGATAACGAAGGAAGGGATAGGCAGGCGGAGCAAGAGGACACCAATTAATATGATGGGGCAGCTGCACTGCCAGACAAGTCCATGAGGGTGGACTGTGAGAACTTTATTGACCTGCAAGGGGAACCACAGGGAGCAAAGGAACTGAGCAGACTGAGCTTCCATGACAATTTCAGCAGTCACTTGGGAGACACAGATTCAGAAGATGACTTAGTAGGGAGTGAGGACAAGGGAGCAGGGTGACATGTTTATCGATCAAAAGGGAAATATACCGATAGGAGCTCCACATGGGGAGCAGAAAGAGATACAGGAGGATTGCGGAGTGACAAGGACAATAGACCACAATAGTCCAGGGCTACATCGCACAGCATAGATGACATAATCCTGTATGCACAGAGACTTAGAGACCTTCCAGCGTGAAGGAGGGGAGAAGTGGCAAGGGCATGCACCCCCCCCAGGGACACCGGGAGACTGGATGGGGAGGCGGGGCTGTCACAGTTCCCCTTACTAGAAAAGGGAGGGGGCGACCTCAATGCATACCATGGAAACATATAGACAAGAGAAATTTGAGGAAAATGGATATACGATATCGAAAGGATGACAGCAGAACAAAAATGAGCATTTGGGGACATAAAAAGCTTAGTAGTGGCGCCCCTCGGAGAGGCTACCGATGACGTATGTAAAAGGGCGCGGTGCCCAGGAGTAACAACCCAGAAAACGGCGCACAATGGTTTGCCATTTGCTAACTGCTGAGCAGCCGTATGTCAAGCTCTAAAGACGTAGCACCCAGACATGTCAGATATTAATGCGATTATGGCACTTAGGATGGCGGAATACGAAGACGCCCTACAATATATTCAGGCGATCTGTTAGGGAGAATTCTCAGAAATGTGCCAATCACTCATTTGTTTTAATGTGGTTTTGAACACTGTGTTTCTTTTGGTTGTGGAGTCTGACAAACTCCATAGGCATCATCTTTACATTGTGTCACACAGCACCTTCAGTGCAGTGGCGCATGGAAGTCTTTCAGATTTCTCAAAGATTTAAATAGCTTCTCTTGGATAAACTAATGTTTCCAAGAACAGTAAAGTGATATTGACTTTACTTACATTTGTAACTTTCTAGACCCAGCACACACTATCTTACAATAGGGTGCTGGAGGGGTTACTTAGCATCCCCTTTGTCTAGCATCTCATGTAACAATTTTATGTTACCCTTTCCTCGATGAATGGCTGGTGGCAGTGGTTTACTTTAAACTACCGTGGTGTGCTTTTACCGCGGGCTAGGTTCGCAGCCACGGTAAAGCAGCCACCAGTGCCATTTTTGTCAAAATGGCCCGGTCTTCTTTTTTCGCCATTTCTTTGTGGAAAGTTCCTTCTTGAGAATAATCTGCGCGCCAAACCAGGTTTGCTCTCTTTGTTCATTTTGTCTTTGGCGGGATTCACGAGTGAAGCTGGAGGGGGCAGGAAGCAAAGGAGGTGCCCTAAACTCCCTTTGCTTAGTCTCCTAGGAGACAGGAATGCACTCTTAGGTGATTGGCCGTCTGGCTGTCCGGCAAGGACAGCCATCCTGGTGGGTGACTGACAGCTAGGCTGGAATGAATGGGAGAAACCTGCATAAAAGGCAAGGCTTTTTGGCTTGGAAGACAGAGTCGACCACTGGACGAAGGATTCCAAACAAGAACTTGGAAGAGATGCCCACAGCAACTCCTGGACCGTTGGTTTGCCCGGTGAAGCCCTGCTGCTTTGCTGAAGCTCCAAATTCGTATCGACAGAGAAGCCCCGCAAGGACGACTTCTCCCCTTGAGTTGGTGGGACAAATCACTCCAAAGTAAGCCACCCGGACATCCTCTCGAAGCTTGTTGAATTTCCACTGCAGTTGCTGCTCGAACCAAATAGCCAGGGAGAGGAGCACCAGATTGTGTGTATTGCTTTTAAGCTGGCCAAGAGCTCTAGGAAGATCCTCCGGACTCCCAGGAAGCAGGACTGACCGAGCCTGAGCCACCTCAACAGAGTACTGGATGTCAGATGCAAGGAAAGCCCATCTTGACAGCCAGGAACTGCAGTGTTGCTATTTGCGGTAGACGCGAGGAGCTGAAACACCGAAGTGCCACTTGTTTGGAGATTGCCGATTGCGGTCTTTGACCGTCCCATTGCAGTGCAGGAGTGCCCAGAAGTCCTCCCTCTTGTCCCCATGACTGAGGCGCAGGAACACCAGGATCTGCAGAGCTGCCCAGAAACAGAAGCCATCTGATACACTTTTCTTCAATCTAAAGGTACTGTACAGTCTAAGAGAACTTACCTCTTGTTTTGCCACCTTGCTGATCTCAGTTGAGACTTGTCTTGGTTGCTCTTGTAGAGTTGCTTGCATCTTCTACTACTCACAGGCCTAACAGCTTGTGACTCTACATTTGATTCTACTTTTTCTACAAAGATTTCTAAAACATTGTGCAAGACTTTTACTTACCTGCAAGAAGTGCTTCAGTTCACCTTGACTTTTGCTAACTTAGCATTGGCTGACCTGGCTCCCTGAACGACTCTTCTCTCTTCTGCTTATGTGTTTTGCCTTCCTTCCAGGAAAGGGTTAACTGACTATGCATTGGGGGGTTCTTGAAAGTACGTACCTGGTTGAGAATAATTGTGTGAACACTTGTTTTATTTTAAAACCTATTTTCTTTAGCCCTCCTCTAAAGTATATTCTAAATGCATCAGTGATATATTAATGTCCACAACATCCTAGCTATGGAAGTCACCTGAGGGTTTAGTTAGTGTATGTGAGCCATCCCAAATGGGTATTTGCTGATTAAGAAAACTAAGGGCCTCATTAGGAGTTTGGAGGCAGCCATGGCGCTAATAGCGCCATGGCTGCCTCCAAACCCTTACCGACTCCACCCTGGTGAATGGAGCTATTACCGCCCCATTCCAAGGTTGGCGGGGCGGTAATTCCCCATTCACCAGGGCCCTTCTCCATTCCCATTTGAGCCCCTATAGGGCTCAATGGGAATGGGGAAGGCGCTAATAACGGCACCGCAAATTGCGGTACCGTTATTAGCTCCAAAGTCCCTTTGCGGGTCCCGTCCTTAACGCCTGGAAAAACCAGGCGTTAAGGGAGGACCCGCAAAGGGAACTCGTAGTAGGGCGGCAAGGGATTACCTGCACCCTTACCGGTGCCGGTAATCCCTTACCGCCCACCTCGTAATGAGGCCCTAAGAGTGTGTAATTTTGAAGTGTGTTTGTGTGTTGCTTTATATAGATCCCTTCTGAACAAGGCTTATTCAAACTGACTGTTAAATAAATTAATAATTGTTTAATCAAGAAACCTTGTGTGTAACAGTTTATTTGAATACTTGTCACTGTGAATCTCAAAATAGCAGAATAAATACTCACTAATTGCAGACCAGTAATCTAAATTTTACGGTCTTCACCCACGTAGCGCGGCGGCGCGGAAGAGGAGCAGTTTCCAGTGATGCAGACACAGAGTGATACATGTGTTGTTTTACAACATTTAAATCCTGCAAGCACTCTCTTAGGCAAAGTGGTTATACTGATGGCAACAATGGGGACACATAGTCTTTCTCATCAGTTTTAGAAGGTACACGGAGCGCTGAAAACAGAGCTGGCTCCCAGGCCTGGGGAGACCAGCTCCAGTCGTTTAGGCAACACAAATCCTGGGGTGGAAGGCAATGGTCAAGGGCCAACGATAATCCTGTGCCCCTGCAACAATGTAATACTTTCTGGGGTAGGTTCAGGCAAAGCCTTCTGACATGAGAGGGCTAGTTAGCTATCATCTATAGGTGCCAGCTATAGGCAATACCACCCCAACCACCAATCATGTATGCTCTTAGGTTTTTTGGGAAGAGCCCTATCTTCGGACGTCAGACCTCAACAAAAGCCCCTAGCATGGTTTCAGGAGCGGTAATTGCTGAAGATCTTGACCTTTTCTGTACGATCCCTGTCTGTTATGGAAAACAAAGGACAGTTCTAACTTGCCTTGGCTGAGTCCTCCGTCTGTATACCGGGCAGCATTTGTTGGGCCATGGGTGCTCTGAATGGTGAATGGGTAGTGAGAACCTCGGTCCTCTGGTTTACCCAAACACCATCATATTCTGATGAGCTCTCTTCCAACTCTACCTGCCCTGGCGCATCCCTGCCTTGTGCTCAGCCTGCCACCTGAAGTAAAATTCTTTCACCCAGGCTCCACTCACTGTCCCTCGGTTGTCTTAGCAACCAGGAATTATGGTCTTGAAGAACATTTGTCCCTCTCACTTTATTTTGTAACCTTATTCTCACCTCAGTCTAGCTACTTCCCCATGTAAAAGAGTCTAGACATCTAAGCACCTGTGGAGGCCCAAATAAATCAATGGCCACCATGTTCCACTCAGAGTCCAGAAGAGGTGACACACATAGGGGATCATGTTTTGGGGCTGGTGCCATCACAGCACAGATGTGACAATCTTTCAGGGCTACTTTCACATGTGAGTCTAGGTGGGGAAACCACACTCTCTTTTGGTTGACACCACTTCCCTATGTCCTTCATGTGCCAGCTCCACAACCTGCTGGCGTAGCGATAAGGGGATGACTATCTTATTGCCTTTCAATAATATGTGATCCTCTTTTCGGGAGAGTACCAGTAGCAAACAGGAAACATACTCCTGGACCTCCAGCATTTCCACCCTCGCCATTTGCTTTGCATGCTTACATCTCCCCTTTTCTGTGCACCTTTCAATGATCGATAAAGCTGTATCCAATTCCGATTCCCTCTGTCGTGTGTTCATATCCAGCTGTGCAGGGACAGCTTGGTCTATAATATAGTTAATGTAGCGGTCAGCGATGGATGGCCTAATGCTCACAGACTCATATGTCAGGAAAGCAAGTCTGTTGGATTGTCTTCCTTGCTCGGCATGTGCATTATGGTGAAGTCATAGTCTTGCATTCTCAACCCCCACCTTGCGATACGAGGATGCAGAAAAGCTTTTGGGCTCCTTTAAAAAGTCAAATGTGCCTGATGGTCTGCATTATATATATATATATATATATATATACAAAAAAACTTTGTTGAGGGGACGTTATGGTTAAGGTTAAGTTGCCCTACGAAAAACCTGTGCACTTCACTAATAAAAAATGTTCACCCTCCCCATTGTGGTTCAAATTAAAAACGAAAAACCCCTGAAATTCGCCAGTTATGGCAGACTGAGCCCCCTTACTTGCCATCCCCACTGTGCACTGCTAACACTAACAACCAGAACATGAAAGCTGTCCTCTCAATTGTCACTGATGACATCACTGACGACATCACATGTTTAGCCTATTTGTTTTCGTTGCCTGCCATATCTATATATATGTACATTCAGTAAAAAAACACGGTGAAAGGGATGTTATACTTCACAGTGAAACCAAAAAAACACTGCACATTCCGCCATTATGGTAAGCTAAGCTACCATAACTGCCCGCACCACTGTGCACTGCTAACACTAACACCCAGGACAAGAAAGATGACATCAGAAAAGTGTTTTTTGGTTTCACTGTGAAGTATAAGATCCCTTTAACAAAGTCTTTTTACTGGATGTACATATATATATATATGGCAGGCAACAAAAACTAATAGGCTAAACGTGATGTCGTCAGTGATGTCATCAGTGACATTTGAGAGGACAGCTTTCATGTTCTGTGTGTTAATGTTAGCAGTGCACAGTGGCGATGGCAAGTAAGGGGGCTCAGTCTGCCATAACTGGCAAATTTCAGGTTTTTTTTGTTTTTAATATGAACCACAATGGGGAGGGCGAACATTTTTTTTAGTGAAGTGAACAGGTTTTTCGTAGGGCAACTTAACCATAACGTCCCCTCAACTATGTTTTTTTGTAGTGAATTTTACAGGTTTTTGGGAGGGCAACGTAACCATAACGTCCCTGTAACAACGTTTTTTAACTGAATGCCATAGGTTTTTAGTAGTATAAATGCATCATAACATTACTTTAACAAACATTTTCGACTACATTTATCAGGGTTCTAATAGTAACACATAAGCATACGACTGTAAAGAAACATTTGAAGTGCCTGCCCACCTTTTGGAGCATTCCACATTATCATATGCTGACGTACAGCATGGGGGCGTGTTCGAACAGTCATACACACTTCACAATGACATGTGTAACTGGTTGATAGTGCGAAAGTACATTGGGTATTCTTGTAAGAACTTCTAACTGCAAAATTTCCGGCGCAGAACTCCACAATGCAAGTGTGCAACACAATATAAGCAAGAGTGCATACCGACGTTTCTGGATCATTCACCCCCACTCCTCCCCAAAGAGTGGGGGGTGAATGCCATTGACAATCAAGATTTTACAGCAGTAATCCGTGGTACCAAGAAAGAGGATTTTTTGTCTTCAACCGGAACGCCTCCAGCGTTCCCGGCTGAAGTAAACAAATCCTTTTTCAAGATGGCCATCATACAAAGGGAAGACGGGCATTGGATAGAAAGCCTTCTTCGCTTTCCATTGCAGGCTGTAGAAAGCAAAAAAGAAACTGTGTGACGGTTATGGCAGCACCACATTTGTGTTCCTTGATAAATGTGTGGTTATGAGCAAGACCTTTACCAGAAAGGCAGTCCCTGGTGGACATGGCAACCTCAATGCAATGTTTTCTCCCTTGCAGTAAAGGCCAGTAGCCATATCCCCGACATTGTGGCCACTACCCATACATAGAGGCTACCCCTCAGAGACGGAAGCTGTACCGTTGATTTGTTATGTACATTACTACACTTGTTAAATATGAAAAGACTATCACATGCACAACACGAAGCTTTTCAGTCGTTGTCAATGACCTTTACATACATGTGTTGTACATGTACTCATTTTTTCTGTAAAAATGTGCATAAAAACAGCAAAGCAGTAGTGTACTTATGTTGACATAAAATGCCAAACCAACTCTGTGATGGGAAGCGCAAAGACGTCAGAAATACTGGATGCAACACCATTACCACTCACCTTTCGACATATCATTTTGTAAGTGACACAGGTGGAAAGGTGGGAAAATATGTGTAATATGTGTAATGGGAGGGTGCAACCATATATTATTGTACAAATATTTCTGTGCATAGGGCATCTGGGTGACAGAAATTGGGCTGACGGTGACAGAAATTGGCCTGATGGCACTAATGTACATGAGATGGGCCTGACCCTCCCGTAGCCAATGCAAGTGGATTGGAGTACCTTTCTCCATTACGTTCCTTGGCAGCTCAAACAAATGCGTCCATATGGACTTACGTGCCGTGATGTAGCACATACAAAACAACATACAAAAGAACACATTACGACCTGCAACGTAGCATGCCACATTGTGAAAACAGAGAGTAAATTTGTAAAGAAAACACTAACATTTAAAAATGTGTCCAGTAGTTTTATTTCACAATAAACTGAGCAAAATCATCGCCCTTTGCAAGTAGTAAAGTAGTTTTGTTTCACAATGAACTGTGCGAAAAGATGGCACTATTCACTTTTCCATAGAAGTATTAAGTTTGTCTCTTTGGTCGACAATGACAATGTTAAAGGTCACGTTGTTTTTTTTCCACACACAGAAAGTAAGCGTTGCCGCGACAGTAGTCGTTTTCCTCCCACATTGATGTGCAAGACGACGTCAACCGCTGTGATCTACACCACCAGAAAGGATGGAATGTAACTTCTTATAGCGACAGCAGCGTAGGGACACAGAGGGCCCACACGATCATCCCAGTGAATTATGATGGTCAGACACCCGGTTATGAACAGTTGCATTTGACGGTTAAAGAAGCCGTCACTCGGCATCTGTAATCCGTGACAATCACAATAGGGAAGGAAGTATCTGAGGAGGAATTGGGAATTAAAAGATGTATGATGTCAGGACTAGCAGACTGTCCTACTGGATTGACCGCGGGGTCTGTAATGTCCTCCCCTTCACTTGAATTACAGAGCTCCCCCAACTTACCTTCCTCCTCCTCACCTGATGAAGTGGAGTAGTTCAGCTTCTTCCTTCGGGGGTGTCATGCTTGAGACTTCTTTTTTGGGAGCAGATAGGGTCTGCCTCGAAAGGAAGCCACCATGACTCTTATGTAGAGAAATACACAATGACTCCTCTCCGCGACAGCCAGATAGGTTTCAGGGGAAAAAGCCACAAGGGCACAAAAAACCCCTCGATGTATAGAAGAGGACTGTCGATTGGCTGGTCCGCAATGGTGAAAACTTGCAGAGATGGAAAGTAGATTCACCGGAGGAGCACTTCACTTGTCAGATGAGTATATGTAATTAAACGTTGCTGGAGGAGGAGTGACAAGGATACTTGAAGCAAAACAAACCGGGAGGAAGGACCAAAATTGGGAAAATACAAAGGAACAAGGGAGTAAAGGGGAAAAGCAAAGAAGCGAGGGGGGAAAGGGTTACGGGAAGGAAAAGGGGCAGGCAAAATGACCGCAAAAGGGAACACAGTAACGAGCGCTAGCAACACAGAGAAGCACAGTTGCAACGCGATGAGCCGCCGCGATTCGAATGGTGAAATACTCGACTAGCGGCCATGTTGGAAAAAAGACTAGACCGCGAAAGGCGTTTGCAAAGAAACGTGGCGGAACAGTCTAATGGTGTCTGAGTTTCCACTTCCGCCAGACTCGCCGGTTGCCTGTGGCCGGGACATATGAATACGCAACCTTTGGATAAACCACAGTTAAGCTGGAACGTCGTTATTAATAATACAATTTTTGTTTGGAAGTAGCTGCACAATGGAAGGGGAAATAAAACGTGTATCACTGCTCATCCTGTGCACAGAACAAAATTGTAACACATACCTTTTTTTATTAAATATTACTTTAATTTGGGGAAATGTAGTGGAACCCTACAAACGGCGACAATGTGCAATGTCCATAATAGGAAAAAAATTGCAACGGCACATAAAACTTGTGAAACATTAGTGAAAATAATAATTTTTTTTACAAACTGAAACATAACGTCAATTCGGTATATAGGCGGCAAAAATACACTTACAAGATGTGGAGCGCCTCCATTGCGTTCGCTGTAGTCAGACACTAGTGTATGTGGAAAACTGCCTGTTCGGGAACTAATTTCTCATGGCCGTTGCAAATGTTTTTGAAGCATAACCTTATCAAAAGATGTGATTTTCAAACTGTCACTCTATACATTCTTTCTACTCTTTCCCTGTACCTCAAGGTTAAAAAACAAGGGACCTTATGGGCGTCGACAAATATGCGGCCGTACTGAGCTCGTGTTGAAAAGAGAAAATGCAGTGGCCTTCACTCCGAATGCAAATACATTCTCATTTTGCAACAACATATCAGCGGCTATTCATGAGAACCGCTACTGCCGTACACGTGTAGAAGGGCTGTGTGTACGAAATAGTGCAGGTGGCTGGCTGAGATTTCAAACAGTAGGACGCCAGCCTGATCGCAGTAATTCTGTTTATGTATTGTGAAATGGACGCAGTAAATTAATTTCGTACAATGAGTAGCAAGTCCCACTATACCGTATGACTAACAAGAATACTTCAATGTTTGACTTTCTACTACCACATCTCATTAACGCTCACATTTTGAAACAGTGTTCCATAAGTGTTATAAGTGCATTGGTGCCTTCTTCATTTAGGTATGTTAGCGCCGATGTTCGCTTTCAACACAAAACGAAGTACACATGGCCGACGTATCGAAAGATTACGACGCACTTCACGCTGTGCCACAACCAATCGGTGAAAGCGCAACATGGTCATGGGCAGCATGCCACGGAATAGCCAATTTCAATCTTCTCCACGGAGCGAACAGGGAAGTGTGACAGCACAGCGGACATAGATATCGCTAATTTTTAGAGACATACTTTTTGATCGTTTTTAAGGGAACTACTGGATGGATTGCCACAAAATTTGCAAAACCACGCTTTCGCGCCCAAGCCCCTGCCTCAAATTTGGTGCAAATCCGTACAGCGGTTTGGCCTGTAGCCGTGCGCAAAGTTTTCCCCCATTCAGTCTATGGGGAAAAAAAACGTTTTGGGACCTTCCTATAACTTTGCCCCCCCCCTGGACCAAACATCACCAGGGGGGGCGAAGTTATAAGCTGCCCAAAAAGTGCTCTTCCTATGGAAACAGCAACTTAACCATAAGTACACAGCCACTACCGTGGCTGTGTAATATATATATATATATATTTATATATATAGTGAATGGTTTCCCATAGAGAAAAAAGTGAAAGTGCTCACACACCCATATTAATGCCAGCCCCTCCTTCTCTGCCTGCGAGTATGTCTGCTAGGTGTTGGAAAAAATTCTTCTGGTATACGAAATTATGAACTTGTGTTGAGTCACCTCCAGGCCAAACTGTGCCAGAATGGCCCCTAATCCAACGGGGCTCAAATCCATGGTGAGTTCTGTGCATCTGTTTGAATCAAAGTACGCCATTCTCTCCACAGACGCAATGTTTTTCGGAGAGCTTTGAACATTTCTTGACACTCGGAAGACAACTTGAATTAAACATTCACCTTCATGATGAAATTTAGAGGAGGGCTAATTGTCACAAAATCCTCTAGATAATGGGTGCAATAACTTGTAAAACCCAGTAACGACTGGAGGTCTGGTACATTTTGGGGGTGAGAAGCCTCATTCAGAGCTGCCACATTCTGTGGGTCAGGTCTCTTACCCTGCTCCGAAAATATGTGACTGAAAAACTTCAGTGTCTTTTTTCCACCTTCACACTTCTCTCTATTGAGTGTGAGATGTGGGGCCTCCAGAACCATGCAAACCTGTGTAGCATGTCATTGTAACACTCCTGGGTCGTGACAAAACCAGAATGTCATCACTGTAGTTAATACAGTTGTGCATGTGCCTGATGACTTTGTGCACCTCATCTTGAAATATTTCAGACAACAATATAGGCCCAGATGTGTCACAAAGGTTGTAATACACATGGATTGCAGTGCCAACTCCAGCTGATGATAACCCTTATTCAAATCAAGCTTGCAGAAAATTATGGCACCATTTAATAGGTGAATCATGTCCATGATCCAGGGTGCTTGGTGTCTCTCCCTCCAGATGGTTTGGTTCGAGCACCTCATGACTACACAAAGCCAGATTGATTTTGCTGTGTCCTTCCTCAGCACCAGGACTATTGGAGACACCCACAGTGTTGGTGCTTTGTCTGGCTCAATAATGTCTTGTTTTAACAGCTTGTGGATCTCCGGCTCTACCTGATGATGTATATTGACAGGGATGCCTCTGTAAAGTTGTGCTATCTACTTCTCCGATCCATCGATGTGCAGTCACACCTGGCAGTTTCTCAATGTTACCAGCCTTTGAACAGAGAGGGGAACATTGCTCAATGTTGTCGGAACCTGACATATACTTGTGTGCCATTCATTTATATATGATATGTACAAGGCCCATGTCAATTGCTGCCTTGAAGCTCAGTACCTACCTGCTATTTGCAGCAGCCACCAGTACATGGATCTGTATGTTGGCTGCATGTGTCTTGTAAAGGACACATGTGGCTTTAAAGGAAACTTTGCAAGGCAGCAGGGTTTCTGTACCATACGGATATATGTCCATTTGAGGTGGCTTGAGGTGTGGGGCAGCTGCTGATTTACCTTTTCATTAATTACATTCTTGGTTGCCCCGGTGACAATCGGGAATTCAGTTTTAAAGTAATTTATGGACAGGAGCAAGACCGGGCTGTGCTCCATTGCCGATGATTTCCTTGCGCATACACATAGGTATTTTTCCACCAATCAGATTGTCTGTCCTGTCTGTCATCCCTTGGCCTGCTTTCGGGACTCTTGTACTTCTGACCTTGATCCGTGTATGACTACCTTGATCTGTCACCTTTATGTTTTGCCAGCAGATGGGCAGATGTGCCACCCTTACTGATATTTTGCATCCTTGTACACTGCCCAAAAGTGATTCTCTTCTCTGCATGCCATGCATTCTTGCCCCACCACCGGACATGCACCCTCATGTGTAAATTGGTACCCACATCTATAGCATGACCAGTTTGAGTGCTTAGCTGTTGATACTGTGGATGTTACACAATGCGCTAAAGTTTGTTCTGCAGAGTGAGGTGTAATTTGTCCTTTGACTCCATCCGTGCTTCGGTAGCTAGGTTTGTCCTTTTTATCAGAATCTCCTCCAGAGAGCAGGGCTTTTGCAGCAACGTCTTCCTGAATGCTGATGGTCCACACCCTGCTATAATCTGGGATCTCAATGCCTCAATATTGGAGTACTGATGGAAGTCATAATGCTTTTGTCATGCTCTTAGTCGTATTTACGAACACATCCATAGTTCACGTTTTGTTTGCACAGTAGAGTGGAAGACATGCCTCTCGTAGTCCACATTTGTGTGCAGTTAAAATACCCTGATAATGTGTCCTTGAGGTCCCGATATGAGGGAATTGTCTCATCTTGTAGTTCATAAAATATGTCTCTTACAGACACGCCCACTGCTAGCATCAACAAACACTTTTTTTCTGTGGTCCTCTGTGTATCCCACACCGTAAATGCAAACTGTGAATTTTTGGAGCCACCTCATCTACCTGGGGGCCATGATGCTGGTGTCTGTCTGGTCGAATTACGCAGGCAGTTGCAACACCAGGGAATTGCCTGTTCCTTGTGGAGCATGCTGAGCGATGATGCCATTACAGTGGAGGGAATATCCTCATCAAACATGGTTGGACCTCGTTCCTTACCCGTCTGCCTTCTTCATGCACCGCCATTGCACTCTTAAATGCCCCTTTCTCATGCATTCTTCATTGTGGTGTTCCCCACAGGTTTCTGCTCCTCATCTCACCCCTGGCATGTGGCAGACAGAGTGGGGGAAGGGCTCTCTTCCCTGGGCCCTCGGCTTTTCCACAAGGCACTGGAGCAGAGCTTCCTCCACACTCATGAGCTGAAGTCACACTCCCCATGGCCTTTCAGCAGGCCAACGAGCACTCCTTTCGTTGAGAGGCAGGCACCTGTGTCACGGGTCAGCCGTGACCCTCTCAATCCCAGGCTGACAGCCTGTAGATCACCGCCACAGTAGACCGAGGCACACACTTATGCCGACCCACTCGTCGCCAAACGTAGCCTTCTTCATTGGCTCACGGTCAATGGCGCTTGTAGGAATAATGCAACACCAAAAAGATAGTTTACCAACTCTTTATTAATCTGCATCCCAGCCGTAACTAACTTGTTCCTTGTCCCTGCTCCCTACGTCTCTTCCCTTCTTCTCCCTGCCTTCTGGACCCTTCTTATCCTAAGGAGTTGAACAGCACCTCAACAGAATATTACACTGATTAACAAAGCAAAGGGCAGGTCTTAATTCAAGCAGTTTTTCTGCAAGCTTTATTACTCCATTGCTAGGAGTTTGCTTTGTAAGTATTTATTTGTATTTATTGATAAACGGCATAGTGTGTTGATTGGAAACTCCTCACATGGGTCAAAATAGATAGCAGAGCATTTCCGCGATTGGGCGCTTAACATGACAGCACACGTAGTAGATTGAGGCCCAGTTGGTAACAGAGCTTTAAACAAAACAATAAATACAGATAAACTTGGTAGCATTATAAACAACTAACCATGCCAATGTATCATACACGGGTCTAGTCCCGCAGGCAAAGGTCTGCCTATAGGCTGATGCTGTCTATGATATGATATGATATGATATGATATGATATGATAAGTCATTTATAACGTGTCTGTACACAAGTGTTTCTAGGCGCGACAAGATAAGGAAGGGGAGACAGAGGGAGGATAAAACAAATAATCTTACTACGCCTTGTGTCATTCAGCTTGTGCAAGTGCGAGGGGCGAGGAAGAGGAGAAGTGCCAGGGGACGGGGAGAGTGCAGTGTCAAAAAAGTGCAGCAAGTGCTGCCAGGGTGGAGGCTCACGTTAGTGCAGGGAGGCAGGGGACTGTAGGGTTTCAGATACAGTCCCTAAGTGCGTTGGAGGCCTAGAGGCAGTGCAAGGGGCTACAGGTCTTGCAGGAGCCTGGTGCCCATGAGGGTCAGAGGGTGGCCAGGTAACTAGTTAGCTCAGCAGACAGGAGCATCACCAGGGGGGAGAGAGAGAGAAAGCAGAAGCAAAGGGGTAGGTCTTGAATTGCTTCCAGAACCTTAGGTGGATCAGCTCAAGTTTTAGGGAGGCCATGAGGCTGTTCCAGAGGGAGGCCCCAGCCAAAGAAAGAGATCTTGCCCCTACTCTCTGCCTGGAGAAGCGTCTGACTTTCAGAGAGTTGGAGGTAGTGTGGTCTCCGGCCCAAGAAAGCCTTTTGGACAATGCAGATGGACTTTGCAGCCATCGGGAGCCAGTGGAAAGATTTCAGGGCTGGAGAGATATGATCCCTGGGCTAGAGGCCAAGGACAAGTCTTGCATCTGTTGTTCTGGATTTGTTGCAAATGGTGAAGAGTAGAGGCAGGCAGATTTAGAAAGAGGCTGTTGCAGTAGTCAAGCCTAGTGAGCACCATGACTCTGGAGACAGTGAGCTTCTGGGGAAAAGTGAGAAAAGGAAGAATATCTCTGTGGAGGTGCAGCTGATAGTGTGACTTCTTAGAGACGTTAGAGATGTGGGGGGAGAAGGAGAGGGTGGAGTCGAAGTTGACACCAATGTTTTTTGCCTCGCAGGAAGGTGTGAGTAGAGGGTCGAGGGTGGGCAGCCAGAGTGAAAGAGGGAAATGTGAGCAGGGGTCCCAATAAGGAGGATCTCAATCTTACTGGCATTAAGGCAGGGATCATTGGAAGCACACCATTCCTGAATTGCAGATAGACAGTCAGGATTGAGCGAGAGAGCAGAGCAGGCTGAGGGGAGCCTGATGGGGATCTGAGTGTCATCTGGATAACACTGAAAGTTAGAAGAGAATGTAGAGATGATGTGGGTTGGAAGAGCCAATTAATGGCTGAAGAGCCAGGGTGAGAGGTTGGAACCCTAGGGAACACCACATGTAGAGAGAGAGAGGTGGTGGAGACAAAGGACCCAAGTAGGACTCGGGTGGGGACCATGATGGAAGTTCAAAGATCTGTGCTAAATATCCATATGGATTATCACAAGTCTTGTTTTTGCTGTGGTGAGTTGTCACACTGACCCCTTTTGTTGCTCTTGGTTGTTCTACTTTCATGATCCCTCGGTTTTCAAGCCATCTCTACCCCCATCCATCATTTTAGGTATTTTTTATGTCCTTGGCACCACTATTCTGGGCTGCTTGGGGCACATCCACAGTTCCCATTCAGAACAGTCTGTTCCTGCCGTTGATGCTGCCAATTTTGCTGTGCACTGGGGGTGTCCATTACCAGTGGACAACCCCATGACCGCTGCCTCTTTTTGTTGCATTTTATTTACAGCGGACTGGACACCCCATCCTTTTTCCAAACCATTCCCTCCCTTCACTTCAATTTTTCCACTCCCCTGCCTTCAGTTAGATGGAAACACCAACCTGTTTCCATTGAAAGCCCAGAAGCCTTCAGTAAGAAAGGCCACTTTATTGTGGCCACACTATTATGGGGCTCTTCTGTCTCCTTGTTGCACACTCTGTGAGATGTCCCTGTGGCATGCTGTAAGGCGGCTTTGTCCTGTCCATGGCAAGGGCTGTGCAAGGTTCGAATTTGGCAATAGCTGCACATGTCCACGACTGGATGTCATGAGCTGGCTGGCCACATAAAATGGGGGGAGTTTTGTATATGAGGTGTTGATCAAGATCATGTGGCATCACGTGACCCTTGATCTCTGATGACATCACAGGAAGTGATGTTATTTGGCCCCACCCCAAAGGGACATGACAGTAAGGCGATGGAACACATCATTTCACTCCTTGACAAAACAGGAAGTGGCATCACATAACATTGTTCCTATGTACACTACAATAAATAGGGTTACAATACCACTGTAATGTGATATACTTTTCATACAAGAATGAATCACCATATGTATTATTAATATCAGTGTTTAGACCCATATTAGCAAATTACTGTGGATGTAAGCAGACATCCAAGGCCAAATGATAATGATGTGTTATTATATAGCACTTACGCTTAAGCGCTTTATATAGAACAAATATGCATACAATATCACCCAACCTGTGTAGGTACTCATTTAGAGATGTCAAATGGATGAAAGGCCGAGTTGGGCCTGCCGGGATTCAAACCTGCAACCTGCAGATCACACACACACATCACAGCAGAGAGCATTTAACCCACTGAGCTATCTTACCCGCTATAGCTATCTTACCGGCTATAGTAAAATGACCAATTACATGTCTGAATGTTCTCAAAATCAGAAAGCAAATTACACTCTGTAGTGGAAACTAATAAACTGGTAACTGAGATTTAACAACAGGCCAGTTCATTTGCAGGTCTGGTGCAAAGTTGGCCACTTGTCAAGCCTGTGTGGATCTATATTTCAGGCTTCAGAGGTTGGCAAAATACATACCATTGGGAGGGTTCATAACTGTGAATTAAAGAATTTAGAGTAGCGCAGGGAAAGCAGTGCACTAACACGGCATCCCGTACTCTGGCCCCTGTTACCTCATACAGGCAAACAAACATCTTGAACAGCATGCCAAGGAGATAGGAAATATAGACACATTACAACAAAGCATTCATTGTGGCACAATGGAATCAAGGTCCACGTGATGTGTTATGCATTTCTACATTGTTCACAAGGTTTTAGGCACAAGGATTTTGTCAAGTGACTGAGGACACTGAGATGGAATGTCTTGTGATTATTGTAACCAGAACTCCAGATAAGGTGCGTAAAGGGCCTTTTTACGCACAGAAATCTTGTCAATATAGCCCTTTTAATTCTTCTTGCGTACCAATTACAAAGGCTATTTATGGCAGCACCCCCCTAAATCGTGGAGCTCAATGGTGACAGCCAGGCTCTTTAGTAATCGATGCAGTTCCTTGAAAGAAGCAACTGGGATAAATCCGGGTCTGTTTTTTTTTAACACTCTCCTCTGTCAATGATTCTATAAAGATAATACTTTCTGGATAATGTAAAAGGGAATTTGAGTTTAGTTCACTTTGTTCAACTGCCTGCATTTTGTAGGTTACAGTGTTATTAAATCATCTTGAATCAAAACATGTTTTTCACTTTGCTTTAGGACAGAGGTAGTATTGTGTAAAATGAAAATTGTCTCAAACAACTGCTACATTTCTGTTTAATTGACTTTAATAGAGGAATGCAACGCAGTTCAGCAGCACGGGCATTTCATGCATGGTTTTTTTTTCATCACAGAAGCACACCAATTGCATAGCTAGGCATGTGGTCTGAACTTTAACTCCCTTTCTGACCACCCACTGCATGCAGGTATAATCGATACAGGTAGAAGCAGTGCTGTATATATTTCAGTGGCAGACTATCCCTGTACCTCTCAACAGGACTGCTATGTATTCAGACAAAGTAGCCTAATTTATCAACAGAGCTGCTGTACACATGTCATGGCACAATGCCAAATATTCACAGTAGGGCTGATTGCACCATGCCCACATTTCGCAGCAGGACTGCTATGTTTTGGGGCAGTACCTGGGTTTCTTAACAGAGCTGCTGTTAAGAAAGCATGAACATGTGTTGGCATGTTCTGCAGTGAGCTAAAGTAGTATAGAGCAAGAACAGTGTCTGAGCTCTTCCCACCAACCTACTTCAATGCCTTCTACTCGGTCTTGAGCTTTTCAAAACATCTGCTTCTCCCATGTCCCACTGCCAAAAAGCAAGCACATTTCAGAGCCTCATTATGAATCTCCTGACTAATGTAGTATAATCCAAACAAGCTTAGAGATTTTGAAAAGCCATTTATGTCAGGCATGCCTCACATGGAACTGCCAGTGCCCTAACCCTATGTGCCTTTCATTGTCAACAGCCTCTAGGGAAAGGCATCTCAGTGGGTCAATAACTCTGCTGCAGAAAATGTTGTGCAACCTGTTAGTTCAAATCCTGTTAATAAGTGAGTTAATGAGTCTGCATCAGAGATATGCATTTAAGATGCTGGTAAGATTCAATTGTAACACAGTTGACCTAACGTTTGACTTATCAAAAGGACTACTAAATGTTCAGTGATTAAGAACACACACATTTCATCCGTGATGCTCTACTTGTAATGGCTCATAATACACAACTCTTCAGGGCTGCTATGCTTGTAATGGCTCAGAAAACACACCTCATCGTGGCGGCTATACCTGTGATGGCTCAGAACACACAGCTCTTAAGAGCTGCTATACCTGTGATGGCACAGAACACAACTCTTCAGGGCTGCTATACTTGTAATGGCTCAGAATATACACATCATCGAGGCTGCTATACCTGTAATGATGGCTCAGAACACTCATCTCACATGGGCTCTTGTACTTGTAAAGGCATGCAGTGTTGAAGCATCTGCATTCAAGCAAGTGCTGCATCTGGTCGAACAAACCTCTAAGTCTATAATTCCCAGTCTAATGGCTAAAATAAGGTTTGCACACATCTAAAAAGAAGCACTCAATGGTAAAGCTGCACTAGATTTTTTTTAAAGAAAAGGCATTTTCAGCTTTTTGGATATTTATTGGTGCTATGTTAAAAGACAAACAGAAAAACAGGAAAGGAAGAGCAACTCTGAACCAAAGCAATATAGAAGAACAAAGGTGTGGTGGGGAGGCAGGTGAAGGGACAGGGAA
Organism: Ambystoma mexicanum; assembly: GCF_040938575.1. Classification (NCBI taxonomy): domain Eukaryota; kingdom Metazoa; phylum Chordata; class Amphibia; order Caudata; family Ambystomatidae; genus Ambystoma; species Ambystoma mexicanum. Next base: position 1,161,833,761 of record NC_090927.1, on the reverse strand, counting down.
CATACTAGACAATCCAAAACAGGAATTCAAGCAACAGGAAGAGGGCGCAATTAGCAACATGATAGGGCAACAAAGAAAGTCAAAAGGGAAAAATAGTTAATAGGACAAACACACAATAGAATTGAGGGAGCGAAGCAGAGCATAAGAGACATTTGGAGAAAGTAAATTAAAACACAGATCAACAGCAGGTTGGGAGAGATGGAAATAGAAAAGCAAGACTAGAGAAAGGCAGGCCAATAACATAAGAGACAGTGCAAGAAAGATAATCAAAAGGAGTAGCAACCACAACCGGGATAATGAAAAAAAATAGATATAGTCAGAGAAATGATATGAGAGAGGAAGAGGACTTACATTAACCGATACAGTGAGATATAGGAGGGAACAAGCAACAATAGAATGCAGACATGGGAAAGGAAGAGTGACAGAGAAACAGACCGCAAAATGTGGCATCACAACACTTAAGGGTGAGAGGCAGAGCGCCAGAAAGGGAGACGGGAAACAACGCAGCAAAGGGAAGGAGAGATTAAGCAAAACCATTGAGTGGCTGTCAAGCAGGCAGTGCCAGGCAGCAACAGTAGGCACGAGAGGCAGAAAAGTGATGCTGGTAGAGTGAGGGACTTGATTTATGATTCACTTGATGTAACTAGCTGGCATCTGTAGTAATCTCTTAATAGAATTTGTGCCCAAGTGTCATGAAGATGAAGCTGGGTAGTATGCATCTACAAGGTTCTTATGTGCGGAAAATGTTTTCCAAAGGTGCAATACATTCTTTATAACCACTTTCAAATACAGCTGTTTTGTCACTTATGTTTGTTTTCGAACAATGTTAATTTTACGCACTAATTGGATAGTTGTCAGACACTTTTTACTCTCATCCGAAGGAGGAAAATAATATGTACTCTCTTGAAATTGGATTTAGCCTCTAATTGTAAAAATTGGGAGTAAAATACTCTCACTTTGAGGTGTTGAAGAACCGACTATCAGACTAAATCAGAGACTCACCCCTTGAAGTGTACCTAAAATGAACCTTTAATGAGTCTAGGAAATATCTAGGGTATATTGTATAGAATTCCAGAAAGATTATTTGTTATTCCTATTATTTCTTATTTAGATTCACTGCTCAACGTGTTACACTTGTGATACTGCCATTTTTTCTTTAAAGCCTAGCCGAGAAACCAGCCACTCCAGAAACAAAGAGCCGCATGACACTGACCACAGCCCAGGAGATTCCATTAAAGAAAAACAATCTCTTTTTTTCTTTTATTTTTAGGGGTAGCAAAGAAGACTTCAGGGGTCACAGTTGCGACCCCTGGTGAACCCCAAATGACGGTCCTGAGATGGAGGTTTTAAAGAGCCCTAGTTGCAAATTCACACATTTTATTAAGTGGGCAAGGGGTAGTGAGGGAGGTCCAACTGGTAATTGGAACAGCATTCCAGCCAGCTGTGAACAAGAACAGAGATAAGCTCAAAGTAGAGATACATTCAAATAACAATACCAGTGGCTGTGTCACCTCTAATGACATCACAGGCAGAATGTTGCTTGAATGCAAACCTACGGATTAACACATTTGCACTAAATAAGCGTGCTTGATCAGTCCTTCACCTTTTCATAATTTTGGAAAGAGTGCTTCTAAAAGGAAACCACAATTTAAGTAACTGGGATATTCAATTTAAAAAGGGGTTATCGTTAATCACGGTTATAAAGCAAAACATGTTTGTCTTTGCAACATTTTCAGACAAACTGTTAGTACAAAACATTCCATACTGGACGAAAATATATGTATTTGAGAAAGATACTGGCAAACACAAATGTCTTTTTGTTAAAAAAAGTTCAAAGGTGAAATATAATAATTAGATATGTATTATGAAGTGCACATTAAACAAGCAATACTAGATAATTTAGTGAATGCAACCCTTCACTTATTCTCTCCACTGCCCTTCATGATATTCATAGCAAATGATATTGGCAATTGGCTTTGCTGTGTCCACTTAAATTTGTGAGGGGAAAAATGTGATTCCATGAAAGCAGGCCATTCGAAGATCTTTTTTAAAAGCACATGGCTTGCAAGTGTTTTGTTTCATGCACGCGTAGTGTCTCGTTTCAGAGAACTTACTGTACAAAATATATGAAGAGGTTTCTCTTGACATAAAAATGACCATGAGTGTTCTCTGGGGCAGAGGATTCATGAGGCAAGATGAGGGGCATTGTCATGAGGCCCTCTATATATGCACTCCACTTAGTAAATTACATCTTAGAAATGTGCATTTTGTTGTTCTTAATTTAAGTGAATTGCTTCGCCTCTTCATTTTTGCAGTAGAGCAAACATTCTTCATTTTAAAGAAAACAAGCTGATGCATCCGTGGCCATGGCACCGCTGGCATAAGGGCATGTTCAGTTCTGTGTGCAGAGGGAGACGGTGTGCAGAGAACAGAGATATCTGGGCCTAAGTCACATGCAGCCACTCCATTTTCCAACACATTAGTATCCATCTGTATAACGTTGTCTTATCTTGAGTGGCGGTGCCAAACCTGTGTTTAGCACATATAGACTAAACATTTTTGTTTGCCATAAAATAAGCCATGCTCTCATTTTGTGATCATACGTGGGTGGCTAAAACACATAATGAATTGTTTTGTATTGTATACAGATTTATAAAGCGCGTCAAAGACCCAAAGGTGTGAAGGCGCGGGGCGGAGGGGGGGAGGGTCAGCGAACCGCCAGAGAGGGAGGAGTAAAAGTCAGACTCAGAAAAGACGAGCTTGCAGCTGCCTATGGAAAGCGGATAGTGCTTGAATGCTCCTGATGTGCAGCATTGGGTCGTCATGAAATGTTCACTCCCAGGTGAGCATTTTCTGTGCATAAATGTAAAATTATATTATATAACACATTTTTAAATAGCGCACCAGGCTGCTGTCATGCCACTGCAGAGCTCTGCAATAGTAGCTGTTCATTATTTATTTTTTTATTGAAAGCAACATAGTTAACAAAACCTTTTACTCTTCATCCAAATCCTTGAAAAAGAATAACCAAATCAATACATTCCAAATCACATTTGGTTTCTTCCCAGTTATTCCATTGATCAAATTCCATTTTAGTTTTCTGCCATAAACACAAAGCATCCAAAATTGTTTTGACAGTCACTTCTCATTTAAGTGTTGCAGAATTATTTCAACCCATCGAAGTCGTTTATAGCAGTGGGGTTGCTAAATCTGTTGTATGTATATATGTATTAGAGGAAAAAACTTTTGTTGCAGGGATGTTAAGATGAGAACTTAATGCAACACGACCCTGGGAATTCAGCTAAAGCCACCTTAACTTCGCACCTCCTGTTGAGCAAACTAGGACCACAATGATGACATCACAGATCACATCACTGAGGACATCACTAATTACATTTTATATGGGTACACTGATGACATTATAAATCACATCACTGATGCCAACATTGGGGACAACACTAATCTCATTGTATATAACTGATTACATCAATAATGGGATCAGACATAACATCATTGATAAGTTAGCTCATGAAAGCCTTGATTATCTTAATATCAATTTAGACCGTGGACTTGGCCATGACAAAGGCTGGGGTCATTGGCAAGCACCAAAGGGCATAGCTAGTGGTCGGTTATTGTTCAAAAATACCAATGGCATGGTTAAAAGCCATACCTAGTAGCCCGTCATTTTTAAAATATACAATGAGCAACGTTGAAAGCTATAGTCAGTGGCCATGGCTAAAGGCAATAGCTATTGCCCATTAATATGTCAGAATATACAGTCGGCACATCCAAAGCCAGTGGCCACTGGCTAGTATGTGTTGAAAACCATGACTAGCGGGTGGTTAGTGTATATAATATACAGTGGGCAAGGTCGAAGGCCATAGCTAGTGGCTGGTTAGTGTTGTGTAATACACAGTGGGCACGGCCAAAGGCCATCGCTTGCTGCATGTTATTATTTTTAAATGTACAGTCAACATGGGCAAAAGAAATACCAACTGATCAAGGTCAAAGGCCATGGCTAGTGGCCCATTTATATGTTAGAATATATAGTGGACATAGTCAAAGATTGTGGCCACTGGCCACTATTGTGCTGAAGTCCATGGCTAGTGCCTGTTCAGTGTATATAATATACAGTGGACACTGTTGAAAGCTGCATGCACTGGTAAAGGCCAACATCTACGGTTGGTAGCGTGTTAGTGTTTTAAAATATTCAGTGCACATGGGTGAATCACTGTCCATAACTAAGGCCATGACGACTAGTACACATTCTTTTGTTAAAATATATTTGGCCATGCACACTGACCATGCTGAAGGCCATGCTTAATGCAAGTTACTGTTGTAATGTAATTAGTGATGTCATCAGTGATGTGATCTGTGATGTCATCATTGTGATCATAGTCTGCACAACGGACACGAAGTTACAGGTGGCTTTAGCTGAATTTCCAGTTTTTTTTGCATTAAGTTCTCACCTTAACATCCCTGCACCTAAAGTGTTTTTCCTTGAACTTCAAAGGTTCTGTTAGGATGTATTTCTCACCTTAATGTCCCTGCACCTAATGTTTTTTCCTTGAATTTCAAGGGTTTTGTTATTCCATAGATTTTAGAATGCTCACAGACCACTAGCCATGGGTTTCGGATTGCAGGCTTTGAAAACTCACGATGTTTTTAGGCAATGTGCAGTGAGATAAAAGTATTAGCCTTGGAGCACACACTTTGGTTAAGCAACATTCCCCAAGCGGTACACCACTTTCCAGCGTAATCATTTTGGCGCCGGCCAATTTGGCATGGAATGTTTGGACATGGCTAACAATGCAGCCACATCTAAATGCCCTCATGCTAAATAAGATCGCAGGACTGCACTGCAACAAACCTCGCCAACTCCCACTTGCATTGTTTTTCTTTTAATTAAATTAAATTAGTTTCATTTTTTTTAAAACACACAGCCTTGAACCCTGGTCTTCATGGGGTATACATTTCATACTTAGCTTATAATTTAATATGTTAAATGATAAAAGGCTAGGTATGAAACTTGTGACAATCCAAACAACAAAATCATTGTAGCATAATGGTTAAGTGCTGCGTCTCGAACTCCTTAAGGCAAGGGTTTTTCTCTGATAGCAGCATTCAGCATGAATGTGATTTTTGTATTTCATTTTTTCTGTTTTATAATGTTGCCCAGAGACAGTGTAGTCCTCTTTTTGAATATATGTACAGTGTATGGGGGAATGTGTGGTGTGAGTGTGAGAGTGTGCATCTCATCTGAGAGGGTGTGCATGCAATGTGTGTGTTTGATGTGAGCGTCTGTGTGTACATGGTGTGATGTCGTTTGTGAGGGATAGTTGCATGCAGTTTATAATTTTGCAGTAAATGAATGTGTTTCATGTTTAATATGTGTTCAATTCTGCAACGACGGTTTAATACATGTCCAATCCTGTTTTATAATGTTGCAGTAAATAAATCTTTTTCACATTTAATCCATATTACAAAATGCAAAGTGCCTTCAGATTCATGCCAATTGTGACCTCTCACACCAATAATCCTTGCGCAGAGAGGTAGAAAATGCAAAGTGCCTGCAGGTTCATGCCGCACCAATTGCAACATCTCACAGCAAAACATCCTTGCGCCGAGAGGCCCATGCCCCAACTGGCTGCATCTAAGTGGGCACACCCAAACAGTGCCTGCGGTGAAAAGGTCACGCCATAAGGGCGTGCACCTAACTGGCCTTGCTGAAATGTCCTGTCCCTTGCTCCAAGCCCCTTGTTTTATGGCTGGATTCTTGGTGACTGTTGTGATACCTTGCAAAACCCCAACCAACCACATTTAAGCAGCACGGAAACGGGAAAACAATGACTTGCTGCAAGAATAACATATGCCCACGTACTTTCTGCACCCATAGCGAAAATCAAAAGCTTGCACCCATTAATATATAAATAGTACTGCTTAGCTTCAAGCTGAGGAAGGGGCTGACCCTCCTCGTGCCATGTTGCTCTAAATGGTCTTGTAACGTTTCCTTGTTTATTAAACACCATGGCCTGGTGGGACTGGCCTTTTTTCCTCGTTTTGAAGCTAAGCAGAGTCAGTCCTGGTTACTGCGTGGATGGGAGACCTGGGTCACCAGTGATTTTTCACCTTCAATTGCACTGTAGCTTTAAAAATATATATTTTTTACTATGTATAAAACCTTGTAGGCTTTGAGAACTCACAATGTTTTTAGTTAATGCCCTGTGCAATTAAATGATTTTCAGAGGATCACACACTGGTTAAGCAGCGTGCTACAAGCCCTTTTATGGCCGGTCTCTTGGTGACTGTTGTGATGCATTGCATGACCCCAACTACCCGCATTTAAGCAGCACAGAAAAGGGTACAAAATTATCAGCAACAAGAATAACATATGCCCAGGTAATTTTGCCCCATAGCAAAAATCACAAGCTGGCACGCATGAATATACACACAGTAAATGGCCACATATTTTAAAGTGAAATATGCAAATGTAGTTCAATTGACCTTCTCCTTAGAAGAAAGTGCTAAAGACAAAATAGCATTGGACGTTTAAAAAAATTAATGAACACCAGAAAAATAACATGAGAGAGCATATCTTTCACTAAATATGTTGGCAAATAAAAGGTGCTCAGCTTTTAAACCCAGCAATAAGTAGTGAAATATTCCATGGAAAACAAAATCCCAATATGAAACAAGTGCTTGGGGTCTTGTGGGTAAGCGTCTGCACGCGGAACATGACAATCTGAGTAAAATCCTGGTATCTAAATACTTGAGCAAGCTTACCAACCTCAAAAAGACCCAAGGGGTTGCTTCCACCCTCTGAAAAAGCGTTACGCTGTCCACCCACATATCCTTTACTGGTGCCCTGAAAAGCAACCACAATCACGGGAAAATAACTGCACCAGTGTCCAGGATTGCAAATCCTCTTGCCACGTTGCAGGCAAATACTCATTACTTACTTGCTCTCATCATTTCCCCTCCTCAGCGCCATGTATGTCTTTCAACAATACTCTGCTTTATAAAGATAACTACAACAGTACACACACCATAGTGTCACTCAAATATATAAATCCGTATAGAACTGTTAGGCAAAAGAATACAATTGTGGCATTATTCCCCCGATCTTGACTGTAAGACTACATATACTAGAGTGCAATTCAGCAAAAGCCAAACAAATTGTCTCTGAGTGCATAACTTTCAAGGCGTGAAAGTGGCATGGTTTAAAAATAATAATGTGGATGCCCTGTGTTATGAGAGATTTGTCACAGGCATTCCGCCGCAGCACCCATTTCGGCGCACCCTTTTTGGTGCGAAGGCCAATCCGGCGCTGCTATTTTGGCAGAAGGGATGTTTGGACGTGGCTGACATTGCAGCCACGTTTAAATGCCCTCATGCTAAATACGATCATAGGACTGTACTGAAACAAACCTTGCCACCTCCCACTTGCATTGCTGTTGTTTTAATTAAATTAAATTAGTTAAATCAGACAAAAACATACAGCTTTGAACACTGGCCTGCCAAAGTTCGAGGCCCAGCATTTCACCACTAGGCGACAGTGGCTTGGTGCTTCATTGGGCATACAATGCATACTTAGCCTATATTTTAATATCTTCAATGATAAAAGCCTCGGTATGAAACTTGTGAAAACCCAAACAATAACATCACTGTAGAATAATGGTTAAGTGCTGTGTCTCAAACTCCTTAAGGCCAGGGTTCTCTGATAGCAGTGTTCAGAATATATGCCCTTTTTTAAATAAATGTTTTCGGTTTTATAAAAGTGCGGATGCTGTGTGTTATGAGATATTTAAAACTAAGAAAACGCACAGCATTCAGGACCGTGGACTGTCTGCCATCCATGCACTAACTGGGACTGACCCTGCTTAGTTTTCAAGCGAGGAAGGATCCAGCCCCTTAGGCAATTTTTCTTTAAGTGTTCTTGTAAGGGGGTCTATATATCAGGCAATATGGCCTTAGTTGGCTGACCACTTCCTAACTTTAAAGCTATGCAGGGTTTGTCCTTGTTACTGCAAGCATGGGAACCCCACGGTTGCTGTACAAATACCTATTTGTTATTATTGACTGGGAGACTACAGATACCAGAATGCAATTCAGCAAAAGGCAACAAATTGTGTCTGAGTGCAAAACCTTCAAGGACTGACAGGAGCACGGTTTAAAAAAAGTGAATAATTCAGATGCCAATTCGGATACCCATCCATGCAGTAACCGGGACTGACCCTGCTTAGCTTCAAAGTGGGGCTGACCCTGTTTAGCTTCAAAGCAAGAAAAACGGCCAGCCATTCCTCTAAGTGGTCTTGTAAGTTTGACTCATTTATTAGGAAACATGCCATGAGGATGCTGGCCCCTTTCTCACTTCGAAAATATGCAGAGTCTATCCTGGTTACTGCATGAATGGGAGACCTAGATGGCAATTGAGTCATTGGCCATGGCCAGTGGTTTTCACCCCCAACGTCAAATTAAAAAAATTTAACTTTGAAGGGTGCTAACTGATCCAGGGCCTCTGTCATCCAGGAGTCAAGGTTGTTTTCTGCTGAATCTGGAGTCATTCTGTTTAACTAGAGGATGTTTGGTTTGGTTTGGTTGATTCCATCAGTTCCATCAGTTCTGTTAGGGAATCCAGATCAAGTCTCTTCCGGTTTCTTTTGTTAATAGCATGCAGTATTGTGTTGCCAGGCAATATGTGGTTTGGGAGTTTGATGGTGCATGGGATCAAGTGGTGGTCACGCCATATGATCAGTACTGGTGGTGCGGTGGTCGAACATCTGTCTCTGAAGAAGATTGCTTCCAAGGTGTGTCCACCACTGTGGGCGGGTCCGTTCACTATTTGCTTGAAGCGGAGCGCTTCCAGTAGGGCACTGAGGGAGTTTGCAGTGTTTTTGTTTTCTGTTCTGAACCAAATGTTGAAGTCCCCAGAATAATTGTTAGGATGATAAGTAGAAAGGTTGGTGATTAAACTGTGAGCTTTGTTACAAAATTTGGGTCGTAGGATGGAGGTCTGTAGATCAGGAGGACCAGTAAGCTGGCTTGTTTGTTGAACTTTATGGTGATTAGGAGAGATTCACAGCCTTCTTTGTCAGTAGAGTGGAGTGGTGTGGCACAAATGTAGTTTTTGTGCACCATTGCGATTCCACCTCCTCTTCGGTTTTCTCTATTGGTGTATATTAGTTTGAAGTTGTCTGGTATGGCTTCATGGGCAATTGTTTTATAATTGATTGATAGCCATGTTTCCATGAGAAAGAGTGTGTCGGTGCCGCCCTCGCTTAGGAGGTCATACATTTCTGTTTTGTATTTGGTCATGGATCTTACATTGAGTAGAGTACAGTGTACACTGTGTGCTTTCCCTTGTTTATTTTTGCCAATCCTTTCTTGCATCTTAGGGTGGTGTTTATTAGATTTTCTTTTCCCAGGGTTCTCTCCTCAATGCAGTTGTTGTTTGTTTATAGTGTGGATGGGGCTTCTGTTTCTTTGTTGAGGAGCTTGACCACATTGAGGGATGGTTTGCTTTGCTCTGGTTCATAGATTTAGGTTGTTTTTTTGTGTGTGTGGTCTTTTTCCCAGTCTTTACTTATGTATGGGATGTGGATGGTTAGGGATTCTAGCTTGGCTTTGACTCTTGTTGTGGTCTTTCCGAAGATGTCTTTGGAGTTGCAGGGTTCTGTGCTTGAGTGGTTTGGCGCTTTGTTGGGGCCCAGGTCAGTTTGCATTCTTGCTTGTGGGTTGTTTGTTTTCCATTAGGGTAGAGTTGTAGGTGAAGAGGTAGTGGGAAATGTACTCTGTTTTTGTTCTTGTGGTAGTCCGAATCCTTAGTCTGTTGAGTGCTGGTCGGTGGGAATTTTGAGGTGTTGCGAATTCTGGTAGGTTCTACAGGGGTGCGATTTTCTTCCTATTCCTGTTTTTAAAACTTGCTTCCTTATGCTTCTTATATTGTGCCATGTTTGTGGTATGTGTCTTGCTCTGGGGTTTGGATTAGTTTTCTCATTGTTACAGCACCTGCGACTGGCTGCAATGCAGGCGTTACAAGCCTGTGAATCCCTCACCTCAGTGGGTTTCCGTGCCACATCCTGCAACGTTCTTTCCTGTTCTGGCAACCGGCATACTTTTGTCGTCCACCATAGAAAGGGAGAAGGGATTATTTGTAGTCACTTCTCCCATTTTGTGGGGGCCATTATTTGTTAAAACACATTTTCATTTGCAAAACAATGAATTTCTCACAACAAAAAAAATGTATAGGCCAGGGAACTAATAGCAATAAGCCCCTTGATGGAAGGCATTACTGCATCAGGTAATACCCCGGGCCTGCAACTATGGGCACGAAGCATTATCTGACGTGGTAATGCCCCTCTACCCCCGCCTCTGGGCTTATTGCTTAAGGGCTATATTCCAGGGGCAGGTGCCCTCCTGGGTAGCTTTCTTTCCTGGGGTAGGTTGTAGCACAGTCTGCTGTAGTATTCATTCCCAATTGCCTAGATGTGGCTGTAAATAGTAGCCTATGTGTTAGAATCAGTAATGGATTGTGATATTTTGCAGTATATTACAGGGGCAGGTTCCCTCCAGGGTCAGTTATTTTTCTGGTATCCTGTTGGGTCGGTGTGTTCTGATGCTTTCCTTGTCTCTGCTTAGATTTGAGTGCTCTGATATGCAGTGGTGTCTGCCTCGCTGTGATTATTTTATCGTGCCTCAGTTTTGGGTTTGTGATATAATGAATCTGGAGTAAGACTCGGACATAGAGACATTGTAATGGTTGTTATAAACTTGTATTAAAGTAAAAGAACTGTTGGAGAAAGACCTATCTTGCCGTAACACTATGAGGAGTTTTCCTGACTCAACAAAACTAAAGGTTGACTTCAAAAATGTAAAGAGTTCTCTGTCTGTGCCCAAATTCCTCTCCTGGCCCTTAGAAGCTGAAGCTAAGAAAAAGTTCAAAGGGAAAATGTCTTTCAACTGGCCATCTGTAGTCTTCTTTAATGTTCCAAGATAAAGTTCCAGAAGGCACACAAATGAACAAATTATCAAAGATCCCCAAGGTTTCACAGCTCTGAGAACGATGGGGGAAGGTCTTGCTCTCCCTCAAGTTTTCAGCTTCTCTTCAGCTCTCTTTACCACAGTTAATTTCCTTGGTAAAAGACAATTTTACGATGAAGGGGTTATGATCCTCTTCGCCTAGCATCACACAAACAGGGTTTCCACTTCACCCCTTGACTTATTCCACAGTGCTTTATAGTTCAGAGTTCTTTTACAACTATTCGACTCAGGGGGTATATTTCCCTTCGCCTAGATTTCACACTCTTAAAATGCAGGTCTCCAGACTTGAATTCACGTTGGCCTGGTGTGTTCTCCTGCCAGTACTTCACAATATGAGCACATTCAGTTTTTAGACTGGTTTACTCTCTCACCAGCACTTGCCAATATTTGCTTCACATTCAATTTGTCCTGGTTTACTCCCCTACCAGGACTTTACAATATTTGCTTTATATTCAGACTTACCTGGTATACTTGCCTGCCAGGACTTCACAAGTCACTCCTCCTTTCTGGTGCGGTCTCCAAACTCGCCTTCACAATGTTCCATACATATAAGCGGGAGCAGGTCCAAAACTCACACCGTGCCTGGTTCACCCTCCTGCTAGGACTTTTCACACTGTCTTTCACAACGTAGATGGGTTTCAGACTTGCACACTTTACTAGGCAACAGCCTTGTCCATGCCCTTTTCATCAGTTGGATCAGTGACCCTGGGGTTAGACCCCTGGGGAACACAACAGGTAGAGACAGAGATAGAAGAGAGGAAGGACCCAAGTTGCACCTGGAAGGGTTGATCGGAGAGGAAAGAAGTCAGCCAAGGTTTAGGTTATGATCACGGTGGGGGGAGGGTGCCACCAGATAATCTTGATCACTTAATTCCTTTGGTTTGGTGGAGAGTGGGGGGGGGGGCAAAGATGTCCATGCCCAGGGCCCCAAAAATGCTTAGGATGGCCCGGATTGCACCTGAGCTATCCTATTAGTGCTGCTTATTGTTTGGTACCGCACAGTGACAAAGTACGGAAGAGCTACCTTAAAGACGTCAGTAAGCCCCAAAAGTGTGCATTTCCTCTGTGCTCAAAATCTGCTATGCTTATTCTCATTGCAAATGCATACACGTAGCCAAGTGCGATTTTCAAAAGAAAGACAGCACATTTCAAATAGAGCGCAAGACTCTCTTTAGCTCCCCTGTACCCTGCACCACAAGTCTCAGAGCCTTGAAAAATCATGAGCTCCTCTAAAGCGGCTGGGATGTCGCAGTGTTCCGGCGACACTGCATGTGGGGCAAAATAAAATATGGTGACCATGTGCGTGTGGGGCGAAATAAAAATAACTATTGTGTGAGTAACTACATGGCCACGTGGTTGTAAAGCACCCAAGGACATTCACATGCTTGATTACACAAAAATTCAGACTTGAGCAATTGACTTGTCCAGAGATAGAAGCACTGTAGAGCCTCATTCCACAAGGCACTGTGCAAGCTCCACACCACAGGGTGACTTGCCAATCAGTCGAAAGACAAAAAAAGAAAAGTGATCAGCGAATCCCCCGAGCAATGGAAAGCAAAACAAACACTGGCAATACAAATAGTTTGAGCTTTTGTGCAGGCATGGAAAAGCATTTGCCAGGCACTGCTGTAAAGGTATTAACTGGCTATCAGGTGCAAAATGGTACGAGTACATTGGTATTTAATAGCACACCTGTATACATCCTAATTAACCCAATACTAAGCTGGTGACCACCATGCGAGCTGTCTGCAGTGTGTGTACCGTTTTCTTTTCGTTCATAAACGAAACGAAAAGAAAACTGTACACAACAACTCTTGGTCAGAGGCATCCTTTTTAGGGGGGGCAAAGCAGTTTCTTGTGGAGGCCTGGCCCCCTTGACCACCCTGCTGGAGACGGGCCTGGAGCCAGATCTAAACACCTTTACTAAGTATTGAAAGCAGGATGGAAGATTCCGAGTGTCTCCGCAAGTAAGCCAGTTGACTTTATTTGTTCGTTTTTTCAGTGCACACATTTGTTTTAAGACAGAGTGCAGCCGTCTCTAGCGCTGGGGTGTTTCCCACTCTTTAATTCTTTGGGACATTATGTTTGATGGATATGTCTTGGTGTTGTGCTAAGCAATTATTTGTAAGGAACACTGTACAATTTGGGATATCTTGATTGCACTATAGGCTTATCAGTGTGTGCCAGTGTGTTGTGATAGTGTGTTGTAACCGCTGTTGAAGATACTGAAGAAAGGTATGCCAACCACAAGATTGTTAGTAACTTGAAATCGTTATTTCCATACTAAAAATAATGAATGACTTCTTGGTAAGAGAGTATTAATCACAGATGTCATTGAATGTTTTTCTTCACTATATTTAGGGGATCCAGGGACTAACTCTTTCATAAACTAGAAGATGACCAAAGAATCGCTCATTGCATGCCTCTTCCTGTCACTAACACACAATGCTTTTATTGAATTCAGATCTGAGGAGTGGTCCTGGTTTTATTAAGGGAACTGTATGTCTTTATCTGGAAGCATAGCCTGTGGGAGTAGAGTTGCCATGCATGCAGCGCTATGTGCCTCAACCTGAACCACCCCGACATCTTTCTTTACATTATAGCAGTTGCGCAATCCTGGTGAGATTCCATAGGCTGATTTTGCTTTGCATTCTGGTGCTTGTTCTCTTCCACTCAGGATGGGGACAACAAAGCTACAATTATCCTATTTTTGCTTTTCATGTATCGATGATGATTTATATATTTGTCAAGTTGATTAATAATGTGATTACTGCACAAGACATTTATGTAAAGTAGATTATTAATTTACTTCTTTAAAGACAAACATTAACCCGTATTAAAAAGAAAAATGTATAATTGGAAAAGTGTACATTTAAGTATCTTAAAGTGGCACCAATCCCAGCATGTGAACCCGCACAAACCATTTTATCTTGCAGTGCTGTAGCTTCCAAAATTAAGATGTGAGGTATGACTTTAGGGTTTTAGGCATGAATCATATTCCGGCTCACCTCGTATTTCACTAGCAGTGCCACGCATGACCCCTTGGCCTGGCTCTGGATCGGCTCTACCCATTTTACTCTTTGGCTTCTAATACTCAAAGTACTATTAACGCACACAGACGATACTATTGTTCAGTAAGGACCGCTACAGGCCATGTCCCTTTTTTATTTATTTAAGCGGTTGCATGACTCTTTCGTTATCAAAGGCGACGTTCAAAGGTTCGTAGCTGTTGCTAAATTTAGACTTTCACATTTAAGTGGCCACAAGTCTGCACAGAGAGTAGCACACCCGGTCAGACGTGCATCAGCTCGGCCCTACTCCCCTGCGTGTTTATCCACGTCGTTTCCATTGAAAGAGCAAGTCCGTGTTGGAGTGTTGCGACTCCCTCCACTGTCCATCTTTCCTCTGTCAGGCAAGACGCAGCAATAAAACCGCGAGCCTTCTTTCTCCAGATGCCAAATTGAAAGAAAAAAGCAATCTGTTCACTTGTTCTGGTCGATTAAAATCTTGTAAGAGGGCCTGGAAGAAGGCCACGGCATTTTCCTTTGCTCTCTATCAGATGGCTGTAAATCACGATTGTTTTAAGTGGCTGGCACGAGATCAGACCAACAGCTGCCTGAAAATGAAGCGGGACACACTATTGCCCGCGCTCATATGATTAGCACAGGGTCGGAAAATGCTTATTACTATTACCAGAGAACACACGATCATTGTACTAAAGATACGTTTGGGTTGGTTTTACCTCCAGTAGCTTTGTTGTGCCAGCAGCAATTGACAAAAGACATGCGCCACTTGCAAAGGTGTGTTATGAAGATCCTGTTTTAGACTTAAGCTGAGTCCACCTTTGCCTACAGTGAAGAGGTTACTTTTTACAATTGTTTTTATTGTGTATTGGTTCATAAAAACCTTTCACAATTCATTTTTATCATACCTGTGTGCGGAGCGAGTATTTATTTATTTATTTTATTTTTGGATTTATAGATCGCTCACAGGCATCGAGGCACTATTACAGGAGAGAGTAGTTATGCTTAATTCAAGGTTACAGGAATGCGGCCCAAAAGCAAGATTACTTGGTACATGTTACTTGGTTGCATTTACACAGATACATACAGGTAATTATGAGGGTAACAACAGCATGATTGATCCAGAGCAGATGATGCAAAGGGAGGTTACAGGTCCAGTGTCATACAAGTAGCCTGGGTTTGATGGCTTTCCGGAAAGCTGTGTGAGACTCAATTAGCCTATTGTGAGAGGGGAGGGAGTTCCAGTAAGTGGTAGCCATTGTTGGGAAACTGGTACCGCCCGCTCAAACTCTAAAGGTCTTGGGTACAGAGATCCTGTTAGAGTATGCCGTCTTAGTTGGCCTACCTGGGGTAGGTTTACTAATCCTTTGGACCAGGTAGGGTGGTGCCAAGTCATGGACACACTTATGCGTCAGGGTTAGCGTTTTAAAAACAATACTTTCCTTAACGGGAAGCCAGTATGAATGTCACACAAAACAAATTTGTCCCAGATGTTTTTGTTACCAATTGTAATTTACAATTATAATTGGTTATTTATAACACGCTTGATACCCAAAGGTTTCTAAGCGCAGATCCGGGGATCAAACCTGTGTTGCTCTGCGTCATCTTGCCTCCAAGCCGTGAGCTATCCTCCCGAGACCAATCACATGAAATACATGGGAAGAGTTGGAGTGGCAAACAGGTTATCCCATAACCCCTTTTCATGGTTATAGCGAATATTGGCATTAGAGTGTAACAAGAAATAAAGAAAAAACAATGTAATGTGGCCTTTGATTGAGCAACTTCTGTCATTTTGGTCCTCTCCTGAGGGAAGGTTCTGTAAGCGAAGGCGGAGGAGGTAGTTGGTGGGATGAGAAGGAGAGGCAAGATGTGAGACCGGAAGTGTTGAGGAGGGCAGATAGAAAGAACCCTATTTTTGTGTCAGTTTGTTATTATTCAGTGATTTGTGGTGAGGGCAATGGGAGTATGGGTATTCATGAGAGGAAACCCCAGATGCCGGTTTCCTGCTCCTATTAATTTGTACTTATGAAATCTACCCTGAAAGCAAGGGTTAAGGGAGGGATGCAAGTAGTGGGTTGATGGTAGGGATGTAGAGTTGGTGTTGGTGTGAGTAGAGGTGGGGAGTATTAGCAGGTATTGTGTTACAGTGTGTGGGGGGTGCCAATGTGCTGTTGAGAGGCAAATGAATGTGTCATTCATTACATCAGCACCTCCCCTGTCTGAAAGCTATAGAAACATACAGTGCACATCACTTATATCACCCGCCTCCTTTATGCCACCATATCACAGATGCAAGAGACATTATTCACTAAGGCAACCCTAGCAACCTTATCCTGGATCACTCGAAGAAGAGATACATTTGAAAACTTTAGAAGACATGAACATATTGCAACCAACGATGCAGATGACGTCACCACTGAGCCTGACACACATAGATGCATTAGACACGAAGCAGGTACGCATCCACCATGCTGCAACCCGAGCAATAGGTCAAATTGCACTTAGACATGAAGAACATGATTGTCTCCAATAGGCTAGAAAACACATGCTCCATATATGCAATGAAACGCAAGATGCATAAGAAAACACATAAAGTTTGCCTAGAGCAGAAACTCAGCAAGAATGAGTGGCCATGTTAAACACAATGAACGGTGCAGTCACGTTCAAATGAATGGGAGACATTGAGAAGCCTCAAGGCTGAAGGAGAAACTGGCTCACCGAGGTAGAAGAGAATTCAGACCTGAGCAGCCCAGACAATAATCATACAGCCTGTGCCAAGGTTATCGTGCACAGGGAAGGGTTGGATCGGCACCCAAGAGAACAGACGATAACAGTTCCCAACCAGGCGTGAGACACATTTCTCTTAGATTAAGCAAGGAAACAAATAATGCTGACAGGTCAGATTCCCATTAACCAATTGGTAAATATCGGGAAGAAAGTAGCTTGAACAAGTCTCTAGAGGCTAGGAAGGGTAATGACACCTGCATTAATAAGGGCTAAAATCCTAGTAAAAGCTGGGCAGACCTTTTATCCCAGTACAACAGCAAAGACTGGGCTCCCACACAGTGGTTGTGAGTACCCATCCCCATGAACTCCCATCTTTGACCTCACCACCTGTTAAATTTGCTCACCCATTCAAACTCTAATGCACAAGTATTGAGGAAGCGGTTCGGTACTCTGCCACCTTGTATCTAACAGCCCGCCTGAGGCCCACAGCACCCAGTCTTATAACCCATCTGCTAGTCATTGTTTTAGTCCGCGTACTATACCGCAGTGCCTCAGTGCCTGCCACCTATGTTTGCATTGCCATGTCCTTGCTTCATGCTCTCGGTACTGTGCATGCTAGGTCCTCATTGCTGCTATGCCTACTGTCATTACACTGGTAACTTGTACCTGCTGTTTAGCCTGCATACTTCAACTAACTGCTAATCCTCAGTGCCGCTGATTTACGCATCTAGCCTATTGTGCCTCACCACTTGACCTTTGCATTTCCCTATTGTGCTTTATCACCCGATTTATGCATCTAGCCTATTGTGCCTCACCATTTCACCCATGCATCTGCCTATTGTGCCTTACCTTTTGACCTATACATTTGCCTATTGTGCCTTACCATTTGACCTATACATTTGCCTATTGTGCATTATCACCTGATGTATGCATCTAGCCTATTGTGCCTCACCATTTGACCCATGTATTTAGACAATTGTGCCCTACCATCTGATTTATGCATTTAGCCTACTGTGCCCTACCATCTTATGTATGCATCTAGCCTATTGTGCCTTACCTTTTGACTATTGCATTTAGCACACAGATAAGTCCCAGTATGCTCACTACAGCCACCTACCAGGCTGCCTGTATCCCACTCTTCACATTGAGTTTTACACTCTGCTTTATAGGACCCCATACACTATCCATTGGGGACCCATCAAGTATGCCATACCCAGCATTAACTAACAATACTATAATTAAACGTCCCCTATCTATGAACGACCTTCAATGCCTAATCCCGAGCAATCCTTGCACAATAAAGGCTAGGAACTCGCGTCTCAGAGCGAGACTAGCCAAAATATACGAGCCTCCTATCAGCTCTCTACACACCCCTACAGGAAAGGAGACCCCAAAAACCTTGCCTGACCTAACCCCCAGAAGCACAAAGGTAGCATACAACGGCCCTCCTAGGAATAAAAACTGCACACCTCAGCACTCCAAACATAAAGACCATCTAGCCTCCCACCTACCAACTACAACTCTCACGAGCCTGCTTATTAAAGGAGCTCTAATACATTCTAGATCACTAGTAGCACATGCCACAGAGATTGCTGATCTGATCCTGAGCGATAATTTATACTTCCTTGCAATCACTGAGACATGGCTGCACGCTGCAGCAGGCCCTATGCTCATGCTAGCAGTTCCTGATGGCTATACTATCTAACACAAGATAGACAAGGGACCAGAGGCGGTGTTACGCCTCGAGGGTGATACACTTTAAACAAAGCTTACAAGTAGTGGGAACCACTAACCTGGGCAGCCGGTAGTCTCCGAGGGCAGCAACACTGGCGAACGGGAAGGTCTCCCGGGAAGCTCTATTCCCTCCCTGCCGATGAGAACCCTCAACATGGGAGAAAACACAATTCCCAGGGAAAACCCTCCGGGGGAGAAAAACCCTGCTGGAATACGGCGGCGGATCTGTTCTGCAGTCGACCTCCGGTGTCCTGGATGATTGCGATCGGGGAGTCGGCTGTGGGCGTGCTTGTCCTGAGCATGACTGTCCTGAGCAGAAGACAGGAGAAGTGAGTATTGATTTTATATGAAAAGGGTAAGTGTTCCGATCGAATAGCTACTAGACTTACTCCAAAAACGGAGATTAATTCACACTGCAGTTCTCGGGGTGGTCACCGACCGGTAGAGGTTTGTCATGCCTATGGAAGAAGGAAGACCTTTCCCAAAAATGAAAATAGAAGCGAGAGATTAATATACACAATGGGAGATGGGTAAGGACGAAAGGGAAAGTGATTAATGGGAGCTCCCAGGAAACTCACTTCCCAAAAATGGAACAGAGTGCTGTAATGGGACACGATGATCTGTTAAGAGGATCAGTTGGTAGGCTAAGGCGGAGAGAATTTCTATGGGATAATGACATGAGAGAAAAGGAATAGGGATCAGAAGTTGGTTTAAGGGAAGAAAAAGTTTAGTACATGAGTTCCTAGAGACCAACTTACGAAGCGCCATGCTGCCAAGTAGCGACGCGATTTCTTGACTTCCTGGTCGCACTATAAAGAGTCACGTGATCGTTTCGGTACGGATACACAGAACGTGCAACCGCTATACCGTTGCTTGCATAGTTGGAGCCAGAGTAGTCGGCCATGTTATGTGAGTGGGGTAACTGTATGGTACACACTCGTCGTTGTTGCCAAAACGACCATCGACGGAACGGTGTAACAGTATGCCCCCTCCTACGGGCTGGTGATCCCGGTTTCCTCGGGTGAAGACGGAAGAATCTCCGGACCAAAGTAGGAGCATGCACTCCTGATGCCAACTCCCAAGTCCTCTCGGCAGGGGAATACCCTTTCCAATCTACAAGAAATTGTTACAGACCTCGATGATATCTGGAATCACAAATGCCAGCCACCTTGTATTCTGGTCCGGTATCGGTCATGATTGGTGGGGGATGATTTACAGAGGTGCGTTGAAATCGATCTTTCACAGACAGCTTGATCTGAGAAAGGTGAAAAACTGGATAAATACGGACCCATGAGGCAGGTAAGGCCAATCGAACCGCAACAGGACCAACTAATGCTACCACCTTAAATGGACCGAAATATTTGGGTGATAGCTTGGACGGCACCAAATGTCGAGGGAGAAATCGGGCAGACAACCAGACTGCGTCGCCAACTTGGATGGATGGTGAATCTTGTCGACGACGGTCGGCTACCTGCTTAGCTCGATCTTGAGCAGCTTGCAAAGTTGTTCGAGCAAGTTGCTGTCCCTTATGAATCCTGTCAACTAGGTCCTCTAATCCTGGACAGTTGGAAGAGGACTTAGAGACCGTAGGTTTCGAAAGATGGGTGAAAGCCATAAGAGCAGAAAAAGGGACTGGTCTTCAGTGCCGAATGTCTAGCATTGTTGTAGGCGTATTCTGCTAAAGGTAAGAGATCACACCAATTATCTTGAGCAGCCGAAACAAAACAACGTAAGTAGCCCTCCAATGTGTGGTTGAGGCGCTCTGTTTGTCAATTCGTTTGAGGATGGTACCCCGAGCTGAGGGCTCTTTTTTATCCCCAACACCTTGCAAATACCCTTCCAAAATTGCGAGACATACTGGGGACCCCGGTCCGATACAATAGTGTTAGGGAGGCCATGTCTGGAGAAAATTTCAGAGATACAGATTTTAGACATCATAGCTGCTCCCGGGAGTTTGCTTAGCGGAGTGAAGTGAGCCATCTTCGTAAAGTAGTCAATTGTCACCATGATGGTGGTGTAGCCTGACGACAATTGGAGATCAACAATGAAATCTGTGGAAATGATCTGCCATGGTTTGTCCGGAATGGGCATACAGGTAAGTAGACCAAATGGCGGGCTCCTAGGAGTCTTAGATTGGAGGCATATCGTACATGCGGCTACATAATCACGAATGTCCCTGGTCAGACCCGGCCACCAGAAATGACGTGTGATTAGGTCAAGCGTAGATTGATATCCTCGATGTCCTGCCGCCTTGGAATCATGACACATGGAGAGTACGTCTTGTTGAAGCATCGGGGTTGGGACCAAAACTTGATCATTAAAGAAATAGTATTCCTTATCCTTGGTTAGCGAATGGGTCTTTGCCAGGTCCTGGCAGAGTCGCTCATGGCGGGCTGTCTCTTGTCTGAGTGCTTGTAGAAAATCAGTGATCGAAGCCAGAAATTTAGCTTTCGGAAAAAGCAGTTTGGATTGAAATTTCCTGATAGGGGGATCCTTTCCTGAAAGTGCATCTGCCCCTAGGTTTTGATTACATGGAAGGAAAGTAAATTCTATCCGGAATGGTAAGAAGAAGTGGGCCCATCGAGCCTGTCGACTGTTAGTGGTGTGAGCCTGTTGCAGCACCTTGAGATTGCGATGATCGGTGCGAACTTCCACTGGGTGCATCGAGCCAAGCAAAAGATGTCTCCACTCTTCAAAGGCTTTTTTGATTGCCAACAGTTCCTTCTCGAGGACGGAATAATTGACTTCAGAGGAAGAAAAGGTCTTAGACAGGTATGCGATTGGTCTTTCTTCCCCCAGATCGTCTTTTTGTAACAGGACTGCTCCTAAAGCATGGTGAGACGCATCTGTCTCAACAATAAAGGGACGAGATTGATCCGGAGTAAGTAAAAAGGAAGTGGAAGTAAACAGACCCTTGAGTTTAGTGAATGCTTTTTGAGCGGAATCGTCCCATACAAAGGACTTTCCCTTCTTCAGAAGATTGGTGATAGGAAGACTGATTTCTGAGAACCCCGGAATGAATTTCCAGTAAAAATTAGTGAACCCCAAAAATCGTTGAATCTCTTTGATGTTAGTGGGGGGAGGCCAATCCAACACAACGGAAATCTTACGAGGATCCATGGAAATTCCCTTGGCAGACAAGATGAACCCTAAGTAGGTAACCCGTTCCTTGTGGAATTCACATTTTTCTGCTTTGCAAAACAACTGGTTGGTCTGAAGACGGTCCAATACTAGATTGACATGTTTGATGTGTTCCTCTAAATTCTGTGAGAACACAAGGATATCGTCCAAGTAAACAATTACATAATGAAGGAGGACGTCAGCGAAAAGGTGGTCCATAAACCGCTGAAATACTGCAGGAGCATTCACTAACCCAAAAGGCATTGCTCGATATTCATAGTGACCGAATGGAGTCCGGAATGCCGTTTTCCATTCATCACTGGGGGCGATGCGGATCAGGTGGTATGCCCCACGTAAATCCATCTTGGTGTAGAGTGAAGCCCCTTGAACGGCTTCGAGAATGTCCGGGATAAGAGGCATTGGGTATTTGTCGGTTATAGTGACTTTGTTTAATCCTCGATAGTCTATACATGGCCTTAGTTCTTCCGAATCCTTTTTAGGGATAAAGAATAAAGGAGCCCCTGCTGGCGATTTAGATTCGGCTATAAGCCCATTTTGAAGATTCGTCTGGAGGTATTCTTTGAGAGCCTTCTTTTCCTGCTGTGATAATATGTACATTCGACCAAAGGGTATGGGTTGATCAGGGTGTAGGTTAATGTGACAGTCATCCCTGCAATGAGGGGGTAGTTTAGGGAATTCTGGCTGGACAAATACTGATTTGAATCGCTGGTGACACACTGGGATTTCGCCCAACATTCCTATCGAAGGAACTACCTTGGATTCTACCAACATTGAAGGACTCTGTATCCCAACAGAGGTATGAGAAAGACAATGGGATACACAATATTCAGAACCCAAAAATATTGTTCCAGCAGCCCAATTTATAAAGGGATTATGAGTCCTTAACCATGGCAGTCCAAGTATGATGGGAAAATGAGCAGTTTTTATCAAATCGAATATCAATGTCTCCTTGTGAGAGGCGATGGAAAATGTTAGGGGGGTAGTCTGTTCTCTTATGGGTCTGGAGCTTAGGGGGTACCCGTCTACCCCCTGAATAGGAGTTACGCAGGATTTGGAGGATCTGGTTATGCCACGTTTAGCTGCCCACTGATCATCCAAGAAATTCCCAGCTGCACCACTATCTATCAAAGCCGGAACTCCTTGTATCTCCAGGCCTGGTAGAGTGATGATTAGGGAGAGTATCAACATAGGGTGCTCGGTAGGGATGTCTTCCAAAGACGCTCCTATTCTTTTTGGGGAACTTTGGTTAGTTATTCCTGCCGTAGTTCCCCTTACGGCAGGGTCTTGGCGTTTCCCTGCATCGGATTCCATGTCCGACGAGGCGGAACAATGGGACAATCCCTGAGTACATGGGAAGAAGCGCCACAGTACATACATAAACCGTGGCTGATTCTTCTTTCTCTTTCGCTAGCAGACAAAGGACCCCGAGCCATCCCTATCTGCATAGGTTCATCCGTAACCGTAGTTTTACTAGTAGAAGGCTGAGATTCGAAAATAGGTCTATTGCTCTTCCCTTTCTTCCTCTCATGAGAGCGCTCATGGAGACGGTAATCAACCTGCATAGTAAGCGTTATCATTTCCGCTAAGTTTGCTGGTCGGGGCACCTTGGCAATTTCATCCTTCAGCTCTTCTGAAAGCCCTCTGCGAAATAGGGTAAGGAGACCATCGTCCGGCCAACCAGTTTCAGCCGAAAGTTGTTTGAATTGGGTGATGTAATTCATGAGGTCCTTATTGCCTTGCTTTAAGTCTAACAGTCTCTCCTGAGTAGTGACTGATATTTCTTGCCGACTAAACATGGAACGTAAACTATTAGTAAAGGCCGGGTATGAATCCAGTACGGCATTCCCCGAAGTCACTAGAGGAGTTGCCCAGGCCAATGCAGGACCTGTTAGGTGTGAGATTAAATATCCCACTTTGTCTTTGTCAGTCGGGAAGAAACGGGCTTTGAATGTAAATTGAACCGTGCAACTATCAAGGAATTCTTTGAGTTTGTGAGGATCACCATCGTATTTGCCAGTATATAGGGTGGTAGGAGGAGTCTCAGAAAAGGCTCGAGCGACTTGTTGTCGCAATTGCGCATTGTCTTGCTTCAGAGACTGCAACTCCAAAGACATAGACTGCATAGCAGCCATCAATTGCTGCATCTGTTGCTCCATCGGAATGCTGTCGGCTGCTCAGTGGATAATGTAGGTAAAGCACCTATCTTACCCCCCGTACGTAATTTCCTTTTTTTTTTTTTTTATTATTCTGGCGTCGCTAACTGTTACGCCTCGAGGGTGATACACTTTAAACAAAGCTTACAAGTAGTGGGAACCACTAACCTGGGCAGCCGGCAGTCTCCGAGGGCAGCAACACTGGCGAACGGGAAGGTCTCCCGGGAAGCTCTATTCCCTCCCTGCCGATGAGAACCCTCAGCATGGGAGAAAACACAATTCCCAGGGAAAACCCACCGGGGGAGAAAAACCCTGCTGGAATACGGCGGCGGATCTGTTCTGCAGTCGACCTCCGGTGTCCTGGATGATTGCGATCGGGGAGTCGGCTGTGGGCGTGCTTGTCCTGAGCGTGACTGTCCTGAGCAGAAGACAGGAGAAGTGAGTATTGATTTTATATGAAAAGGGTAAGTGTTCCGATCGAATAGCTACTAGACTTACTCCAAAAACGGAGATTAATGCACACTGCAGTTCTCGGGGTGGTCACCGACTGGTAGAGGTTTGTTATGCCTAAGGAAGAAGGAAGACCTTTCCCAAAAATGAAAATAGAAGCGAGAGATTAATATACACAATGGGAGACGGGTAAGGACGAAAGGGAAAGTGATTAATGGGAGCTCCCAGGAAACTCACTTCCCAAAAATGGAACAGAGTGCTGTAATGGGACACGATGATCTGTTAAGAGGATCAGTTGGTAGGCTAAGGCGGAGAGAATTTCTATGGGATAATGACATGAGAGAAAAGGAATAGGGATCAGAAGTTGGTTTAAGGGAAGAAAAAGTTTAGTACGCATGAGTTCCTAGAGACGAACTTACGAAGCGCCATGCTGCGGAGTAGCGACGCGATTGCTTGACTTCCTGGTCGCACTATAAAGAGTCACTTGATCGTTTCGGTACGGATACACAGAACGTGCAACCGCTATACCGTTGCTTGCATAGTTGGAGCCAGAGTAGTCGGCCATGTTATGTGAGTGGGGTAACTGTATGGTACACACTCGTCGTTGTTGCCAAAGCGACCATCGACGGAACGGTGTAACAGGCGGAGTCATTGCCATTATCTGTAAATTATCTCTATGAGATTAGCGCCACCTCCTACGACATCCATTTGTGCGAATCTCTTTCTGTCAAATTACCATCGATCAATTCCCAAACCCTCAATATCCACTTGACCTACCGCCCCCCCACCCCGGGCCCAACCGGGACATTTGAGGAAGACATCCATACTATACTCTCTAGTAATCTCAAAAGCTCCACGCAAGTACTACTAATTGGGGACCTCAACTTGGGATTCAATGACCCTTTGCATCAGTCTGCCGTAGCAACAGCAAACATCCTATCTGAATACGGCCTCACCCAAAGAAGCAAAACCCCCACCCACAACAAAGGGAGAATAATAACTACACTGGGTAGCACACTACAACTGCCATGCCAACATCCTCTCCACTTCACTGCTAGCCTGGACTAACCACTACTTACTCTCATTTACGCTCTCCACCAACAGACCCCCCCCATACCTGCCCCTAGGACTCCAACCAACCTTAACTAGAAATAAAAAAAGCATCACAGTGGATTGGCTCATCCCTGCTATCCTCCCCGCCCTTAACTCACTTCTTAACAGTACCGACCCAGAAAGCATGGTCAATGGGTACAACAAAATGATGGCTTCCTCCATAGATCAGATTGCCCCTCTCAAACTGAGACCAAGTAAGTCAAAAAACCACTTAAACAAATGGTTTACACCATTCCTAAAAAAAATTAAGGCAACAAAAAAGAAACTGTGAGGCTGCATGGAAACTACTACCATCGGAAGACAACAAACTAAAGCTTACAAAACTTTCATCACTCTACAAAAAAGAAATCTGCCTTGCAAAACGGGAATCCTACGACACCCGTATCTCCCAGGCTAATTCCAATATGAAAGAATGATTTACTATTCTTAAAGAACTAGAGTTTCCCATTGCAATAACAGACAGTTTCACCAAAGATAAAAAATGGTGAGCAGATATCCAATACGCACTAGCCAATAAAGTATCTACATTACAAAATAAAATGTCCCAAAAAAAAGCATCTTTAAATGTTCCACCCACACCTAAATTATCCGTGAACAGCGCTGAAAACCATCCCATCCGATTTAACTTCTCTAAAGTATCTATCATCGAGGTGGAAATAATTATTTTGTCTCTCAAACCAACTAATTGCAAGGGTGTTCTCTGCCCGGCACAACTCATCAAGGATGCAGCTCGAGACCTGTCACCTTTCATATCCAAGCTCATCAACGCGTCCTTTGCCACCAGCACCATCCCTACTAACCTCAAAGAATCATGGGTACTCCCACTTTTAAAAAAAAAAACCTACTCTAGATCCCTTAACTCCCGCCAACTATAGGACAATCACAACAGTCCCTTTCCTTCTAAAAATACTAGATAAAGTTGCCTACATGCAAATTCAAAAATATTTAGAATCACACCACCTGTTATGAGCCAGACAGTCAGGCTTCCGTCCAAAACATGGAACGGAGACCGCCCTCATCGATCTCAAAACCCAAGTCGATGAGCTTAGAGACTGTGGTAAATCAGCTTTGCTACTACTTTTAGACCTCTCAGCTGCTTTCGATTTGGTGGATCATACGATCCTATGCAACCATCTCGACACAGCAGCACACTTCTCCAAAGATGCCATAACTTGGATTAGATCTTTCCTAAGCGGCAGAACAATTAGGGTCTTTTTGGCCTCAGCAGACCCCATACCTATCACCTGCGGGGTGCCACAGGGGTCTTGCGTCTTGCCCACACTGTACAATATCTTTACCAAGTCCCTTTTCAACGATCTGAACCATCTTGGTATCACCTACACTAACTATGCAGATGATACTCAGATCCTCCTCCCACTTACAGGGGATTACGACAAGGTTTTGGCCTTGGTAAATAGAGTGTACATCATCATTCAGGCATGGATGGCCGTGCCTGAATGATGATAAAACAGAACTCATCATCTTGGGTACCCCTACTAATCTAAAATTTAGGACCTGACTACGCCTCCTTCATAATTGACGGCAACCTCATTAAGGTAGCCCAGGAGGTAAAAACACTAGATTTTTACCTCGACTCTACCTTATCCTTCTCTAAACAGGTCAACACACTAGCGTCCTTCACGGTGTACGCGTGCCAACTCATTAGAACTGGTAAGCCATTTCTCTCAAACAATAGTTGTACCATACTGGCCAGAGCCCCCATCTTGTCCCGTCTGGACTATTGTAACGCCCTGTACATAGGCTCTAACAAATCCATCATTACTAGAATCCAAACCCTACAAAACAATGCCCTTAGATCGGCCTTAAGTAACTCCAGAAGAGAGCACATCACTGAGAGTAGACGACAGAACTGGCTCCGGACAAATGACAAAATCCTATTAAAAACTGCGTTGCTCACCCATAAATCTCTTAACAACGCCGCACCTATCTATCTTTCCGAGAGATTCCATAAACAGGCATCCCCAAGAACACGACTGCCTGTCCATTCCCAGATTCAAACTATCCACGATTGGTGGCAACAGCTTCCCTGTTAAAGCGACCAAACTATGGAACTCCCTGCCTCCTTCCCTAAGAGCAGACCAGTCCTACCAGAACTTCAGAACTAACACTATTTAGTGGTTAAAATCCACTGACCACCAATTTGCACAACTGTGTAACCAAATTGCAACTCGTAATACCTATCTACTAACCCCTTGGCGGAAACTTCATCTTTATGTACAGTACCTGTAATATCTGTAAATATATGTGTATCCTGCTTTGTATAGTAATGTATTGCATTGTATGACTCACTGTAACTAAGCTTTGCATATTCTTGTATCTGTTGCACCCTGATACCCTTGGGTCTGGTGCGCATTACAAATAATAAAACAAACAAACAAACAAACAAAATTCCAAATGTAGTCTCTACAAATGTGGCCTTCAGCTGGAGAATAATGTGTATTCATTAGATTCAGGGACGGACAGGCTGAGGCCTTCATTCCCATCTAGTACTCGGGACAGAAGATATAAGATAGTGCACAGTTAAAAGATAAACATCCTGGTTTGCGGCTTAGAGCATCATAAATGGTAACTTTATTGGGAAAAGTAGCACCTTGGTGCCATTCTCACGAGTCCCTATTTTTGCTCATGTGCTGATAACCTTCCAAATTGCCAAGGCTGGGAAAGACACCACAAACCATTCCCTACCCACCACTGATTCTCATCTATATATGTTGCAACGGCCAATAGTATTGTATTATGATGGCATGTTTTCACATCTATCAGTTTAGTAAGTGGTCTCAGGTAGGGGGCAGCCAATGAATGTACTAACCCCTATGGAATAAATATCTACTCAATCCCCTTAACCAATCCCTCCACCTCTTAGGTTTTATCAGATAGAAATTGTGATATAATTCTTGTTTTAAAACCATTGTCAAGCCTGCAAATATTAGAAAGCACAGAGATTGTCTTGTTGTTCACAGCTGTCCCTGTGTTATATGGGTTTTGTTAAATAAAACAGGTCTTTGCCAAATTCTTTGGACTTTTTTGTGTGTGGGATTTCCCAGGCCTGTCCTCACTGCTTTGCCCAGGGGTTTCCACCCATCCTTAACATGTGGCAGCAGAGGATGGTCAGCCAGTGCCAACGAAAATAGCATCTTTTCCTGCCATGAGCCTGAGGACTACGGAGTGACCTGTGAGGACTGGAAAAATCACACATGTACTGAGACGGTGGACAGGAGCCCACTTTGGAGAAGATCCTACCCGCTCCCCATGTGACGCTACGCAGGCCAGAAGGCGGGGTGGCCGATTGTGGAAGGAGCGATTCCTAAAGGTGCGGCCGATCCATCGATTTAAGTATGAGAGCATCAATTTGACAAACAAAGGTGGGAGGGAGCTATTTGCATATTTTGTGGACTTGTTTGTATAAGTTTGGGACAGGTGTTAAACAGTTTATTTATGAGAAGTTCACCTGTAGCACGGTTTACAGAGGGTGATGCCTTAACCCTTCGCGAAGGTGTATTGAGTTTTGCAACAGAAAAGAAAAAAAAAGAATAAAAAAAACAAAAGGGTATACGAGCTATCCTGTTTTGAGAACATGGAAGGAGGCGCCACGCCTAGAAGGGCAGTTTTAGTAAAAGAAGGTTGCCTTGTTAGAATTAGGACAAGAGGACAGCCGTAGGGTTTCTTGTTTTGGTGTGTTGTTTTGAGGGTGCACCCATATGTTCAAATGTGTAGAAATTGCTGGCACCAGTGGTAGGTTGTAAGGAGGTTGTGGGGAATTGACGGAAGAAGTTTTGTTTATCAGCCGCGTGGGAACACGAAATAAAGATGAGAAGTTGTTTTACAATTGTGAAAACGAGGTTCTATCAATATTGGCTAATGTCATAGGATCATGGAGCTTTGGTTTGGACTCAAAGGGTGGTGTCCTGAGCATGGGCGGCGTTTGTGGTGCACACCCAAACTGGTGTTGTTGAAGCTGGAGAGGCTTGGGAAAGGTCTGAAAAGTATTTTGGAGGTGAAAAATATGTTGTTTACGAGAAAGTTGTGAAGGTATGGGGAAGAGATCTCGAAGTGAAAATATTTCAAAGGTCCAGTAAGTATTGGCAGTCAAGAACGTGACGGGCCATTATGGGAGACACTCTCCTTATGCACCTGTGCAAGTCCCTTCCGCGGTATAAGGCCAGAATATGCAAGTATAACCCAAAATGGGCTCACAAAACAGCGGGCAAAACTGTTAGAGTATGTCCCCAGGAGGGCAGTCTTTAGAAGTATGTGCTGCAACACATGACCACATATGTACATGCTGCATGTAAGGGAAAGAAGTTACGCAACAGATTAGCAATTCTGGAGCTATGGAAGATGTTTGGGGACAAGGTGGAGGACCAACCCCGGAGAAAGTGAATGCGTAATCAGCATGAAGGGGACAATGAACTGCCCACGGCTCCTCCTTCTCCTCCCCAGAGCACCGATTTGTCAACTGACGGACATGGATTTTACCAACTGAAAGAACAGAAAGACGCAATGAATGGAGCCAACTTAAATTACAAAAGTCAGGATTCACACACAATGAATATAGAGAGTGCTGCGAACTGCAAGCAAAGCTAACAGTTTGCTTAAATTAGACAGACAAAACATAAGTACAACAATGCAATAGATGGGTACCCCCTATGTCGCTGGCAAAAGGGGAAGCAACCAACAACAAAGCACAAAAATCAAGCCAGCGGATATGTAAATAAGTCTACTGAAAGAAGCACAATCCCGCCAGTAGTCGGGAGCGGACCCTCTATAAACTCCTCGGATCACTGCACATAATTCACAAAAACATTTATGAAAAATTTGTTTTCCTTTATTTAATTAGAAACATTAAAA
Organism: Ambystoma mexicanum; assembly: GCF_040938575.1. Taxonomy (NCBI): domain Eukaryota; kingdom Metazoa; phylum Chordata; class Amphibia; order Caudata; family Ambystomatidae; genus Ambystoma; species Ambystoma mexicanum. The sequence goes on along the minus strand of NC_090927.1, from coordinate 1,161,803,511 downwards.
TGATTATTAAATAAGTCAGAGCTCATACATGAATAAGAGTAAATGTAAATATAGAACATACAACTATACAACACAAATAAAGTGCATAATGTGAAGAAAATACTAATTTCCCAATAGGACTGCTAAGAGCTTGCTGCCAGATTACAAGCTGGGGAATGATCACCATCATCCCCAAATAGGTCTAAGTCAGTGTCGGTGGATTAAACCCACTCGAGAGAAGGGAATCCCTCGGGTAGGAAAAATCATGGTCAACCGAACAAAGTCAGGATGGTTTAGAAATGAATTCAAAGATGGATTGAATCCTGAAAGTGGCAGAGAAGAAAAATCATTGTTTCCAAATATAGCAGTTCAAATATTTAATAAAACGAGAAACTGAAGAATCTTCACAAAAATGATAATAATAAACCCATACTCTAAAAAATCTAACATGGGATGCTATACATCAACTACTGAGGTGACATGCGAAATAAACCACAAATACATAAAAACAGTATAGTGAGCATGGCGCCTTAGAACAGGTAGTTTCGATGGAAAACACATCTAGCTGAATTACAGATGATGTCCATCTTCATCAGGACATAGCATTCCCGTATAAACTTTCTTGAAAATTCATCTGTGTCTTGGATTTACCTGCACAAATGTTACAAATTACAGAGACACTAAAATGTATGTTCTCCAAACAGAAAATAATAATAAAAAGATATAACATCAGAACAACCATATAAGTAAACAGCACAATAGTTCATACTTAATATCCGTACATAAAAACAAGTTATCTGAGGATCCCAAAGAAGGACCAATCCCCCAACATTGGGTTGGAACGTGCAAAGTGACTAGTAGGGGAGAAAATCTAATTAGAGAAAATCTAATTACCATAATCTCAGACCCTTTTGGGGTGGGCCCAGGAGCCTGGTGAAAGAGTCCAGGAAGTAGTGATCCGGCCACCACACCGAAACAAATCTCAAATTAATTAGTATTAATTAGATCTGTAATGGATGAAAATAAAAAAAATAAAAAAAGGCCACAATGTGGTCATAACATTTCTCTGGTAAGGACGTTGATAGGACACAAAAGTGTCTAAGTTTTCCAGGGGAAAACGCTATTTTAAAAAGGACCGAGGTTCCCAGCCTGACGACGGGGAATATTCAAAGCATGTGAATCCATGAAAGATACCAACGCTGGAGAAATGGAGTTACAGGTAAGAAACTACTCCCTTCTCCAGCATTGGATATTTCATGGATTCACATGCTTTGAATAGATTACATAGCAGTAGCAATCATGCATGGAGGTGTCTAATGCAAACCAATACATCACAGAATCACATATATGAGACCAGAAAAACCAAACCAGCAGTGATAGCATTCAAATATATACCCCGAAGCTGCAGGGCTTCTTATTGAAACAGGCGTTGCAGGACTGCACGTCCCACTTGTACATCCGCACCATGCTGCTGTTCCAGGCAGTAATGCCGAGTAAAGGTATGCAGCACCGACCAGGAGGCCGCCTGGAAAATGTCCACCAGTGGAATCCCCGACCATAATGCCGCTGACAAAGCCGTGGACCTCGTCGAGTGTGCCTTCGGATGCCTCTCCAAAGGCTTTCCCGCCTTAGAGTGACAGAACGAGATAGCCGGCGACACCCAGCGTGATAGTCCTTGCTTGGAGATTGCCCGTCCCTTGACGGAGGGTCCATAAGCCACAAACAGTTGTTTTGAAAGTCAGAACTCCTGAGTACGACTCAGATAAAATTTCAATGCTCTTTTCACATCCACCTTATGCAACGCTTTCTCTGCCGACGTGGAAGCAGAAGCAAAGAACGATGGCAGCATGATGGAAGAAAGTTCATGAAAAGTGGTTGGCACTTTTGGAATAAAGTGCGGGTTAGTGGCCAAGACCATCTTGTCCTTGAAGAAACGTAAGTACGGAGGATCCACCACTAGAGCTTGCAACGCAGATATTCTCCTTGCTGAAGTAATGGCCACTAAAAAACGCCACCTTCCATGACAAAAACTGCAGGGGCGTCGACAACAGAGGTTCAAACGGGGGCCTCATCAGACCTGACAGAACCACATTGAGGCTCCACCCTGGAGGGAATTTCTTGACTGGAGGAAAGGTCTGCAATAACTCCTTCAAAAAATGCTTGACAAGAACACTAAACAGAGGCGTAGTATGCCGCTTTCGAGTGAATCTAGAAATTGCTGCCAAGTGTACTTTTATGGAGGAGAACGCCAAACCTTTATTTGACAAGTGCAGCAAGTAGGGTCGAACTTGCTCCGGTGAAATGTTCAAAGGGTCCACCCCAGGCTGGCCCTTACACCAAACACAAAACCTTTTCCATTTACATGCATAGGAGACATTCATGAATGGGGCTCTAGCCGCCTCCAAAATGCAGCGACAGTCACCAGAAATGTTCAGTAGGCCAAACGCAGAGAAATCAGGAGCCAAGCCGTCAGATTCAGAGACCCTGGATCGTGGTGCCACACAGCACCCTGTCCTGAGACGGAAGGTCCGGCGTCAATTGCAACCAAATCGGTTCCGCTATGGACAGATGAAGTAGGTCTGAGAACCACGGTTGCCTGACCCAGTACAGGGCCACCAGAATCACACAGCATGGGTATTTCCGAATCCACTGGAGTGTTCGTCGAATGAAAGGAAATGGAGGAAATGCGTAAGCGAACCGATCCGTCCATGGGAACAAGAACACATCCCCCAGATACTCGGGCTGAGGCCACCTGCTGGAAAACACCTTGCACTTCTTGTTCTCCCGCGTGGTGAAGAGATCCAACGAAGGACAACCCCATTTCCGGAAAATCGTTGACACCTGTTGGTCCTTCAGCTGCCATTCGTGGAGTCGGTTTACCTCTCTGCTGAACGAGTCCGTCTGCACATTCATCACCCCCGGCAGATGAAAAGCTACAATACTGATGTCATGTAACAGGGCCCAATGCCAAAGTTCCTGAGCTTCTTTCGAGAGCACCCTGGAGTGAGTGCCCCCCTGCTTCCTGAGGTAAAACATTGTGGTGGTATTGTCTGTCAACACCCTCACCACATAGCCACGTATGCATGGCAGAAATGATTTTAGGGCCCAATGAACTGCTCTCAGCTCTAGCACATTGATTTGAAGGCTCAATTCCACCCGAGACCACATATCTTGAACCTGGAAGATCCCCAGATGCGCTCCCCACCCTGTTTGAGAGGCATCCGTCACAATTGTAGCCTGAAACTCTGGCTCCAGCAACGGCACACCCCGATCCAGATTGTCCGAGAGCTGCCAACATCGAAGAGCGTCCACTAAGTCGCTGTTGACCACAATCTTGTTGGACCACAATCTGCGACTCTGAGCCCACCGGTCTGCAAGGACTCCTGCACCAGCCTCATGAAGAGACGAAAGTTCTTCACCAACGGAATGCAGGACGCCATGGCTCCCAATAGTGACATGTATATTCTGACAGACACTCTTGTTCCGACCTTCCACTCTGCCACTTTTTGCTTGAGCTTTTGAATTCTCTCGACGGAGGGCCTCACCCGGCCTAGTTGAGTCTGAAATTCTGCATCCAGAAATACCAAGTTCCTGGAGAGAAATAGATATGACTTCTCGAAGTTGACGGCGAATCCTAGTCATTGCAACAGCTGCATGGTAGCACTGAGACTTGCCTGCGTCGCCACCGGATACGAGCCTCACACCAGCAAGTCGTCGAGGTAAGGGTAGACGTGATGCCCTTCTCGACGGAGCCGGCGCCAAACATTTTGGGGGACGATTTCAGACCGAACGGGAGCACTCAGAACTGGTAATGACCTTGACCTACTACAAATCGTAGGAATCTTCGGTGCCCTCGATGCATGGGTATGTGGAAATATGCGTCTTGTAAGTCCAACAAGGCCAGAAATTCGCACGGCTGCACCGACTGAATGACTTCTTGAAGTGTGAGCATCTTGAATTTCAGGCGTTGCAGAGTCTTGTTCAGCACCCGAAGGTCCAGAATGGGTCGCCACTTGCCGTTGGGTTTTTTCACCACGAAGTAATGGGAGTAAACCACCTGGCCTCTTTCGGCCACTGGAACCAATTCTATAGCCCCTTTCTGTAGCATAAGTACAACCTCCTGCTGTAAAATGTGAAGATGAGGTTGCACAGAGTACACAGGAGGAATGGGAACCGGTGAGCCCTTGTATTCCAGAGAGGGGCCCAACCGTACTGTGTCCAATACCCAGCGGTCTGATGTAATCTTGTTCCATTCATTGACGTGTAGAGCTACTCTGCCCCCGAGCACATTTCTACGAAGACAGTCATTGTTGTGATTTAGTTTGTCTACCTTTGGCAGAAGAGACCTGACCCCTTCTCCTTCTGGATGCCTGAAAATCTTGGCTCTTTTGCGTCGATTGCGCTGCCCTTCTATACCCGTGTGAGGAGTATCCAGACCGGCCATAATCCCGGTCTCTGGAGGAAGCAAATCGGGTGTTTCCTGATGATCCACAGAAGGGGCGAAAGGGGGGAAATGACTGCCCACTCTGCAAAGCCCCCAACAATTTTGCTTAGTCAGAGTCCTCCTTCATGCCCTTGAGGGCCTCATCAATTTTTTCTCCAAACAATTGTTCCCCCTCACAGGACATGTCCAAAACCTTGCAATGAATCTCTGGTCTAAAGTCTGTGCACTTCAGCCAGGTTTGCTGACGTAGTACCACACCATTATTAATCTGCTTGAATCCAGATTCTGCTAAATCCACAGCAATGTTAATGCTGTGATTCGACGCCTCCTCACCTTCACGTACCAGCAGCATGGCAGCTTTTCGGTGTTCCTATGGTAAGTGCTCTAACAGAGGGGCCAGCCGATGCCACATCTCGTGATCGTAGAGAGCCATGATCGGCAACGAGTTGGCCGCCTGTACTGTCGTCGCCCCCACCATTAAAACTTTCTTTCCGAAGGAAGCCTGTCTTCTAGCATCACTGTCAGGAGGTGTAGTATACATGTGTTGGGTTTTGGCTTTCTGGCTCGCCACCGCCGACACCACTGATTCAGGGGTGGGTTGTGAAACCAAGTCCGGGGCCTTAAATTATTTCTCTAGCCTCCCTTTGACTGCTGGTTCTGAGAAGGGATGGCGCATTGTGCGTACGCCCTCCTGCCAGACATGGTCCAGGATTGGAACAGAGAAAACCGCCTTCCTTCTCTTACCCATGTGGTCAAATAGGAAACATTCCTTCTGTTCCTCCTCTGGGGTCAGACCAAATTCAATACAGGCTTTTGCCATCATGGCATGGAATGCCCCCACATCATCCGGAGGAGACGGTTGTGCTGGACTACGAGGCATTTCCATTTCCACATCCGACTCCCATGTCGGGCCTCTCAACGGCGACGAGGAGACATTAGAGATAGAGTCCCTAGGCCCACAGTCCGAATCAGAGTCTGGCAGCTCACTCTCTTCCGGATGGGAACGAGGAGGCTCTTTGCTCATCGGCCGAGGGGTCGGCAACCGAGCTGCAGTTGTTGAACGCGCAGGAACACCTGCCGCGTCGACGATAGGGGCCACCGGGGCCGCCCCTAGAGGAGGCAATCTTGAATCTGGTTGACTTAACAGGGACTGTAGTGTAGATAGGACTTGGAGTGATAGCATCGACTGCGGGTTCACCAGAGGATACATGGATGCACCAGACTCCACTCCCGTCGTCGAAGGGCCAACACACTGTAAGCCGAGGCCCGTTGGGTTCACCACTGGCTTCCGTTCATCCTCCACCGATGACACTGAAAGAGCCACCTCCTGCTGTAGCAGTGTGTCAGGCAGAAGGGCGTCAAACGCCAAAGGCTGCCACGCCCCACCCGTTGGTAGCAAGTTGTCCGTCGATGACGAAAACCTCAGGCCTTCTTCGACCGTAGCCAACGGAGCCGAAGACACAATCGTGGAGGCAGACACCGTAGCCGGCAGTGAAACCGTCGATGACGGGACTCCCGTCGACGGCGCTGACACTTGTGGTGTAGTTTTTTCAGTCGATCCCGCCCGTTTGGTCCCACTGGATCGCTGCTTCGACGACTCTCTACTAGAGGATGACCTACGATGGTCTCCTCAAGAGGAGCGTTTCGAAGAGTCCTTTTTGTCCTTCACTGATGAAGATGTTTTCTCAGGCCTTCCCTCCGACCTACGGGACTGATCCGAATGACCATTCTTGGAAGATGAAGGAGCCCCTTTCGTTAGGTGTTTGCCTGAAGAGGGGTGACCACTCTTCTCTGCACCGGAAGGCCGAGACTTCTTAGCCGGTGGTTCAGCCAACACCGACCGGCGAGGAACTGTTGGAGCAGGTCTCTCAGATGCCAGGCTACGAACCGATCCCACCTCAGATGAAGGGTAGGTACCTTCATTTAGCCAACACACCAATCGCCGATTGCCGTCCTTTAGATTTTTCTGAGAGAAGCCTTTAGAGATGTCACAGGAATCGACGGAGTGATGAGGGAAGAGACAATAGAGGCAATCCATGTGCCCGTCCCCTTCATACACCTTCTTCAGCCCGCAAGTCGCGCAGGGCTGAAACAAAGCTTTTCCCAAAGACATTGGAAAAAAACGACCAAAACACCAATAAGTGTAGAATCAAATCGAGCATGAGGTGATCCCAACACTTTGGAGACGGTTGAAATTTGAAGGGAAGCCGGGGGGCAGGGCTATTTATACCCTATGTCCTATTGGGTGGTGGCTAAGCACCCATAAAGAATGTTTATAGGACACAAAAGTGTCGAAGTTTTTCAGGGGAAAACGCTATTTTAAAAAGGACCTAGGTTTCCAGCCTGACGACGGGGAATATTCAAAGCATGCGAATCCATGAAAGATCCAATGCTGGAGACATTAAAGAAAATCAGGACAAAGAGGTAGAAGAGGCACAGCAGAAGAAGAAGCTAGAGGTGGAAGAAAGAGAATGGGTAGAAATAATGGAGGGAGTAAAAGATAGGGAAAGAAAGGAAAAGAAACGACAAGACAAGATGAGAAGGGAATTAGAAGAATCAGAAAAGGAGAAAAAGAAAGGGAAAACAAAAGGAGGAAAAGGAAAGACAAAAGGAGGCAGAGATAAGAATGAGGGAATAGAAGAAGAAAGAGAGGGACCCCCCTGGAAAAACCATCTGAAAATAACTATTCGACAGTAGAAAGAGGAGCTCTTGCTTGTCAGTGGGCAGGCAGCAGGTCATTTGCAGTTTTTTAATGCAGGGGTTCTGTTTACCATTTGCACATTTCCTAATACATGCTTTGTGTGTGTGTGTGTCTCTCTCTCTCTCTTTGTCTCTCTGTGTCTCTCTGTCTCTGTCTCCCTCTCTCTGTCTCTGTCTCTCTCTCTCTCTCTGTCTCCCACTACCTCTTGCTATATCTCTGTCTCCCTATGGACAAGTCCCATTTTCAGGTTTAAGTTTTCTAGAGCCACCCGAGCTGTTGCTTACATCAGCACAACAAGAGAAGAACCACAGCCATCTAGAAGGAGAGAAGGCTGGCGTATGTGCGGTGTTCTTTTGGATTAAAAGTAGAATGGGAGCAGAGGCATGCCCTAAATTGAGGACCGGGCTAGTATTTGGAGAAATACATTGTTATTGCATGTCCTGCAGGGATTTTGCTATCACACTGTGGGTGCACTACCTGACAGGGTTGTTGAGGGCAACACAGTGAGCCTCAGTAGGGTGCACAAGGATTCTGGCAGACCTTGTAAGGACCAGACTGAAAGGTCCAAAGTCATTATCAACATATGAGATGTCTATCATGATTCTAATTTCTTCTGGAAACTATTTGACAACCCCACGATAAATGCAATTTTCTTGAAAGTGTGTGGTACACATTTTGTAAATTACATGTTCCATACCCAATAACGAGTTGGAAAAGCTTGCAGCAGCAAAACACATGTGGCTATGGAGTTATTGTTTTTCCTATGTATTCAAACATATTTTTCTTTTTTCTCTTTTGTTAATTTACCATCAACATTTGAAGAATATTCAACTGTTATGTAGACAGTGCATAACATTGTATGTGCATATATACCACACACAAAAACTTAAAATAATACAACAAACATCTAGTAAAATGCTGAGCTAAAAGGTAAGTGTTCAGTTCTCCTTACATATATATCAAGCATTGGCAGTGCCAACAGTTTGGGCTTTTGTGTAAGCATGGAAAAGGCACTTGCCAGGCACTGCCGTTCTGGCGTTAACTGGCCACTAATGGTATCAGGAGCAAAATATTGCCAGTACTTGGCCATCTAATTGCTGTGCCTGGCAAATGTCTAACATATATGCACAAGCCAAAACTATTTGCTTTGCCAATGCTTATCTTTAGCAGGACTTCAATGAAGGACATCCATAGTGCTTATAAATCAAGTGGCTAAAGGCGGATCTGCTTTAGGCATTTCTATTACACCAGTAGCTGTTTACAGATCCAATTAAGTCCTTAAATCTCAGAAGACTGCTTTGAAAAAACACTGGCAGACACTTTGTAAGGCTGGATTAAAGTCAGCTGAAAGAGTTCCCAGGAGGAGGTGTTTTGGGTGCAGAGGGGGTGCAGCTTGGTGGGAAAGACCATAGGGGTTCGCAAAGCAATGGGCAGTCAGTGGGTGGCCACACACACAAACAAACAACACCTTCAAGCTTTGTGTCCCTCTAAATCTGCCATTTCTCCCTATCTGTAGTCTAATGCAATAGTTTTGGCTCACAGGTAGCTCTGCCACCTACTGGCCCAAACTAAAAATAAATACACAGTTCTTGAATCACACTTTCCTCTAATCCTATGTTTTAGTCCTGGAAAGAATAACCAGGTTACTCACCGTAGTGACCACCTTACTCCTAGTCCATAGTCCCCTTTCCTCCATACTTGTGGGGCATCCCTCCGTCCTGTGGGACGGGACCAGAGCGCTTTGTAAAAAGCATCCAAAAATTTAGCAAAATGTTTTAGTCCTTCCTCTCTTTCTGCACGGGGCCCGGCAGGCGGCCGTAAGCCCGCCCATCTCGGCTCCGCCCTGCGCATCGCCCATCAGTCTTTTCTTATCGCCAGGTGAGAGACCTCTTAGCAATAACAGAGGAACCTTATAAGAGGGGACGGCGGGTTGGCGAATGGAGGAAAGGGGACTATGGACTATGAGTAAGGTGGTCACTACGGTGAGTAACCTGCTTATACTCCTACGTCCCGTCCCCTTTCCTCCATACTCGTGGGAGATTCCCAAGCACTCCTTAAAGGAACTATGGGTGGATGGAAAAAAACCCTTACTGAAAAAGGTTCTTCAGCACAGCCTGACCAAACTGAGCATCAGATCTTGAGCTCATGTCGAGACAATAATGCATACAAAAAGCAGATGTGGAGGGCCAAGTAGCTGCCTTTGCAATGGTCTCCCAGGGGACATATTTCTGAAAGGCAACCGTGGATGCCTTGCCCCGCACCAGGTGTGCATGAATACCTTTAGGAGGCTTTAGCCCTTGGACGGAGTAAGACTCCGTAATGCAGGCAGCAATCCATCGAGAGATAGGCCTGCTTACCTTGTGGATTACCAAAGGTCACAAACAGTTGAGAAGAACTCCTAAGCTCGGATGTTCTGTCCAGATAGAACTTAAGGGACCTTCTAACATCGAGGCAATGCAGAACCCTTTCTGCCTCTGAGGCGGGTTTCGGAAAAAAGACCGGCAGGGAGATTGACTGGTTCAGATGGAACTCAGAGACCACCTTCGGCAGGAAAGTAGGATTTGTCTGTAGGACCAGCTTATCCTTGTGAAAGACCAAGAAGGGATGCTCCACCGACAAAGCCTGGAGCTCACTCACGTGCCTTGCTGAAGTAATGGCGACCAAAAAGGACACCTTCCACGACAGGTGTTTGAGGTCCACCGTGGCCATTGTTTGGAAAGGTTTATGGCATAACGCCGTCAGGACCACAGCCAGCCTGGTTGGGTTTGGGCACCATAAACAGTCGGGAGTAGAAGCCCTCCCCTCGCTCACCAACGGGAACGGGTTCCAGAGCTCTGAGATCCAGAAGTTTCAGAATCTCGGCTTTTAGGGAGGGCAACCTCGACTGCTGGAAAGGAGGGTTGAAGGGTGGGGTAGGGGGTAAGGGTAAGCGGAAGCCCGCCCGAGCGACTGACAAGACCCACCTGTCCTCGGTGATGGTCTGCCACGCCTCCCAATGAGACGCAATGCGTCCTCCAACCGGGGTCTCGTGCGAGTGCGGACAACCCTCATTTTGCAGGCTTTTCAGTGGTGTTACAACTTGAACTTGAGGGGGAGGCTGAGGAGTGGGAGAAAAACCGAGTCTGTTGCTGCCTCCGGCGGTTATTACCCGAAGGGGTATCCACTCTACGAGATTTCCGGTCTAGAAAACCTCTAAACCCAGAAGAGGGCCGGCTTTGCGACAACGGTCTCTGGGTCTTAAAAGGAGTTTTAACCAGAACGGACAAGGACTTAGCTGTCTGGGTGCTGTCCTTCGTTTTGGTCAGCTCCACATCCGTTGTAGAATGGAAAAGCTCCTTACCGTCAAACGGAAGGTCCAACACCTTGTCCTGCACCTCCTTTGAGAATTTGGTGGCATGCAACCACGCCTGTCTGGAGGTATCAACTCCCAGCATAAGGCCCCGAGGCGAAGTGTCCACGTGATGAGCCGCGGCCTCCAACAGATCCTGGGCCAAGACCCTGGCATTGGACAAACCCGCCTTAAAGTCTCCCAGCTTCTCGACCGGAATGAACTCCTGGAACTCCGACAGACCTTTCCACATCCTCATATTCGCCCCCGCTAACACCAGTTCTGCATTGGCCTGCCGGAGCTGCAAGGACGAGTTAGCAAAAATCTTCCTACCAAGAGAGTCTAGGAGCTTGTCCTCCTTCCCCAGAACCTGAGTAGCCGTCATAGAAGAGGATGCTGCAGGCCTGGACTGTAAGGTCGCCGCAGCCACCACTGTGGAAGAATGGGGCAGACAAGACAACAGGGCCACCTCTTCCGAAGAATGCAGCCTGTATCGCGCATCAATTTTCTTATTGACGAAAAGTCCAGAGTGTGGCTTTTCCCATACCCTACGGACATCGGCCAAAACGTCCTTCTGCAAGAACAGACCGGTACGCTCCAAAGGAGACAGGGTGAACGCCCCAGAAGGCGCACCCTCCTGCGGAGCGGGTGCCTTGGGCACCGGAACATCCAAAAGGCACATCATGTCCAGTAACCGGTCATGAAAAGCTCTAATAGAGCGTCTGGTCCTCGTTGTCGTGATCATCCTGCGCATCATCCGACAGGTCACGATCCTGCTGAACCGTCTCAGGCACTGCCTTGTCTACAGGAGACAATGGGGGCAATGGCAGAAGGGTCGGGGGAGTCACCGTAGACAAGGACGGTGCCGGCAGAGCCACCGGAGGAGCGGGTGGAGCCAGAGGCGCAGGTGAGCATATCTCCCTAAAAAGACCCTTGAAATATTCCCTCATGGGGTCGGTACGCATGAGCATCTGAAATTTGCTGAAAAAAGCGTCCTCCGGAGACGGCTTTGGAGCTACCGGATGAGGCCTCTCATGAGGAGGATAATTCTTGGGACGCAAAGGGGAGGGTTGCCACACAGGCCCATCCCCCGAAGTGTCCACAAAAATCAAAGGTGCCAACCCCACAGGCAACAAAACATTGTGCGGAAGGGGCATCCGAGCGTTCCAGTCGTAGACTGGGCGAAACGGATGCGTACAAGGAATTTTATGTTCACCCATAGAACGAAGCCCTACACCTGAGGCCCATGGCGTAGTTGTAGGGGAAGCACCCAAAATGGCTGCCGTGGTCGTGGAGGGAACGGCCACCATTTTGCAATCACCTGAGGGGAACTGTGGCACGTGAGGAAGTGAGGCAGCGGTCCCCGTCGATGGATCAGGGGTCTTAACTTTAGCCTTTACGTAAGGAACCTCGGCCGAGACGGTGCTAAGAGGCCTGGAATGTTTCTGCGACATACCAATAGCCAAATTAGCCTTCTCAGGAAAGACCTCAACATTGCCGGTAAAGGAAGAACTTTCCTTCTTTGCCCCCTCAACAGTTGTGGCATCGCCACAAGAGCGGGAACGGTGAGAAACAACTTTCACCGATAAGGCCTTGCCAGGCCTCTCAGAAATGTCGGTAACTTTAGCCTCTGTACGAGGGACCTCGGACCCAGGTCCGGTAGCAGCCTTACAAACACGGGCCTCGAACATCCGTTCGGTAACACCAAGCCCAACCAAGGCCTCGGTGCGCACCCCGGTACTTTTGAGGGAAGCCGATAAAGAGGCCTCAGAGCGAGCTCTGGTACCCCACGACTCAGTAGAACTGGGTCTACAAGCAGCCCCCACAGGAGGGGCCTCCGATTGTACTCCGGTATCCACAGGCCCCTTACTGAGACCCTCAGAGAAAACTCTGGTACAATTATTAGGCCCAAAAGGCACCTCGGGGCAACCCCCGGTGGAAGAGCCCGGAAAGGTATCTCCCGGCCAGGGTGCTCTAAAAAGTGAAGAACTTACCAGGCGTTTCTTCTTTTCTTCGATAAAAGCTTGAAAATGCAAAGGAGGAGTACGTCGAAACACCTTCTCCCAGCGCTCCAACCGACGTTGAAGTGCACGGACCGAAAGGGAATCACAGTAAAAACAGGAGTCCCAACGATGGTCCGGAACCAAACACTCGAGACAAAGAGGATGGGGACGAAGCGTTGGTGACACAATGAACAATCTGGAAAGTCTAGTTTGAACGACATAAACAGACTAGTATACGATTGCTAGTGAGAGCCAGAGAGGAAAAAAGGGAAGAAAATCTTCCGCGGATGCAAGTGTGTCCAGTCCCGAACGAGCGGAGAAAAGGACTGATGGACGATGCGTGGGGCGGAGCCTAGATGGGCAGGGTTACGAGCGCACACCGGGCCCCGTGCAGAAAGAGAGGAAGGACTAAACATTTTTGCAAAATTTTCGGATGCTTTTTACAAAGTGCTCCGGTCCCGTCCCACAGGACAGAGGCATGTCCCACAAGTATGGAGGAAAGGGGACGGGACGTAGTAGTAAATCAATTTGTAAACACTTTAACCTTTAGAAAATCCAGCAGTGGACACAAGTAATGTTTCTAATACATGTACAGTTAACACAGGGTGCAATGTTTTCTTGTGTCATGCAGCAGGTTGACAAGATTCTGAACACAGGGGCATAGTGCTAGTAGACGTTCCTTTGCTACAGTATTTGTTTAAATTAACCTGTTGAGAAATGTCAGACCAGGTCAAAAATGGATACTTAACGTGACAGAAGAGAAGAGGGTATTCCTGCATTATTTTCAGCCTGACGTGGCACGGGCAATGCATTTAGAAATAAAGAGCCCACACGAGAACCATTGAGGAAATAATGTGTCAAACTGGAGAGCCTTTCTAAAAAAAAAGTACATTCTGAGAAAAGGACACTATGCGGAATAGGACAGGTTACCTAGAGACTTAAGGTTTTATGCATTCCTAATTTTTTCCAAAAATGACATTAATCCTATGGACATTAAAAGGGAGGAAAATCTTCATGATGTATCCATTAACATGTTGAAGAAGCTTCTAGACCATACTGCAAAAGTACACAACACATTGGAGAAGGACATTGAAATACTCAAGAAAGAAATAGAAGGTATAGAAAAGGCAGAATAAATAAAGAATGAATAACTATGCTAATGTAGATATATATAAGCAAAATATCCAGATAATATAAAATGTGAAACAATATTTGGTAATAAAAGAATTATTCAGAAGACAGAATTCATAATTTTCAATTCAGATATGATAGTCTAAGTAAGAAAAAACATCTGAGCAGTTTAATCCAACAAGACACATGGTGAAGTCAAGATTTGAAGGCGTTTTACACATTTGGGAACTTTTCAGTGTGTACATTTCCAATTGATACAACAGCACAGATTACATTAACTAAAAACAAAACACTTACAATATCTCTGTGCAAAAAAGTTATACTGGAAATACCAAGTGGGAACTTAACCAGAGGATCTCTAAGAGCAACAAAAAAAAACGAGACACCCGATACCCAATGACACAGCATTGGCAATGAGACCATCCAGACAGAAAGAAGGAAACATTATATCTGTTGGCATTGAACACATTCAACCATGCATTAACGGTGGAGGCAGGAAACTCATTATGAGACAAAATGAAGCCAAACATATGTTTTCTCTAAAACCAATCAGAGAGGGATTAAATACATAATGCATTTCTCTAATAAATGGAAGAGAAGACGTGTTTTCTGTTACCTTTACAAATGTTGAAGTATAGAATATGGCAACATTTCGCATGTTGACGTACCATGAAATAATATCAACTAGAGCATATCCTGCATGTGATGATCAGAAACTCTCTCTACTGGGACTGGATACCCTGTTAGCATCAGGTACAGAATTGGATTGACATGTGTTTAGTTGAAATGAGGACAATTAACACTAGCCTTTTCTGAGGAGAACACAATTTCCATATGACAAGACTTATCATTTTATTAAGTTCCTTGCTAGACAATAATATCAGATTGTTTTGTACTCTTGTAATTATATGTAGGAGACAGCAAGTGCTGATAATCGGATTGCATTACAAGGATGCCATTGACAGCAATGGTCGACTACTGAGTACTACTAAAGGACTATTATACAAGTTCTTTCACCATGTCCACAATCACATTAGTGTTTATGTGCAGCTATATTCTGACTGAGGGCGTTCTACAAGTTCCACAGGTTCATCACAGTAACATAATGATGAATGCTGGGTTAAAGTGCATTGTTTTCAAAATGTATTTTGATAGAAATCTGATCTTTCAAATTTATAGCAAGAATACACAGAGTAAAAAACAAGCAATGCACATATCATTACATATACAAATTCCAAATTATTAAGTAAACACACATCAATAAAACACCAGCTTCCAATTAAAACTCACACTTCATTAAACCATTTAAATACTATATCATTATTACTAAAATGTATCTATCCTTTTGGAGCATTTAAAAAAGCCAACAATTCCAACATTCTCAATATTTCTGTAGCAGGAAATGTCTCTCTACCAGTACTCATTGTGGCACATATAGCATGCAGACAGGGAGGAAGAGATGCATTAAAAAAGCGACCCAAATATGTAGTACGAGTGTAAATAAGAGCCGGACATTTCACCAATAAATGTCTCTGTGTCTGAAATGTTTCAGTTATTTTGCAGAATCCACATCTACCTATTAGCATATCCGATGTCGGGTAGCAAGCAGATAAAACTTCACCTGTCAGCAATAAATGCAACCGAAATCTGAGAAACTGACTTCGATAATATGGATTAGGATGCAACTCAAGATATTTTGGTATAATATACTCAAGGGCTTATCTTCTCTACAGAATGTCGAAAGGAAATGGTAGCTTCATGTCCTATCCAATGTTTCTATCCAGCCCATTTCCCTGAGAATTGTTTTCATCCATAGGGGGTAAGCATTATAGTCAGACATGCTCCAACCGCCTTTCAACAAAAGACGTTTGACAGTTTGTGTTTAAAGCATAAGTCCCCATATAAAGACCCTTCCATAGGGGTGACCATGTTACCAAGGAAAGTTAGGACACACCACTGGAACCAGGCCTGGATAGATACAATACCCAATTGAAATCACAGCAATGGCCTTCGAGAAGTCCACCAGCGCTATATAAAGGGAAGAACTCTTTGTGGCCCAACTTTCTCCATTAATATGTTACAATGATACCGTTCAAATTGGTGTCCATTTCTCTTCTGAAGCCAGTTTGAGTTTTCTTCAGCATATGTCTCTCCTGTATCCAGGCCTCCAATTTTTCCAATATCAATGCTGAGAAAATCTTACTACCTGCATCAAGAAGGGCTATCGGTCGATAATTTGTAGGATCCGACCGATTGCCCCTCTGGAATATAGGTATTATAATGGACAGCTTCCATGTAACAGGCATAGTTCTAGTGCAGGAATATCACTGAAGAGTAAAAATGGTATTTAGAGAGACCATTGGGACCGGTTGCCACAGAATTGGACCTCTTAGTTATTAAACGCTCAATATCCTCTTGTTAAAAAGAAATGGCCCAAGTACCCAAATAAGAAGAAACCAAACCCTTAGTAGTGCTACTATTAATGTATTCCTGATGAACTTGCCATGATTGCACTGTCACAGCATTTAGTTGTAGCGTGACCTGTGGGCGATTAACCTTGTTAACCATCATCCAGAAGTTTCTAAAGTTCTTAGATATTAGAACCTGCAACATTTTCTCACCATCTAACTGGGTTAACGAGGACTGATACAGAGGTATCCAATTTTTATAAGATCTTCTCAATACATTTTTAGGGATATCATACATTTTGCCATCCACATTACTCGATTTCAACTGATGCAGTTGCTGTCTATATACTCTCTTTCTAATCCAGACGGCTTTATCAAATGTATGGTAGTGCAATGAGGAATGTACTCCCACAAAACCAGAAACCTTGATGAACCTTGGAAGATTCTGAAAGCCAGAACTAGAGCAAGCATGTTCCAGGACCTTGATAGCGCTCTCTTGGACATAATCTTACAGTTCCCGCATAAGTATAGCACCACCTTTCTTAAATGTTCTAATTCGATTGCCAGCAGTGGTTACAAGGTGATTTGTATATTCTCCAGATGTGTTAACTTTGGTTAATAAATCACATTTTGCTTTCAATTTGTTGTGATCACTTGCCTGGCTGGCTGTCTTGAACTTCAAAAGATAGACATGCATGGTACATGGATCTCGAACAATATAAATAATCAATTATCGTAGATTTTATACCGCTTGATCAAGTAGCCTTTGGGTTCAGATCACCATCTATATTGCCATTCTCCCTCAATAAATCCCACTGAGAAAACCAGACTCTACTTTTATGGCCATTCTTAATGCTAGTTCTACATTTTGAAACATCATCCTGTAAACAATAGGAGTTAAGGTCCCCCGCAATAATTACATTTGCTTCCGGGTCAATCAGCCAGCCACCCATAATTCCAGTGAGTTCTCAATAAAATTTGTCAATGGAACAGATTACCAAGTTCCAATAAAGATTAATAATTAAAATATTCATATTTCCTTTCTGGGTATCCACCTCTATTTCAAACGCCAAGATTCCTGGGACACTCTCCAAACTAATGGCTGACTTTCTGATGTTTGAATTCTTGGTGGTAATGAGAAGGCCACCTGAAGGTCTACCACCAGTCTGGCCATTTGCCATTGGTTGTATGACAGAGGAACCATCTGCCGAGATCTCGATCCGCATTTGCCCCTATTACTGCGGGTTGAGGCTGGTCGGCCATGTTAGAATTGGGATCTTCAGCTTCCACCCTCAGTCTAGTCAATATACCATATTTCCCAATTTCTTCAAAGACAGCTAGAATGGATTTGTCAACAAATCTAGAGCAAAACACCACTTCAAAAACATAAGTACAGGCCGCATAGGTTTAACTAATATAGTCAATGTCATGTGAGGAGATACTTTCAGCCCCTAGTATCTCATGTAACAGCTTCAAACTACCTGACTGATTCAAGAGTACTTCTGGATTCCATTCAAACTTTGATTCGAACACAACACACCTTTCCACTAAGCTCGGCAAGCTCTTGTGGTCATCTATCTTTTTTAAAGGGTTTTTTGAGGCTCTGTTTCCTAATGAGTGAGAAGACACCAGTAAGGAGTGTTGGTACTTCCTATTAGTAATGTGATTTTTGATATTATTTTGAGGAGCCAAGAGGCACATCAGTCTTTCCCTCTCTACCCCACCTAATGTATATTTACATATTTTTGAAGTACCGGCACTGGAGGCTCCCCAACCACATTTTGCTTTTGATTATTAAACATGAGTTCTTGGATCCTGGGAGTTTTTCATGACAGACATGTAAACCCTGCATGTCACAAGTCTCTCCCCTTCTCACCTGTTTTTGTTATTTGCTTGAGACCTTCTTTGGTGACTTCTTTTGCACGGTCCGGGATTTTTATAAACCCGTGTGCTGGTCTTCGGATTCCAGCTTGAGGATGACAATCCAACTCAGGATATGTTCAGATGTCCAGGACAGAGACCAGGAAGGAACAATGTTCGAAGGTAAGTTTTGAGGAAAGGAAGGAAGTGTGTTGCCCCAAGCGAACTCTGGCAACACACGTCCAACTACAGCAAGTGGTAGCGTTGAGAAGCACAGAGCCGCGGGGGCGTGTCTGTTTAGTAGAACGCAGAGCGTGGAGTGCAAGGACTGGCAAGCAGCGATCCGTATTAGGCGGCCATGTTGTAAGGATTACTGCATTCAATCCCCTATGGGTCAGGGATCACGAAGTCCAGAAAGGACATAGGCGACGGTTCATGACAGTATGCCTCCTCTGAAGCCCAGGTCCTCTGGGTTTGCCTGGATGAATAAGATGGTATCTTTGAATCAGCCTGGGGGCATTCATGTTTGACACCGGTTCCCAAGTGCGCTCACTGGGAGGATAACCTTTCCACTCGACCAAATATTGTAATTGACCACGTCGGTACCTAGAGCCACAGATTCTGGAGACCTCATATTCGAGTTGGTCATTGACAATCACTGGGGTAGATCTTGGAGCAGTTCGAGAGGGCTGAACATATGGTTTTAACAGAGAGGTGTGGAAGACTGGATGGATCCTTTTCCATGATTCTGGTAGTCGGAAGGCCACTGGATTGACGATTTATTTTATAGAAAAGGGCCCGTAATACCTGGGAGCCAATTTATTTGGTCGTAGGTGACAGGGAAGGAGTTTCGAGGATAACCAGACTTTATCGCCTACTGAATAGGAAGGCCCAGGTCTTCTTTTGGAGTCAGCATAATGTTTAACATCTCTTCGGGCCTTTTCTAGGTGTTCCATTGCTTCTTTGTGCACATTAATTAGTGTTTCAATTCAGGAATCAACCGCAGGAACTGGGGTAGGGTGTGGAAGGATGAAATCCTTGACTACAGAAGAAAGGACTGGTTTTGATAGCTGAATGATCCAAATTGTTGTATGCGAATTCGGTCACAGGTATTAAGAGTGACCAATCATCCTGGACCCTGGTGGCAAAGCAACGAAGATACTGTTCCAAGGTTTGGTTTACTCGTTCAGTGGCTCCATTGGTCTGTTGGTGATAACCCGAAGACTAGGCACGTTGGATTCCCAGTATACGACATAACTGTTTCCAGAACTGGGATATGTACTGGGGTCCTCGGTCAGAAATTATCTTGGAAGGTAGCCCATGAAGCCGGAATATGTGTTCCAGGAAAATTCCAGCAAGTTCAGATGAGGATGGCAGTTTGTATAAAGGTGTAAAATGAGCCATATTAGTGAACAAATCAATGGTAACCATTATAGTTGTGTAGCCGCTGGAAGAGGGTAGTTCCGCGATAAAATCTGTGGCAATGATTTCCCAAGGTCTTGTTGGAATTGCTTGTTGGAGCAGGAGACCTACTGGTCTTTTGTTATCATGTTTGTTCTGACTGCAGACTGCACATATCTGGATATGGATCTTGATATCATCCTTTTTCTTTGGCCACCAAAACTGTCTTTGTATTAGATGGAGATTGTTGGTGATGCCACGATGTCCTCAATGGAAAGTATCATGGCACAGGCTTGTGATCTTTTGTCTCAGTCCAGGAGTGGGAATGACCAAGCGATTGTCCTTGAACAGGTATCCATCCTTTGTTTTGAGATTCCATCGATTGTTTCTCTTAAACTCCTTCCAAGGTTCAGAGGACTGGGTTTGAATTTGAATATCCTCCAGGAGGGTAATTACTTGGGTAACAAATATTGTGTGGGGAAACATCTTAGGAAAGGTCCGGTCTTCAAGGGGTTCATAATCAGGACGTCTGGATAAGGCATCGGCTATAATGGTATGTGTTCCAGGGACATGATGGATTTGAAATTGGTATTGGGCAAAAAAGAAGGCCCAACGGTCTTGACGACTGTTTCCACATTCTAGGGATTGCAGGACTTGAAGATTCCAATGGTCCGTGCGGACGTGTACCGGGTGTTTGGCTCCCAAAAGAAGGTGACTCCAATCAGCGAAGGCTTGATGGATGGCTAGCAATTCCTTTTCCAGGACAGAATAATGAGTTTCACTGGGGGTCAAGGTGCGAGAGAGATAGGCGATGGGGTGTTCTAACTTGTCGCCAAGTTCCTGTTTCAGGATTGCTCCAATGGCGTGGTTGGAGGCATCCGTTTCGACAAGAAAAGGTCGATCAATGTCGGGTTGAGCTAGGATGGGAGCTTGTGTGAACTCCGACTTCAACCGCAGGAATGCCGAATCTTGGGCTGAGGTCCACCGAAAGGGGGTATCTTTCTTTAACAATGTAACAATAGGATGCACAACCCAGAAAATGCTGGTATACATTTCCGGTAGAAGTTAGCAAGCCCTACGAAGGATTGAATTTGTTTTACAGTGGTTGGAACAGGCCAGGATAGAATGGAATCAAACTTTGAGGGGTCCATTCCAATTCCTTTTGGGCTAAGAACGAATCCGAGATAGTGAACAGTTGATACATGGAAAAGACACTTCTCGGGTTTCGCCAGGAGCTTATGTTCACGTAGAAGTTGTAAGACTGTCTTTACATGCTCTTCATGTTTCAGGTGGTCCTTGGAGTATATCAGTATGTCATCCAGATATACAATGACGAAGAGGAACAGCATATCAGAAAACACCCGATCCATAAAACGTTGGAAGATTGCTGGGGCATTAGCAAGTCCAAAGGGCATAACTAAGTATTCAAAGTGGCCAAAGGGTGTTCTAAAGGCTGTTTTCCATTTGTCACCTTCCTTGATACGAATAAAATGGTAGGCACCCCTGAGATCTAATTTTGTGAAGACGACTGCATCTCTGACTGCTTCCAGGATGTCCGAGATGAGAGGCAATGGGTAACGATCCTTGTGAGTACACTGGTTAAGGCCACGGTAATCTAGGCATGGTCTAAGCTCCTTGGAATCCTTCTTGGGGACGAAAAATAGAGAAGCGCCCGCCGGGGATATGGATGGTCGTATAGTTCAATTTTCCAAGTTGGTATCCAGGTATTCCCAGAGGGCCCTTTTTTCGGGTTCTGACAAAATAAACATTCTCCCGAAAGGGATTACTGCTGAAGGTTCAGTATCGATGGCACAATCTTCAGGTCTGTGTGGTGGAAGAGCTTGAACAATGGCTGTTGAGAATACATGTGTGTAAGCCTGATAGGCCCTGGGAATCCGGATGATGTTAGAAACAGTGACTGGAATTTGCTGAGTTTCCTGAGAGTCGTTACAGGACCTTGGTAAGGTATCTTGGGATAAGCAGTGGGACGTACAATGTTCAGAACCAAGAAACAAGGAGCCTGCTGCAAAATTGATGTAGGGGTTATGTTTCTGTAACCATGGAATGCCTAGAACCATTGGATAGTGGGCCGATTTTATAATGTCAAATTTAATATTCTCTTGAAGATGGTTTATGGAAAGTAGGATCTCTTTAGTTTGAAGGGTTATGGGTCCCGAAGACAGGGGTCTCCCATCAATAGCTTCTACAGGTTGCATTGTCTCTTGAGTTTCATGTGGAATGTTGTGAGTAGTGACCCAATCATGATCTATGAATATGCCCATGGCTCCGCAATCCACTAATGGCAGGATGGGGTAAGATTCTTTCTTGGAAGGCGATAGGAATGCCTGTAGAATCACAAGATTATTTTGTCCGGGAGAGTTCAAGGAAGGAATTGATGTGGAGGAGAAATCCCTCTCAAAAAACTGTGCCCCATCTAGGATCGGGAGCTGGCGTTTCCCGAACGCCGTGGAGAAGCAATAAGGCGCTCTCTCACGAGATGTTTATCGGAGGCGCAATACATGCATAGACCAGTGTGAATCTGACGCATTCTTTCTTGTGGGGTAATGGGTCCACGGAAGGCCCCCACTTGCATGGGTTCTGGATCCGAGGTTGGAGAGCTGTGGGCTCTGGTCTGGATGGGTGGTCTGTGACAGCCTTTTGGAAGGTTGACTTAGACTTCTTTTTTTCCGCCTTTCTTTCCTGGATTAGAAAGTCAATTTGCAAGGAAAGGTCCATAAGAGCCTGGAAGGAGTTTGGGCGAGCTACCCTGGCTAACTCGTCCTTTATTTCTTCATTCAGGCCTCTTCGGAAGAGGGTGAAGCTGGCTTCTTGAGACCAATCAGCTTCCTTCACAAGTTGTTTAAAGCGGGTCACATAGGTAAGCATATCCTGGGATCCTTGTTGAAATTCAAGTAAAAGTTCTTGAGCGCTGTAAACCTGCTCTGGGCAATCAAACATGGCTTTTAGGGCTTCCACGAACCCATCATAATTATCCAGGAGGGCGTCACCCGAATTGACTAGGGGGGTTACCCAGGTCAAGGCGTTACCAGTGAGGTGTGAGATCATGAACCCCACCTTTGCTCTAGGAGTGGAAAAGTAGTATGGCTTGAAGGTGAAGTGTACCAAACATGAATCAAGGAAGGCACGGAGGGCCTTTGAAGAACCATCAAATTTGTCCACTACTCCTCCCAATAACACGCTTTCCTTAATTGCAGAGTCACGTGACAAGACTAGCTGCTTTAATGCAGCATTCTCAGCCTTAAGGTTCTGGACTTCTGTGGTTCGTTCCTGCATGCCTCGCATGAGGTCTTGAACTGCGGCTTCCATCTCTGTGTCTGTATCGTTTTTTAGGCATTTCAATCTGTCACAAGTCTCTCCCCTTCTCACCTGTTTTTTGTTGTTTGTATGAGACCTTCTTTGGTGACTTATTTCGCACGGTCCGGGATTTGTATAAACCTGTGTGCAGGTCTTTGAATTCCAGCGTGAGGATGACAATCCAACTCCAGGATACGTTCAGATGTCCAGGACGGAGACCAGGAAGGAACAATGTCCGAGCTCGGAGACACGGAATGCCGTGACCCGAGCGTGGGTGAAAATCCAGGAAGTCGAAGGTAAGTTTTGAGGAAAGGAAGGAAGGAAGGGGGATTCAAGGAACCGGGAAACAGGATTCAGAAGAAAGCCCAGAGCGAACTCTGGCAACACACGTCCAACTACAGCAAGCGGTAGCGTTGAGACGCGCAGAGCCGCGGGGCGTGGCTGTTTAGTAGAACGCAGAGCGTGGAGCGCAAGGACTGGCAAGCAGCGTTCCGTATCAGGCAGTCATGTTGGAAGGATTACTGCATTCAATCCCCTATGGGTCAGGGACCACGAAGTCCAGAAAGGACGTAGGCGACGGTTCATGACACTGCACTTCATCTAATTTAAACAGCTGATTCCTAAAAACTTTTCTAGAACCATGCCTTCTAACATTTGGTTTTCGTGCCTGTTTTGACGATGCTGTCATTTTCTGCTGAATCTTTCTTTGAGTAACCTTCACATTAATTCACTGGATTCACTGCATCAATCACAAACACATTGGGGGTCATTACGAGTTTGGAGGCAGCCATGGCTGCCTCCAAACTCGGGTCCGGGTCCGGGTAGTCGGAATGGGGATTTAACGGGACATTCCGACCTATGCGGACCCGGTAAGTCCCCATCTGGAATACCATTCCCCATTCCCATTTGAGCCCCCATAGGGATCAATGGGAATGGGGAAGGAGCTAATAACGGGCCCGCAAATGGTGGGCCCGTTATTAGCTCCCTGGTCCCTTAACGGGTCCTGCTAAGGGTGGCTGGTAAAACCAGCCGGACCTGGTGGAACCCGCTAAGGGACCTCGGAATGCGGTGGTAGGGGGTTAATGGCACCTGCATTCTTACCGGTGCCGTTAACCCCCTACCGCCATACTTGTAATGACTCCGAATTGCCAGCATTTCCACCACTAGCAACCATTTTTTTCAACAATACATTTTGGGAGTCCATCCCTACTCCCTTATCCACCAATCTCTGCCTAGCTCTTTCCAAGTGAAAAGTCCAACTATCAATGGGCCTCATTATAACCCTGGCGCTCCCGTAATGAAGGGGGTCGGTAAGGGACCGGATCCCTTCATTATGGGAGCGCCAATTACGAGGTTCCCTTTGCGGGACCCGGATCAGACGTCTGGTAAAACTAGACGTCTTTCCGGTTCCCGCGAGGGGAAGAGGGAAGTAATAACGGGCCACTTGTAATGTGCCTGTTATTACCTCCCTCCCCATTCCCATTGAGCCCTATCGGGGGCTCAAATGGGAATGGGGAATGGTTCCTGCAAGGAGGAATTACTGGGTCCTCCTTGTCAGAATGACCGGTAAGTCCCCATTGCATGAACCCGGTAATGGAGCCCGGTTTGGAGGCAGCCGTGGTCCTAATAGCACCATGGCTACCTCCAAACAGGTAATGAGGCCCAATATGTCAATTTTCACATTGAACTCACTCAGGATGATGGTGTGGGCTTTTACCTCATCCCGAATGTTTTCGTAAAGTGCAACTGATGCACTCAGGATAGAGTTCAGGGCAGAGATCAAAGGGGACGACAATTTGATTTGGTCATCAACATCCTTTAGTGTATGATGCAGTGGTACGATTTAATTAACTCAATTTCTTGCTGGGAAGTATTAGCAAATAGTAGTTCCAATAATTGTGAAGGCGAACCATGCAAAGCCAAAAAAGGTGTGCATTCAATTGCAAATGTAGACACCTCTTATACTGAGGCATTTGGATCACTGGCCATGATCAGTTCTTCATTTATGTCACTCATCGCCGGTGCTCAGCCTCACTCATCGCCAGGTGCTCAGCCTCAATTGCAAAGCAGACGGTATTCACTATACCTTCCAAAATACTGCCCTCTGTTAGTGTCTGATCCCCCGCACACACATTTGCCTTCTGTGACTCAGGGCATCTGATTTCAGTACTGATTCCTGCTTGCGGTAAGACATATTTTATCTTAGCCCCAGCGATCGGCGTAACAATTACAGTCAGTATTTGGTTTTTTCCCTGATTTAAACTATTTGTAGGTGCCCTTTCCAGACTTATGGATAATGCAGCTTTCACAGTAACATAATGACGAATGCTGGGTTACTGTGCATTATGTGAAAATACTCAATTCAATTCAAGTTGTTGTTACTGTCACCAGTCACACGCTTCAATACGAAGAGTATAATAAAGCCATTCCAAGATGACCGTGAAAAATACTAAATGGACTACTATATCCTTGAATTATTTCAAGTTAGCATAGCCATGAGGTTCTCGCAGTATTCCGACATTGGAGCGGAAAATCTGCACCAGTCCATCCTCTCCTTGATGATACATTGTTGACTTGACTGCAAACATACTTTCTTCAGACCACAGTGTGGCATATTTTCTAGATCAACCCTGCTGATATCAATATTAGTCTTTGACGATATCTCAATGTTGTTTCCTATCATTATATTAGCGCCGACATGTGATTCAGCTAAGGGCATTTGTTTAGCTATGGGGCTCTTATTGATTAGGAGCAGTTGGTAATACAGCAGTATTTGACACAGAATCACTTTGCAGCGTTTCCAGGTAAATCACTTGCGACATTCTTAGCTTCTTAGTCGGTTATCCCACACAAAAAGCCAAGCACCAATATACCACAGTACCACAATTGCCTTAAAGATCAGTCAAATTCACCACGACTGAGATAAAAGAACAGCAGACTCACCCTGAACACCTTGGCCAACCGCAGACCACTGCAGGACACTCAGTCTCGACCACTCTGTGAGGCGCTGCACGCTATAAGTGGATTTATGTAGAATCCTTGCTGTTTCAACTCCTCCTGGTGGTAATGCAAATAGAAAAAACACTCCACAATATTTCTAAGCAGTTAAGCAGACAACTCGGTCTCGACCACTCTGCGCTAGAAGTGGATTTATGCAGAATCCTTGCTGTTTCAACTCCTCCTTGTGGTAATGGAAATAGAAAAAAAACAAGCCACAATATTTCCAAGCAGTTAAGCAGACCACTCAGTCTCGACGACTCCACATGGCGCTCCACGGCTAGAAGTGGATTTATGTAGAATCCTCGCTATTTCAACTCCTCCTCACGATAATGGAAATAGAAAAAACACTCCACACTATTTCCAAACAGTTAAGCAGACTACTCGGTCTCAACCACTCTGTGCGGCGCTCCGTGCTAGAAGTGGATTTATGTAGAATCCTCGCTGTTTCAACTCCTCCTCATGGTAATGGAAATAGAAAAAACACTCCACAATATTTCCAAGCAGTTAACAGACCACTCAATCTCGACCACTCCTCCTCGTGTACAGAATTGGTTTGACGCTTGTTTAGTTGACATAAGCACAATTAATTAAGCCTGTAGTGAAGTGAACACAATTGCCATATGACACGACATATCATTTTATTAAGTTCTTTGCTAGACAATAATATTATCAGAATGTGTTGTACTCTTGTAAATATATGTAGGAGACTGCAAGTGGTGATATTAGGATTGCATTACAAGGATGCCATTGGCAGCAACGGTCAACTACTCAGTACTACTAAAGGACTATTATACAAGTTATTTCACCATGTCCACAATTACATTAGTGTTTACGTGCAGCTGCATTCTGACTTAGGGCATTATACAAGTTGCACATTTTCATCACAGTAACATAATGATGAATGCTGGGTTACTGTGCATTATGTGAAAATACTCAATTCAAGTTGTTGTTACTGTCACCAGTCACAGGCTTCAACACAAAGAGTATAATAAAGCCATTCCAAGATGACCGTGAAAAATACTAAATGAACTGCTATATCCTTCATTTATTACCTCACCAAAACCTTGACTACTAAAGTCTCACTAAGAATGAGTCAAGAGCTTTACCACATCCACAATCATAGCAATAACATGCAGGTGCTGTATGGACTAAGGACTTTACATAACCACATTTCTTATTTTACCGCAATAGCTAGATGCTTACACCGTGGCTTAACTGCTAAATTCTGATTGTACACAAGGTCTCCAGAAAAAAGTCAACACCATATTGAATGCTACTGCCATTCAAAGATGGCCAGCACAAATCTTGAATGGGCCATTTGTGTCCTTTTTTTGATGACTATACCTATACATCTGATAAATACCAGGCAAATGGTGCCCACTCACCATAGTAAGCTGGCAATGCTCAGCATTCTGAAATTATCCAGCGTCAGGTATGAATTAATCTTCAATAACTAACAATATAACATTATAAGTAGAACAAAATAAAAAATGTTTTCAAGTAACTCATTGGACAAAATGCTTACCTTTGTTCATTTGAATTGTATGGCACAGGCTAATGGAAAATTGACAGGCAATAGTAACTTAATTAGCACTGAGTACCACATAAGTGCCGTAGAAGTTAAAG
The DNA here is from genome assembly GCF_040938575.1 of Ambystoma mexicanum. NCBI lineage: Eukaryota > Metazoa > Chordata > Amphibia > Caudata > Ambystomatidae > Ambystoma > Ambystoma mexicanum. The sequence goes on along the minus strand of NC_090927.1, from coordinate 1,161,776,315 downwards.
AGGAGGTTATCAATGAATGAACTGTTAAGTTATAAATCAGGTGGAATCATTAGAGGTAAAAGAGGTCACAAACGCCCTAATACATTGGTTCCCTGTTAATTAATCTGGCAACATACATGAACCATGTAAATGTCCAGTTATTTCAATGAGAGACATGCTTACTGAATACCAAAGAGAAAACTGCAACAATTTAGATAATCTTTGTAAACCTTCACTAACTACTTAATGGAAAACCAGGTCATAAGTGATTAAATGAAATGATCTCTGGTTTCCTTTCACAGTTCTATAATATTTCTATCATTGAAGTAGTTTGTTATGGAAAGTATAGGACACTCCAACACTAGATGTCTATTATTGAAGGAATTTGTTCTGGAAACCATAGCACAATGCGATAATCTGTAATTGTGTTGAAGTTGGTAGTTTGTCACCTGGTGCAAGTGGATCTACGACACATGGCCTTTCCCATCTGTCAATCACTGCTAATCTGTTGGTGCCTTCTTATTTTGTAGATTTCTATTTAAGTCGCCTTCCAAAATGTTTCTTTTGCTTTTGGCCAGCTGGTGGAAGTGCAGATGCCCCACCCACTTGCCAATCACTGATAATCTGTTGGTACCTTTTTGTTTTGACCTTCTTTTCATTTGTAGTTGGTCACATGACCCCTGCCCGCCCACCTGCTAAACCTTGACCCTTCCTTTCCTTTCTTAACTCTTAGAGCAGAGGCCTCTCTTGCCTGAGAACCAAATGTGGAAGGCAGACCTTTTTCAAACCCAGGACCAGAACCCTTGCTCCTAAAAAATCAGGTAACATCGTCTGAATATGTTATATAAAGGTAGCGGGCGCCCCTCTCTCGCAAGAACAGACATGATAACCTGTTCAGTGGTTATTAACCACTTGAGAGTTCGCAGCCACTGCTTTTACTCACTGTGCCTTTCACAGATGGGAAATATCCATTTGCATATCAGTCTTTGTCCTGCCCAGGGGCAGTCCAGCACCGAAATACAATGGCAACTCCAATCTGAACGAGAGTACCACCAGCAACCCCATACACGTGTTTCACCCTTGTTGGGGATCATCAGTGAGGTGAAGCTGATGCCTCTCTAAGCACAGTGAGAGGGAGACCACGTCTGGTTGCCCCCAGGAGACCTAGGGTTACCAATCCCAGGTTCCTTAAAAAATAGTTATATAAAGGTAGCGGGCGCCCCTCTCTCGCAAGAACAGACATGATAACCTGTTCAGTGGTTATTAACCACTTGAGAGTTCGCAGCCACTGCTTTTACTCACTGTGCCTTTCACAGATGGGAAATATCCATTTGCATATCAGTCTTTGTCCTGCCCAGGGGCAGTCCAGCACCGAAATACAATGGCAACTCCAATCTGAACGAGAGTACCACCAGCAACCCCATACACGTGTTTCACCCTTGTTGGGGATCATCAGTGAGGTGAAGCTGATGCCTCTCTAAGCACAGTGAGAGGGAGACCACGTCTGGTTGCCCCCAGGAGACCTAGGGTTACCAATCCCAGGTTCCTTAAAAAATAGTTATATAAAGGTAGCGGGCGCCCCTCTCTCGCAAGAACAGACATGATAACCTGTTCAGTGGTTATTAACCACTTGAGAGTTCGCAGCCACTGCTTTTACTCACTGTGCCTTTCACAGATGGGAAATATCCATTTGCATATCAGTCTTTGTCCTGCCCAGGGGCAGTCCAGCACCGAAATACAATGGCAACTCCAATCTGAACGAGAGTACCACCAGCAACCCCATACACGTGTTTCACCCTTGTTGGGGATCATCAGTGAGGTGAAGCTGATGCCTCTCTAAGCACAGTGAGAGGGAGACCACGTCTGGTTGCCCCCAGGAGACCTAGGGTTACCAATCCCAGGTTCCTTAAAAAATAGTTATATAAAGGTAGCGGGCGCCCCTCTCTCGCAAGAACAGACATGATAACCTGTTCAGTGGTTATTAACCACTTGAGAGTTCGCAGCCACTGCTTTTACTCACTGTGCCTTTCACAGATGGGAAATATCCATTTGCATATCAGTCTTTGTCCTGCCCAGGGGCAGTCCAGCACCGAAATACAATGGCAACTCCAATCTGAACGAGAGTACCACCAGCAACCCCATACACGTGTTTCACCCTTGTTGGGGATCATCAGTGAGGTGAAGCTGATGCCTCTCTAAGCACAGTGAGAGGGAGACCACGTCTGGTTGCCCCCAGGAGACCTAGGGTTACCAATCCCAGGTTCCTTAAAAAATAGTTATATAAAGGTAGCGGGCGCCATTGTATTTCGGTGCTGGACTGCCCCTGTTCAGGACAAAGACTGATATGCAACCACTGAACAGGTTATCATGTCTGTTCTTGCGAGAGAGGGGCGCCCGCTACCTTTGTAAAACTATTTGTTAAGGAACCTGGGATTGGTAACCCTAGGTCTCCTGGGGGCAACCAGACGTGGTCTCCCTCTCACTGTGCTTAGAGAGGCATCAGCTTCACCTCACTGATGATCCCCAACAAGGGTGAAACACGTGTATGGGGTTGCTGGTGGTACTCTCGTTCAGATTGGAATTGCCATTGTATTTCGGTGCTGGACTGCCCCTGTTCAGGACAAAGACTGATATGCAAATGGATATTTCCCATCTGTGAAAGGCACAGTGAGTAAAAGCAGTGGCTGCGAACTCTCAAGTGGTTAATAACCACTGAACAGGTTATCATGTCTGTTCTTGCGAGAGAGGGGCGCCCGCTACCTTTGTAAAACTATTTGTTAAGGAACCTGGGATTGGTAACCCTAGGTCTCCTGGGGGCAACCAGACGTGGTCTCCCTCTCACTGTGCTTAGAGAGGCATCAGCTTCACCTCACTGATGATCCCCAACAAGGGTGAAACACGTGTATGGGGTTGCTGGTGGTACTCTCGTTCAGATTGGAATTGCCATTGTATTTCGGTGCTGGACTGCCCCTGTTCAGGACAAAGACTGATATGCAAATGGATATTTCCCATCTGTGAAAGGCACAGTGAGTAAAAGCAGTGGCTGCGAACTCTCAAGTGGTTAATAACCACTGAACAGGTTATCATGTCTGTTCTTGCGAGAGAGGGGCGCCCGCTACCTTTGTAAAACTCGTCTGAATATGTGTTTCACCCCTCTCTTCAATAGCCCATCTTCACAATCACCAATCATTGCCAGCCACGATGCCACCAACAGTAGCATGGACACCGCATAGCAGTAGTATTACTCACATTACCAAAGACCCCATCAGCACTACATCATCCACCACTACATAAAAATGGATGCTCACCAACATCTGCTCAGCAATCAGCCATGCAACAGACATTGCCGACCTCATGACTATCCACGTCTTGAATGCTGTCTTCATCAATGAGACCTTCCAAACAAGATGGGTGGAGGCCTTGCCATAATTATTAAGACATCATGGCCATGTTCTCAACTCAGCATTTGAACGTACCAGCCAAGGATAAAAAACAACTTAATTCCTTAATTTATGTCGCCAAGTATTCGTTACAAAGCGGAAAAATCAAAAATATTGTAAAAAAACATTGGGAAATCTTCAGTAGCAACACAAGGATTCAACATCTATTCAAAGAACCTCAGATTTTTGCCTTCCAACGGAGCCGTAACCTGAGGGACAAGCTGGTGAAAACAAGGCCTCCTCTTAAGGAACCTCTAACACAGCATACAGGAACCTTTCCATGTTTACATTGCATCAATTGCGGCTGTTCACTAAAGGCAACACCATCAATCACCCACGCACTGGGAAGCAGATAACGCTGAGGAACTTTGGAACCTGTGACAGCAGCAACATAATATACGCAATTAAATGTCCATGTGGTTTATACTACGTAGGGAAATCTACATGTCCTGCGAAGACACACTGGAACGAACATCGGTCATGCATTCAGAACTCCAACCTCAACTCAGCAGTGGCACGCCATTGGAAAGATAAAAGACATGATCTAACACAAATTAGGTTTCAAATTCTCAAAGTAGTTCCTAAAAGCAACTCAATTGAAGACATGAATCTGAAGCTCGACAGAAGGGAGACATTCTGAATTGATAAATTGGGCACCCTGGCACCTAACAGACTCAACGAGGAGATAAAATGTCATTGCTATATTTGACAACTGAGAAATACTCTAATTGATATATCTGATAACAACATCTCTGAGTGCACCCATGGGGGCTAATTGATTGAACATTGAATTGTATTTGGTCGAAACATATTTGTTGGACATGGAGAAAGTGTTATACTGCCACATAGTATCACTTATGGGAATGATATGCCACCATAACCTAGAACATAATACAATTATGTATTGCAATTTCATGATCTAAGAGAAGGGGATCATACACCCCTTCTCTATCCATACAGCACACACACTTCATAGTGGGCTGTCCCTTCCGCCCCCTCACAGGGCCGGCCGGCACATGAGGAGCCATGGAGAGGTGTCCCTCTCTGACGTCACCTTGCCCATAATTCCAACGTTGGGTTTTATACCTGAATGCATAGCGTTATTGATCATTCTTTTTAATAATTAACATCATTGAACCTCCAGTTATACTTAATTAGTAAACTCTTCAATACAATGGTTTTCACTGGCATGCACCGTTTGAGTGCGCTTTGTTCATTGAGCATCAGGTCACCATGGCAACCTAATGGCAACATTACTTCCGTATTAACTCAACATATATTGCTTTGCATTACTTTATTGCCCACCGTTTTGCAACAACTAGCCCATGTGTATACCACACACAGAGGTCTGGTTGTGATTATAACAGATAACCAGAATACATTTCTAGCCATTTTATTTGACCGCTAGTTACCGCCACAGCGCAAGTCTCACTGTGGCGTCTGCTTTCCTTGGCAACCAATGCCTTCAGTAACTAGAACGTTGTTTGAGTTTTAACCCCCACCTTTTTCTAAATCCAGGTTTCACAACAGATTCTTACCATCCACACAAAACTTTGACAACCAGTTAGCTTAAATTTAGTTATGTGATCTTTGCGAGAAGACGTCAGTCTTCGCTACGTCAATAGGTGCAGGAATTCTATAAAAGAGTCCCGTTACCATAGCAACGGGATTTGCTGCAACAGAAGCGTGCGCACTCGTACGCCACTGGACTCAGAAGCCGTTGCAGGTAAGAACATAATAATACAGGATCAGAGAGCAGTATATGCCGTTTGCACAATCTTAGACTTATGGAACTTATTTGTTTTACATTTGTTACCGGACAGACTGCCATATTGACAGCACAGAATATTAAGATACAACACACATTTCGCATGGTGCTCAAAACACAATTTATGCAAAACTGAGGTAAAGAAAGCGTCTGGTCTTGAGATAGTATATTGACATTACACCATGAGTTTAAATATGTAATTTTGAATTCCCGAGCGCTATTCAAATCAGTGTGATCAAATTGAAGTCACTAATAAGGTAACAGGAATTTAAGCTTTTTTATTCGTTACTTTTTCATACACAATAAGAATGTTCAAGACACTGACCAAATATATGTTGGAATCTTTTTTTCTCCTATGCTCTACCTTAAAGGCTGTGATACAATGAACAATGATGGTATGTGCAAATTATTTTCACATTTCTAACTGCAATTGTAAAATTATTTGCAATATGATGTCTAAATGTGTAATTTAAACAATGAACATTAAGGTTCGCCCTGAAGAAGGAGAACCTTCTCGACACGCCACTCTGAACTGCACACAGAAAGACCCAACACACAGGAAAGGTAATATGTTTGACTTATTCATCACCATCCTGCCCATCCTCCATCACATCTCTCCAATTGCACACTACTGGTCAGACCATCTGGCAATACCCTTTGACATTAGTCACACTACCCTAGTCAAGTACACTCAACCAAACCCCAGCAAGCTAGCCTTCAGATAATTCAAGAACTTCCCAGTGAAAGCTGTAACAGAAGACCTAGCCACTCATTACCTCACATGGGCTTCTCTACCTGCGGCGAACCAGAACAGTGACTTGCTTCTTCAAGAACTCAATGCCACCCTTTCAACCAACATTAACCGCCATTCCCGGGTAAACCAACACACCCGCAAGCCTGAAACTTTCACACCCTTGTGCACTCAAGAACTGAACCTCAACAAATGGACCATCAGAAAACAAGAAAAGACTTGGTGACAGTACCACAGTGCATCATATCTCATCCCTGCTCAAGGAACTCTGTTCCACAGAAAGAGAACTGGTCAGCGCTGCTAAGGCTAACTACTACCAGAACATTATAGCCATGTCCAAACACAAAAGCAGTGCCCTCTTCAAAGCATTCAAGCATTGCATCAGAATCTCACTGACCCTCCTGTACCCTGCTCCATTGAAACATCCAATGCCAAAGGTCTCTCCTCTTCAACAAGATCAGCATGTCCATCAGCATATGGAAACCAACCCAACAACGGATAGCATAGCACATATAGCATCTCACAAACCCACCACTACCTGAGAAACTTTCAAGACACTTAAAATGGAAGCACCGACTTCCACGCTAGCATCCCTCAAGGCCACATTATAAGCGGACAACATCCTCCCTGGCTCCATACCCAAGACCCTTCTGACTGAAGCACACCTCCATTACCTGGTAATCATCACAGCTCTTTCACTCCTTCTCCTTGACCTTCAAAACCAGACACATGTTTCTGCTTCTCAGGAAATCAATAATGGTCCCCCACAACCTCAGCAACATCTGTGCCATAATCCATCTTCCCTTCTTAAGTAACATCCTTGAGAAAGCAGTAGCCAATCAACCCCATCAACACATTAATCCTAATGACCTCCTTTTAATTTGGCTTTAGACCCATTTGCATCAAGGAAACACTTTATATTAGTGTGATGTATGATGCCCTTAACATCCTTGACAATGGCCATTGTTGACTACTGGTACCCCTCGACCTCTCAGCAACGGTCACCAAAGTAGACCACCAGACACTCCTACCTCACTAACTGCCACCAATTTGTCCAAATGGATTCCAGCAGATAATCAACTCTACTCATCTCCCGTGGAGTTCTTCAAGAATATGTCCTCTTCCTCATGATCTTCAAACTCTTGGCTCCACACAACATCTGCATCCACCAACAAACATATGACACACAGCTTTACCTTAAGATGTCCTTCATTGAATCCATTCACAGCCTTAATACATGCCTCAGATTGATCCAACCGTGGATATCCAGTGCTTATCTGATGCTCAACCCCTCAAAGACCGAATTCCTACTACTGACTAAAAATACTGAACACCTTGGCATCCAGACCTGGTTTTCCGCTATGACCCTCGAGGGCTTTGCACCCCAGCTGATTACCTGTGCCAGGTCCCTTGGGTTCTACATCATCAGACACCTCTCCTTCAAGAAGGACATAGCAAGGAAAATACAAACAGCTTGGTACCAACTTTCCTTCATGCGGAAAAAATGAAGCCCATCATCCCAGAAAACAACTTCAGATCTGTTGTCCAAGCCTTGGTCCTCTTCCACCAGTTTGGTGGCAATGCCCTCCTGTAAAGCCTTCTGTCAGCCACACTTGTATCCTGGAGATATGTCCTATATGCTATAGCACAACTCAAAGGACTAGGCAAATGTTACTACTTCTTCCCAACTCTCATAGAATGCACTGGCTCTTACTGAAAGCACATATAACCTTTAAATTCTGCTGCCCTTGCCCTCCAGTCCCCAAGCTACCTCATTGAGAAGCTAAGCCTCCCCGGAGGCCTACTGTCCTCCAGAGCTAGGACATGTGCAGACTTGGACACTAGTCATACAGTATGGAAAGGCATGACGTCAGGTCTTCTTTGTCTGCGCCCCAGACTCTGGAACCTCCTCCTCATCAACAACAGACTCACCATCTCGCTTGTACATTTTAGGAAGCAGGTTAAGACCATAATCTTCAAGGAGTGGTTCCCCCTTGACACCTAGATCTACACCCATTACACTCCCCACCTAACCTGAAATTGGGTGATATTCTCCCTGCTTCCGCCTGCCATGTTTTTAGCTCCCTGCTCCCTAGTACTGATCCTGTAATATCTGCTTCCCTCACTGTGTCGCTATGACTCATAAAGCACTCAGTTGCTTTCTGAGGCTAGGTGTGTGGTCAATCAATACAATAATAATAGAAAATAATTATACAGATGTTTGAACCACAATTTGTAAATTGCATGTGGCATGAATAATACATATTTGAATAAGCTAGCAGCAGCAAAACACATTGGTAGAGAGCTATTGTAATTGCCAAGCATTTGTACTTATTTTTCAATATTGACTAATCAATAATAGGTTTGTTAAGCACATTAAACTTATTTTTATTTATTCTCTTATGTAAATGTAACATTAGCGTTTTAAGAGTGTCCGGAATAGGGACAAGGTATGATATGTCCCGTTAGGATAACTCAGAGGCAACGTGCTCGCCTTGGAATCAAGATGACATGGAGAAACACAGGTTCGATACCCGGGTCCACGCTTAGAAACCTCAGAGTATTAAGCACGTTATAAATAACCAATTATAATTATATTACACTTGCCTTAAGTGTCTACAACACACAAGAACTCGTAGTAAAAAATAAACAGCTCATAACATCCTTAGATAAAAAGCGACAGCTTCATGGAAAGTTGTACTGAATAACTCTGGATGGTGCCAATCTTTTATATTAGTTTGCACAGGAAGGTTAGATGTTTGATGAAGAAATAAGTGGCCTTATCATCCTGCTCAGATGTGGATTTCTTCAACACAGGAGGATTTTGCCCATTCTCAATGTATCTTGGAAGGTGTCTTGTGTGAGGGATGCATTGATGTGAGAAGTGGTGTGGTTGTTTCACCTGCGATGACCTTCACCATGTAGTATGGGAGATTGTTTTTTGTTGGGTTAAAGGATAGTTCCGGGACTTTTTTTTTATTGTCCCTACGGTTCGGCCATGTGTTTTTAAGCATAACTCGGTAGATCATAGAAAACTTTCCTATGGACCTTACCCGACTTTTCGTCCATTAACGCACTCGAAATCAGCCGCCATTTTCTGATAATCCTATCACTTGCCGCATCGCCCTGGCTGACCTGCTTTTGCGGCACTAAATCGAATCCCCCGCCCCTGAGCCTGACATCAGCAGACGCGTACCGCCCATTTCCCAACGCCAAAGCACGTTTCGTGTCAACAATCGCTGCGCCTCAGCTAATGAAGTGTCGCCATGGAAATGGCAGGACGCCTCTTTCCTCTATAAGTATAAACACACCGTTTCACAACACACAGCAGCAGATTTTCGATTCCATTACTCTCTCTGTGTTACTTTGAGTATTCTGTGACTCGTTTCTGTGCTCTGGTCAGCTACCTTCGCCGCTTCTAGGCCTTGTGAACACCTGTACCATCTCTGTAAATTATTTTACTTTCTTTACCACACAATGGCTACAATAATGCCGTATATGTACGAGGCCGAGTACACCGAGGAAGAACTACTGGAAAGGCAAGCACGCGAAAACGATGGGGATTCGGACGGCAGTTGGGAGGACCAGTCAACGGATGAAGAGCCTGGACCATGTCGCATGAACGGCGTCTCCACCTGGTGCACGTGCAATCGGTGCGAGCTAATGCCAACTGAGGAGGAGAACTGCTGCTGCCGTGAAAATTCCGGGTGCTTGGCCTACATTTCGGAAGGCGAGCCAAGTCCGCAATGCATCACCGAGCTGCCAGAGTTCAGGGAAGCCTGCCTCTCACGGACCGTGTTGAGGATGATGATGGTGCTTATGCACGAACTTCGCTGCACTGTTCGTCCGCGTAATCCGAGTAACGAGTAAGTATACTCTGGTTTTGATGTCAGTGATGCCACTACTATGTCATGGCCGTCTCCCACATATAAAATTACATCTACATATCATTCGAATGCATGTAAATTGGTTCCATATTGTGCATTTTCTAGATAGAATTTTTTTCAAAGCAGAATGACATTTTTTACCTGAATCGACAGTGATAAGAAAGTTTTGTCATTTTAATACAGTTTGCATCTTTCATTTTCACAGGTGGTACAGGCTGGTGGCCTATCGTTGCTTCACTTGGTGGCTTCACGGGAGGCTCGGACACCGCGTTCGGAGAGTAATACCTGCCTCTGCGGTACTTGCCATTAGACAACATTTCCCCAGCGACAGTGGACAATACCGCGGATTTTCCCTGGATGTGGTGCAACCGGAACTTTACAATGTGTAATGTTTATTATTTATGTTCAATTGAAATTAAGATCTAAAATAAAACCCAACATAGATTTTAACAATGGTTGTTTTCATTTTTTAAATGAATCTAGTGTGTCTCCATTGAATAGTCTTCCTGTGCCTTGTCTTGTCACACCACATGTCTCCGGCCAGCATCCTCCCTCACGCTGGCCGCCCACCTTCAATCCACATAACCGTTGAACCCATATGCAGCAGACATACATATGTTATTTTGCGGGTTGGCATCAAGCCTCCCGGCCTTGCCTCCTCCCCCAAAAATACTTACCACACCACTTTGTTCAAGCGTTGGCAATAAAAGGAAGGCCGTTGGATTTTATTGATACAAAACATGGTTATAGGTAAATAATCCATATGGTTGATCATAATAAATCATCCTTTTGGGCACCGGGTACAGAGATGACCCCCTCTGGCCCGTGCCGCCTTGCCACCACAGGCCAGCCTGCTGCTGACTAACTGCCTAGGCATCCAGGGTCTCCAGGGTGAACTGCACCCATATATTCTCCTGGGAGGGTGAGGTATTTATAAACTCACACCCCTGCCTTCCATGTACTAGATCCTGCAGCCTGCCTCTTACATGCAGTTAGATGGCCTCTCCTTGGTGAGGCCCTGCGACAAGCGAGTCTTGTCTGCACGACCACCGCCCCAATCCACCCCCCCGCCCTATCAAAGGCAGTTCGCACCGGGGTACTTGTGCTGGCAAGTGGAGCTGTCAGGGAGCGATAAAGGCCAAGAGGTGCCAAAGACCATGTACACTTCAAAGTGGTCTATAGAGCATGGGTTGTTGTTCCCATGTCTACCTCCAGACCCCGTGTCTCCTGCCAAGCATCCCCCCTCACGCTGGACGGCCTCCTGCAATCCACATAAGTGTGTCTCCATTCACGAGTCTTCCTGTGTCTTGTCTGCACGACCACCGCCCCAATCCAACCCCCGCCCTATCAAAGGCAGTTCGCACCGGGGTACTTGTGCTGGCAAGTGGAGCTGTCAGGGAGCGATAAAGGCCAAGAGGTGCCAAAGACCATGTACACTTCAAAGTGGTCTATAGAGCATGGGTTGTTGTTCCCATGTCTACCTCCAGACCCCGTGTCTCCTGCCAAGCATCCCCCCTCACGCTGGACGGCCCCCATGCAATCCACATAAGTGTGTCTCCATTCACGAGTCTTCCTGTGTCTTGTCTGCACGACCACCGCCCCAATCCACCCCCCGCCCTATCAAAGGCAGTTTGCACCGGGGTACTTGTGCTGGCAAGTGGAGCTGTCAGGGAGCGATAAAGGCCAAGAGGTGCCAAAGACCATGTACACTTCAAAGTGGTCTATAGAGCATGGGTTGTTGTTCCCATGTCTACCTCCAGACCCCGTGTCTCCTGCCAAGCATCCCCCCTCACGCTGGACGGCCCCCTGCAAACCGCATAATGCCACGACATATACACGTCATTCATTCACAAACACACCCCTGTTTCGAATTCTTTATAACCCACTTCATATTTCTAATGAGCACTTCTTTGCGCTTTGCTAGTCAATCCGTGAAGGTGCTGGTTATCTGCTCTTCGTCTCTGTGAACTTCCGTGACCACTTCGAGGAAACTCGTCAGTTTGCAACCTGTGAACTGCTCCCTGTTCTACGACAAGAAACTACTCTGATCCCTGCATCTAACTGTTTGTTCGTCAAGGTAAGGCCATGTACCATAATCATTTTGCGTCCAATTTCTTTTCGTTCAAGACAGTACATGCAAGGAACTAGTCACATGTTCTGAGTTTACATTGGTATTCATAGAGAATTGTTGATCTTTACTTTTCAGAACTTTCCACAATGCCTGCCTGTTCCATTGGCGGTTGCCCTTCGAAGACCCATAATAAATCTGAAGGTACTATAATGCATGTTTTCCCTAAGACAATAGATCAGATAAGAGAATGGGTCCGATATTGTGGATATCCACCGTCTGAGCTTGAAAGTAGAGTCCTAGAAGTCTTTGCGGACAAGAGGGGTGATCGATACCGCATCTGCAGCAGGCACTTTACCTCTGACATGTACTCCACATCATTGCTAATAAAGAAGAACACACCGCGAGCGAGGCGAAAATTGCTCTCAACCGCTATTCCCACTCTATTCGTCCACATCCCTCCACTGGTCAGTCAAGTTTACGTATTTATCTCTCGGCCTTGCGGTAGTGTGTAGCATTAGCTAACAATAATTTCCCCATTTATGTATCCACTCAATATGAAGGCGGAAGATTCTCCATCCGTGTCGTTATTGCAGTCATCAGCCACTTCAAGCGCCTATCGGGTAATCTTACTTGGCTATTCTGCCACTGACTTGTTTTAGGCATGTAAATCAATAGTTTTAATTTATCGTGTAATTATTTTACCTAATGGTACACCCTTGTACTCGTCCTCTAGTCTTTGTTTTCAGTTATAATTATTGTTATCCAAAATAATGCAAGTACTGTCTTTCAGGGAGATGCTGAGGAGTCCAACGTATTGACGACTACCGTTGATGTCACTCAGATGCTCGAGGTAGGTTTCCGGACAGTTCCATCGATGGAGATCATCAGATCTTGCATTCTTGTAGCGTGATTGTTACACACAATGTTTCTTTCGTTTTTAGCCATTGATATGTCCTTCTGTCGTCGCCCTCCTATGTGTCTTCTTTTTTCAATATTGTGTTCATTACTAATGAAAGTCCTATGTTTCAGGGAGTCGATGGAGCATTAGTCCAAGAAGAAGGGGGAGCATGCAGTTACGGGTCGGCGCAACAGCTTGCAGAAGTGTGCACCGCAGTTACATCGTCCCTTGATGTTCTTATGCATTTCGAGGTATGGATACTGACAGTTCGATCAAGCGAAATCATATGACGTGATTACATCCGCTATACTTCCTTCTTTATTAACGCAAGTACTATGTTTCAGGGAGATGACGGAGCTTCTTCTACAAGAACATCGCCCCTAGTAGTTGATGCAGATCTCTGGGTGGTGACACTTCCAACGATCGAGCAAATCGAATCATATTTACATATCCATTATTTATTTTAGACAACTGATCATTTGTGCAGGTCTATTTAGATGACCCGTTGACGCCTGCACAAAGTTTATGTTCTTTTTAACAAAATAGAAAACCATACTAATGCAATTACTGTGTTTCAGGGAGTTACTGAAGCATCATCTTCAATAATATCATCTATGGAAGTCTATGAGGAGCCCGAGGTATGGATCTTGACAGTTCCTTCTAACTAGATCAACAATGCGTGAATAATTGTCGTTTGAATGTTCTACACAAAGCGTTCATTCGTGTTTTGCTATTGAGATGTACGTGTGTATTGGTCCCCAAGTACATTTTGTGTTTTCGATATTATTATACATACTAATGAAAGTTCTATGTTTCAGGGAGTCGATGGAGCGTCAGTGCGTGATGGATGTGCTTATCATGAAAATATAGTCGTTGCAGCGCAAGAGGAAGTGGAGACATGCACACACGAGTCGGAGCAACAGCGTCCTGATGTTGAAGTTCGAGGCAAGAAAGTTTCAAAGAAAAGAAAGCAAAAGAAGGTTAGTGTCCAGGTCACTATATTATGTTATTTTTCACTGTTAATAGTTCAATACTGTAAGTTGTGTTTAAACTGAACATCCCTTTTCCAATCTGTCCTCTAGTTGCGAGTGGGTGTACGAACTAGATCTACACAGACAGTGAAGCGAACGAGAGATGTTGCTTGTCAAACCTTTTGGCAGGGACTTGAGACTGGAGATGCATCGTGCCAATGGGAAGAATATGAAGTGATTGACAACGGAGCTATACCACCACCAGCCATTGATAGTGAATGTCCTCCTGGTAGTTCGGATGCAGTCGGAGATCAATTCACAGAATCCACACCCGCAAAAACTAAGACCGCGAGAAAGTTGAAGAAATTGTTTTATTCACCCATCGCCGGAGAAGGAACAGATGTTGCAATGGAAGAGAATGAAGTGGACGACAATGAAACACCATCAATATCACTGAACATAGCGGAAGACGATATCAGAGATTCTACCTTTCATGTGAGTGACATGTCCTCAACGTTACAGGCCGAACCAGCTGGGATGCAGAGTGACAGTATAAGGAAAGAGGCCAAATTCATTGTATTCGATAGTTGTTTGATTGATATTATTATTCGGATGAAATGTGGGCATTCGGTTGGTGGGGAAGTATGTGGGGAGCCATTGATTAATGTGACTCGTGCAATTCGAGGCACTAACCTTAAAATACATGCCACCTGTACAAAATATCATCCTTTCTCATGGTCTGCACAACCCATGCTGGGGCAACTGCCAGCAGGCAATCTACTTTGTGCAGCGGCTGCACTTTTTAGTGGTTCAAGTTTTAAAAAGTTAGAGTCTTTCTTTCAGTTTGTGGGAATCCATTTCATTGCGAAACCTCAGTTCTACAAATACCAAACCGATTATCTATTTCCAGCCATTAGCGAAGCTTGGAGAATGGAAAAAATGTCTATTGATAGTACATTCGCGGGCAAACGGTTCAGGCTAGCCGGTGATGGACAGTGCGACAGCCCAGGATTTTCAGCCAAGTACTGCACCTACCACTTTCAGGACATGGAAAGTAAGAAAATTGTGAGTTTGGTGGTCGTGCAGGTGTCATAAAGTACATCCTCAGTGGCCATGGAGAAAGTTGGCTTTGTAGCATCATTGCAAGAACTACAATCGCGGGGAATGGTGATCGACCTGATAGCCACGGACAGACACGTTTCAATTGCCAAGACAATGAGAGAAGAGTACAAAAATATAAATCACCAATTTGACGTTTGGCATCTTGCAAAAACAATCAATAAAAAAATGTCGGCTGCAGGTAAAAAAAAAGATATGCAAGGTATTTCACAGTGGTCCAAGTCAATCAGCAACCATCTTTGGTGGAGCTCAAAAACATGTGGAGGGTCGTTGGAAATTCTACTGGAAAAATGGCGGTCAGTAATGCTACACTGTACCAACGTTCACCGTTGGAACACAAACCAACATTTCCACAATTGTGAACATGGCCATTTGTCCACAGAGGAGGCACGGAAGAAGAAGTGGTTGATTCCTTCATCACCCACTCACAAAGCCATTGAAAAGATTGTATTTGATAAAATTATAACTAGAGGTTTGAGGGGACTCACGGAATTCTGCCACACAGGAGATTTGGAGGTGTTCCACAATATGTGCCTAAAGTACAGGCCAAAACGATTGCATTTTGGCATGGAGGGCATGATAAATCGGACTCTTCTAGCGGTCTTGGCACATAACCATAATGTTGGCCGTCAACAAAGTAGGACGACCGGAACTTTAGGGACGCTTCGCTACAATAAGGCCTTCACTAAAAGAAGTAAACAATGGGTGATCAAACCAGTGTTTGAGGATATGCAATATGAGTTTATTGAAAGACTTATTGTTGACGTCCTAGATAGGCACATAAATGGAGTTGTGAACGAACCTGTGCAGGGGACAACTGCATTGCCACCCAACATTGCCTGTGTTCCATGTCCACCTAAAGAAGAGCTCATTGAGAAATACACATCACGGTTTAAATGATTGTAATTTGATTGTCTGTTCTCTCGAGTCTCCTCATGTTGCAGGCCCATTGAATATGTGTATCTATGTAAAGTGTAAATAAAAGTGATTGCTCAGTGTACATGTAATGTGTCTCTCCACCGTTGCCCCTCCCTTCACCGTGCAGTTGTGCGAACCACCCGGGTGTCACCTGTGACTTTGCTCTGGAGTCTCCTCATGTCGCAGGCCCATTGAATATGTGTAGCTATGTATTGTGTAAATAAAATTGATTGCTCAGTGTACATGCAATGTGTCTATCCAACATTGTTCATTTGCGCATTAAATTAAACCAAACAGTAATATAAATCATTTTTCAAAAAATATAGAATGTCTCCGTATTTATGGTTCTCTGGGGCTGCAAATGCACGCAGACAAAATGCAAAGATGGAGTGTAAATTTCAAGTCCTGTGAGATGGCCTTACACTGAATGTAGCTAACTAGGAATGTGTGCTCGTTCAAAGTGAAGGTCAGCTGCTTTGATTTTTTGCTCGGGTGCCGGAATGGCCCACGACTCAGTATAAGGTTCTATTGTTATTTGACCTTGACAGGCCGGGACCATCCCGAAAGACTTCTTTTTGGGGGTGTGGTGCAATAACGTAAACGATAATGAATATAATTTCAGAATCGAAAGCCATTTAATGTTCGTTCATTAGAAGAAATAACGTCGGCATAGAAGGAGTGGTATTTCGGGGCTGCCCTACGCACAGACACAATGGAAAATGCAAATATAATGTAAGTAACTCTTTATATGAGATTATACCGCAATTGAATTACTATACAGTAGCTTTAAAGACGGGTTAAGTTGTACTTGTTCGTTCTATTTGGCATATTGTTTTGTACCGCGCACTATCTTGAGGAGAACCATCTCCTTTTACGGAAGCACCTCAAAACCTTCCTCTTTGCTTCTGCTTTCTCTCTCCCTCTCCCCTGCTGCAACTGGTCCACTGTCTGCGACCTCGGTCCTGGGCCCTTCCACTCTCCACCTGCACTGCCTCCCTGTCAACCCCTGCACTGGGGGACTGTCTCAGTATCCTACAGCCCCCCCTTGACGTATAATACCCAGTTGCACTGTCCTAGCTATGAAATAATTTCCCGACCTAATATATAAAATGAATAATTTTAATAAAGATCTGATGGTGAGACTAATTTCATTTTTTATGTTTTTCAAACAGGTACATCATTCATTATTGCATGTGTCACGAGTACCAGACAACGGCGGATGGGTTTTTTAACCGCCAGTTGCTTCTCCGCGTGAACAACGTTACCACCCTGACCATTTTATGGGACGATCGCCAAGTACAAGTATGCCCTTACGCGGTACTAACGGCTAGATGCAACATACAGACCGTTGTGGTGGCCTAGTGCCTCGTTGTTGGAACAGCCATGCGATTATCAGTGCGACCGAAGAGCTTATTTTATCGTAAACCAACACCCTGTGTACTGCACACGAACATCGCTTGCCTCAAGACGAACTATTTTGGATCGAGAGCAAAGAAAAATGCAAATCGCTGAATATTCTCTAAACATTTGATGTCCAATAAATGTACTTTGCCAAATGTACAATCTTGCCGTTTGCTTTTAAACCACAGTTTCATATTCTGAATTGTGGCGCTGTATTGTGAGATGATCTAAGACCCTGTGTACAGCAAAGGAACATCGCGTGCCTCAAAACGAACTTTTTGGAACGTGAGCAAATAAAAATGAAAATCGCTGAATATTCTCTAAACATTTGATGTCCAATAAATGTACTTTGCCAAATGTACAATCTTGCCGTTTGCTTTTAAACCACAGTTTCATATTCCGAATTGTGGCGCTGTATTGTGAGATGATCTAAGACCCTGTGTACAGCAAAGGAACATCGCGTGCCTCAAAACGAACTTTTTGGAACGTGAGCAAATAAAAATGAAAATCGCTGAATATTCTCTAAACATTTGATGTCAAATAAATGTACTTTACCAAATTTACAATCTTGCGGTTTGATTTAAAAGTACAGTTTCATATTCCCAATTGTGGCGCGCTGTGTTGTGAGCTGATCTGTGTTGGTTTCCGGGTTCTGTGTGGAGACGCGTAGAAGACGCCTGGGCGCGTTTGCCTACGCAGCACAGTCACGTCACGGATAGAGGCGGGGAATATGAATGTTTTGATAAAGTCTGTTTCAGGGGCGGGGGATTTGATTTAGTGCCGCAAAAGCAGGTCAGCCAGGGCGATGCGGCAAGTGATAGGATTATCAGAAAATGGCGGCTGATTTCGAGTGCGTTAATGGACGAAAAGTCGGGTAAGGTCCATAGGAAAGTTTTCTACGATCTACCGAGTTATGCTTAAAAACACATGGCCGAACCGTAGGGACAATAAAAAAAAAGTCCCGGAACTATCCTTTAAGAGTTTGGAAGCTGCAAACCTGTTGGTCAGGTTTTCTGCAATAATTGTCCTGTGTTAGTCAATCTTGCTATGTTGTAGGTTGGTATGGGTCTGGAGTGTTTGAAGCTGGTAATGTGTTGCCTTATTTTCTGTATGGAGTTAATGAACTAGGTTCTGAGGGTGTTGCTTTTTTCAGATGATTGCACGGTCTGGTAGCGGGTTCATGCAGCAATTCATGGCTTGGAGGATCTCTCTGCTCTTGTTGGAGGATTCCTATTGCCCTTTTCCCCTGCACTAGCCTGCATGGCCTGCACCCTTGTAGCCCTTCCATTCCCTTACCTCAGACTTAGCCCATGGACCTTCCTTCCCCTGCACTCTCTGCTTTCCCCTGGCTATGTCCACCTGGCCTCCCCTGGCACTCGCATTTCTCATGGGCCCTTCCACCCTGACCAGCACTCCGCCCCCTCGCACTTCTCTTTACTGCACTTGCACGATCCGAATGTCACAAGTCCTAGTAGTATCGTTTTTGTTTTGTCCTCCCTTTTCCCCACCATCTTGTCTTGTTGTGCCTCGAAACACATTGTGTATAGTTGCATTATAAATGCTCAATAAATAAAATAAATAAAAGTACAGTGTTTAGCAGTTTGCTTTGGCTATGTTAATCCTGCTAATGGTTCAACTACCTTATCTTCCCCTGCTTCTTCTATTTTCTCCTCATTCACTCTACTCTCTGATTCCGATATTGCCCAATTTCTCTCCCAATCTCTCCCAATCACACCCTACTGCATTTCCACTTTACCCTGTCCTTTCTTCTCATGTTCTGCATTTTTTTTACATCTGATACCTTTTCTTACTGCACTCCTGACTGCTTACCTGCTTACTTTCTTTCCTTCTGATTAAAAAAAAAGGCTGATATCCAATTTATAAGAAAAGAAATCAGTCCTTAATGTATTTATTCCCTCTAGCTATGTCCTATATCTCTTCTACTCCACTTATCCAAAATCCTAGAATGTGTTGTTTACTCTCAGGTTTCTACCTATCTTGACCACCATGCTCTTCTTTCTCCACTGCAGTCTGGCTTCTGTCCTTTTCAATGGATTTTGCGCTTCTCTCACTGACGGATTCTATTATTTTTGCTTGTCCTGCAAAACACTCTTCTATTCTTATTATTCTTGACTTATCTGCTGCCTATGCTACTGTTGATCACTCTTTACTACTTGCAACGCTTATCTCTGGGATTTTCTGATTTGGTTTCTCAGTGGTTCTAAACCTATCTTTCTGATCTTTCTTTTTCAGTGACTTGGGAGGGTAACATTTCCTCGACTGCACAGTGTTCCGCAATGCTCTGTTCTTGATCCCCTTCTTTTTTCCATTTGACTTGTTCCCTGGGTTCTATCGTTCCGTTTTTAGGCTTTTCTTGTCATTTCTATGCCGAGGAACACACAAATCTGTGTCCTACTTTCTCTGACTCTCTTAATTCCACTATATCTTCCTGTCTCCTGGCTATCCAGTCCTAAAGGCATTTATACATTCACACTTTCTTCACCTGAATTCATCCAGGATGGAAATCTAATTGTCACTTCTAGTTCTTTCCCTTCTACTGTTCCACCCTCCACCATTCCTATTAGTCACTCTGCACAGAATTTGTGAGTTGTCTTTTCTTCTTTTTTTCAGGACCATATTTATGATGTGTTTCGTTTCTGTCCCTATTCCCTGTACAAAATGTGTAATGCTTGTCCCTTTGAGTGCTTTCTAGCTACTAAACTCGTAAACTTCTCCCTGTTCCTATCACATCTTGACTACTGCTCTGTATTACTAATTAGTCTCCCTCAGTACAGGCTTTCCCCCTAAAAAATATCTATCTTCAACTCTGCTGTTCCTCTATCTCCTCCTCACTTAAATCTATTTCCTGGCGTACGTTTGATTCTCACTTGCTCTATCATTTTTTTATGCATCATTTTTAAATGTATTCATGGCCAACACCCCATACCTTTGCATATACGTTCCAACCCGTTCTTAGCTCTGAATCTCTTCACCTTCTAACTGTCCCTAAACCTCCCTGTGCCCCATCCAGCTTTCTTTACCCCTCTCTATCCTGTCTTGAACCACCCTTTCTTGCTTTCATATTTCACCTGAAAAGTATCTTCTTTCTTTGTTATGTAGAAGTGTGTGTGCTTGTGTGTGTCGTCTTGAACACACAAGTGTATGAGCACAGCTTTCAATCTACTCCTATTCACTTTCCTACAGCTCCATGTTTTGGTTGGAGACATACTATTCTAAAAAAAGGTACAATGTTGCAGCATGATTTCACTGCCATATTTAACAAAGGTCTGCTTGTTTATTTCAAGATAAGTGACTGTAGGTGCTGAGCGCTTTCGTCGATTTTCTATGAATATTACTAATATTACTTTATTAAGTACAGAACTAGCTCGAGAGCAGCAGAGTGCTTATAGGGCATGGGAAGACACTGTTGGGACTGGCATATTTAACTGTGAGTTGTGGTCTGTGTTTCAGTATGTGTATCCATTGGGATCCGTCCTTGGTCAGATGTTGTGGAAAATCTAGATTTTGAGATATTGCAAAATGAGAATTATTGAGCCCATAATTAATTCTCTGTGTTCATTTTGGTTGCACAAATATCTGATATATGGTTAGCCGCTTATCGCATGATATCACACTAGGCAATAGTGTGTAATGATTTACACTTTTACCTGTGGGATTATATAATGACATGAGCAAAGGATTCTATTTAATGTTGCTTAAATTCACAAAAACAGTGTGAATTTAAATTTCACCAAAGTCATTCAGTTTTAAATGGTGCCCCCACACAAAATGCATCGGCCTTTAAGGAAATGACATCCCGTACGGTATTCAATATAAACGCAAGCTACAGGGCATTTTAAATAACAGTGCACCTGAGTCTTTTAGCAAATAAACATGCCCCTCAATTCCAGCACTCTATTCCTTGGATTTAACATGGACCGTCTATAGGGACAACTTGGGGTTATCTCAGGGTTCTTCTTACTTTTGAAACGTGGCTTCTCAATTTGTGTAGCATCAGTAGGGATCCAGTTAGTCTGGCATTGATCCATCAGCAAGCTCTCTTTTAAGCTGTCTGAAAACCAATTTCCAACATTGACTGGTCATCCCTATCTCAATGTATTCTACATTTCTGATTAAACAGTACATCCATCTGATTTCTATTCAGATCCCTGAGGGAAGAAATGCTGACTTCAGCCTGCAGATGGCTCTGGCCGTATGTGCCTTGCACATTATCTTTCAGAGAGAACAGATAACAATCCTGTCACTTTATCTAAAAGGCCTACTTTATGGATGTGACTGGTCTCTTTGAAATGTATCCATTAAGCCAGTCATTTGCCAGTGCTTTTATGAGGCCTTGCTTTTGGACACAGTTTAGTTCTGTGTGTCCTCTGTCTTGTGTTGTACATTCCTTATCTGGAATTAGGCTTTAGAAAGGATAATTTCAGATAGTTTCAAGTTACCCCAAGCTGCATCAGCAATATGTTTGAGCATGTTCATTTCAACTTTTAAATACTAGATAATATTATTCACACTGAAGTAAATGCGTGCCAGAATTAAATTCACATGGGCACCTATTCATTTATATTGCATTTTTCTATGAGCTATACGTTGAAAGTAGCATGCAACACCTTAAAACCAAAGAAACATTTTCTCTAGACATTACATACAAATTATAGGTATATGCTAGAATAATTAGTCCTTCTTAAGCTTCATGGCTGTGAAAATAAATGCTGTGGGACCTAGGTTGAATTCTCCTGCGGATGACCACATCCGCAGCACTTTTTTTATTTTTCTAAATAGGGCACATGTTCCGACTTCCATGCATTTTTGTGCATGTCCTTCGCATCATCAAGCCAGTCTCTGCAACCACATCTAAAGGCCATAGAAATAGTTGCAATCGATAAGGTTAATTTTCACTCTGTTGAAAAATGTTGCCTGAAGCACGCGTGCATTTATTTGCTTTCCACATTTTTCAGAGAGATGCTTTTCATCATGGCAGCGAGCAAGATGTCCCTCCAACAGGATACATATGTTTGGGAATAGTGCCTCCCTCATTCTTTCAGAAAGGCTTTTCTCTTATAATTTCACTTTAAGAAAACTATATGCGCAGAATTTTCTCAGATAGAATCAATAATCATTGTTGTTTTCCCAATTTGTTTGTACTGCTGTAGTGCTTTGGCGTAAAGCACAATATTAAATTAATAAATACAAACAATAAATGCAAAGAGGTTTTCTGTGTGCTGAACAGAAGGTGATGAGGTCTTCTAGTTGGTGATATTTTCTCCAAGACCTTTCTTGCTAGTGTATGGCACACTTGCTTTCAGTGTGTTCAAGGAGCTTTTGTTTGTTAAATCAAAGTTCCAGTGGTTCATGAGTGTTGGTGATATAATAGGTTATTTAATATGCGATTAATACCCAGAGGTTTCTATGCGTGGACCCAGGGATCGAACCTGTGTTGCTCTGTATCGTCTTGCTTCCAAGGTGAGCACGTTGCCCCTGAGCTATCCTCCCGAGACTGGTGGTCTCAGTTAAGGAGCCGTTGAGAGTTCAGAGCTAGGCATTGACATTCTTGAGGGGTTGGACATGGAGGCCGGCCAAGGTGATGAGTTTTCTTTACTGTGCATACATGGGGAAGTGCTTGAAAGAGCAGCCGGGTGGTTAGGTTTTTTTGGGTTGGCTCCAGTAGGGGATTGGTGGGTGGTGGCACACAATGGTTATGGCTGCATAATCTGTCCACTTCAAAATGTAGGAGGAAGACATAGGATGAATAGAGAGGTGGTAAATACCAGGCCAAGTGTGAAGCCTTTGATATTGGTCTGTTTTATGACAAGATGCTTGATGCCCCTGGTGTCAAGAAGTTTGAGTAGAGTCCCTCTGGGTTTCGTGGTTCCCGCACAGGTTCAGAAATTCTAAGTTGTGTTGTTAATGGATGCTCGTGTAATGACGTCTGCGATTTGATTTAAAAAAGAAAGTCCTGTTGGATTGGGATGGTTGGCAGATCAGATAGAAGGTACGGTCTGAGCATGGGTGAGAGGCAATTGGCAAGTGAGAAGTTCCATGGAAGCAGGTGTGGTTTGCCTTTGAAGGATCCAGGCCTATGTCATCTTGTGGATATTAGCAAGCTCTCCTCCAGTCTTCCCTTTGAGAACCTTGAGTTGGATGCTGTTGCCTGTAGTGATAAGTGCATACAGAATGTGCGTGGAGTTGGGGGTGAACAACGCCTCTGTACATCTTGGTTGTGAGTGGTGATGAGCTCAGCAATGTCAGCTAAGTATAGTAGAACAGAGTGAACATTGATGAATATGAGGCTGCATGTGTGTTTTGGAGGTGGATTGTGGTGATGAGGAGGTTATGTGGGTTGGAGGTACAAAGGAGCGGGTGCTGATGGAGTGTTTTCCTACGTGGGTGGGGATGGGGAGGCATCAGTGAGGTTTAATGCATATGTTACTGGCTTACCTGAGATTCATGCAGCAGGGGTTCCAGCATTTTCTAGCACTTGCTAGGTCCTAACAGGATCAAACAGGCATAGTGCTTTTCTGAAAGCAACCTGATCATTGCCATTTTTGCCCAAGACTACCCTTAACAGTCCTCTATTACACCTTCCCACTGTTTTCATCCCTTTGCAACAATCAAATGTTGCCAACACTAGTCGGAGTTTCTCTTCTTCGAATCCATTCCGTGCCAGTTACACGAATCACGACAAATGAATTACTCAGCTTAGGGGCATCCACTTTTTCCCAGCACAGCGAGCAGTGCATGCCAGGCAGAATGTGGCAGATGTCCTCTTTTACTAAACATAATTCACTTTGAAAGCAAAGTACATTCAATGTGCATATGGCTGCCTAGCAACCTGGAAAAGCAGTTAAGCAGCTCGCCTTTGACAAATATTTTGATCGGAACTAACCGTTTTCTAGATGGGATGAATCTTTGGGAGTGGGCATAAAATGGATCAAAGCACATTTTCCATTGCAGTAAACAATGAAAAATGATGGAAAACACAGCAGCATGTCAGTCTATATGAGTTCACCAGAATGACCAACGAGCACAGTTGGTGTATTGTGACAGTTCACAAGAAAGCATAATTGAGACCTCTTACCAGGCCCCCCCACCCAGTCCACCCCCTCCCCGCACTTATAAGGTGGACCTGCATCCCATGCAATCCTTGGCACTTGCCCTCCTGGCCACCCATTAGCACTCGCCTAGCCCCCTCGTGGCCTTCTTGCCCCTACCTCCTCCACCCCTCGCTTGCACTTTCTCCTCTTTACCATGGACTTACCTTCCCACCTTGGCGCTTTGCATTTCGCGCACACCGCAACTCGCCCGCCCCCTCGCACTTCTCGTTACTGCACTTGCACAATCTGAATGTCACAAGGCCTAGTCGAACCATCAAGTTGTCCCCTCATTGTATTGCCTTTTGACGCCTTGAAATGCCATTTGTTGTATAGGCGCCTTACAAATATCCAATAAATAAAAATACGTCCGGAAGTCCTAGAGCCATTGATACATGGAACAGACCTTCACAGGAGAGTGATCCTGATGAAGAAAAGCAGTCACATTTTTTCCAGTGAAGAGCCTGAAGAGTGGTGCCCTTGATGCAGCTGCCAGAATGGTCAATTTTTGAAATCCAGGTATCAAGGCCAGCAGCAGACGGCCTTGACCCTGGAGGAGCAAACCTGGATGCTCAGCTGATGTCTGGGGGTCCATTTGAAGAAATGGAGGCAGGGAAACAGTAGTTCAGCAATGGAAAATCAGACATTTGTTAGTGGTAATATTTTAGGTCACAGGTCATGGTCCAGAATAGGGGCACCAGGTCACTGCACCAAAGGAATCCACGCTGAGAGTATGATGTTAGGGTCCCACTTCACATATGCTTTGTTGAGTAAAATGTCCAGCAGTAGTGACAGCTGAGTCAAAGATAGGAGGATGCAGTGTACTGTCCCACGGGTCAAGCAGCACAGTTGAGAACTGTGGGGCTGAAAGCCACAACAATCCTTCCTGATAAAAGGGTCCAGTTGTCCCAATGGATCAGGGGAAAGGAGCAGTGGACACTGTTTCAAGTCGGTAGAAAGGCAGCGCTTGACCATCAGAATTGCTGATGCAGAGCTAGCACGTTCATTCTCTGGTAAGATGTCTCTTTGTGTTTCCTCAGGATCAAATCCTAGCAGTGGAATTTACTGCTGCAGAGTGTCAGCATTTATTCTGATTGAATGGCAAGTGGTGACATTTACCACCAATCATTCACACATGCACCATACAAAGTATGGGGGTCAGCCAACCAGTGCAAGACCACACACAAAAACCTTCTCAGGCATTCTGCCGGGTAAACTCAGGGGATGTGAATTCCAGAGGAATCTCAGGCAGTCATCCCCTGCACATTAGGTAAGCCAACACATTCATTTGTGAGCTCCTGTCTACAGCACAAAACAGGGACATTATGTGACATGGTCATTCCAAGTCTCTATCTAATCACACACAAGGACAACAAAGTACAATTCACTGGTAACTGGTTTCCGAGCACTATAGAATTATATCATGGAAGTGTCCAGGAAGAAAATAGCTGTGTGTCAAAATGACTATAATTTGTGCAGCAACAAGTTTAGGGTGTACTGCCACCAACACGAACCAGTACAACTGCCAGAGATAAAATACTCACGGAGGGGAATAAGAGGCTCCTTGGCAGTAATCTCCACTTTTGAGGTTTGTATGGGTACCCAAAGAGCCACATGCATATCGGAGATGTGTCCCCAGTGGGACCTGCATAGGTTTCACTGGGGAAAAATAGTCAGGGCACAATCAAAGAAAAACAAAACGTGGAGGCAACGCTTAAAACGTGTGCATAGAGGACTTTCTTACAAGGCACAACTCTTTACAAAGTCTTCATAACAACTGCACATTATGGGAATCGGGACATGCCCATAACCGCAATACTCTTGTGATTGACAATGGTGACTATCAAATTTGGACTTTGACACTGCAAGGACGGCCAGTTAGCCTTCACTATAAATAAAGAAGATAGTTAAAGCAAGGCATTGAATTATTTAGCAAGCGTGTATGAGCTCAAGGTTCATTTCAATTGCAAAGAATCATTAAGGAACAGCCCATGTCAGCCTCTTGAGGGAGTACCCATTTCTCATTGTGGTAGCACTCCTACACTGGCAAATATTTATGTTACTCAAATGGAAAGCACCTTTCCCAGCTGCAGCACACTTCACAAATGTCTGACAAATGTGACATTTAAACACAGTTTGGCGATTAAGGGTTCTATCATCCCTTGCAATTGTCTGACAAATGTGGCTTTGAAACAAACTTTAGACATGAAAGGCTATATCATTCCTAGGATCAAAACAGACTCAAAAGTAGAGTTCATGCAGTCCAGCCCTGCATTTGAACCAGGCCGAAAACAGATTTATCTACAAACGACCTAATAAAGAGGGATTTTAATCACAGGCTGGAACGATGTGAGTTAACGATAGCTTCAAATAATATCCCCTATAACTTTTCGAGACATGTTTAAAGCAATCACATATTGGAACTCACCCAGAGGTACTACTATTTAATTTTAGTATGATTAAAAGACGTGCATGCATTCACCACAATTGTTGTAGAGCGGTGCATGGTAAAAGGAACGCCACATAAATTAGGAATACTGAAACTAAATATTGAGTCTACTGGAAAACAATTTAGATAGAAAGGAAGAAGGGAAAATAACCTGGTGTAAATGGCTGTGGCGCAAGCTGCACTGGCCAGTAAAAGACTGCTAGAGCGAACTAACAGGCCATGGAAAAGAGAGGAGTCAACTCATGAAACACAGAATAGGGGAAAGAGGTAAAACGGGGATAGGGTATGCGTGGATTAAAAAGCAAGAATTTGGTAAGGAATTTCGAATCATGAGAAACTAGAAACCTAATGAAGTGGGCTATATAGATAGAAGTGTAAATTCCATAAGAGAAGTGGAAAACAAACAGCAACAGAATAGTTTCAGATACCCAAGCTGACAGTGTCCTATCAAAGCAGGAGAGCTAACTTCAATACTTGGGTAATACTAAAGTTAGCAGATTTTATCAAAAGAAAAGAATCATTATCTTCAAATCTTGGGAAATACTAAAGTTAGCAGATGGATTTTATCAGAAGAAATTGCCATGGGTCCCCCCCCCCCAGTGCCAAGGCCTTTTTTTGGTGATCTTGGTATCTCGCCATTCAATGCCTTCTAACGGTTTCTGTTTCATTAACACCTTAAGTGCCACGGATGAGGTATCGCGTCCTTGGCAACAGGGAGGTAATCCCAAGGACGAGATAACTCGACCTTGGCACTTAAGGGGTTAAAAAGACAAGTGCATTTTTCAAAGATAAATAAATAATCTGCTATTATTTGGTATTACATACGAATAAAAAGACATTTAATTCCACCGATTTTGTATGTTTATATCCTATGGGTCAAGCTGCTTGAGTTGACCATATTACCTAAGCTGCATAGGTGTATCCCAGTTTCCATGTTTAGCTGCGAAAAAAATATTATTTTCATTGATAATTAGTTTGGTCAAGGAGTTTTAGTTAGTGAAATTCTTGACTACATTGAGTTTTTTTCTGATTTCCTAGAATTCAATTGAGTTGCTTCCCTGTTCTATTTTAAGTGCTGGCATGTTTTGTCTGTCCTATAAAGGCATCATCGATAAAACATTTGTTTCTTGAAAATATGTTTTCTTTTCCATTTGGTTATTTTCCGATCTTTGCTATTAAATTGAGTGAAGTATTGAGTTAATCCAATGTTCGGTACATCACAAATTGTATTAACCTGATTCATGTATTTGTGCTCTCCAGGAGTCCATATAAATAAAGTATCAGTCTTAATCTGTGAACACCTGTAATAGGTTGGGTGGCGTCTATCGGATTGTCCCCTTTACGATAGTCTCAATCCGTACTCCTTGGAATGGCTATTTGGTGTTCCTCCAGATGGGTGTGCAGTTAGGACATTGTTCAGACCAAACAGGATAGACACAAAAGCGCTGAAAGCAGATTTCTCTGGACCATTCCTGGACTACTAGGATCATCTATCATGGAGGAACCTAAATCTGGTCAAAGAGACGAATCAGTGGGAAAAAAATAGAGGAATGTCTATGACCAGGGAATCAAAAAAGGGCTTCACCTTGGAACTCTGAAACGTGATATCTGTTTGATGTCACTCATCTTTCCTTACTCCCTATCATTGCAGACACATCCATATTAGGCATTCCTCGTCTCCAGAATAGGGATAAAAGCTGATAATCATTCATGTGAAATCTGACTCTCTAGAATGTGTGCATCAGCCAGGCTTCTGTCCATCACTAGAAAGCCCTCCACCAATGTGTTAATAACCTGTTTTGTTGTTCAAGCCCACCATTTTTGAGTCCCTGACACCTGCAGGGCCCTTGTTCCTCTGTGGTTTTGGATGCACCACTCAGACACTGTATTGTTTGCTTGCACCACGACTGTTGTCCCTTTTATGACTAGTAGGAAAGATGTCATGGCTGGTCTTATGGCTCTAACTTCAAGAACAGTGAAGTGAACAGCACTTTCTGGTCACAGCACTTGCTATTTTACTCCAGATCATCCCGATGAGCTCCCTATTATGAAAAAGATACCTGAGTTTGGTCTTTGGTGATGGAAGGGTGGACCTTTGTTGATTTTGCTCAGTTTTCACCACCAGGGAGGGGCTGATTGAAAAGGAAGATCGACCCCTCGTTTCTTCCTTAGGTAGACCCGTCAATTGCACTCATTGTCTAGGTGCTCATGAGTGGGCATTGTGGGTAGACTGCATTGAGGAGATGGTGCTATACACTAGAACACCATCCCCAAAGGAACTTATAGAGCCCCTCTGAACAAATGATCAGCCTGGAGAATTTTAGCACCATGACAAGCAGTGTCACCTGTCTCTTTTCAGTGAGTACTATCAACGAGAAGAATCCAGAGTTGCCCCTAAGAAATGGGCTTATATAACTCGTCAAAAGACTGATTTGAATCTGTACACTGAAAACCCCAATGATGTTGGTAGGTGTAGGTGATTTGCACATGCTGAAACATCTGTTACTCTCAGGGTATTGCAAGTAACTAGTTATAAAGAGATGGACAGACTCGGATGGCCTGCCTAAACAGATGTGAAGCTACTAGGGCCAAGCATTTTGTGAAAATCCTTGGAGTCTACCTGAGGCCGAACAGTAGCACCTTGAACTACTGGTGTTAGCCAATGACTGAGAACTGCAGGAACTATCTGTGACTTGTGCTAATAGTATCATGAACATAAGGGTCTAGCAAATCTATTTTGAAGAACATATTTGCATTTTCAGGCCTGGCAATGTGGGCAACCTGACTGACTCTTTTTGTATATAGTAGTAAAAAATGAGAATAGGACCCCCACGCCATTGGATTTTGAGGAACCTCCTTTGCAAAAGTGGACTCTTACTACTTTTCTATGAAGGGACAAATACATTTTGTGTGATACAGCAGGTGATAAAGCTGGTGGTGGTTTTCAGAATTTTAGAGCTTGCATTTTGGAGACCAACAGATGCACCCAGTTGTCCAGTGCTATTTTCACCCACCTTCTGGTACGAGGAGTGATTCTCCACCGACCAGGTTGTTGAAGTTGGTGATTTGTGATTGCTCAGACCGTTGGCCTCATTACGAGTCCAGTGGTAACCGCGCCGGTAAAACCGCCTAGTTACCGCCGGACTCGTATTACCATTCCGCCTCTGTGATTCCCGGAATTACCGGGGCATTACAACCCCGGTTTTCCGAGAATCACGGAGGCAGAATGGTGTTAATCCCCATTCCCATTGAGTCCAATGGGACTCAATGGGAATGGGGATCATGGAAACACCTGCAGCATCTCGTAATGCTGCCAGTGTTTCCTCGTCCGCCTGCAGGCGGGCGGTGTTAAACCCGCCAGGTCAGACCTGGCGGGAACATCACCTCCCGCCTGCAGGAGTTGTGATCGCCCGGAATGGAAACAACGGTGGCGGCGGGTTTAAGGCCACTGTTGTTTTCATACCGGGCGATTTGTAATGAGGCCCCATATCTTTTGTTTTCATCCTCCTAATCGATATGAGGGATAATCATATGTATTACTTAATGTGGTGACATAAAAGGGGAATATTTTCCATGCTATGAAAAAACAACCATGTGAGGTACCAGTGGTTCTATATCTAGTACCTTCGAAGGAATGACAACACTCCCTAAGGGATGCCATGTCCTTCATGGTGTCAGTCTCAGTCTTACTCTCTTTCAATGAGTCATTCATCTGATTTAAAAGTAAATTATTGATATAATAAATCATGTCCAAGACCGTGGGTTGTATTACAGGTCGATGTTCTGTCTTCATCCAAACTTTCCATCTTATTACTGCCCCATTGGCCAATTGTCTGAGAACAGTGTTGGCAGTCTCCACTGCCCAGTCAGTGTGAGGGTTTGATGCCATTCCACCGTCCCAACAAAACATGACATTTTCGGGTTTTGTTTTATGCACGTATTGGACAAAGTCTTTGTTTCTGTAACTTTTGGTCATAACTTAATGAGGCAATAAGCCCAGAGAAGGCGGGCCATTACTGTGGGCGCTAATGGCCTGCCGTTGAGGGGCTTATTGGCATTAGTACCGTGGCCCGTTAGACCAGGGTACTAATGTTTTTTTCCCCGGCTGTGAGACGTGTTGTGTTTCTCAGTGTGGAAAAAAAAAAGTTAACAAAATGTTGCAAAAAAATGGCCGCTGAGGACAGAAAACGTAGTCCGTTTTCTGTTTCCGTGGTGGCCATAGTAAACAAAGAAAATGCCCACCATGGAAGGGGAGAAAGGAGTACACGTAGTCCCTTCTCCCTTTCCATGGCGGCCGTACACTTACATTGAAAAAAAAATAAACATAGAAAATGGTCACCTTGGAAAAGGGACAACGTGTGGTCCCTTCTCCCTTTCCATGGTCGCCTGAAATAAGAAAAAGAGTGTACCCGGCGTGCGATGCATGGAAGTGCGCCCACGGGATTACACTGTGGTATGGCTGGGAAGCGAGCAAATCCACAACAAGTCTATCCCGTACTAATAACGGATAATGCATTAATGGCCAGCACCAGTAAGGAAGCCATAGAGGAGAATTTCTACTCATTGCCTCTAACATGCATCCTTCCTGATCTGGAGGCATAGAAAGGGTAGATGGCACATTAGAGGAGTGATGTCTAGCTGGTTATGTAAACCACTTAGTCTGGCCATGGACATCTGCTTAGGAACAAGGTGGTGGAGTCCAACATTGTATGCACGCACAGCTAATGGAGAAACAGATGCTGTACCTTCATAATGTGTTTGCCAGAGTCCAAAGTAGTTTCTAGGATGGGAATAGCAGTAATCAATATTTTTTGCATCTTGCATCAGGAAAGATATACTTTCTTCCACTGGGACCCTTAAACCAAAAAGCTTCAAAAGTTAATCTGAAGGATAAGTCTTAAATGTTATTGCAGAATTTTCAGGTTATATGATCAAATATTTCTGTCTATAGAGGAATTCTAGAGGAATCTGAGTCTCTTGGGGTATGTAAACAACTGCTGTATTATATTGGAGGTCTGGGTGTTTGCCAATAGCAGGCCTTTTCGTTAACTCCTTATAGAGGCTCCATTCCACCAACCCATGCCAAATGTCCATTTGGTGTTCTGAACAAGGTTTTCTCCATCATGAAGAATTCATCTGTGAGGTCTGTCTTAGATGAGACTTGCTTCTCAGTTGTAAATGACAGTGTGTTGTCACCACAGGATTTAAGATCACCAATTTCTCCTCCTCCTATGTTACCTCGCCCAAATCACGAGGTTATCCTTTTAGAGGCCTTCACATGTAGTGTATATTTTAGCTTTTCAGAATCACACACTGCATGTTGCTGTGATTGCATGAGGTCCTTCAGAAAGGGCTGTACACATCTCTTCTCTTACCCCTCTTTTTAGACTCTTAACTTCTTCATTGACCATATGAGCATTCTCTGTTGCCGTGGACGGGAGCTACTTCGATTATCAGCAGGGTATCTTTTGCCATGGATGGCTATGGATTAACATTGATGGGACATTTGACTATGGATACCTAGTGGATGTTTTCATTGACAATGGCTTAGTTTTTTCGATTGGGTAATGGATGCTAATGGATGTGCCATTGAGGGGAAGTCAGGCTTTCTCATTGGCACTGGCGTCATCAACAAGGTTATCGTGGCGGGCTGGGAGAATGCTAAATGTTTTGCTCTTTCTTCCCCAATGCACTCATGGATGGACAGCTCCCATGTGTTGGCATGCACGTCATGAACTGAGAGAACATATTTTCTCCTGTCTTTCGTTCAGCTGTTGTTTTAGGCTTAGTGACCTTGGCCACCAGAATCTTTTGCAGGGTTATCTTTCAGGAAAGGCTTTTCCAGTGCAGTGATTTCACAGGATCATATCTGCACCTTTGAACCATTTCTTTGGCTCGTAGTTGGATTTTTCTCCTGTCGTCTGAAGTTAAGGATGTAAAAGCATTTCTATGGCTTTGGTCCTAATGAGTGTGATAGGGGTGCTGGCAATAGATGCCAAGAGTATGTGGATCTTTTAGATTGTTTGCTTTAAACTGCTTCTACGTGCCTTAAAGGCAGACTTTTGGGAGCTGTCACCTTCCCGTTCCTACTTTTAGCCTCTAACGTGGTCCAAGGAGGGGTGAAGTCTGTCCATTTGATTTGTTTTGATGTCAAACTAACCTCAATGGGGGTGTTTGCACCACTGGTTGAATCTCAGAAAGCAAGCTCAGGTCAGTTTGCAATTCCTCCCAAACTGCATGGAATAATCTCCCCAACATTGTATTTGAAAAAAACTGGAGGCTTGTTTAAAGCAATAGTTTTTTAAAGAACGTGTGTCTGTGGGAAGGTGTCAATTCAAATACCTTTTTTCAACTCTGTGACTTTGAATTTTATATTTCGGAATTTCTTTAAAATACTTTCAATCTTTTTTTTCGTACTGCGTCCTACCTAATGGACACATTGCGGATGACATGAA
This sequence comes from Ambystoma mexicanum, assembly GCF_040938575.1. NCBI lineage: Eukaryota > Metazoa > Chordata > Amphibia > Caudata > Ambystomatidae > Ambystoma > Ambystoma mexicanum. The sequence continues at coordinate 1,161,743,099 of NC_090927.1, read as the reverse complement.
CGAAATTGCACGCATAATACGGCCCTGTTTAAAATGTAATTTCCCAGTCATCGAGTTGAGAACTGTTTTTAAATGGGTGCAAGTGTGTCTATGTGTTTGGTTCTTATTCCAAATGTATTGTCCAGAAGATAAACAGTCCATCGAGTACTGAATTACTCGTATTCTATGTCCTGCAGCCAATGGGGTTTTAAAATCAAACATTCTTTTTTTTTTTCTGAGCGCGACCCAAGGGGTCGATACGTGTTCGTCATGGGGACCATCTGGGGTCAGACGATGGCCATTGCCGCAATTTATTCCCCACCCGGGTTGGGACAGGAATTACTGGACGATCTTACTACCCTTATAGGGAAACACCGTCCTGATACGTTCATCCTGGGGGGTGATTTTAATGATACCATGAATGATAACTTTGACCGTTCCCATCTCCGAAATCGCAACCCTGACACCTCGACTAGATTGGCCAGTTTTGCATCGGCCCTTGGGCTCCGAGATGTATGGAGAGAGTTACACCCGACTGATAGGGAGTACTCCTTCCATTCCGGCGCTCACGGCTCCATGTCCAGACTGGACTACTTCTTCTTGCCACATACCGACCTCCATAGGGCAAAGTCCGCAGATTTACTCCCCCGGGGCATTTCGGACCACTCCCCCCTCTTAGTTGAATTGCGTATGCAGGGTCCCCTTCCCCCTAGAACGTGGAGACTTAACAATTATTATCTGGGGTCCCCGGAACTGATAGATCGCCTGGAGGAAGTTTCTGGTGAATATTTCGAAATTAACGAGAAGTCGGTGGACAGCCCCGTGATATTATGGGAGGCCTATAAAACAGTGCTAAGGGGTGAAATCCTTTCTTGGACGACACATAAAAGAAACACCCGGTTCCGGGAAATATTAAAGGCCGAGGAGGAAGTGAGAAACAGGGAGATTGAGCATATATCCGATCCTACGCCCGAGACCCACCGATCCCTCCAGCGCGCCCAGGAGTGCCTCCGTAACAGAACGATGGATGACGCCAAGCAGGCCCACTGGCAGGCTAGGGCGAGGGTGTATGAACTTGGGGATAAGTCGGGTAAACTGCTTGCTTGGTTGCAGAGGAGAGACGAGGGGCAGTGCTATGTCCGGGAAATTGTCACGGCACAGGGCGACACCCAACATTCGGACTCTGGGATTGCCGAGGCCTTCACAGAGTTTTACGCAGATTTGTATCGGGCTCCGATCTCACCGCTAAACCCCTGCCTCCTAGGAGAGGTGACGCTGCCGACCCTCTCGGGGCAACAGAGGGACCAGCTGGACTCTGCTTTATCAGAGGCTGAGATTGCAGAGGCACTGTCTCAGCTCCAGTCGGGGAAGGCACCGGGCCCGAACGGATTCCCAGTTGAAACTTGGCAGAAGCTAGGAGTAGACAAAATGGCCGCTCCTCTACATAGGATGTTTCTTGCTGCCCGGGAACAGGGTACCCTCCCACCAGATCTTTGCAAGGCCACTATTGTGGTCATTCCCAAGCCTGGCAAACCTCCACATGATTGTGCTTCTTATAGACCTATATCGCTGATTAACGGGGAAGCTAAGGTCCTTGCTAAGCTATTAGCGAATCGGTTGCAGTTAGTCACATCCTCCTTGATCCATCCGGATCAATGTGGTTTTATGCCTGGCAAATCGACTCGGATGAATCTGCGCCGCCTCCATTTAGCATTGGAGAGATCCCCGATTATAAACGAACCCTTGGCCTTGTTGGCAATCGATTTTGAAAAGGCGTTCGACTCCATTCGTTGGGACTACCTTTGGGAAATAATGCGCCGCATGGGGTTCGGAGAGGCCTATTTAGGCTGGGTGCAGCTACTTTATACTAACATCAAGGCGGAAATGAGAGTGAATGGCTGGTCTTCTGGGTCCTTCCCCCTGGGCCGTGGTACGCGACAGGGATGCCCATTGTCCCCTCTTTTGTTCGCTCTTGCTATCGAGCCATTAGCTCTTTGGCTTCGCCAAAACACCGCCTGGAGAGGATTCAGATGGCCGGAGGGACACGAGGATCGTACATCCCTGTATGCGGACGACCTCCTTGTGTACCTGGGTGACCCACTAACATCCTCTGCCATTGTAACGCAAATGTTAGTCCGCTTTGGGGAACTCAGCGGACTCAGAATCAACTGGGGGAAATCAGTCCTCTTTCCGGTGAAGGGGGGGGAACAGGCAATCCCCCAGGACTGCCCGTACCGGGTGGAACGACAGGGGTTTCGTTACCTGGGAATATGGATATCCGGGGATTTAACAAGCTATATAAGGAACAATCTCCGACCAATCACAGATCGCTTTATTATTGATGTCCGGCATTGGAAACTCCTCCCCCTGACACTTATGGGAAGAGCGGCACTTTTTAAAATGATGACCCTCCCTAGATTCCTCTATGTCCTTCAAAATGCCCCACTTAAAGTCCCCGACTCGGAGTTCCACCAAGTGGAGACACTTCTCAGAGACCTCATATGGGGGGGAGGCCAGTCACGAATTGCGTTAACTACACTCCAAAGATCTATTTGGGAGGGAGGAATAGGAGTTCCCCGCCTTCAAACGTATTACTGGGCATCACAACTGGTGGTGGTTAATGACCTTCTCCACGGGGACCGAGACCTGCCCCATATACGGGCTGAGATAGCCACTATGCGCAACACTGACCCGCTGCTTCTCCTCTATCAGCCCCTCTCGAGAACCTCTCCGCCCACAACCACTACGCATATGATCACAGTGTGGAGACAGGCACACCGATTCATTGGGTGGGAAAATAAAGCTACTAGAGCACAACCCCTCTGGCGGAACAACAACCTAGCTGAGACCCAGAAGTTGGAACCGTGGCCTAGGTGGGTGAACGCGGGGATTGCCAGGATTGGGGATATGCTTACACAGGAGTGTTTGGCCTCATTTGACGACCTACAATCGCGATTCCAGATTCCGAATACGGAACATTACCATTACATTCGCCTCGCCCATGCTCTGAGACCCTACCTGACAGCAGATACACAGCTACCGGACTATACCCCCATAGAGCGTAACATCCTTCCGGCGCATATCCCTACCAAATGCACTTCCATCCTTTACAATGCTATATCCTCCTTTGCTACCCCCGAACTGAATGAACTAAAGGCAAAGTGGGAAGTAGATGTGGGGGTGATAGATCCTGAGGATTGGATACAAGTCCTTATGCATCCCCGGGAAATCGCCATTTCCTCTAGGCTTCGACTAGTGCAGTTGAAAATACTACACCGGGTCTATTACCCTAGGACACGTCTATATGGCTGGAAACGGGCTTCTAACCCAAACTGTTTGCGGTGTGGGGATGGGGAGGGGACCTTTATTCACATTTTGTGGCTGTGCCCCCAGATACAAACTTTTTGGAACGCATGCTGTAGGGAACTTTCCCGAGTTCTGACTCGCACCATACCACTGGACCCAAGGGCTTTGCTTTTGGGCGTGCCCGATGAGATAGAAGCTAATAAGTGGGAAAGATTGCTCCTACACACGGCGATGGGGCTGATTAAGCGCAATATAGCGCAGAAATGGGGTGCCCCTGACCCCCCAACGCTGGAACAATGGAAATTGGATATGGACATATGCGCTATGATGGAGCGTAGGATTTACTCGGCACGAGGCTGTCCCAACAAAGCGTCGAAAATATGGGACAGGTGGGAGGAAGGTGTGGCCTGAGTGTCCCATGTACAGGCGGGGGAATGTGCACTGGGTGTTTTGTTTTGTGCTTGTACCATACTATACATTATTGAATGTGATGAGATGATCGCTCAACTGTTGATGTTCTGGGTACCTTTTCTGATTGTGAACGACTATGACAGTCTGGAGTTGTTTTTGTTTGCTTGTTGCTTTGTTTTTATGACCACTGTATTATGTTAATAACAATAAAATACTGTATAAAAAAAAAAAACATTCTTTTTTTCTATGCAAAAGATATTGGGCATCATTACACGGATGGCGGAGAACCATGGCGCTATTAGCGCCATGGTTCATGCCGGTAAAATACCGGCACCGCCTTGGCGGAAAGGGGAATTACCGCCCCATTCCAAGGTTGGCGGGGCGGTAATTCCCCCTTCCACCATTGACCTTCCCCATTCCCATTTTTGCCCCATAGGGCTCAATGGGAATGGGGAAGGCGCTAATTATGGTACCGCAAATTGCGGTACCGTAATTAGCTCCCTGGGTCCCTTTACGGGTTGGTTTTTAACGCCTGCAAAAAGCAGGCGTTAAATCCCCCAACCCGCAAAGGGACCTCGTAGTAAGGCGGTAAGGATTTACTGGTACCGGTATTTTACCGGTACCGGTAAATCCTTACCGCCATCTGTGTAATGAGGCCCATTGGATTCACAGATTTTAGGTACCTTATTTTCAGTTAATCCAATGAAAGGTATCAAAACTAGGCTTTTGTTTCATTTTACACATTGTAATGGATACTGAAAGTCACCGGAAACAATGACACATCTACCAGACGTGCAGCATAATTGGACAGCAATCTTTACTTCCTGTTTGTAAAAATCAAAATATGATACCAAATAGACCCTGGGTCTTAAACCCACTGAGGAATATTGTTAACTCATCATGTACTGAGGCGACATGCAGGAAAGCAGCAGAGAAAATAATCATTTTATACACCAACTCTACCTATGTGAACCAGACCTGAGAATACCATGCAAATAAATAGGCCATCACTACAACATGGCTATGCTCCAAAAAGAATAATTAAAAAACACTGAATATTTTATTAATTTGGAAGATTAGGAAACTCCATGACCTACAAGGAATGTATCTAGGTACTTTTTAGAAGCAGGCAAGACTTACGACACTCCTTGAAACAGTGAGCCACACACTGAACAGAACCAACAATGAGAGCCCAATGAGCAACACTACCACAAATCTACTTATCAACCTACCGGGGCACAAATGTACAAAGACTGAACAATCTGTACTACCCAAGGGAATGCCATTCTGCCCGAGCCAGAAACTAGACAAAATAATGTCACTTTGTATTTAACTAGAAGACACAACACATTTCATCAGGACGATTTCAGAGGCAGGAAGTGTAAATAAATTAATAATTGTTCTTTTATAACACACTTAATATCAGTGAGTGGTTTCTAAGCACAGGATCGGTTTTCAAACCTTTGTTGCGCTGTGCTGTCTTGCTTCCAAGACAAACGCGTTGCCCCTAAACTATCCTTCCTGCATTACTGAAGGCATTCCTCGCCATTTTGGATGTCACCTCACAATGCTTGCCTCATAATGGATATTTCCATGGCCAGAACAATGAACAAATGACTGCTTCAGATTATGATGGCACAGAAAATGCTCAACTGGATAGCTCCATTTCAAACTTGAAAGCTAAATCCCCTGTCGCAAAACACATGTTAGTTTTGTCATGGGTACTGGACTTCCTGCCGGGCATCCCTCCTCTCTAGCCCTTAGAGGGGTTTTTAATAGACAGATTGGGGCTGTATGGGTGGGGGGCGTGGCGTGCTAGACACTCCCAGTAGTTCAAACACCCTAACCATCATTCCCATTACAGGTAAACCCTAGCAGAAGCAAGCTTATTTTGGGACACTTCCTGCCCATCCAACATGGAACTCTTGTGCCATGCCACTGTTGTACAGCGCGTTCTAGTCTCTGAGCGTGATTGCCCTTATAAGCCGTGCCTAGAGACCAGTTCGTGCTTCGTGTGATCTCTTTAGCTGAGAGCATCACATTTACCGCAGCTCCGGAACCTGCCTGTGGAGGAGAAAAGACCACAGCGTTATTACTCGCTTCACGAACCTGCTATAGTAAAGGCACTTACCTGATCTCAGCTTCATGGCGGACCGAACCACAGACTTCCGACTTTCTTCCTCGACTCTGCAAACCCAGCAGCACCTATGGGATAACAAAGGGGAAAACCAGTGAGTCTGACGCCAAACACAAAGAAACGGGAGACATCGCGCAAGGGGAGATGCTGCGCGAAGATAAACTCAGCGCACCAGCGAATCACCTACTTAGCTCTGCATGTTCCATCCAGACAGCGGCTGGGTTTAGCTCGAGAGCAGAACCGTAGCAAGCATTCCCAGCGCTCATCACCATGCCCATAAATAGCCACGCGCTGCGTCCGTTGCTCAGTTCCGTTTTGTAGCATAAGAAAAGACATGCCTGAATCGGTTAGCAACCTTGAAGGAGAGAGAGCTGCAACCACAAGGGAAGTTATCACTGCGGGGATGGATGCGAGGGGCGATAAGGAATACGTCGGAGGAACATCCCGTCGAAAGAACGTTACCAGGTAAGAAGTAACTTGTTCTTCGAAGGGATTGTGTCCACCGACGTATTCCTTATCTTTGATAGACTCCCATAGCAGTGGTATGTAATTGGAGGAGGGAGTGATAGTGTTATGTATCCCTTAGGGATGGACCGAATGTAATACGGCCTTGCCAAATCTGGTCTCTTGAGCAGTGGAGGAATCCAGATTGTAATATTTTGTGAATGTATGTGCGGACGACCATGTGGCAGCCGCACATATGTCCCGGACCGGTACCCCTCTCTGGAGAGCCGAAGAGGCTGCGATACCCCTGGTTGAATGAGCCCTGAGATTTTGGGGTGGCTCTTTCCCTGCTAGTCTATAACATTCCAGGATGGCCAAAATAATCCACCTGGAGATGGTTTGTTTTGTTATGGGTAGTCCCAACTTGTGACCTGAGTATCCTACAAACAGTTGGTCTGCTTGCCTGATCCTAGCCATTCTGCTGATGTAAAAGCTGAGAGCTCGTCTAGGGTCCAGCCTGTGTAGCCTTTCCTCCTCTTCCCCCGGATGGGGAGGAGGGTAGAATGAAGGCAAGGTAATTTTCTGAGTAATATGGAGTTCAGAAACCACCTTTGGGAGGAAATTAGGCTTCACCTGTAGGACAACCTTGTCCTTGTGGAAGATTGTATGTGGGGGTTTACAGGAGAGAGCTTGTAGCTCACTCACCCTCCTAGCAATAGAACAGTTTTAAGTGTGAGAAATCTCAATGCGCAAGAGTGAAGAGGTTTGAATGGAGTGCCCATTAAGAAGTTTAAGACTAAATTTAAGTCCCATAATGGAGGGTAAACATTAGTTAGAGTCTTGAGAAATTGTACCACTAGAGGAATTTTGAAATACAATGGTTCCTCCGCCGTGTGCTTGAAGATAGAAAGCGCTGCGAGATAGCCTTTTACAGTGCCAACTTGAAGGCCTGAGTTTGCCAAGTAGAGTAGAAACGATAACACCGTTGGTGTACCGCATGAAAAAGGGTCGATATTCTCTTCCCTACACCAGCTGCAAAACTTGTTCCAACGGCAGCGGTATAAAGACTTTGTTGCTGGTCTTCTGGCTGAAAGCAACACCTCCATGACGTCATCAGGAAGATCCCAATACTTGTACCTTAACCTTTCAGAAGCCAAGCATGAAGGTTGAGAGTTCTGGTGTCTGGATGGAGAACCTGACCTCCCTTCTGCGAGAGAAGATTCTCTTTGAGTGGAAGACGGATTGGAGGGCAGATGGACATATCTAGAAGGTCCGGGTACCACGTTCTCCTGGCCCAATCTCGGGCAATTAGGATCATGGTTTTCCGGAATCTTCTCAACCTCCTGATCATTTGAGGAATAACAGGGACTGGTGGGAACGCGTAAAGGAGTGGAAACTCCCAGTCCACTACGAACGCATCTCCTAGAGCTCCTCTCGGGGGAAATTCCCTTGAACAGAACAGATCGCACTTCCTGTTGGTGCTTGTGGCGAACAGATCCACCTGAGGGGTTCCCCAAAGGGCGAAGATCTCTTGAAGGACTTCCTGAGCTAGCTCCCACTCGTGGGAGACTGTGCTCTGCCTGCTCAGAGCGTCCGCTGTCAAATTCTTCTCCCCGGCTAGGTGGACTGCCGATAGAGAGATTCCTTCCCGAATTGCCCAAAACCAGAGCTGCATTGCCTCTCTGCACAGTGGCAGTGATCCTACGCCTCCTCTTTTGTTGAGGTAGTGCATGGCCACCGTGTTGTCCGTCATTATCAGGACATTTCTCCCCTGTACGGATGGCAGGAAAGCTTTCAGCGCTAGTCTGATCGCTCTCAGCTCTAATAGGTTGATATGTAGTCTGGACTTCGATGGAGACCAACGACCGCTGATGGTCAAGTCGTTGGCATGGGCTCCCCACCCTGTGAGCGAGGCGTCTGTGACTACTGTTATCTCCGGCCATGGTTGCCAAAACAGTTCTCCTTTCAAGATGTTCTCTGGATAGGCCCACCATTGAAGGTCGTGGGCTACCTTGTCCGGAATCCGGAGGAGGTCTGTCATTCTCCCTGAGAACTGTGACCACTGACTTCTCAGTGCCCACTGGAGAGATCTCATTCTCAGGCGAGCCTCTGGCACAAGGAAGATGCAGGATGCCATGAGGCCGAGCAACCTCAAAAAGTTAAAGGCTGGGAGACGCTGGGCATTTTGAAACTTGGTGACCATCTGTAGAATATCTTGAGCCCTCACGTCTGGTGGCGAGGCTTTTCCCAGGGAAGTGTCCAGGACCGCTCCAATGAACTGGAGTCTCTGAGATGGTATCATCTGTGACTTCTTTAAATTGAGGGAGAAGCCCAGTCTGTGAAGGAAGAGGCAGACATAATCTAGCTGGGTCTGGGCCTACTCCGAAGATATGGCCCTGATCAGCCAATCGTCTAGGTAGAGATAGACGTGGATCCCTTCCCTCCTTAGACTCACCGCCACTACCGACATCAGCTTGGTGAAGACCCTCGGGCGGAGGTCAGCCCAAATGGCAGAACTCGAAATTGATAATGAGAGTTGCCAATTGCAAACCTCAGGTATTTCCTGTGCTTGAGATGGATTGGCACATGGAAATAAGCATCCTGAAGGTCCAGAGATACCAGCCAGTCCTGGAGCTGGAGGGCCTGAAGGACCTGAGAGAGAGTTACCATCTTGAACTTGTCCTTCCTGAGGAACTTGTTCAATTCTCCTAAATCCAGGAGAAAGTAGGGGGAGTACCAGCCCTTGTTCCTGTCCGCTACAGGTCGGTTCTATGGCACCTTTCTCTAGCAGGTCTATAATTTCCTGCAAGAGGAGCGGATCTGGAACTTTTAGGGAGCTGTTCCCCGGTGGATGACTCTGAGGGATGTGTAGAAAGGGTAGGCAGTAACCTTGGGCAACTGTCTCCAACGCCCAAGCATCTGACGTTATAGCCTGCCGTTCCGCCAGATGGTGAGTTAACCTGCCCCCTACAGGTGTCTTGTGTGTGAAGGCCTCAGAGTGGTTTGGGGGCGGCTGATGCAGATGCCGAGGGTAAAGAGGCACCTGCTGCTGCTGCGGTCTTAGTACTTTTGACCCGTCCACCTCGGGTGGATCTCCTTTGGCCTCTTTGAGCCGGCTGTCCTCTGCCTTTCCCGAATGCGGAATAATAGCGAAAGGACTTTCCTCTTCCAGAGGTTCCTGAGGGGCGAAAAGGAGTTTGGCAGATAGCAGCTCCTAAAGATTTTGCTGCTGCTTTAGAAGTCTGTAACTTTTCCAGACTGTCATCAGCCTTTTTACCGAATAATGAAGAGTCGTCAAAGGGCATATTCAAAAGTCTGGCCTGTACATCAGGGGCAAAGCCCGACTTTCGCAACCACGCATGCCTGCGGATTGTTGTACTTGCCGCCATGGCTCTGCTGATACTGTCAGCGGAATCGATGCCCGTTTGAAGTGATTCGCACATGGCATCTTTGCCATCTTTAATTATGTTAAGGAAGGCTTCCTTTTCCTCTCCTTCGGGTATGCAGTCAGCCGCCGATGAAGCACACTCCCATAGTGTGTGACTGAACCTGGCGAGCGTACAGGTGGCGTTGATGGACTTCAACGCCATACTACAGGCAGAGGAGACCTTCTTTGCCATAGAGTCGTACCTCTTGTCATCCCTATCCTGTGGGACAGTAGGGTAAGCAGTCCTACTGCTGGATGAAGTTGCCGCTTGAACCACCAGGCTCTCTGGGGTCGGGTGTTTTGACAGGTATTCAGGGTCAGCAGCCGCTACCCTATACTTTGTCGACAATCTTTTATTGACTGCTGGGATAACTTCAGGAGTTTCCCAATTGGATGCAATTTTTCGTTGTAGGGCTGCATGGAAGGGGACCACCGGGTCCTCCTTTGGGCCTTTGTCCAATATATCTGTCAGATCATCCTGTTGGAAAACAGGTGAAGGCGCAGACCAACCCATAAACTCAATTATTCTTGCCATCAGGGTTCTATATGGTGTTTCGGCATGTTCCCCTGGGTTTGGTTTTACAAATTCCACTTCTGGGGAAGTGTCCAGTCCACTTGCCTCATGAAGTGACTCCTGTAGATTCTTCAGCCTTCTTTCTTCAGAGGTGAAATCCTCTGCAGTAGGTAGTGTGGTTCTTTGTAAACCAAATGTTTCCTGGTCAGAGTCTTCCCCTTCTTCATAAATTGAAGAAAGACCAGGGTATTCTGATCTCTGAAATGGAGTAAAGCCCATCTCTAGGGCCGAAGGAGCTAAACTCGTCGTTATTGGATGAGAAAATGTCGACGCCGATGTAACCGGCTTCGAAGGCGCCGAAAACGGCGTTGAAAAAACTGGAAGGGGTCTCGAAGAACTCGAGAGGATCGGGATCCTACTCGAGGGCATCGACGACGGTCGCGGCATCGTACCGGAGGCCCTTGAAATCACCGTTGGCTGTAGAGCCTTGGTCCTCTCTTTCATCGGCGTCGATGTGGACGATGGCGTCGAGTCGATCGACCGATGCGTCGAGGAACCCTTCGACAACGGCATCGATGGCGCTGGTCCATGCGTCGAAGGAACCTTCGACGACAGCGTCGAAGACGGTGCCTTCTTACCCGATGGCTCATGGCGCTCTCGGGTGTAATGTTTTTCGCCGGGTGCTGCGACTCGCGGCGTTTTGATTTTTTGGGTTTTTCACCGGGGGTATCACCCTCAACTGTCTTCGAGGGGGTCGAGGCCGCGTTCTCGAAGACGCTTAACATTTTCTTTCTGAATTCCTCCCACTCAGCTTGAGAACTGTGTTTGGTGGGACAGGAAACTCTTTCTGGGGACACAGAAGACGACGGGGAATGGGACCTTCGACGTCTCTTTTTTGAGTGTCTAGATCTCGACGAATGGTGGGAGCTGCTTCGAGATCTAGAATGGGAGTGTTTTCGACGGCGAGGAGACAATGCCTCGACTCAGCCGACGAAACCTTCGAGGAGGATTTGGCTGACTTACCTCTCTCGAGTTTCCCCTTTCGCTCCTTCAGGGCTTTCGCCGTCATGGACATGCAGTCCTCACACTCCGAACAATGGTGCTCGGACCCCAAGCACCATAAACAGACCCTGTGTGGATCCGTTATTGACATTTTTTTACCGCAGTCTCGACATTTCTTGAAGCCGGATCGCGGCGTCATCGGTTCTGATGAAGAAGCCATCGAGAACGATAGGGAATATTCGAGACGAAATGGATATTAAACCTGACTGAACTGAGGAACGACGTTCCGAGGCCCCACGAAGCGCGGAAAAACGGAACTGAACAACAGACGCAGCGCGTGGCTATTTATGGGCATGGTGACGTCGGCGCCGATACGGTGGCCGTCGAGGGACATCGACTCGGCGGACGTCGACGTGCATCGCCCTCTACAGAAAAAATTTCCGAGGCCAGCAAGCTGGAAACGTATTATCAACGATAAGGAATACGTCGGAGGACACAATCCCTTCGAAATATATTTACACAGAACCTTTACTCCCAAGAGAGAAGGGTAAGAAGAGCACTCCAAACAAACAAGAAAATCAAATAAAAGAACACACAAAGATGGCACTGTTGTGGTCATAGATAACTCAAAATACAAAAGAGAGGCATAAAGACAACTTTTCAACAAAGAGCATTGCCAGGGGGGTTATGATCCCAAAACCTGTGGAGGCCCCTAGGCAGTTGACATTTCGGGGCCCTCCTAGGAACTTATCACCAAATACGTTTCAAATTTTGACAATCAACAATTTTAATAAACCAATTGTATTACAATTTTATTATGCAAAACTAACTTGATTTGCAAAAAAGTGGCCAACATTCAAGTGTATCTGGCAATGCTTCTGAGCTGCTTCCATCTCTGTATTTTTGAGCCTGTTTTTCCCATTGCAGGAAAGACCAAATCATACTAAGCTATTCAAGACATGCTCAGTGCTATTCAAACTCACTGTGGGGCGCTGTTTGATTACCTTGGAACAAGGACACACTTCTGGGCATAACCTCTCTCATTAATGTAGTCTGGTGTCATAATCATAGCTTGCAGCTTGATTATGTGGCTCAGTGTTATTGAATGGGTTGTGATGTCAGAGTGGCATATTAGTTGTTCTTACCTGCTAATTTGGGCTGTGAGGTCATGTAGAACCATCTAGCTTCATGGAAGGTTGGCAGGGTAGGGGTTCCGGGATTCTGGGAATGACAGTTGGCCGTTGCTCTGGAGGAGTGTGGATGTTCCGGTGCTTTTTCTGCTTTGTAACTACTATACCCAATAAACGTGTATTATAACTTGCCGGACACAGTTACTTTAGCTATATCATCTGGCTATAAACTCCAAGAAGAGATGGATAACACTGACAATTAATTTTAATGTATGTAAATATGTTCTATGTACAGCGCTTAGACGTAAGCGCTATATAAATAACACATCAAATCATTACTGAAGTCATCGGACCTCAGACTTCCAATTCACCCCAACTCTCTTAGCCTCTCCTCTGGCTGCTTTGCCTCATCTGCAGCCTTTTCAACAGTCAGTCCTCCCTTTCTGGCCTCACTTTTGCTCATCCTCTGTGGGCCTCTGATGACTTGACTTATTACTGGCAGTGCTCCGCCATGCCTGCTGTGCGCATCAGCCAGTGTGTGTCTTAGACTGACTGAGTCTTTGCTTGGGCCCTGGCTGTCACACACAGGCACACAAGTAGAAACTGAAAAAAACTGAAATGCTGCAAGTTGGACTTGGCAGGGGACGACCCACACGTGGATGCGGGGAGACAGAGACCAATATAAGTTTCTAACAAAAAAATGCTAATGCGGCACACATTAAATACAAAATCCAGTTCAAATCTAAATGAAATACAAAATCCAATTAAGTACTGGTGAGCAACAGTCCCCTAAAAGGAGTGGAACACACAGGCCGGTACCTACTTGTCCTAATGGGTAATCCGGCACTGTATGGAGTACAAAAAAACTCTGGAACAGATCGAGTCAATGACAAGCAGTATTGAGGAAAACCTCCAACATCTGATACCAAACCGTTTGTAGTGCATGTGTGAAAATGAGTGAAGAAAACATGGTGCCGATGCATGGCCATCTTGGATATTCACTTCCATTAGGAGCAAAAAAAGAGCAGTGAAAGCCTACGTCATGAGCTCAGCAAGCAAACATGTATTTCTGCAGCAGAGACAAGGTCACATATTGATGTCAGATGAATGAACTGTGGAGAATAGTTGTATTGTCCGCCGAAAGACAAGCCAGAAAGGGAGTCGGAACATTCTGCAGGTGCAGTGATAAGGGATACTGGGAACGAAGGCAAGGAGAGAAGCTGGGTTTTTCCACTTCTAGCTGGAATTTTCCACTCTTTGCTCCTCATGCTTATTGTCTGCTCTTCGGGCAAGGGCAGTCTGGTAACCTACAAGGGGTGGGGAATAGGCCCATAAAGGGAAGAGGTATTCCTCTTGGGAAGCTAGCTAGAACTTTGACCCTTGGTGATGCAGTCTTGCTGAGAGGGAGGACGCTCTGTTCCAGACCCCTTTAGTACGAGTGATCTCTTTGCCTACATGCTGTGGGACTAAGCAGTGTCGTGGTGGCTGAGATTAATGTGTCCTCTGTTACTATCCTAACAGTGATGCTCTTTTTCTATGTTTATGTATAACTGACTATTTGTTCTTTTTCCATCATGTATGTTATGCGTGAATAAAGGGCCTATAACAAGCGTGGGATATTTTTACCCATGCAGATGTGCCCTACTGCACCACTTTACCAATGTGGAAAAGAAACAGCCAAAAATGGATGCGCTAACCCCTGTGCACGCAAAAATCTACAAAACTGCAGGAGGGTCACAATCACAAAAGGCTGCACACCCCTGCCACACACAGTCAAAGTGGGGGGGAAACAGAACTCACTGCAGGAGCATGCCAGTGGGTGCTGTTACACTTAAGGCCACAGAATTGGGCTAAAAACCGAAAATGCCTTTTAAAATGCAGCTTTGCAACCTTCAAAGTGCTGTTTTTGGCGATAGATCCATTCATTTTTCAGTGAATCATTGAAATGAAAAGGGATACAGATCCACCAGAGGGCTCAGAGAAACCGAGCCTCATTGACCGACAGCAGCTAAGAAATGCATCTTATGAAAAGGCAGCCCAGCAACATTTCTTTTCAGTTCCACAGGAAAAATGCGGCTAAAAATGGCAAAACATGTAACAGTTTCAACTGTGCATTGAAAACTCCAAGCAAATGCTGGATACTTACATCCAGACTGCAGACAAATCCCAGCACTTAAATGAAGAACAGGTGCTGAATAAAATGTGTGTGCTGTAGAGGAAACTCTGATGTAAAGCATTCAGTTTAAATGTGCTTTTTTAAATGAACAAGTGCAAAATCACCTGTTTAAAAGCATGTTTTTGTGAAGGGATTAATTCTTTAAATGGCAAAATCCCCTATAAACTGTGTTCATTTTTATATGTTTTAAATGAAAGATTTAGGTGAATCTAAAAGTCAAAACCTAGTTTGGAATTAAATATTTCATTCTGACTTAACAGTGCCCAGCCTGGGAAAGATTGACACTGCAGGTTGACACTCCACTGCTAGCAGGAAGGCGTAATTGCTGCTGGAGGTGCTCACCTATTTAGAACAAAGAACTCATTAGACATTCGTCTGAGGCCCAGCCAAGGACAATGGCAAGCTGAAAACTGCTCTCTTCAGGGGAAGGGCGGGATACTTGCCTCTGGACCCCCACTCTGACCAAGGAATTTGACATCTGTTGCCAGTTGAAAGGAAAGAATAAAAACTGCTACAAGACATTTGCTTTTTTTAAATGCCTATTTGTGATTAAGTATGGAAAACCTTTAACTTTGCAACATGAATGAGGACAAACCTAAAAATTGGTAGTTGTAAATCAAATGTTATGCTCTTTCTGTGAAGACGTGAGTGAACCCTGTACTACATAAGGAAAACAAGTTACACAAAAAGAATAATGGTGGCAAAACTATTGATGCTACAAAAATAATATTGTATACCTGTGTACCAGGTGTAATTGCAAAGATATGTACTGAATTAGGAATTGTTAGGCCAAACTGTTATGAGTAAAATTGACAAAATTCCACAGAACGACAAAGCCAGCTCTCACTGAGATGGGAGTTAAATGTAAGGATAACCCACAAAATATGTAATGTATGTGTCCGATTTTATTAGAGGGCATAATTATAGAAATGTGCATTCATGGGAAAGTTAAATTGTGGTCCAAATCATTGGGGGAGTTCCCAAATCACATCATAAAATATGACAGCTCTTTCTGGCTTCCAACCAGAAAAAGGCGAGTGGCTTTGACCTATCACAGCCGTATGGATGTGGTTTGAAATTCTGCCCCTACCATAAACTTAGTGATGTCACTTGGCATGATAAATATAATAACTTCACCACACACAGGCACACGCTGATTTCTGACTACATCCTGATTTCTGTGTGACGCCCTGTTCCAGAATTCTTCATCTTGTCCTGTTCCAGACTTCCTTACCAAGCCAAGGCCCAGCATTTGCTGAACTCTTTTCAGCTAGGCCCAAATCCTGAAACCATCCCAAAAGAACTTCAGGGAAATAATTCTGATCCAGTTTGGCTTGCTACCATTCATGCTTGCCTGCTGAAACTCGCCATACCGCTATTTTACAGTGTCCACTGACCAGAAGGGCCAATCCAATCTAATCCAGCCTGAGGTGCAGTGCAATTGACCAGAACTGCCCAGCTGATCATCCCGCCAGAAGCGCCCTGCTGCCTGTAGACCCGATCCGTGATGACCAGAACCTGACGGTCGAATCTTAAATTAAAGTGGACTGTAAGGGCCTCATTACGAGTCTGGAGGTACCATGGCTGTCTCCAAACCGGGCTCCATTACCGGGTTCCTTCAATGAGGAATAACCGGGTCATTCCAACATTGGAGGACACGGTAATTCCTCCTTGAAGGAACCATTCCCCATTCCCATTGAGCCGCCCTCCCCATTCCCATAGGGCTCAATGGGAATGGGGAGGGCAGTAATAACGGGCACATTACAAATGGCCTGTTATTACTTCCCTCTTCCCCTCAGGGGACCTGGAAAAGACATCTGGTTTTACCAGATGTCTGTTCGGGGTCCCGCAAAAGGGAACCTCGTAATCAGCACTCCCGTAATGAAGGGTGCCAGTCCCGTACCGGCACCCTTCATTACGGAAGCGCAAGGGTCGTAATGAGGCCCTAAGTATCAATTGGAATCCTAGTGACCCAATGTATATTTGCCTTGTCCTATCCCAATCTCAACCTATCCCACCTTTAACTTAAGAACCTCTAATATTGTCTGAACTATTTTTGCAACCCTGTTTGTAATCCCTCGTGTTAGCGCTGAATTTCTTTCATTTGTTCTACAAGACCATAAGCCATTAGTGATTTGGATTAAATAAAGTAATTCCCATAAACGAAAAACAGAGTATCTGCCATGTGAAGGGTTACAAGGGTGGAGATTCACGGGTGGCATCCTCTTTTTTTTAGTCATTAATATAGTTTAAATAAAACCAATATGTCATTTTTAAAACCGAATTTCTGCTTTTCTCTGTTCTATTTTTTTCAAAAAATGCCTCTCACTAAAAGTTACATAACTTCTTCAATTATATAGCTAGAGACCTAATTTCAACTCCCAGTTAAACCTGAGACCTGTAGCTACACCCACAACCAAAGGTGAGAGGGAGGGGAGAAGTGAAAAACACACTCCAGGGAAGAGGTTTGATAGTTGAGATTCTTGCGTATCCAGAAAGGATATGTTTTTAGCTTTGCTGAAAGATGGAGAGCTGCAGGAACATATTGATGGGATTGAGACGTTTGAAATGTATCAATTGTATAAAAAGCAGGGTTTAGATGGGAAGGAGCGTTATAAACAAGTGAAGCGGCAAGAAGTATATAAACCCAAGAGGGAGGAGGATTCTTTTGCACCGCCTCCAGAGAAGGGAGAGATGATGATTCTCCAGGTATGTCCCCGCAATCCCAGCCAACTTATGCAGTCTTGAAGAAAATGGTGAGTGTGATGGTGGAAATGTAATCTAAACACACACACTAAAAATATGAATAGGATGATGGTCAAACTCCGGTAACAACTGCCTAAATTAAGCTAGAAAGAGAGCCTCATGTAAAAGTAAAATTATTTTGGCAGTGAGGAAACATGCAAGAGGTCAACGCCTTAATTGATACCGGGGCAGAGGCCTCATTGATACATGGAAATCCCTCAACGTTTAAGGGACAACATTTCACGATAATAGCGTTAGTGGGCAAAGAGACCCCTGCCGTCCAGATGAAAATCGATATCGAGGGTCGGACATTTAAGAAGGGACACTTATCAGGTATTAGTTGTCCCGATCCCTGAATACATTATCAGATTTGACATTCTAGAAGGGTTGATACTCGGATTGTGAGGTAAACGTTATCAGTTTGGGGTAGGTGCGTTCACTTGTTCCCCGTGGTGGTAGGACAATTAAAGATACCCCCGGTGCAGGTTCCGATAGCCACCAAAAGAGTGTCCATGAAACAATATCGGATACCCGGAGGACAGAAGGAGATTTCAGAAACCATTAAAGTATATGTAGAAGCCGGTGTACTGTGTCCCATGACTGGGAACAATCTGAACTGGCCTGTTAAGAAGCCTGACGGGAGCTACAAGATAACTGTTGATTATCACGAGTTGAATAAGCACACTCCTCCGCTAATACCGGCAGTCCCTGATGCAGTGACTTTAATTGAAAATGTACAGAACTTTGAGGGAACTTTGTATGCGGTGTTAGACTTGGCTATTGCCTTCTTCACCAGTACCGATTGCTGATGAATGTCAGGAGCAGTTGGCATTTTCCTGGAATGGGAGGTAGTATACGTTCCAACGTTTACCAATGGGTTATATGCATAGTCCAACAATCTGTCACCGACTGGTGGCAGAACATTTGGACAAAATCCTGTTCAAACCGGATGTGTAGATCGTACATTACATTGACGATGTATGGATGCAAGGGAAAGATGAGCATAATGTGTGAATGCACCTATATCTTATCATGGACGGTTTACAGAAGGAAGGGTGGGAAATTAATGAGACTAAACCCCAAGGTCCGGCAGAGACAGTGATTTTTCTGGGAATTCAGTGGAATAATGGACATATCGCGAAATGGCACCAAAAGCCAAGCAAAAGATCCTAGAGTTCTCGACTCTGAGGACTAAGAAACAAGCACAACAGTGTATTGGGCTATTCAGAATTCTGGAGACAGCATATACCACATTTGGGGCAGATTCTGGCACACCTTTACCAATTAACATGCAACAAATTTAATTTTGAATGCGGTGAGGACCAAGATAGGGCATTCCAATTAGACAAAAACACTATTCAGAAAGTGCTTGATTCATGGCCATTGAGAGATGGGGATTTGGAACACAATGTATCGGTGCAGGACGTCTATGGCAATTGTGGCAAAAACAAGACAGGAAGCGGGTGCCTTTAGGGTTATGGAGTCGGAAGTTGCCTGAAGCTGGTGACAGATATACTCTGTTTGAGAAGTAATTGTTAGCCTGTTATTGGGCACTTGTGGATATGGAACAAATGACGGTGGGTCATGATGTATTGATCCTACCGGAAATACCAATAATGCAGTGGGTATTGAGCTCCCCTAAAACACATCGAATCGGTCATGCACAAGAAGCCAGTATTATCAAATGGAAATGGTACATTCAAGATCGTGCCAAGACTGGAAAGATTGGGGTGGTGAAATTACCCAAGCAAGTGGCAGGGGTTCCACTAGTGGGTCTGGAGCCTGCAGGAGAGATGACCACGGGAGAATCTCCAGTCCAATGGGGAATCCCATATGGATAATTATTGAGTGAGCAAGTTGAACATGCCCGGTTTACTGATGGTTCGGCCAAATATGTGGGAACTGAGTGACACTGGAAAGCTGTAGCCTATAATCCCAGATCGAAAAAGGTGTTAACCACCTCTTGCAAAGGGAAGAGGTGCCGATTTGCGGAATTGTATGCCATGTACTAGGCTTTGAAATAGGAGACGTGCGGGACTTGCCACATTTATACATACATGTGGTCCATTGCAAATGGGTTGCTTGTGTGGCTGCCTACTTGGCAGAATGGATGGAAGATTCATGCTAAATAAGTATGGGGAAAAGAATTGTCGCAAGACATTGCTGAGATGCTAATGCATACTACAGTAACTGTATCATGTAAATGCACAGTGTGCATCAGATTCATTAGAACAATGGTTCAATTCTGTTGCAGACGAGCATGCCAAAATTTCGGTCATGGACACAGGGGCTGACGACGATGATTTAAAGGGGATTGCTAAATGGGCCAACCAGAAGAGTGGACGCCTTGGAGAGAAAGTTACGATCAGGTGGGCGCAAGACAGGGGCATTAGCCTTCCACTAGAGATTGTAAAAACTGTGATTTTACAATGTACCGTGTGTCAACATCAGAAGCAAACATCCCTTCCGCACATAATTCATGGCACGTTGAAGTGGGGTAAATTGCCCGGACAGATCTGGCAGATCGATTATATCGGTCCCATGCCCATTAGCCGAGGATGTCAATATGCGTGTACCATAGTGGACACATATGCCAGTTACTTAATGGTATTGCCATGTAAAAGAGCCACTCAATTGAACACGATTAAATTATTAGATCAGGTGGCTGTGTATTATGGTATTCCCTTACAGATTCAAAGTGACAAAGGTCCAACTATAAGGGTAAGTTTGTTTTATCCTATTGTCAGGAAAAAGGAATTGAATGGATCTTTCATGTCCCCTATTACCTTGAAGCTTCAGGGTTAATTGAGAGGATGAATGGCTTGTTGAAAGAACATTTGTGCAAAACTGGTGAGGGTACCTTGAAAGGCCAGCAAGAATGTGTGTTAGATGCTGTTCAAATACTTAATAACCGACCCATTGCGAACGGTGAGACTCCATTAATGCGCATGTTGACACCAGCATTACAATTCAGAACCAATAAAGCTGTGGAAACTCTGTTATATTGGGAAATGTTGGCTGGAGTGTTTGCTCCTTGTCGTGCACTCCTGAGTCATTAGGGGTGGAGTTGCATGCAAGGGAAGAAAAATGACTTGAACACTGAGGCATGTTTGTGATTGATACGGGAATTGGGGTGCAAATTCCATCTGAACATATGGGATTAATTGCTCCTAGATCTGGACTAGCCCTGAAAGGCATTCAGGTGTTGGGAGGGATTGTGGCTGCAGATTATCAGGGAGAAATCAAGGTTATTCTCACGAACAGTGGAGAAAATATGTTGTCTATACATAAGGGAGATCGAGTGGCCCAATTAATATTAGTACCTATAAAATTACCCATGGTGAGGAAAGGAGAGCCACGCACAGTATTAACTATTCGTGGGGATAAGGATTGGCTCGTCAGATGCAAGGGTTCCGGGTGCCAAGGAATGGGTCGAAAAACCTAATGGTCCGCCTGTCCCGGCGAATGTGATTGCAGCAGAAGATCAAGTGGTTCTTGTGATGGAACCTGCGAAAAGGAAATGGACGCATATTCCCGCTGACAAATGTTATATGCGTGAATGATGTACTCCACTGATTTTTTTTAAAACGTATTTTATTGATTTTGGTGGGAAAAAAAAACGTGCAATACAACGAGAAATCAAACGGTGGTTCAAACAAGGGAGGGGACGGTGCAAGGGGGACAGGGGAGGGGGAGGGCCAAACAAATCAACAACAGTCTTCATGTTGCAGCGAACTTACAGTGGACGGATGGGTTAGGGCCTGCGACCCAGAGTTTCAGGAAGCAGGAGGGGTCGCATACAAGGGCTGTCCTTCCAGTGCTAGCATCAGGGGATAGTGCCAGTGTGATGCTACGAGATTTCAGGGGGGTTTGTGGTCGGCGCTGAAGCGTATGTCTCTGAGGAGGGCCTTCCATGATTCCAGGGTGCCGCACTCGGTTTCGCCGCTTGACATGATTCCTTCTTGCCAGGCCCTGGTTTCAGCTACTGTCCATCTCTCGAGTTCTTTGAGCCATCGTTCATGCCTGGGGCCCAACGGCGTCTTCCAGGCCATTGCAATTGTTCTCTTAGCCAGGATGCATGAGATGTCCATTAGTCTGACAGCATGCTTGGACTTGCTAGGTCTGGGGTAATTCCCCAGGAGGCACTCGCCGGGGGTCCATTCGTACCTCGTCATTCCGGCGTCCATGCAAGTCTATTTGGCTTTGGACCATAGTGTCATCGCCTTAGTGCAAGTCCAGAACATGTGGATCATGTCCGCTTTATCATTCCCACACCATGGGCATGCAGGGGAGGATGTCTTATTGAAGGAGGCGACCCTATGTGGGGTCATGTATGTCCTATACAGGACGTTCAGTTGAATCTGGCCGAATCTGGTATTCCTGGACACTTTTTTGGGAAATATTAGCGCTCTCTCCCATTCTTTATCCGTGATCGGGGTCTCAAGGTCCGCTTCCCATTTCGCCCTCAGATCTTCGCCTTTAGGGTTAGGTTTGTCGCATAGTCTGCTGTAGAGCCTGGAGACTGGTCTCCAGCCATCCGAGAGGTCATGCATTTCTTGAAGTAGAGGGTCAGGGGAGGGTTCCTCCGGCCAGCCGGTCCATTGTTTCTTGGCAGTCTGTTTAAGGCGGTGGTACCAGAGGAACTGGCCCGGGGGTATTCCTTCGGCAGCCTTAAGAGATTCAAAGTCCCTGAATTCCCCTTCCTCGTACATGTCGCCCCATGTGTATATGCCGGCTTCTTCCCACCTCCTTGCTGTGGAGAGGTCTGCATCCGTTCGGCAGGTGTCTGCTAAAATGGGGTTATCCGGAGAGTATGGGTGTTGTACTCGCCTGATGTAGCAGGACCTGGCCCATATCTTCCTTCCCAGGTCAATCACTTGTGAGGTGACCAGGGATTGCCGTGTGGGGTGCCACAGGGTTTCCTTGGGGATCACATTGTTCGAGGATTGCCTCAGTAGTTCCGTCTCAGCCGAAGGTTCGTCCGAGAGCCATTTCGTTATGTGACTCAGCTGGGCAGCCAGATAGTATAACTGGAGATCCGGTAGCTTTATTCCACCCTCTTTGTGTGGCAGGGAGAGAACAGATAGCGACAGTTTGTGCCTGTGGGGGCCCCAAAGGAAGTCCCTGATAATAGCCTCCAGCTTCTTGAAGAAGGGCGGTCGAACGTAATGGCAAATGTTCACGAAGAAATATAGGAATCGGGGGAGTACGATCATCTTGACTATCGCTGCCCTGCCCACCATGGCCAATGGGAGCTTGGACCAGAATTTTATAGAGCGTCGAAGACTCATGATGGCGACCTCAGTGTTGTGTTCGTGCGTGAGTAGCGGGTTATGGCTTACGTTGATCACCAGATAACGGAACTTGACCAGTTGCCAACCTATTCCTATCACTGGGAGATTGCTTTCTGGAATGTTGCGTAGGCCCGCCAGGGGCAAGGCGGAGGACTTGCTCCTGCTGAATCGGATCCCCGAGTACTTCGCGTAATTATCTAGTACCTCCAGTGCTGTCGGTGCGTTAACTTCGGGAGTGCTTAGGTAAAGGAGGACGTCGTCTGCGTATAGAGATATTATGTGGTGTACAGTGCCCACCTTGATACCAGCGTCGAAAAGCTGCTGCCTGAAGTATAGTGCAATCGGCTCCAGGCCCAGTATGTACAGCATGGGCGATAGCGGACACCCCTGTCTCGTTCCCCTTTGTATTTCCCAGGCTGCTGATACCATTCTTCCCGTTTTCACTCTCGCCATTGGGAAATTATAGAGGACCTCGATCCACCTGATGAAGCCCCCTCCGAAGCCAAATCTTCTCAGGACCTCCCTGATCCATTCCCAGTATATGGAGTCGAAGGCCTTGATAGCATCGAGCGACAACACCGCCAGGTCCTCGTCCCTCTCGTGTGTTTCAGCCATTACATGCTGTAGCCTCCTGAGGTTAGCAGTGGTGTTGCGCCCAGGTACAAATCCGTTCTGGTCTTCATGGACGATGGATCCCACCACTCTGGCCAGCTTGCGAGCTAATATGGATGTGAGGATCTTGGCATCGTAGTTTAGCATGGCCAGAGGGCGATAGGACTCACAGTCGGTGGGCGATTTGTGTGGCTTGAGCATAGGGACGATTATGGTTTCTTTCATGGTGTTGGGGAGAATCCCGTTCGTGTATGCCTCCTGGTAGACCTCGTGGAGAACTGGGGTGAGGATGGACTCATACGTCTTGTAAAACTCAGGTGGGAGGCCGTCGCTGCCAGGGGCTTTGTTGTTAGAGAGGGACCTGATCGGCCCTTGTACGTCCTCAAGAGTGATCTCCATCTCCAGTTCCTCTCTCTGCTCGAGTGAGATGCGGGGAAGTTCTATCTCCTCAAGTGTGTCTATAATGTCTTCAGTAGGAATTTGCGTCTTGTGGGCATACAGTTCGGTGTAGAATTTGGCAAAGGCTTCATTGATCCCCAGCTGGGTCGTGTGGGATGTCCCATCGGCGTCCCGTATCTCCACTGGGAGGTGTTTGGGGTGTTCCCGCTTGCAGAGCCAGGCCAGTAATCTCCCTGGTTTGTCCGATTCTTTGTGGGATCGGGTGGTATGCGTGGTGAAATCGAATTTCTCCAGTCTTTCCCATGCTTGTTGGCATTCTGCACGGGCTTCCTTCAATTTATTCTCGGCCTCTGTGGAGTTGTCGTGAGCAGACTCTAGTCGGGAGATCTCAGCTTCTTGTGCTTCGAGCGTTCTCTGCAACTGCCTGCGAGTACCGCCGGCTCTCGATATGATTTCACCTCTGGTCACCACCTTCATAGCTTCCCATAATGTGCCCCAGGAGGATACCGACCCCATGTTGATTTCCAGGTAATCTTCCAATTTTTCGGCAAGGTCTTCCCTGAACTCGAGATCTTCAAGTGCTGCAGTCGGCATCCTCCACATGGGGATCGGGGGTCTGGGGCCCCTCAACTGCCATAGCATGGTCAGTGGGGAGTGGTCGGAGATCGTTCGCCCCAGGTACTCTGTAGATGCAGCACGTGGGGCGAGCTCCTTGTTGATAAACAGGTAGTCAATTCTTGTATGGACTCCGTGTGGGGCTGAGTAGTGGGAGTAAATCCTGTCGGCCGGATGGTGTTCCCTCCAGATGTCCACTAGATTGAGCTGCTCCAGAGTTTCCCTCAGGGCACGGGATGCAAGGTTGCTCGGGTGTGGGGGGGGGCAGCGATCTGTCCGCGCTTGCGTCAGCAACACAATTGAAGTCCCCTCCCCATATGAAGGTGCGGTCCCGGTGCCGAATCAGCTTTGTAATCATTGTGGCGAAGTACGCCGGTATTCCGTGATGTGGGAAGTAGGAGTTGACCAAGCAGACTGGGGTCTGTTCCATTGTGCCCCAAATCACTACGTATCTCCCTTCCTTATCTTGTTCACTCCCCTCCATCTGGAAGGGCACGTCCGGGCTTATCCATATTAGCACCCCTCTAGCGTATTTGGAGTAGGGGGACCCTCTCACAGTCCCAGCCCATCGGTCTGCAATCTTGGACATGGCCTCCGTCGTGAGGTGAGTCTCTTGAAGGAGTGCAATCGAAACTTTCTTCCTTTTGAGATAGGATTGTATACGATTGCGTCTGAGGTATGAGCCCATACCCCTCACATTCCATGTCATCACAGTGAACTGTGCCGCCATCGGGTCTGAGTTTCGGATTTGATGTGGGACTCGGTCTCCGGAGTCCGGCTCTGCTTTAGTCCTCCGTAGGTGGGCTGCGGGGGGAATATCACTGAATTCCGGTCGTCAGGGTCACGTCCTGGACCCATCTCGGTCTTTGTTGGCGAAGGAAGCATGAAGACTGTACAACTAATAAAACTAATAACAAAACTCAAACTGGTGCGCCCAGCGACTACAACATTGTTGCGGTGCTCAGGTGCTCTCGAGCCGTCGGAGCCCATCCGGGAGTCGGGCGCTAGCTGGGTCAGGCAGGTGCCCAGACCGGGTGAATTCTACGCTGGGGGTGGGGCGAGGGCCTGGCGGCGGAGCCGAGCGAGGCCGTTTCCAAGTGAAAAACTGAAGTTGGATTACCTTCTGTGTTCCAGCGTCATGTACGATAGTTCTTACTGTTACTCGGGGGTCGCTTGTGGGATCAGGGGGGGTTAGGCCTCATTCCGTGAGTTGTCCTTGCCATCCGCCAGGTTATTATCCTCTAGCCACATGTTGGCTGCCTCTGGATTATCGAGGAATACCACTCTCTCTTTGTAGACGACCCTGAGGCGTGACGGATATAGCAATCTATATTTTAGGTTCAGTTGTCGGAGCCTAGCTTTTATCGGGACAAATGAATTCCGCTCTCTCTGAACCTTCTGCGTATAGTCCGGATAGATGGAGATTTTGGAGTCCCCTCTTTCGATGGAGCCCCCCTCCCTGGATCGCTGTAAGATAGTTTCTCTGTCCTGAAAGTTCAGTATCTTAGCGATTATAGGTCTGGGGTGCGATCCAGGGGGAGGGCGCCTCTGGAGGGATCTGTGGGCCCTCTCGACTGAGAATCCCTGGGTCAGTTTGCCGGCCCCTATTTCTTGCAGCAGAAGGGTTTCGACGAAGGATGTGGTATTTGCCCCCTCGTTCCCCTCTGGGACGCCCAGGATCCTGATGTTGCTCCGTCTGGCCCGACCTTCGGCCTCCTCCGCCCTTTCCTCCAGGAAGGCAACTTTCCTCTTCAGGAGGGCAACTTCTGACTTCATGGCTGTGGTGGCCGTGGATGTTTCCTCCGTCGACTGTTCGACGGTCGTGACCCTCTCCGCTAAGTTGCGAGCGTCTTGGCGGATCAGTTGAATATCAATTTTGAATTCGTCGATCTTAGAGTCTATATGCGTTTTTAGTGAGGCTATGGCATCAAGTATCTGAGAGTGGTTATCGGCGGCCACCCCTTCGCTCGTCCGGGTGACTTCAGAGGAGCCGGCCCTGGCTTGAGTGGGGGTCTTCACCTTGGTGGAAACAAAGGAGTCCATGGTGGCGGCTCTGGTCTTATTCTTGGCGGCCATCTTGAGGTGATAATTGCGGATGTCCTAGGCCTCAAAGGATAGATCGCTTGCAGGGTTGCTAGTGAGGCCCTCTTCTTAGCCGAAATTTCGGGCCGTGAGCTGTGTTTTGCCCCTGTGTCTGGTTGTGCGGCCCACAGAGGCGGGTATCAGAAGAGTAAGGGTAGGCGGGAGGCCCCCCTCGCGGGTGAAGCGGGATCTCGCGCACCTTATCTTGTGGGGCTGGATCGGCAGAGTGACCCGAGCCAGGCCAGTCCTCTGTCAGACGGGCGGCACCCGGGGGAGTCGTTTTCCTTTCTCGTGCTTCCGCTTCTCCCCACCAGGCCTGGAAGTCCGTTGGGGGAGGGATACCCCTCGTAGGCTCCGCTATGCGATGCGAGGCGCCATCTTGGATCCGATCAGAGCGGCAGGGGGGGAGAGCCGTTTTAGGGCCGCAGCTGCGTCTGGGGGGTCCAATTCGGCGGGCCCAATGGTTATTCAGATGCAGAACCGCTTCCCCCAACCGCACATTCCTCTGCAAGGGCTGGGGCCGCACATGAGCCGGAGAGAAAGGATCAGGAAACGGCGTCTCGGCCGGAGCTCGGCAGATCAGCTACCGCTCGCCATCGGCGCCAAGCCACGCCCCCTGATGTACTCCACTGATATCTAGTTTTTGATCCTTGATTTATAGATCCTGAGTGTGCTAGTGACTGCCTTTGTGAGGCACGGTGGAGTGTCTTTGGGAGGGTCCGGGGACATGCTGGAGGAAGTGGCAAGTGTCTCCATTCTGCAGATGGAGTCAGGGATTTGGATCATGACTGACACGCCTGTTACCACTTTTGAGCCTAATGATGTGTCTATTGCGGCACATCACAGTGCATTGAGGAGACAGCGAGGACAAAAGCGTAATGCCTTGCCCCTTTCTGCTCTTTCGTGCAAAATAACTATCCCGCCCTCATCAGTCAGACTGAGAATATATGGGGTTACCTTGTTCAATGGTTATTGAACATTTCACATTTCTGTATGTCGGATGTGCATGACTCCGTGACTTTGGTTTCCACTGCCTCGTGGCGTTACTGACACCTGTCCCAGTGGTACAGCATTTATTCAGGGTCTTGCATAAGGATTCATTGGTGGAGAATTCCGATATATGGAGTTCCTTTTCGGTGTATGAATATAAGTTCTGTGCGGACACGCATCTCAAATGGAGAAATATGACAAGCATCATTACTCACAATATTGCTCCTGCTGATGTCTGCTATCAAATGACTTGTGATCCAAACTTTGTCAGTAAATGTCAACAACTGACTTTGAATCAAAATGAGAAAAGAACGGATTTTGAGCGGCGCTTGTGTGCGTGACTGACATCTGATTGTATTGATGTTTCTAACAATATGTGGTGTAATTTTAGTGTTCTAACTGCCAGCCACTTGAGCAATGCGAAACGTCCTGCAGGTTGGTTATTCTCTGGTGGGAACCATACCTATTCATATATTCCTGCTAATATAACACACCTTCCCTTAAGTCCTGCTGTTCGGCGGTCTAAGAGACCCGCTCCTTACACCGCCCTATCACCTGATTGTAATTCTGAGGTCCATTTGTTGTCCGAAACTGAATTGTTGGCACTAGCAGTTTCATTAGTTGGGATTTGGGGCCTGGCAGCTAGGGGATATAAAACCATGATTACATTAGCTTGTCTGGTAGTTAAAGGGATTAACAAGACTTTGCAGGCTTTGACTGACCGATTGCTAGATGATAAGCATTTTAGGAAGGCTATTTTGCAAAATAGGGCAGCTGTGTATTATCTGTTTTTGAAGCATAATTTAGGGTGTAACGCTGTAGAAGGGATGTGCTGTTTTGATTGGAAATCATTCCCGTTCCATTGAGGATAATAAAATGAGTTGAGAGTTCTGGTTGCCCGAGTAACACAGGATAGAGACAGGGACTGGTGGGGTCAAATGTTTTCCTGGATTCCCAAAGCGTTACATTCGGCTTTGGTTTGGGTTTTTGGTATTTTTGCTGTTTTAGTTTGTTGTTGTTGTTGTATATCGTGTATTCTGAATTAATGGCATTTGTTTTGTGGGTTTTGGGAACCTTCTTTTCACCCATTGGGTTATGGTAGTTGATTGTCCAAGGGGTGGAGCTTAGTGTGTGTGAAAATGAGCGAAGAAAACATGGTGCCGATGCGCGGCCATCTTGGACATTCACTTCCATTACAGCAATAAAAGTCTACATTTTCGTGGGCTCAGCAAGTAAACATGTACTTCTGCAGCAGAAAGGAGGTCACATATTGATGTCAGATAAACAAACTGAGGAGAATAGTTGTTGTATTGTCCACCGAAGGACAAGCCAGAAAGGAAGTCGAAGGAAAGCCAGAAAGGGAGTTGGAGCGTTCTGCAGGCGCAGTGATAAGGGGTACTGGGAACGAAGGCAAGGAGAGAAGCTGGGTTTTTCCACTTCTAGCTGGAATTTCCCCTCTTTGCCCCTCATGCTTATTGTCTGCATTTCGGCCGAGGGCAGTCTGGTCACCTATGAGGGGCGGGGATTAACCCCATAAAGGGGAGAGGAATTCCTCTTGGGAAGCTAGCTAGAACTTGGACCCCAGGTGATGCAGTCTCGCTAAGAGGGAGGACGCTCTGCTCCAGACCCCGTTAGTATGAGTGATCTCTTTGCCTACCTGCTGTGGGACTAAGCAGTGTCGTGGTGGCCGAGATGAATGTGTCTTCTGCAACTATCCTAACAGTCATGCTCTTTTTCTATGTTTATGTATAACTGACTGTGGGGGTCATTACGGCCTTGGCGGTAAGGGGTTAACGGCGCCGGTAAAGGCGCTGGTGCCGTTAACCCCTTACCGCCGCAGTACGAGGTCCTTTTACTAGGCACCCTTAGTGGGAGCCGCTAAAGGACCAGCATGCTAATAACGGGCCTGTTATTAACGGGCCTGTTATTAGCATGCTCCCCATTCCCATTGAGCCCTATGGGGGCTCGAATGGAATGGGGAGGTACCAGGTCCGAGTTCCTTGAATGAGGAATTACCGGGTCCTCCAAGGTTGGAAAGGCCCGGTAATTCCTCATTCAAGGAACCCGGACCCGGTATGCGGTAAGGGGGTAGCCATGGTGCTATTAGCACCATGGCTACCTATAACCTTGTAATGACCCCCAATGTGTTCTTTTTCCTTCATGTATGTTCTGTGTGTGTAGAGGAGGAGCCAAGTACCCCCACCTCAACCATTCTGCCCCTTTTACCTGTATGCTGGAAACCAGCGTATGTGACATACACAGAACAGTTGAATCAAGAAAGGGCAGAGTATGGACTCTGTCCAGTACCAGTGAAAATACTGATACCTAAGAGAATCTGGGAGGCAAGGTACCATTGAGAAAACCATACTTGCATGCAAGAAAATATGATGACCATTTGAATGAAATCCCTGAAGAAGCAGAACCAATAAACGGCAAGGATGAATGGTAAAGATGCCAACCGTCGCCAGTACACGTCTTGCAGAGCTGAGATGACGTACATAGGAGAGATGCAGAGACCAGAGGAAACAGATATTCAATAAAACATCAAGAAAGTATCAAGGATAAGTGACATCTTGGGATCAAGGTGAAGAAGCTTATGCCACAGAAACAGATGTAGACATTGTGCCTCATAACGAGGCCGGCGGTAAGGGGTTAACGGCACCGGTAAGGATGCCGGTGCCGTTAAACCCCCTACCGCCGCATTCCGAGGTCCCTTAGCGGGTCCCGCTAAGGCCGGCCGGTTTTACCAGCCACCCTTAGCAGGAGCCGCTAAGGGACCAGGGAGCCAATAACGGGCCCACTATTTGCGGGCCCGTTATTAGCTCCTTCCCCATTCCCAATGAGCCTCAAATGGGAATGGGAAATGGTTTTCAGAATGGGGACTTACTGGGTCCTCCAAGGTTGGAATGACCCGGTAAGTCCCCATTCTGACTACCCGGACATGAGTTTGGAGGCAGCCATGACGCTAATAGTGCCATGGCTGCCTCCAAACTCGTAATGACCCCCATTGAATCATTTTACATGTTTACAGATGCAAATGAAACACAAGTAGACAAAGGGCCTCATTCCGAGATTGGTGGTAGTCATGGCAATATTTGCGCCATGACTGCCACCAATAACGGGTCCGGCACCGGTGCAGTTCAATGGGGACTTACCGGTGTAGTCCGACCTTTGCGGGACCGGTAAGTCCCCATTGAAAATGCCATTCCCCATTCCCATTGAGCCCCCAGAGGGCTCAATGGGAATGGGGAGTGCGCAAATAACGGGCTTGCGAATGGCAAGCCCGTTATTTGTGCCCTGGTCCCCTAACGGGACCCGTAAGGTACATTTGGTCTGACCAAACGTACCTTACGGGTCCCGTTAGGGGACCTCGGAATTGGGCGGTAGGGGATTACCGGCACCGGTCTCCTTACCGGTGCCCGGTATCTCCTACCGCCAGACTCGGAATGAGGGCCAAAGTAATCTTGAGGCTAGCTTTATAGTGAATTGATTGCGTCAAGCACGAATATATACATATATGCATATGGATAAGTAAAGGATGGATGTTTCCGCTGCGCATTATAGCAGTGCTGGACAGTAGCAAGAAGGCCTCATTTCTAGCGTGTCGCAGTTAAAAAAGCAAATTGAATTACAAAGTGAATCTCAGCAGACGAGGCTGGACAAGCCAAGAAGCCAAGGTCTTATCAAACTGGAGTGAACTGACATTGGATACAAATTGTGTGAAAGAACAAAACTCCTGTTCAGAAGACATGAACATAACAAGGAAGTAGTCAGAGGTTTATTAAAAAATAGTGTTACATGCACGATAAGCCTCGATTCCATGGTCTCCAGTCACATGGAAGGATGAAGTTGGACGAACGAGATGGTCACACCCACGCTCGAGGGCAGGCCGTGCTCTTCACTCCCGACATTTCTGAGAGCTAAGAACACTCTCAAGGACGAACTTCAAAGCCTAATTGACAGTAGACCACTGAGGTGATGATGGATTGATATGCTAGTTGGTGGAAAGCAATGGTTAAGGCAAGCTCACCAGCACCTGAATGACCAGCTTGCTGGCTGCTAGACGTAGGTGGAAAAGTACTGATGGAGGTTAGAGTGCCAACCAATTGTAGAGGACTGCGTATTTAGGGGTCCTAAAGTTATGTGAACCAATGGGACGTTGTGTATTTAGTGACGTTCGTAATGGTCATTTTTAGGGGAGGGCTTAGTTGCCCCACCTGATGTTAAGTAACCCATCACATATCCACACTTTTTTAGACTAGTATGGATCGTATACTTAGATGTTCACTCAGAGCCAATCACCCATACTCATAGGTTTTTGTAGTTTGCCACGTAGGATGACGTTAGTACACACGTAGGTTAAACGTCAATGATGACGAGTATTGCTTATAAGATCTCAGTTTTTACTAAGAATATTTGAGTAAGAGGATACAGCGATATCGTTGATGTTCGTTATGCTCCCTGTTTTAGATACTTGATATTAAAACAGTCTTCTTTTTGCCAACTATCTGAGTCGTCGCTATTATTGATGTATGAATAAAGTCTGCATCCCCATCCATCTCCAGGGTAATTGCTACTCATCAAAGGGGCTGGGCTATCCAGTTCACTTGGTAGCGAGAAGATGGTTCAGAGCCATCGATCTGAGTAAACTTTAGAGTTTCGGAAATATGCGACGACCTTTGCCATTCGGCTGAAAGGACGTGAAGCTCCCCATAGATAGTGGTTAGGGTAATTTGAAAAACCTTGCAGTTGGGTGTGACGGGTCCCCTAGTTTCCATAGAATCCCCTCCCACGTCTCCGAGAAGCGGATCGATCGGAAGGTTGAAGAGGTAGTAAAATAAGCAGATAATCCTGAGAGTCAGAAGATGAAAATGATAGCGGTGAGTAAAAACTGAGTGAGTTGGCAAAAGTATGGGTGATGAGTGAAGAAACAAAGTGAGTAACGGAGGGTGGCGGGATAAAACATAACGTTAGAGTAAGAGTGTAATACATATATGGGGAATGAGATATTGGGGTCATTACGAGTTTGGAGGTAGCCATGGTGCTATTAGCACCATGGCTACCTCCAAAGTCGTGTCTAGGTCCGGGTTCTCAGAATGGGGATTTACCGGGTCATTCCAATCTTGGAGGACCCAGTAAGTCCCCATTCAGTAAACCATTCCCCATTCCCATTCGAGCCCCCATAGGGCTCAATGGGAATGGGGAGGGAGCTAATAACAGGTCTGTAAATTACGGGCCCGTTATTAGCTGCTTGGTCCCTGAGCGGCTCCCGCTAAGGACGGCTGGTTTTACCAGCCGGCCTTAGTGGGACCCGCTAAGGGGCCTCGGAATGCGGTGGTAGGGGGTTAACGACACTGGCATCCTTACCAGTGCCGTTAACCCCCTACCGCCGTACTCGTAATGACCCCCATTGACTTCAGTGTGGCCAAGCAATATAAAATCATGAGAGAGGCCACAATAAGAGAATACACTCTGGCCTGCGATTTTTACAAATGTAACAGAAGAAATTTGAACCTAGAGTTCCGTATCGGAACACGTAGAAAACAAATTCGATTAAAAACTAATCTAAAGGAGTTAATTTACACTTCGTATGAAGTATTTGATAGGGCAAAATGAGTCTTAGAGAGAAGATCGTAGAAGATTTATGTGACACGTTGAGTTTGTCTGTTTGTTTTATGTGTTTTTGAAAGATGATGATGATATCATAAACAGAAAAAATGTATTGTTTTTAAAATTGAACTAGATAGCTGTTTTTTAGCAAGATTAAGGAAATAATGGTGGTTAACGGGATTGGAGCTTGCGACGATTGGTGCTCGCTCATATTGTATTATTTTTCTGAAACATACTTTTTAAATCTGTGATTAAAGCAAGGGAGTGTCGAACAGGTTAAGAGTAGACGAATCGAGAATGGAGGATATTACTCCACTTATGCATCTCTGCAAGCAGTTGCCGAAACATGCACCCAAGCTTAGACAGTACAGTGCGGAATGGGTTAAAGGAACCGCAGATAAAATGTTTATGCCGTGGCCACAAGGAGTGTCACTATCGAAGGCAGTCCTGCAGCAAATGACAACATATTTGCATGCAGCATATACTGGGAAAAAGCTAGACAAGCGCCTAGCGAGCTTAGAGCTCTGGAAGATGTACCAAGAGGAGCGAGATAAAAACCGCCTCCTGTAGATTGGACAATTAATATATGCAAAGAGGGGGTTGAGGAGCCCTCTGCTCCCCCCACCCTAGTTGAACTAGAAGATGAGAACAAGAAAGACGATGGGCCTCATTCCGAGGATGAGGTAATCATGGCGCTATTAGCGCCATGACTACCTCCAATACTGGTACCGAGTCTGCCCTCGTTCAATGGGGACTTACTGGTCTATTCCGACCTTTGCGGGACCGGTAAGTCCCCATTGAAAAAGCCATTCCCCATTCCCATTTGAGCCCTCATAGGGCTGAATGGGAAGGCGATAATAACGGTATCACAAATTGCGGTA
The DNA here is from genome assembly GCF_040938575.1 of Ambystoma mexicanum. Lineage (NCBI taxonomy): Eukaryota > Metazoa > Chordata > Amphibia > Caudata > Ambystomatidae > Ambystoma > Ambystoma mexicanum. Next base: position 1,161,709,345 of record NC_090927.1, on the reverse strand, counting down.
CCGTTATTAGCTCTAAAGTCCCTTAACGGGTCCCGTCCTTAACGCCTGGTGAACCAGGCGTTAAGGAAGGGACCCGCTAAGGGAACTCGGAATAGGGTGCAAAGGGATTACCGGCACCAGTGTCCTTACCGGTGCCCAGTATCCCTTTGTGCCCAACTCGTAATGAGGCCCGATGGGTTATACCCCTTGAGGGAGCTTAAAGCAGCGACAGGGTATAGCAACCCAGCATATGAGTCACCTACGCAAAGTAGTGACGATGGTCCAAAGAAAAGTACGAAGATAGGTGTAATCTCTAAGGTCCTGAGGGACAGGGAGAGATGCAATAAAGAGAGAAGTGATCGAGCAAGCACATCTCTATATATAGAAAGCGATATAAAGAGATGGAAAGGAGGAAGCGACAAAGCTGATGAGATTAACCAGGTTACTCATGGTAGTTACCACCTTACTCCTAGTCCATAGTCCCCTTTCCTCCATACTTATGGGACATTCCTCCGTCCTGTGGGACGGGACCAGAGCACTTTGTAAAAGCATCCAAAATGTTGCAAACATTTTAGTCCTTCCTCTCTTTCTATGCGGGGCCTGGCACGTGGCCGTAGCCCCGCCCATCTTGGTTCCGCCCCACGCATCGCCCATCAGTCCTTTTCTATCGCCAGGTCAGAGACCGTTTACCAATAACAGAGGAACCTTATTAGAGGGGTCGGAGGGCGGGCGTATGGAGGAAAGGGGACTATGGACTAGGAGTAAGGGTTCCATGTAATAATGTTGCCACAAAAATCTCGCCATGCAAAAATATAGCCGAAAAATGGCCGTGTTTTTGTGGTGACATTATTGCATGGAACATGCGGGGGACACCCCCGCAATCCCCCACATTTTTTTTTGCCCCTGTCCCCATATATATGGTCACCCATATAATATTGCTGCAACCTTTTCCCGGTGATATTATTTACGGCGACCATATATATGGGGATAATATTACCTGATACCGGAGTAAGGTGGTCACTAAGGTGAGTAACCTGGTTATACTCCTACGTCCTGTCCCCTTTCCTCCATACTTATGGGAGATTCCCAAGCACTCCTTACAGGAACTACCGGTAGATGGAAATACCCCTTACTGAAAAAGGTTCTCCAGCACAGCCTGACCGAACTGAGCATCAGCTCTTGAACTCATGTCAAGACAATAATGCTTACAAAAAGCAGATGGGGAGGCCCAAGTAGCTGCCCTAGCATGGACTCCCAGGGGACATATTTCTGAAAAGCAACCGCGGCTGCCTTGCCCTGCACCAGGTGTGCATGAATACCCTTAGGAGGCTTCAGCCCTTGGACGGTGAAAGACTCCGTAATGCAGGCGGCGATCCACCGAGAAATAGTCGCCTTTGATGCCTGCCTACCCTGAGGGTTACCAAAAGTCACAAACAGTTGAGAAGAACTCCTAAGCTTGGATGTTCTGTCGAGATAGAACTTAAGAGCCTTTCTGACATCGAGACAATGCAGAACCCTTTCAGCCTCTGAGGTAGGGTTCGGAAAAAAGACCGGCAGGGAGATCGACTGATTCAGATGGAAATCAGATACCACCTTTGGCAGGAACGCAGGATTCGTCCATAGGACTACCTTATCCTTGTGAAAGACCAAAAAGGGATGCTCCACCGACAAGGCCTGGAGCTCACTCACCTGCCTTGCTGACGTAACGGCGACCAAAAAGGACACTTTCCAGGACAGGTACTTGAGGTCGCCGTGGCCATTGGCTCGAAAGGCTTATGATACAGCGCCGTCAGGACTACATTTAGATCCCACAACGGGTGCGGACTACGAATTGGAGGATAGAGGCGTGTCAAGACTGCAAAATGTCTCTTAACCACTGGATTACTCAGAGCGTAAGAGCATTGATCCATAGAAAGGTAAGCGGAAACCACTGAAAGGTAATTTCTGCAAGACAGAACATGGACACCCGACTCTGCTAAGAAGGATACAAAGGACAGAACCGTGTCAATTGTTGCCCCCCTTGGGTCCAACTGCTTAACCAAACACCAATGACAGAACCTGAGCCATTTACTTCCGTACTGGGACCTAGTCAAGGGTTTCCTGGCTGCCTGGATAATATGCATGTTATCCGCAGACAAGTTAAGATGTTCTATAGACTTAACTCAGGCACCATGCCGCCAAGCTGAGCGATTGTGGGGAGGGGTGCCACAGCTGCTGTTCCCCCTGATGAAGAAGATCGGGAGTCACTGGTAACCTGATCAGCGGATACACCGGCAGGTGTTGAAGTTCTGAGAACCAAAATCTGGCAGGCCACCACAGGGCTATGAGTAGAAGGGAACAGTTAACAGCGTTCTTCAGCTTCCAGATTGCTCAGTGAACTAGAGGCAGAGGCGGGAAGGCGTAAGCTCTCATGTTGTGCCATGGAATCTCGAGGGCATCCCCGAGAGAGGAGGCTCCGAGCCCCCCTCTGGAGGCATACTGAGGAAGCTTCTTGTTTACCGCCGTAGCAAAGAGGTCCACTTCCGATGTGCCCCAACGCAAAAAAAAATCCATGAGAGGACCTCTGCCTTCAACTCCCCCTCGTAGCTGACCACTGTCCGCCGGCTGAGGGCATCCGCTGTGACATGCAGCTCGCCCAGGATGTGCACTGCAAGCAGCCAAACACCATGACGAACCGTACACTCCCAGATCTGGATAGACAGGTCCACGAGAGGGGGAGACTTGGTGCCCCCTTGCTTGTTGATGTAATACATCGACACCACATTGTCCGTGAGGATACGGACCACTTTGTTGGCAATGATCGGTCTGAACGCCCTGAGTGCTAGGAAGATCGCCAGAAGCTCCAGATGATTTATGTGGAGGAGCTTGTCCTGAGGCGACCAAAGATCCGAGACCTGAAGAAGATCCAACGTCGCACCCCACCCCAGAAGGGAGGAGTCCGTCGTGACCGTCACCATAGGGGCTGGCTCCTGAAAACCCGCCCCCACCGACAGATTGCTGAGAGACGACCACCACTCCAGGTCCGCTCTCATGGAAGCCGGAATCAGTATCAACTTGGACTCCGGATCCACAGCCTGACTCCAAGAACTCCGAAGAGCCATCTGAGTCCGCCTCATCTTGAGACGAGCAAGAGGAAGAGCCAACATGCACGAGGCCATGAGGCCCAGATGCCTCTGGAACCACCAGACCGACATGCTCTCCGACTGCGCAAACATCTGACACATGGCCAACAGATCTGCCATTCTGTCCCCGGTCAGGTACTCTCTGCAGTCGATCGTGTTCCAGCAAAAACCCATGAAAATCAAGTCCTGAGAGACCGTCATGGAACATTTCTGCCAGTTCACCGACAGCCCGAGATGGAACATGAGCTGGAGGAGAGACTGAAGATTGCAGGCGGCTTTCAACGGGTAAGGGCTGCGTAAAAGCCAGTAGTTCAAATACGGATACACATGGATACCCTGCAGACGAAGATAGGCCGCGATCACCGACATCTTCTTCGTGAAGACACGCAGTGCCAAGAAGAGGCCAAAAGGAAGCACTTGAAACTGGAAGTGCTCTTCTCCCACAGAGAAACAGAGATATCTCCTGTGTGGATTCCAGATCAGAATATGCATGTACGCATCCTGAAGGTCCACCACGCTGAGCCAATTGCCCATCTGCAAGGAGGACCGTATCTGGCCGGGCGTGATCATCTTGAATTTCTCTTGGGGTAGGAAAAGATTGAAATGGGAAAGGTCTAGGATGGTGCGCAGGCCAGCCTGGTTGGATTTGGGCACTGTAAACAGTCGGGAGTAGAAGCCCTCCCCTCGTTCCCCAAGGAGAACAGGTTCCACAGCTCTGAGGTCCAGAAGCTTCTGAACCTCGGCTTTTAGGGAGGATGACCCCGATTGCTGGAAAGGAGGGTTGAAGGGTGGGGTAGGGGATAAGGGTAAGCGGAAGCCTGCCCGAGCAAATGACAAGACCCACCTGTCGTCGGTGATGGTCTGCCACGCCTCCCAATGAGACAATGCATCCTCCCACCGGGGTCTCATGTGAGTGCCGAGAACCCTCATTTGGCAGGCTTTTCAGTGGTGTTACCACCTGAGGAGGAGGCAGAGGAGCGGGAGAAAAACCGAGTCTGTTGCTACTTCCTGCGGGAATTACCCAAAGGGGTATCCACTCTGCAGGATTTCCGGTCTAGAAACCCCCTGAAACCAGAGGAGGGCTGGCTTTGCGACAACAGTCTCTGGGTCCTAAAAGGAGTTTTAACCAGGACGGAAAAGGACTTATCTGTCTGGGTGCTGTCCTTCGTTTTGGTGAGCACCACATCCGTTGTGGAATGGAAAAGCTCCTTACCGTCAAACGGCAAGTCAAACACCTTGTCCTGGACCTCCTTTGAGAACTTCGTGGCATGCAACCACGCCTGTCGAGAGGTATAAACTCCCAGCATAAGGCCCCCGAGCCGAAGTGTCTACGTGATGAGCCGTTGCCTCAAGCAGATCCTGGGCCAAGACCCTGGCATCGGATAAACCCGTCTTAAAGTCTTCCAGCTTCTCGACCGGAATGAACTCCTCAAACTCAGACAGACCTTTCCACATCTTCATATTCGCCCCCGCTAACACCAGTTCTGCATTAGCCTGCCGGAGCTGCAAGGCTGAGTTAGCAAAAATCTTCCTCCCAAGGGAGTCGAGGAGCTTGTCCTCCTTCCCCAGGACCTGAGTAGCCATCGTAGAAGAGGATGCTGCAGGCCTGGACTGTAACGTGGTCGCAGCCACCACCGTGGAGGAGGGGGGCAGACCAGATGATAGGGCCACCTCTTCCGAAGAATGTAGCCTGTATCGCGCATCAATTTTCTTACTGACGAAAAGTCCAGAGTGTGGACCTCGGCCAAAACGTCCTTCTGCAAGAACAGGCTGGTATGCTCCGAAGGGGACAGGGTGAATGCCCCCGAAAGCACACCCTCCTGCGGAACGGGTGCCTCAGCACTGGAACATGCAATAGCCACATCATGTCCAGTACCCGGTCATGAAAAGCTCTAATAGAGGGGGGCTAGTTTTCGCTGTCCAGATCGCCCTGCGCATCATCCGACAGTTCAGGATCCTGCTGAACCATGTAAGGCACCGCCTTGTCCACGGGGGACAACGGAGGCAAGGGCGGAACGGTCGGGGGAGGCACCGTAGGCAAGGGCGGCGCTGGCGGAACCACCGGAGGCGCAGGTGGGCATATTGCCCTAAAAAGACCCTTGAAATACTCTCTCATGGGGTCGGTACGCATGAGCGTCTGAAATTTGCAGAGAAAGGCGTCCTCCAGAGACGGTTTTGGAGCTGCCGGAGGGGGCCTCTCATGAGGAGGATAATTCCAGGGATGCAGAGAGGAGGGTTGCCACACATGCCCATCCCCCGAAGTGTCCACAAAAATCAAGGGTGCCGAACCCACAGGCAATGAGACATTGTGCGGAAGGGGCATCCGAGCGTTCCAGTCGTAAACTGGACGAAAAGGATGCGCACAAAGAATTTTATGTTCACCCGCAGAACCAACTCCTACACCTGAGGCCGATGGTGTAGTTGTAGGTGAAGCGCCCAAAACGGCTGCCGTGGTCGTGGCGTGAACGTCCGCCATTTTGCCATCATCTGAGGGGAACTGCGGCACGTGTGAAAGTGAGGATGGGGTCCCCGTCGGTGGGTCAGGGGTCTTAATTTTAGCCTTTACATAAGGAACCTAAGCTGAGCCGATACTATGAGGCCTGGAATGTTTCTACTACATACCAATAGCCAAACTAGCCTTCACAGGAAGTACTTGGCCACTGCCGGTAAAGGAGGAACTTTCACTCCTTGCCCCCTCAACAGTTCTGGCGTCGCCACAAGAGCGGGAACAGTGAGAAACAACTTTCACCGATAAGGCCTTGTCGGGCCTCTCAGAAATGTTGGTTTCTTTAGCCTATGTACGAGGGACCTCGGACCCAGGTCCGGTAACAGACATACTAGCGCGGGCCTCGAACATCCGTTCGGTAACACCAAGCCCAACCAAATCCTCGGGGTGCACCCCGGTACTTTTGAGGGAAGCCGATAAAGATGCCTCAGAGCGAGCTCCGCTACCCCACGACTCAGTAGAACTGGGTCTACAAGCAGCCCCCACAGGAGGGATCTTGGAGCGTACTCCGGTATCCACGGGCCCCTTACGAAGACCCTCAGAGAAAACTCCTGTACAATTATTAGGCCCAGAAGGCACCTCGGGGCAATCCCCGGTGTTAGAGCGGTCGACGCTCCTCCCGGCCCGGGAAGAGCCCGGAAAGGTGTCTCCTGGCCGTGGTGCTCTGAAAAGTAAAGAATTTACCAGGCGTTTCTTCTTTTCGTCGATGAAAGATTGAAAATGCGAAGGAGGAGTACGTCGAAACACCTCCTCCCACCGCTCCAACCGACGTTGAAGTGCCCGGACCGAAAGGGAATCGCAATAAAAACAGGAGTCCCAACGGTGGTCCGGACCCAAACACTCTAAACAAAGAGGATGGGGATCTGCCCTCGCGAAGGGTCGGTGACACGATGAACAATCTGTAAAGTCTAGTTTGAACGACATAGACAGACTAGTACACAATCACTATCTAGAGCCAGCGAGGAGGAAAAAAAGGGAAGAAGATCTTCCGCGGATGCAAGTGCGTACAGTCCCGAACAAGCGGAGAAAAGGACAGATGGGTGATGCGCGGGGCGGAGCCGAGATGGGCGGGGCTACGGCCGCATGCTGGGCACCACGTAGAAAGAGAGGAAGGACTAACATTTTTGCAAAATTTTGGATGCTTTTACAAAGTGCTCCGGTCCCGTCCCACATGACGGAGGAGTATCCCATAAGTATGGAGGAAAGGGGACAAGATTTAGGAGTAAGCGCTTTTACAGAACAAATGGATGGGTGGTGGATTTTCCTCAAACTCGATGATAAAAGCATTGAGTATGTAAGACAAAGGGAAGATCAAGACGAGCAAGATAAAAAAGATAAAGAAAGAGAGGAACGATTGAAAGACAAAGGAGCGAAAAAGAAAGATAGGCAAAGACGAGAGCAGTTATATCAAGAGGAGCAGTCAAGAAAACAAGAGAGCAGAACAGCAATGAAAACAAGATAACAGACAGAGAGCGATCAATGAGCAGGAAAGTCTAGAACGAAAAATAATAGAAGAGGAGGAAGAGAATTTAAGGCATAAGAAAATAAAGAGGCAAAAGGATGAGGAGATACGCAGAGCAAATGAGAGAAGGGATATCAAGAAAACATAAGAAGACAGAGGGGGTCATTCAGAGTTTGGAGGCAGCCATGGTGCTACTAACACCATGGCTGCCTCCAAACTCGGGTCCGGGTAGTCAGAATGGGGACTTAACGGGACATTCCGACCTATGCGGACCTATGCCCCCGTAGGGCTCAATGGGAATGGGGAAGGAGCTAATAACGGGCCGTTATTAGCTCCATGGTCCCTTAACGGGTCCCACTAACGGCGGCTGGTAAAACCAGCCAGCTCTAGTGGGACCCGCTAACGGGCCTCGGAATGCAGCGGTAGGGGGTTAATGGCACTGGCATCCTTACTGGTGGCGGCAACCCCCTATCGCCATACTCAGAATGACCCCCAGAGTCAGAGAGGAAGCAAGTAAACTAAGAGAATTTGACGATGATATGCAACATAAAAGAGTAAATCTAGAAGACGAGTTTGACTCTAGGAGCATTGGGGAAGCGATCGATAAAGTATATCATGACATGAAAGCCCTCAAAGAATTAAAGGGGAAGGAAAAAAATGATCGACTCAAGAGCACTCAGTTGTATGACACAGAGGGAACCTCGTGTAGTATGAGGCAAAAGGAGTTGTCTCTAGATAGACTGACCCTAAATAGAGATGACGAGGAGAGAAGTTGCATGAGTTGGGGACAAGAAATGTTGGACTAAGACAGAGATACCATCCATGGGGAACAGAAAGGGAACGTATGTGGTCCTGAGGGATGTTTTTCAATGGAGAAAGAAGTCAGGTGGTCAAATTTAAACACACCTGTAACTATGGTGTCAGAACCATTGACACAGTCAGACCAACCTACAGGGCAACTCCATGGTGAGAGGGGGCAGTCGCTGCCTTATGTGAGCAGATTAAGATCGCTACCAGGAAGAAGGCAATGTGGGAATATTGTCCCTGTGGTAGACAGACAAATAATGAAAGATGAGAATGAGTTTGGGGCTTCGCAGTTTCCCTTATTGGAAAAGGGAGGGGCCAGACTGCAGTACATACTATTTCCCCAGATGGACAAGGATAATTTAAGGTGTAAACTCCAGAGTTTAACTTCTGGCGCTGTGAAATGGATACATGAGTTCGAAAAAAAGACGGGAGGAACATGTTAGCTATAGGCGACATTAAGGGTCTCCTGATTGCAATACTTGGTGAGAGAGCTGATGACTTGTGGACAGGGGCAGGATATGCTGGTGTTACTACAGTTAACACTGCTCACAATGGAACACCATTCAATAACGGTAGGGCAGCAGTCTGGAAAGCGCTTAGAGTACTGTATCCAGACACATTTGATATGGGAGCTATAATGACAAAAAAGATGAAGGACGGAGATGATCTCCTTGTTTACATTCAGAATTTTCAAGAGCAGTGGAGCTTGGAGACGCACGAATCTTGGGGAAAATCTATTCCTGTGTTCTATCATATATTGTGCCAAGGCCTGTCTGACCCTGTACAGAAGCAGCTCAAGAAGTTAGTGGGTATGGAGGCCAAACCGTGGTCGGAGATTCAGATGACCACCATTGCGCATTACTGGAGACTCTTGCAGGAAAAGAATCACAAAAAAAGATGATGTTAGGAAAAGTGAAGAGGCAAGATTAGTACAGACGAAACTATCTAAATATGCCATTGAAGGGGCAATGTTGACTAGTGTAGACGGATCGAATTCACAGCAGATTGCAAATATGCCACAGGTGAATAACCAAAGGCAGTTTGATCAGAGGAATTATGGGTTTACTCCACGAGGAAAGGGTGGATTGAGGAAGAGGTTTTCAAATTAATCAAGGGAATTGGCAGAATAGTCAGGGAAGCTTCCAGAATAATCAAGGTGGGTTTCAAAATATGCAGAATGACGGTCAAAACATGCAGGATGGGCAGATTAGGAGGCCACCTACATGTTGGACATCCGGTATGACAGGGCATTTTGCTTGGATGTGTAGAAGTCAAGGGTTTGTGCAACACGGGCAGTTTTTAAGAGGGGGGACTTCAAACCCGCCTGTGTATCCACAGCAGAGTGGTGATGGGTTTGCACAGAATCAAACGATGCAGCAGCAGCAAGCGCCAAGAGTGCAGCAAGGCTTGCAGACACAGCAGGTAGCAGTGGCTGCGCCACAAGCACAGTCACAGCTGTCACCTATGCAGATTCAGCAGAGCACAAGTACAGGACAGCTTATTACTCCTAGAATAGGGAGTGTCTCTGTCGATGGAGGGAATCCTTTTACAGATATTGGAATGAGGCTGTCCTATAATAGGACAGCTCACTGGGAGACTTCATGTGTTCAGTAATATCTGTGAGGCCGAATCCTCACGAGGAACGAGGGTAGACGTCAATATAGGAGGCAAACATTTTTCATTTTAGTAGACACGAGGGCAACACGCTCATGTATACAAGAGGGAACGTTTTCAATGTCTGGCAATGCCATGAATACTCAAGGTTTTTGAGGCGCTACAAGTAGAGTTTCTTTCACTGAAGAATTATCAGTCTCCATAGGAGAATGTGACATGAAGGTGCCTATGCTATAGACACCTGTCAATATATTGGGTCGAGATTTGATGACAAAGTGAAATATGACATTCTCGTTTACCGATGAAGGCATAGTATGTTCAACACCAGGAATGCATTATTTAAACGTGAGTGAATTTATTATGGCATTTTCAGGAGAGATAGCCATGAGGGCCATACCGTTAGAGCCAGAGGTTTTCCATTATCGAGTACGTATTCTATTGACATGGCTGCCAGGCCTATTAGGCAGAACAATGAGAATACCTGATGAATTTCTGTTTATGTCAAAGATACCTATGCGTGAAGAAGAGGGACACGTTTTTCCCTTAGAGTTACAAGCAACCATAGTGTGAGGTGAAATGGCTTTGCTTAATGGAAATGATGACAAAAGTAGACGATGGTGTGCAATAATTGCCACCGGGAAAGGTTACAGATTAACTGACGTCACTGATGATAATCTATTTGGAGATCATCCATCTGATGACAAAGTGATATTTGACATGAGTATTACTTATTGGGTGAGAGCAATCAAACGAGAGGTGACTCAGAAAATGATGTTAGCACAACAACGTCCTGAGTATTTTGATGAAGACATGGCAAAAGTGCCAGCTTCATTGTGGACTACAGGTCCCTATGACGTAGGCCTGTTGAAGGGGGTCAGAGAAGTGAAGATTAAATTGAAACCACAAGTAATTTTTCCTCAAGCACGACAGTATCCCGTGTCTCGAGAGGCAGATGGGGGTATTTTTAAGACGATTTCCACCATGATGGTGCAGGTTATCTTAGTGAAGTCAGAGTCACTATGTAATACCGCAGTGTACCCTATCAAAAAATCTAAGTAGGGGGTCTTGGAGACTAATTCAAGATTTAAGGCTGACAAACCAGATTGAAGAGGCCAAGTTCCCTCTAGTTCCTAATCGGCTACAATCTTATGTAATATACCTGTTGGAGCACGATATTTCACTGTGATTGATTTGAAAAATGCATTTTTCTCAATCCCATTGCACAAAGACTCGCAGGATCTGACGTCATTTACGTTCAGACAGACTAAGTTAAAAAGTACGAGATTACCTCAAGGGTATTGTGAGTCTCCAGCGATTTTCAATAGAGTCCTGCAGATGGACTTGAGCAATATTGCTTTAGAAAGTGTTGTATTTCAAAACCTAGATGACATTCTAGTATGCAGCACATCAGAAGAAGAGTGCAGATGCGATTCTGTTCAGTTGATGATTACACTTGCTGACAAAGGATATAAGGTTGACAAAGAGAAGTTACAGTATTGACAACAAGAAGTGTTGTACATAGGCCAATTGATTTCATATGAAGAAAATAAGGTTACTCCTGAGAGAGCTGTGGCTATTCTGAAAACCACAAAGCCACACACGATAAAACACATGCAAAGATTTCTGGGATTATGTAATTATGTCAGAGCATGGGTCTTTGACTATAGCTCATATATATGGACTTTATTGCAGGCTTTAAAGAAAATACAGGTGACACAGGAAAAAATAGTGTGGACTGAGGAAATGGGAGGAGCATTTGACAAGTTGAAAAAAGCAATTTACACAGCTCAAGTTTTAGGGATTCCTAATTATGCTGACGAATTCTTTTTATTGTTGCATACAGATGGCACTGTTATAAAAGCAGTCCTTACGGAGAGAAATACATTGGGGTAAAAGCCCCTTGCGTATTACAGTGGGATCTTTGACCCAGTAATGAGAGGTCCCTTTCAATGTGAAAAGTCGCTGGCAGCCGCCGCGTTCGTGATAGAGAAAGCTGCAAGCATAGTGATGGGATGCTCTATGACGTTGTTTGTTGAGCACGCACTATTTGTCATTTTAGAGAAACCAAAAGGCACATTGACTTCTCAAAGGTTTTCTGCCTACGAGGTAGTTATATCAAATCCAGCGATCAAAATAGTTCAATGCAGAATAGTGATCCCTGCCATGTTTATAGCTGAACCAAATGGAAGAGCATGAGCATGCGCATGATTGCTCAAATTATGAAGAGTTCTATGACGAAATCCCTAGGATAAAAGAAAATGCCTTTAAAGGTGGAGAAATTGTTTTTATTGACAGTTCTTCAAGGATCGATCAAAATGATGGACATAGATATACGGGTGCAGCTGTGGTAAAACACCCAGCCAATGGGAGGTTTCGGACATTGGTTAAGTGCACGACTCCTGTCTCACTATTCAGCACAGGCTGTGAAGTTAGGTGCGCTAATAATCGTGCTCGAGAATCATGCAGACCAGGAAGTAACAGTGTACAGCAACTCCACCTACATGACGACAACGGTGCACGCAGGGTTAGCACTTTGGAAAAGGAGGGGCTACCTCTGAGCGGATGGCACGCCAGTGCAGCACGCTGACTTATTGGCCAGGCTTATTATGGCACTGCAACTCCCAGTGGCCATCGCGGTCATTAAATGCGCAGCTCATACTAAAAGGGCAGATTTTATCTCACATGGAAACCAAGCAGCAGACGATGAAGCGAAACTCGCTGCATGTTCAGAAAATGTAATGACCTTTGAAACACCTGATGTAAATGAGAAAATGGTTGTGATGATCAATGTGTCTGAAAAATATAGTGATTTATCAAAAACGCAGTTTATGGAAATTCAGGGGGAAGCATCTCAAGATGAGAAGGATTTTTGGATGTGAAGAGGGTGTTCTTTAAAACCCTCTGAAGCACTGTGGTGATAAGACAGCACTGGTAAACCAGTGATGTCTGTAGCCTTATTAAGGGTGGCGCTGGAACAGCTACATTACCCTGTGCGCACAACTAGAGAGAACCTTGCTGCAACTACTGCAGAGGATTGGTTCGTACCAAATTTGTTAGAGCATGTTGCGTTCTATGTAGTGAACTGTATCATGTGTCAAAAATATATAGCTGGGCATACACTGTGCACATTTAGGGGAGTTATTCCGAGACCCATTTGCCCCTTTCAGCATTTGCTTATCGACTATGTCGACATGCTGCAAGGATGTAATGGAATTAGATACATGATTGTTGTAGTTTGTCCCTTTTCACGGTGGATTGAGGCTGGTCCGTGTACACGTCCAGACTCTACCTATGCAGCAACATTTTTAGTATGGAAAGTGTTTCCCAGATGGGGAGTATTTGAAGTAATGAGGTCAGATAATGGCCCACATTTTGTGAATCAAACATTTGAGCAGATCCGCTTGTTGCTTGGTGTAAAGCACACATTTTCTTCGGCCTATAATCCACAAGGAAATGGAATTTGTGAACGCCTCAACGGCTTGCTTAAAGAAAGGATAGCCACGTTGAAGCTTACCTTAAAGAAAGGGTGGCTGCATTGCCTACCACTGGCATTATGTACATTGCGAAACCAACCAGGTTCGTACAACCATCTTACCCCCCATGAGATAGTGACAGGGAGACGGATAAGGGCAACCCTCATGCCTTCATCCAGAGTTTGAAGTGATGCTCAGCCTACTGCAGAATTGTTAGGAATGGTGCTATGTGAGTACCTTATGTGTATGACTTCAAGTTTCTCTGTCATTTCAGGTCAGCTATGGGGAAAAGGGTGTGCGGCAGTACATAACACTGGAGGAAATGCTTCAACAAGTAGTGTTCAAAAACTTTGTGTACACCAACTATTCCCTGGAGATGCAGTCCTAATCCGTAACCAGACAAGGAAGAAGTGGGACGAACCCAGCTTCAACGGCCCTTTCTTTGTGGAAGACGTCACACCGTCTGCAATAAGAGTGCAAGGAAGACATGCTTGGACTTTCTTAGGCGACGTAAGACTTTATACTGGAGAAACCCCTCTGCCAACACCCCCTACAGAAGCAAGCATTGGGGAAGAACCTCAGCAAATACAGACAAGGTCTATGACGAGGAAGAAGGATGCAGAGGCTGTTGAATAAAAGAAAAGATTTTACTGGACTATGGCTTGGTTCGGAACACTCTTTCAGCCATCTCTGAAAGGGTTAAGGGAAGCTAATGCGAACACTCTGTGCTGTCATTTCAGGGTGAAACAAAATCGCTTGTTCTTAAAGCCACAGGAGCTTGTTAAACATTGGATTGAGGCATGCTTTAAGCATGATAAGAAAAGAAATATGCCATATTCTGATCGTGGTTTCGACAATTGGAAAAGAGTACAGTATCCTGATTCATTTCACACTGAGTTTCTGTTTGGATTTGCATATGGTGATTCCCAATGACAACGTTCCAAGGATCATATTTTAAATGTTTCTCTTCATTTTGCGCACGTATCCAGCTATTGTGGGGAGAACTTCTAATATTTGTGTTTTTCTGCAAGATCCTAAAAACGGTCCCATTGTAAGGAGACTACTTGCAGCAATCATCGAGCAAGTTTTGCATTTACCCGAGTACAATGGGGAGAGCACAAATGCCCCTATCAACTGATGCCACACACAGACAAGGCAGCATGGTGTTTGTTTCGGCTAATTAAAGAGTACCTGCATCTTGTTGGAAGACACACAGATGCTCTCACCTTTTTAAGGGATCCTAGAAACACTGCACATTTGAATGTAATCTTGGAAGGCATTATAATCCAAGTGAGCATATATTATGAGCAAACCCAGTGGTCGGTGTGAAACTTTCTTTCAAGGGACAGATCGAGAGATTGCTGGTCGAGACAGAACTTTTTGTTTTATAATGAAAGGAGTTCATCATGTCGTCTGACTAAAGCAGGTTTGAGGAGTGGACTGGGAGCTAGTGTATGTCATTGAACTTGTCTAGACATACTGAGAATGTTTTTCTTCTTGCTGGAAAGGCATCCACATTTCGTCTGCTTAAAGACTGGTTCCAGGGAGACATCAAGAGTTTGTTCCTATCATCCAGAAAGCAAGACAGCAGATCGAGGACGAAATTGCTGAGTAAGACAGCAGCTTCCAGAAGCAGTACATAATGCTGATGTATTAAAGATTACTTTTTTCTTCCTTAGGCAATAAAGATGGGTAGTATCAACAGTAATATAATAATGCCAGATGCAGAGAGACGTCCACGTTGTCCACAAAGTAGATGCTGTAAATTGACATACCTTTGTGTTATTTATGCTTGCATTGTGTTTATAATCATATTGCTTTCACTGACAGTACAGACATCATACTACCTTGATGTACATGGAGCTAGGACTCCTGTGAATCTTCTTAAGCAGAAGGAAGGTGTAATCGTCACAACTACTAGGCAGCCAAGACCCTATGTAGTTATTCCTGTCCCAAAGAAAGACAAATTGCCTGCACTTGAGATAAGTGTCATTAATAATCGTTCACAAGCAAAAAGTGTTGTAGAAATTCTGTTTGGACACAAGAAACAAGCTTGGCAAGACAGGCAAGACAAGAGTTTGTTAGACGATGAGCCTATATAGGTAATGCATGCAAACACGCCTGTTCCTGTAATAAATGACCCAAAGAAGATCCCTAGAAGACAGACACACATGGAGATTTTGAGAGACATTTTCACGCCTAAATGGTATGTTGAGAGGATGAAACTTGCTAAACATTCTCCTACTCAGGGAGCTCTGATAGATGTTCCTGTAATTGATCCAGTCAAAAGGAGCTATGCTAACACACTTCATGACATGATTATGGAAGGTCACATAAGAAGAATGAGAACTAAAAGAAGCACTCAAGAAGATAATTTTGACTGAAATGATTACCTGGACAGTACAGCTCACTTGGGAAATAACATATGGTATAAGCATATGAAAGAAGTAGGAAGAAGACGTAAAAGGAGGAATGCTTCGTATGTGCACTCCTGCCATACAGTATGGGGAAATCTAAGATCTCTATAGCCTTAAAATGGATGTTCTGACTGCAAACTGTTTATTACATCTAGCATTCTGTAGCATGAGAGGCGAGTTCATGGGTCCAACAACCTACCTCAAATGGGCAACTGAATGGATAGATCCAGATAAAGATGACTATGTCCAACATATAAAGACAAGAAACAGAACCCATACTAAGAATCATGTGATCAGATACGAAACCAAAAACCTGGGGTAAAAGGAGCTGGAATCAGATGGGATGTAAATAAAAAACTGGAAGTTCCAGGAAAGAGTGCAGAAGATATTTTTCGATGGAAGAACAGAGGCCAAATGCAGATTTGGGGAACTGTGCTATCACCAGATGGCTGGGAAGAGGGTGTAGTGATCTGCAGAGACTGGGTGATAATGGGTCACTACCAACCAACTATTGAGAATGCACAGATTTTGTGTAAGCCTCTATGGTCAAAACTTGCTAAGCTGCTGACATGGGTCGAAGACAGCAGAGGGCCCTTGCAGATAGTGCCTTTGAAGAGTGCAAAGCTGTGTTTCAGAAACAATGGCACAAGAAAAGCTGGAGAGAACCAGAACTGTGGGAGAATATTTGAATCTCCAGGAATGAAAATTGGGACAACAGTGATCATGGATCATTATTGGGCTTGTGGATCCAAGGCATACACAAAGTTACCCAAGGATTGGGGAGGGATATGCACATTGGTAAATGTCCATGTTCCAACACTGGTGATTCCAAAGAGTGATCTAAGCCTCGACAGTTTTCCAAAAGCAGATGCTCACCTGAGGAAGAAGAGATCTGTGGAGCTGATAAAGAGGATGAAGAGAGAGAACTATTTCTCAGCTAAGTCAATAGACGTTTTCGACTCTATTCCTTATGAAAACAGGCTGTTCAGCCAGACCTTGTCAGTGTTCACGTTGATCTTCATGCAGAGAATCCAGGTTGGAGCAAATACCAAGTGGCTACAGATCACCAGGTGGGAATTGCTGCAGACAATTAACACAACTATAAAGGGATTCAATGCTATCAGAGAAGAGATGAGAGCCATAAAACCGATGACTTTTCATAACAGATACTTCCTGGACATGATTACTGCAATGGATGGAGGTGTTTGTGCAAAAATCTGAGAATCATGTTGCACATTTATACCTTCTCATGCTGACGAGAATGGTACCTTGACAGAAGGCATAGACATGTTGACGAAGCTCCATAGTCAGATGATAGATGAAGTAGAAGACATTGCTGATGACAGCTGGTTTGGAACACTCTTCTCTTGGGTTCCACAATGGATAGCAGATATGTTCACGTTTCTTGGAGCCCTGATCGTGTTGGTGTTGTTTGGATTTTTGTGTGATCAAGAAAATAATCTCACAGAGAGGAGAGTGTAGAGGAGGAGCCAAGTACCCCCACCTCAACTGTTCCGCCCCTTTTACCTGTGTGCTGGAAACCAGAGTATGTGACATACACAGAACAGTTGAATCAACAAAGGGCAGAGTATGGACTCTGTCCAGTACCAGTGAAAGTACCAATACCTAAGAGAATATGGGAGGCAAGTTACCCATTGAGAAAACCATACCTGCATACAAGCCGTGATACCTTCGGGTCTGGGCGAGTAACACATGTAATAAATAAAAATAAATAATAATAAGAAAATATGATGACCATTTGAATGAAATCCCTGAAGAAGCAGAGCCAATAAACGGCAAGGATGAATGGTAAAGACGCCAACCATCACCAGTACACGTCATGCAGAGTTGAGATGGCATACATTGAAGAGATACCGAAACCAGAGAATGCAGATATTTTATAAGGTATCAAGAAAGTATCAAGGATAAGTGACATCTTGGAATCAAGGTGAAGAAGCTTATGCCACAGAAACAGATGAAGACATTGGCCCTCATTACGACCCTGGCGGAAAGTGACTGACCGGACCTCCACAGCGTAAATAGCGTTTCCGCCATTGCACGAAGGAGCAAATTGCGGCCCATTCCGACCCATCGGGCACGAGCACCACGGCATGGCGGAAGTGCAAAGTCCGCGATGGCGGAAATGACCCCAAAACGGCCCACACCGCCGCCGTACGGCGCCCTAGGTGCAGTACCGCCACCCATCACAGCGGGCACCGCAGAGTGCGCCTACCGGAAAGTACGGTGACCGGAAATATACGGAAACGGAAGTTAAAACATGGTCCCGGAACGGGAAACATCCCGCCGTGCACCTATAAAACCACCAAAACCACACAACCACTAAAAACACTACCCCGAGACACACCCCAACCCGTCATCCACCCTAGCGAAACCAAGAAAAATGGGAAAAGTAGCGAAGAAAGCGTGCGACCGCAAGCGGCAGGTCCACTTCTCCCGTGAGGAACTCACCGTGCTAACAGAGACCCTCCAGGAGAATGCCGCCGCCGTCTTCTCCACGCAAATGACCAGGACGGCACTTGCCAACAAGAAGGCCATATGGGCTCTGGTGGCACAGCGGGTAAGCGCGGTGGGGACCGCACCCCGCAACCCACAGCAATGCAGGAAGCGGTGGGACGACCTGCGGATACGCGTCCGCAGCATACTCTCTGCCAACCGCAACATTGCCACAGCCACCGGGGGAGGTCCTGAATCACCCATCAAGTTGACCCCCTGGGAAGAAATCTGTGCCTCCACCATCGGAATGGAGAGCATAGAGGGAGTCGGAGGGATGGAGAAAGGAGTGCAGACATCAGAAGAATCAGGTAGGTGGCCCAGATAAAACAATGCTAAATCCACAATGTCCAATCATGTGAAGTACCATGTGTCCACATAGTGCAACAGAAACACATGTCCAGGAGAACGTCCACACACATCGCCCTGATAGTGCACCTTAAAACCACAATAAATACATAAATAATTAAAAACCCCTAAAACACCCACCACACGTCCAGCAGGCACACCCTAACTGCAGGCTGCCAAACAACTGCACCCTCACCCCACACACAAATAAAAGCACCTCCAAGGCACCGACCCAAATCACCCTCATGTACCACCCCAATGCATGTGATACAATGCCATTCCAATACCCACAGACCCATTAATAACCCTCGCCCTCCTTTACTCCACCACAGGCTCCGATCCAAACGACGAGCATCAGGACACCCCTACCAGCACACCTGCAAAGAGGGCCAAGACCAACGGCCAAAGACCCTCCACCTCAGCTGCACGCATCAAGACACGGCAGCAGCACAAATCAGGTGGCAGCACAGAGGGGGGAACATCAACAGGCACCCCAGCAGCCAGCATGCCCACAACACCACCACCACAGGTCCCCCCAACGGATGCCACAGAAGGCACTGCCTCTGGTGGCAGCAGCACCATAGGTGACACCCCATTGATGGCAGCATGCTCCGACACAGAAGACGGGGATGTCGAAGTCAGATCCATCCATGACCTGTCCCATTCCCCCTGTCTGTCCCATCCCGTACAACATGAGGATACCACGCAGGAGCACCCACAAGACGACGACTGGCCATCCCCCCCAAGCCCTGTGGCAAGGCAACATGATGTCAACAGCCCCTCTGTGACACCCCCGCAAATGGCCATGGCCCAGCAGAGGCAACAGTCCCTCGACCAGTTAATCGTGCAACAGCAGCAACTGGCCACGCTCCTCAAGGACCATGCCGATGAATGTGGGGGCACTAAGGCAGACATAGAAACATCAACTGAGACACTCAGGGCACAAATGGAGAGTAGCACCGAGAGCCTGAGAGTCCAAATGGAGAGTAGCACCGAGAGCCTGAGAGTCCAAATGGAGAGAAGCACCGAGAGCCTGAGGGGGGAACTGCATGCGACGTCCAAAGACGTATGTGCCGAACTTGCCGCAGTGCGCCGTGTGCTCACTGAGCTCTCACAAACCCTTAGGGACATGCATGGACGTGAGCAGGCAGAGACGTCATCCGTTGCAAGTTCCGTCCAGGGCAGCCCCCAACGTAGATCTGGGAGGAACCTGCGCTCCACAGGCAGGGGTGCCCCTGATACCCGCAGAGGGGGCTTGCAATAGCGACAGCCCACTGACAATGAGCTTCTTTGGACACTGGTGTTCGGGGGGGAGGTAGGAGGGTGGAGGGGGTGTGTTGGGCTCACTTGGGTGGCGGGTCGATAGGGTGTTCAACATGATATCACATATGCCATAAACAGTGCACGATCAACCAATGAGATGTGTGGACAATGATCTTTGTGTACTAGGCCATCATAGGCGTACAGTCCATATTGTGCATGTACCAGACACACACAGTGCCACGAGTCCCGTGTCCATGTATCAGCCACCAGGCGTGAGTGCTAGAAGCATGCATCAATGAGATGCTGACGAATGTCACGGCCCTCCGGTGCCTCGCAGACTCCTTGAGGTGCTGCCACATCCCCACCCTCATCATGACCATCATCAGGTGCTTGCAGTTCAGCGTCAGGGGGCATGGGCACATTTCTACGTACGCACATGTTGTGGAGCATGACACATGCCATGACCATCTTTGCAACCTTCTCATGGCGGTACAGGAGTGCCCCGCCAGACCTGCTGAGGCAGCGGAAACGAGTCTTCAGTAGGCCGAATGCCTGTTCAATGACTACACGGGTACGTGAGTGGGCATGGTTGTAGTCCTCCTCATGCTGGTCCCGTGGGTTCCGGACTGGTGTGAGGAGCCATCTCTTCAGTGGATACCCAGCATCACCTGTATGTGGACGAGAAACGTATGATGTGGAATGCCATTGCTACGTACGCACCCCCCCCCCTTCCTGGCATTTCATTGCCGCATCACATACCCCACATCATCATGCATGAAATGAGACTCACCGAGTAGCCAGGATCTGTTCCCTGCGTGTCGCTCCATGTAGCGTGGTATAGTAGAGTTCCTCAAGACCATAGAATCATGGGTTGATCCAGGGAATCTGGCACAACAATGTGTAATGATCCTGTTGGAGTCACACACCATTTGTACATTCAGGGAATGAAATTGTTTTCGGTTGCGGTACTGGGCCTCCATGGCATGTGGAACGACCAGTTCCACATGGGTGCAGTCGATGGCACCAATGCAACCCGGTATGCCGGCAAGTGCATGGAATCCCACTTTTGTGTTGGTAATTTCCTGCTCCGAGCGTGGTAGAGAGATGTAGTCGTCTGCGTGCTGCAGGAGGGCATCGAGCACTTGCAATAGTGTCCGTGAGAACAGTGGCTGTGAAATGCCATGCAACTGTCCGACTGTGTGCTGGTAGGTGCCTGTGGCCAGGAAGTGGAGTACAGACACCACCTTCAGTAGGGGTGGGATGGCGGTTGGGCTATCTATCATGCTGACAAGGTCAGCCTGTGTCATGTCCACGATGGCGGCTATGGTGTCCCGGTCCAAACGGTAGAGGGTGTGGATCTGCTCATCAGTGAGGTTGAACGGATGTGCTCGGAGGCGTGGGATTGCGGGCTGCCTGCGTGGTGGTAGTGGCTGTGCTGGCGGCCCTTGCTGGCCCTGCCTTGGCCTCCTCCTCCTCCTGCGTCTCCTCCGTGCGGCCGGTTGTAGTTGGTGTTCGTCTTCTTCTTGGAGTTGGAGTACTTGCAGTGCTATCAGGTCCCCCAGGGCCAACATCGCGAGTCCTGCCGGTAGCATTTCGGAGTCGGTGTGGTTGTGGGAGGAGACTGGGTGTGCAATTTATGTGTTTTCAGGCTGTATGGCCTCCACCTGTGGTGATTCATTCCACCTGTGCAAGCTGCTCTCCCATTTGGCCGAGCACGTCCCGCACACAACGCTGCAATTCGAGGAATGGCATCTTGCTCTTGCATTCATGTATTTGTACCCGATGGCCGTGTAACATTTGTTGATATGTACATTCGGCTATGGTCCCATTGTTTCACATACAATCTTTGCAGTCGCGAACAGACTTGTGATGGGTCAGTGGGACGTAGTACTCGAGTAACGGTGGGCCCTCATGCATCACTGTACCGAGTTGCAACGACGGGCGGGGCGTCCCATTCGTGGGTGAAGGCAGTTGCCATTTTCACACACAGCCGCACTCGATGGATTAATTAGTGATTTCAAACGGCCACAGATGCCTTTTCGACGTGATGTTGCAAATGAGGAATTCGAAGGCCGGCGCTTTCGGTTTTCAGCTAGCGCCGGGGAGATGCCCACAGGTCTGACTGCAAATATAACGTTCTTTTGTTCGATGTCCTTGAGACAGGGGCCATGGCGAGGAAGCAATGATTGATATGAATAGTTTTGGATGCGCAATAGTGACGTGGGCGATGAGGCCGGACGTTCCCAAATACATGTAACTTCACAACACTGGAATTACGGGCTGGGGCACTGTGGATTTTGCAGGCTGCATAACGCACAGACTCAATGGAAAGTTCGAATGTTTTGTGAGTAAATATTCAGGCGTTTTTATAACAGGATGAGGGAATGATGAATGGATGCATGGGCAGGTGATTTGATACAGGGTTTGCCATGTACAGGGCTTGTTGGAATCTATCCGCCTCCCCTGCGCTATGTGATGCAGGGCTGCCATAGTGGGACCATCGTCTATCTGGCCTTGTTGAGCCCTCCCTGTCTCGACGCGCCTTCAGACACTTGTGTCCATGCACGTTAACATTCCCATCTGATGGAATCTGTTCTGACAGATGCATGCACAGGTACACTCGTTTGTGATGGTGTTTACACCTCGATATAGATAGTTATGAGTCGCAAGTGGTTTCGGGGTGGTGATGATCCTTTGGAGTGGGCTAGCATGCATATGACTGTGGATTTAGTGTGATCATTGAAGTGAGTTGTTCGAATGTAGTTCTGATGGCCATTCTGTTCTTTTTCTTTTCTTTTGGTTGACAGGTATCTCCTCCCCTTTTGCCACTGCCATCTGTATGCCACTCCTGCAGATGGCGTTTACTCCCGACACCTGCTGCTTCGTGTTAATCAGTGGAGCAGCATTACGATCTTATGGGACGATCGCCAATGGGCCACATGCCCTTACGCAGTACTAGTGGCTCGGAGCAACATTTCGGCCTTTCAGCTGGACTAGTGCCTCCCCATTGGGACGGCCCTGCGGGTCTGTGCGCTTCCATGTTGCCTTTTCGTACGTGAATGTGGCTCTGTGTACCATGATGGAACAGGGCGTCACACAAGTAGTAGCTGGTCATTCCTTGCGGATGCAGCCCACAATGGTGATATGTGTTTTGGAGTTCATGGACTAATGGCTGTATGGGCTTGGTGATTTAGTTGTGCATTACATTTCTATTCTGATATGGGCCGTGTAGCGTTCTTCTTTGCGAGTGATGTGGCATATTCCTATTTGGGGAGCGATGTATTGTGAGGAGATCTGCATTGGGTTCCAGCTTTGGAGTTTAGTCGCGTGGTACTGTGCTGGGCGCGTTTGCCTACGGAGCCCAGTGAGGTCAGGGATGGGGGCTGCCAATGTGACTGTTTGCATGTTGTCATGCTCAGGGGCGGGGGAATGGGTTTTGTGTAACAGATGCCGGTCAGCCAGGTGGACTGGTGGAATGTTGTGATTTTCGGAATATTGCTGGTCACAGGTGCCTGTGTTTGCGTGCGTTTCGGGGGGGGGACTGTGGTCATGTCCATTGGAATGGCTTCTGTATTCGTGCCATCTGTGCCCTGCAGCTCCCATTGGCCCCTCTTGTGTTTCTTTTGTTCGTTGGCATGCATGGGTGACTTGTACATTTCACTGGTTGCATTGTGACTTCATTGCACCTACGGGGAGTTGTACTTTGTGGGCAGGGAGCGGTGTACAGGCACTCAGTGGGGCCGTTTACGGTTGATTCGCGATGCCGTACTTCTCACGATGGCGGATTGGTGCTTTCCGCCATGCTTGATGGCGTTAGGTACATGTCCGCTAGGGTCGGAATTCGCGTACCCTTGCGCCATGGTGGTATTTACGGTTTGGCATGGCGCGCGCGCGCGTACTTGGTGCAGTTAGCGTTGGCGTTCACTACGGTGTCGCTAATGGCTTCGTACTTTGCGGTGACGGGTCATAGTCGCACCGAGCGGTATTCGATGGCGGTATTGCATTTCCGCCATCGTTTTTCGGATTCCGCCAGGGTCGTAATGAGGGCCATTAAGTCATTTTACACGTGTACAGATGCAAATGAAATGCAAGTACAAGAAGTCATCTTGAGGCTAGCTTTATAGTGAATAGATTGCGGCAAGTGCCTATATATATATATGTATGAAGAAATCACAAACATCTAACGGGTTGTAACACTACAAAAAACCAATTGGTCATGTTCATGGACACCCAAGCACTCGTGACTCTGCTAACTTCCACAGAAAAATATACCTTTAATTGTAAAAAACACAGTACATGGAAATATACATTAATATTTCATCACAGGCAAAAGCAACTCGCCTGTGCAAATGGCAACCTGGTGCTCAAAGATTATGCACATTCACCCATCCGGGTGGAAAGAGCCACGCATTCCGCCTGTTCTCGCAGGCTTCATCAGACTAAAATATCCAATAACGCCAAATGCATCAAAGACGTTTAAAATAGACATCTAGAGCGGCAGCCGCCTCACGGACATCACGTGTTTCAATGGTCATGGTATATATATATATGAGATTATGGATAAGTAAAGGATGGATGTTTCCACTAGGCATTATAGCATTGCTGGACAGTAGCAAGAAGGCCTCATTTGTAGTGTGTTGCAGTTAAAAAAGCAAATTGAATTACAAAGTGAATCTCAGCAGACGAGGCTGGACGAGCCAAGAAAAGAAAGCCTTATCAAACTGGAGTGAACTGACATTGGATACAAATCGTGTGAAAGAACAAAACTCCTGTTCAGAAGGCATGGACAAAACAAGGAAGATGTCACAGGTTTATTCAAAAATAGTATTAAATGCACAAAAAGGCTTGATTCCAGGGTCTCCATTCACATGCAAGTATGAAGTTGGACGAACGAGATGGTCACACCTACGCACGAGGGCAGACCGTGGTTTTCACTCCCTAAATTTCTGAGAGCTAAGAACACTCTCAAGAACGAGCTTCAAAGCCTAATTGACAGTGGATGAGGTGTTGATGGATTGATATGATAATTGGTGGGAAGCAATGGTTAAGGCGAGCTCACCAGCACCTGGATGACCAGCCTGCTGGCTGCTAGAAGTAGGTGGAAAAGAACAGACTGAGGTTAGAGTACCAACCAATTGTAGAGGACTGCATATTTAGGGGTCCTATAGTTATGTAAACCAATGGGACATTGTGTATTTAGTGACGTTCGTAGTGGTCATTTTTAGGGGAGGGCTAAGTTGCCCCACCTGATGTTAAGTAACTAATCACATATTCACACTTTTTTAGACTAGTATGGATCGTATACTTAGATGTTCAATCAGAGCCAATCGCCCATACTCATAGGTTTTGTAGTTTTCCACGTAGGATGACGTTAGTACACACGTAGGTTAAACGTCATTGATGACGAGTATTGCTTATAAGATCTCAGTTTTTATTAAGAATGTTTGAGTAAGAGGATCGAGCGATTTCGTTGATGTTTGTTATGCTCCCTGTTTTAGATACTTGATAATAAAACAGTCTTCCTTTTGCCAACCATCTGAGTCGTTGCTATTATTGATGTATGAATAAAGTCTGCATCCCCATCCATCTCCAGGGTAATTGCTACTCATCAAAGGGGCTGGGCTATCCAGTTCACATGAATAAAGGGCCTATAACGAGCCATTTATATTATTATTATAAGCAGCATTTTATGTCTAATTCTTTGCCTACCTGAGTCCAATAAATGATTTTGTGAGGGTCCGGGGGACGTAAGTACAAAGTCTCCCCACGTGGCCAAGAAAAAAGAACAACAATCTGACCGGTGAGATTACTTAAATCCTCCCAAAGATCCACACTCCAGGAAATCCAGGCTGCCCAATTATATGTGGATCAATACATTAACCAAAACCATATCTAGATATATTGAATCCATCCTAAAATCTGTGGTGATGGATGCAAAAAGCTTTGTACAGGACACAACACATTTTCTCCTGAAGATGCATGAGGTAGAAAGTTTATCGCAGAATGCATTTGTCACCAAGGTGGATGTCACCTCACTTTATTTCAATGTTTATTTTTTTTTAATGTATTTATTTTTCCACATGAAGATGGAATAGCTGCATGCCAGAGTTTCACAAAAAACATGACAGCAAGTGTGACAAGTGAGTGGAAAACCACAGTCAGCCAAGGGCAAGAATCCTAGGGAGAATTCCAAAGCTGATTCTAACCCTGGAGGGAACAGCTACAAAGAGGAACGCAATTCCTGTCCCCTCTTGTGCCACACTGTGTTTTTGGAGTCTGCCCCATGTAACACATTCCATGCCTCTTTTACAAGATGTTTGCCAGTATGTATCTTATTCTTCAAAGAAGAAGGCATTCAAACCAGAAAACCAGCACTAAAACTATCAAGGGAAGCCCGAGTTAGTTGGCTACACCCTACAGCTACAGCCAA
The DNA here is from genome assembly GCF_040938575.1 of Ambystoma mexicanum. NCBI lineage: Eukaryota > Metazoa > Chordata > Amphibia > Caudata > Ambystomatidae > Ambystoma > Ambystoma mexicanum. The sequence continues at coordinate 1,161,683,413 of NC_090927.1, read as the reverse complement.
TTCTGAACATTGTCAATAGGCAGATCACCCAGAGTACCAACCCTAGATCACAGCAGCCACACCAGCACCAAAAAAAACAGCTTGCCTATGACCGAACAGGATAAAGAGAGAGAGCCATGGCGTGAAGCCGCAATACCGCCCATAGAGAGAATAGCTGCGTGGTGCTGGCAGCCAGCAACGATGAGGACACACAACTATGGACAAATACCGAAGGCTACCAGGGAGTGAAGAAGGAATAGCCCCCACAACCCCAAACCTTCCACCCATGTGCCAGGAACACAAACTCGAACATCACCCTGCCCAGGCCAGCATGGTGTTTGCTCAGCAGAAGAATTCACGTGGAAGAAGTGGGAGAGGCTTAGCCCCCTTTTTGTAATGTTTCACATGCTATGTCAGGGCAAGACTGGTCAGGGAGATAGAACCAATCACCAGAGTGGGTGGGCTAAAATAGGGGGTCAAAGGAAGCAGGAAGTATCTGGCTATTCGTCTGAGGTCAGAGGAAGTGGAAGAGCAACAGACCAGCAGGATAGAGAGACAAGCAGCAGGTTGTTGAGGTAACCTGTGGGGAAGGTGAGGCATTGTTTACTGAGCGGAAGTGGTACTGTGGTATGAGTTTGAGTGTAAGTGTAGCAATCGTTTGTAAAACATACAGCATAAGAAGTGAATGTGAAGTGCCTTGTACTGAGTGAAGGAGAGTGATTGAATACTAGTGGTGGGGGTGGAGTAGTAGTGGGAGGAGGAAGTAGTAGTGTGCAGCAGGGTGCAATAGTGTGGAGGAGGGGGCAGTGTTGAGGGCTTTGTAGTAGTGTGCAAGAGGGAGTATTACTAGCGCAGAGGAGCTAATAGTAGAGAGGAGGCAAGAGTGATTAGTGACATTTAAGGGTTAAGGTAAGTTAAGATCTAGAAGGAGTGAGTGATATTAGATGGGTCAAAGGGAATAAGAAAGAGAACCAAGCTTGGTGGAGATTGGAGGGGAGAATAGCTGGAAAATAGGAAAGGGGAAACGAGAGATTGACCATAACTGACTATGACCGAGTGTCTGTAAGGACAACCCCCTTGTCCTATAGAACACTGACAATTGGATTAGAAGCAACATTTAGCATTGTAACATTGCCATCCAGAGGTAGAGAGGGCAGGAGCCTCCACCAGCCGCCAGAACCCCTACTGCCACATAGATGTGATTGCAACACACTGCGTTGCTTATTGCCCTTTGAATCCCAAAGGCCCAGACCACTGGGCATCTGCTGCAACGTAGATCTGGTGAGGCCATTGTGTCCTGGACTCACCCGTGTGCCCCTTGCAGTTCGCCTGACCCTGCCCCGTTTCTCTGCTTCCTGATAGCAGAACCATGCCCATATCCATAGTATCTAGCCTGCCTGATCCGAAAATGGTGGGCGCGATGCAGCCCCATAACGAGGCTCGCCCGTATCCTGGCAACCTTCCTGAATGACTATCTGTAACATCCGCTGGTAGGCAGAAGAGCCGGCCACGACAAAGGCCAGATAAAGGGCCTGTTTGCCCCTCAGCTAAGTAGCTTTTCCATCCAGAGGTGGAGGGGGCAGGAGCCCCCACCGGCCTCCGGAAGCCCTACTGCCACGTAGATTTGATTACAACACGCTGTGTTGCTTATTGCCCTTCGAATCCCAAAGGCCCGGACCACTGGGCATCTGCTGCAACGTAGTTCTGGTGAGGCCATTGTGTCCTGGACTCACCCGTGTGCCTTCCAGTTCGCCTGACTCCCTCACCGTTTCTCTGCTTCCTGAGAGCAGAACCGTGCCCATATCCATATTATCTAGCCTGCCTGATCTGAAAATGGCAGGCGCTATGCAGCGCCATAACGAGGCTCGCCCGTATCCTGGCAACCGCCCTGAATAACTACCTGCAACATCTGTTGGCAGGCAGAAGAGCTGGCCACGGCGAAGGCCAGATAAAGGCCCTGTTTGCCCCTGTTCGCATCCTGGCAGTGAGCCAGTGGGCCTCCGCTCTATTGTATCTACAGGTCATAAGGTACATCTGAACTATACCTCACCCACATAGATTACCCATCTTTAACTCAAATATCAGAAGTAAAGTTTCAGACTATGTCACTATCGAACACTTACGTTCCTCCAGCCCTATCGCAAAGTGTTACCATTATCGAAACCGTTACAGACTCTGTGCCGTACCTATGGCCACATCATTACATGTGACTGACTCTCAGCTCCGCCAATGACAATTACTTATCGGCCGCCTATCGTTTGTATTTCCAAACCGCCTATGTTTTCTTTCACAATGCGTGTGCTCAATGTGTGACCCACACCCACTATTTCTACCAACCCACGCTAAGTCACTGGCTACACCTATTAATGCTTACTGCCATTATTGGCACACTAGATCTAGCCGCTAGATACCACAGCACTGCCTCAAGCTGTATCCAATGACCCTCAATTCCTGTACTACCGTTAAACCGTCCCTCCTGGAACTTGCACAATATTGTACTTATCCTAGGTGCACAGCCGCTAGCAACATCAGTCTATGCTATTGCCCTTTATTGTCAAACTATGCCTAATTACCTACTTGCAAATGTTGATTATGACTATTACATATAGAAGCATTTATATTACTGTCTTCTTAACGCTCTTATGTTCAGTCACCTAATTCAATTTAGTTAGGAATTTATACTATTCCAGAGGTAGTCCACTAGCTTATTGAATCAAATACCATTTCCTGAACTCACCTCATATCTGTACCTGTCCCACGTATACTACATGCACCGATTATTGAACTAAGCGCATGCCTCATGATCCCAAGTGTATGTAATGTCCTATTTTACTGCACCTCCTCCAGAACTGGTACTGTAAACCACGTAATATCGAGGGCCCACTAGTGCCTATTGTTAACAATGTTTGAATTACAAGGCTTGCAAACAAGGTTTGAATTACCATGCCCAGTTGCAGTGCTCCCTATACTGCCATTGTGTGATTGTGCACTATCTAGGATTAACTAGTGCCTATCAACTACCTCTACAGCGAAATAATAGCATACTGCTTGGTATCTATACCCCTAGCCTAACTGCTAATCAGCAGAAATTATACTGCTGAATAACATTAAACCTTTGTGTACCAAATACCCTACGCACTCATACCTCAAGTGCACTACGCATGCCACTGCCATAATACAACTATTATATGCCCTATTGGCATTAAGACACTTGACTAATGATACAGGATACAACTGTACAACTGTACCCGACCTATCATTGACAAGTACCAGTGATCCTATAATGATCATGTTACCGTCCACCCAGCTACCCCAGCGACCGACTAACGCTCAACATAGCACAATTATCAAACACCCCTCTGGGACCACCGTAGACATTAAACCCCAACTTGAGCACAGTTACTTAGTTAACCTTGACCTACCATTGCTCTCTCATCCTAGCTCAAACTATGATCTAATTAAAACTAACGTAGCATGACATACCTCAATAAGAAACACCAGACTTCGCTCGAGGCTGACCAGACTCCACGAGCCACCAGTCAGCACTATATTCAACACACGCCCCAAAAGTGAATGCCACTATGAGAAATACAACGCTAACAAAACAAATAATAAACATACCATCGTACACACCCTAAAGACGGTCAATCATATCGTCAATAACAAACCACTGAGCGAACCTCCCACCTCAGTTCCTAACAAAGATGTAAGCCAGGGCAATCCTGTGAAACCTCTACATAGTAACAAGGCCTCAGACATTAAGTGCGCCTTAATCAATGCCAGATCTGTGGTAGCACACGCTACTGAGATAGCCAACCTAATTCTAGCGGAAGACTACGACTTTCTAGCCATAACAGAGTCCTAGCTACACGCAGCAGCAGGTCCCGCTCTCCTACTCGCAGTCCCGGACAATTATACCATACTCAGATCTGACAGGGCTGACTCTCGAGGAGGAGGAATAGCCCTCATAGCTAAATCTCACCTAGCCCTGAGACTAGCCCCTGCACACCAGATCAAATCATGTCAAACTCTTACTGCTAAGCTTCCCATCTCTGACACCCAAACACTTACTATTCACTTCAGTTATACGCCACCAGGCCCTATTGGTTCATTTGATGAGGATATCTCCATAATCCTATCAGACAACATGAAAGCTACCTCTCAAATCCTCTTACTAGGGGACCTTACTCTGTGCTTCAATGACCCTAAAGAGCAACAAGCCAAGGCAATATCTAATGTTCCTACTGAATTTGGTTTCACCCAAACAGTGACTGCTCCCACACACAAAGGAAGAATCTTAGATTGGGTGGCAGATTTCAACTGCAACGCTTCAATCACCTCCCTAATGCCCCAACTATGGACTGACCACTATCTCCTATCGTTCACGCTTTCGGCTAAAATTCTCACCACTACAAACAACCCAGTAGCCCCTCCTATCCTCACCAGAAACAAAAGAACATTACTGCAGAGAAGCTTATACCCCTTATAACCCCCATCCTTAACTCTCTTCCAGACACTTCTGATTCCGCCTCTCTATTAGAGAATTACAACAATACCATGGCCGAAGCTTTAGACATTATCACCCCATTAAAAATGAGAAGAAGCAAACCCAAAGCTCATTTGATCTCTTGGTTCACCCCGCACCTCAAAGCTCTGAGAACTGAAAAAAGAACTCTACCCTTATCAACATCTCAGCCTTCTACAAGAAAGAAATAATATAGACCAAACAGGAAACGTATTATAACATAATTCTGCAAGCAAACTCAAGCACAAAGGAACTCTTTGTCATCTTAAAATGGCTAGAAGCCCTTATTCCATCGACAGACAACTGTACGAGGGCAAATGCTGGTGCTCTAATATGCAGAATGCTAAGCCAACAAAATCACCCTTCTCCAGAATAATATTGCTGAAAAAAAAGCAAACCTACCTAATGCAGACACCCCGGCCACCACCCACACTCACCCCAGTAAACCTTCACAACACTTCAGTTTTTCTAAAGTTTCTATCATTGAAGTGGAAGAAATCATCTTATCCTTGAAACCCTCTAACTGTCAAGGAGACAAGTGGCCAGCCCAAATTATAAAGGATGCTGCTAGAGACCTCGCACCTTTCATAACTAAGCTAATTAATGCCTCTTTATCCTCGGGTACCATCCCCAATCATTTAAAAGAGTCCTGGGTCCTTCCCCTCCTCAAAAAACAATCACTAGATCCGTCCATGCCCACCAACTACAGGCCCATTACAACAGTGCCATTTCTTCTTAAAATGTTAGACCGAGTGGCCTATCTCCAAATTTAGGAGTACCTGGAATCCAATCAACTCAAGGGAATCCGTCAATCCGGCTTCAGGTCCCGACACGGTACTGAAACGGCACTGATCGATCTTAAAACCATGATCGATGAGCTGAAGGATAAAGTAGACACAGCCTTGCTGCTTCTCCTTGATCTTTCAGCTGGCTTCGATCTGGTGGACCATAAAGTACTGGTGGACCATAAAGTACTTTGTAATCACCTTAATTCAGCCGCTAATTTTTCCCAAGATGCCATAGCCTCGATACAATCCTTTCTGAGTAACAGGACCATGAGAGTCTTCTCGCCATTTGCGGCGGCAGACCCCATTCCTATTACATGCGGTGTGCCGCAGGGCTCCTGCATCTCACTGACAATGTACAATATATTTACTAAGCCCTTATTCGATGATCTGGACAATCTGGGTGTCAACTACACTAATAACGTAGATGATACCCAGATCCTTATACCGCTTACCGGAGATTAAGACATGGTTTTGGCATTAATAATTAAAATGTATGTCATCATCCAGGCATGGATGGCCACCCACGGTCTATGCCTGAATGATGACAAAACTGACCTCCTCATCCTTGGGACGGCTGTCAACCTCAATAAACTTGGCTCCAAATATTCATCCTTTAATATTGATGGCAACCTCATCAAAGTCTCTAAAGAGGAAAAAAACTCTAGGTTTCTACCTAGATTCTTCCCTCACCTTTGCTAAACAGGTGAATACAATGGCTTCGGTCACTGCATACACATGCAAGCTTATCAGAGGCGGCAAACCCTTTCTTTCCTTAGATAGTTGTACCATCCCGGCCCGAGCCCGGGATGGTACTATTGCAATTGCCACTAATTTTGTCCAGGCTGAACTATTGCAATTCATTGCACCTGGCCGCCAGCAAGCAGATTATTAACAAAATCCAAAGTCTACAGAACAATGCCCTAAGAGCGGCACACGGCATCTCTAGAAGAGAGAATATTTCAGAAGTTAGGAGAAAGAACAAATGGCTGTCCATTAGTGACAAAATCTTGCTCAAAACTGTTTCCTTAACCCACAAATGCCTGAACAACACTGCCCCCGTTACCTCGTGGAGAGAATTAACAAAAAATCCTCCAACCGCCCCACGAGGACTGCCAACTCAGATTGTCTAATTGTACCCAGGTTTACATTAATCAAGGCTGGAGGGAGAAGTTTCCTGATCAAAGCGGCACAGCCATGGAACTCCCTTCATCCCCCTCTGAGGGCTGATCAAACATTCCTTAATTTCAGACGCAATACCATTAACTGACTCAGAGCTAATGACTGCCCACCAACATCAGGTCCTTCTCGTAGAGCATCATAGCTTTATCACCTTGATCCATCTGTATTCAACTGTATTTACTTTCTGCTAATCTGTAAATACACTGTGCATTAACCTTGTAAATGTTGTAACTACATACCCTTTCTTCCACTGTGTATGCATATTTTAAATACTTTGCCTTATTTTTAAACTGCTTTTTTACCCGCAAACTGTTTATTTCTTGCATTTTTGTAACCTGTGTAACTACAAGCTGAAAGTATTCTTGTACTAAGATTCTATTATATATGTGTTGTAATTGCCTTTGTAACCTGTGTAACTATAAGTTATCAGCATGTATGTATCCCTCTGCGCCCTGATAGTCCTGGGTCTGGGGCGCACTACAAATTAATAAACAAACAAACATTTTGGAAATCCCTGAGGAAGTCTAGTCAGTCGACATTCAGGTATCCATCAAAGTCAGTTTTAGACAGGTGTAAATATTATGAATGGCCTAACACAGTAGGGAGGAGTGAGGCCATTGTATAGGGAGTAGGGTCATAAGGAGACAAGGGAGGGACAGCATTATGGCCCACTAAAGAATAAATAGTAACTCTTGAAATGCCTCAGAGACTTGGAGTGATTCTTGTGTCATCTGTGACACAAGGCAGAGACACCAATCTGAGCCATTACAGATCCCACGAGGTTCATACTTACGAACAACAATTTGTGCTTCAATGGAAAACATTTCCTACAAAACATTGCAATGGTCATGGGCCCAAAAATGGTGCCTCGGTATGCAAACCTTTCCATGGCAGGCCGCAAGCAGCAGTTTTTACAACAACAATCCCAGAAACCACCAACGGTCAATACATTGATGACATTGGGCCTCATTACATGTCGGGCGGTCCGGAATTAACAGTGGCGGTAAACCCGCCGCCACTGTTAATTCCGGACCGCCCGATCTCGAGTCCTGCAGGCGGGAGGTGATGTTCCCGCCAGGTCTGACTTGGCGGGTTTAACACCGCCCGACCTGCAGGCGGACGTGGAAACACCGGCACCATCACGAAATGGTGCCAGTGTTTCCACTTCTGCATTCCCATTGAGTCCTACGGGACTCAATGGGAATGGGGATTTACAGAATTCCGCCTCTGGAATTCCCGGGACACCAGGGTCGTAATGCCCTGGTATTTTCGGGAGTCAAGGAGGCGGAAAGGTAATACAAGTCCGGCAGTAACCAGGCGGTGTTACCGCCTCGGTTACCGCCGGACTCGTAATGAGGCCCATTGTCTTGATTTGGACAGAAGGCAAAGAGTCCCTTAAACATTTCCATTAATCCATAAAGGGATTTTACCACTTCACTAAGTTTACCATGCAATAGTCCAAGAACAGACTACATTTGCTGCACACCACTATTTCTTTTGGAAAGAAAGGCCACCTAGAAATAGTTGTAGGCAGGAAACCAACAGACAGCAACAACTACCTGCACAGGACAAGTTTACACCCAAGCTAAACAAAACGATTGATGCAGCAACTGGGCACAGCTAAATTCCACTTTAGGAATCACAAGGTGAAAACACATGCAGCAACTGGGCACAGCTAAATTAGTGGGAGTCCAGATGAGATGGAGTGAGAGGTGGTCAAGTTCCAGCTGTAAAGGAAGAGGATCGATGAAGTTAGTTAAGGGAACTGACCTGCAGAGAAATGTTAGATGCTCCATTAATTCAGTGTGTCTGGAATGTGTGGAGTTCTCCTCAGCCTCACGTTCATGTGGAGCGGGTGTAGGACAGGACCTACAGACCCAACAGGGGAACAGATAGGGGATTAGGAAGTGGTATTTTGGAGAGAAGGCCCGCTAAAGCCTGACTGTCCACATTGGACACTTTAAGATTCCAGATGGCCAATAGGCTTAAAGGAGGTAGGCTAGGATGCAATCGTGGAAGCCTTTAGAGCCCAGCAAAGTGGCAGCCATCTGGAAATTGCCGGGAGGATGGCAAAAAGGCAAAACAGAACAGGATCATCAACTGCACACGCCACAGCAGAGACTTGTTGGGCAAAACAAGAAAGGTGTCAGGCAGCGCAGGGAAAATCACACAGTATTTCAAGATTAATGATCAAATTAAAAATGATGTTCTTTTTCCTTCTTTATTCACAAAAGCAATGATGAGATATTTTTTATCATCTCTGTGGTCCTACCTCTGTGCAGAAGTGGTAAGGCACCAGGCACGACCTCCAGGCGTCCAGTCAGATTAAAAGGGTGGGAGTGCACATCTTCACGTTCCAGAGATGAGGGATAAGGTGAAGGTACAGTGAAGTGGAGGCCTATCTGAAGTGCAGGCTATCTGTTGACATATAGGTGAGAAGCAAGGGGGCAGAGAATAGCCGAGTGCAGTATACGCGCTTCCATGATTTTTTTGGGAAGAGGTAGCATAGATTATGGGAGAATGGAGATAAACTAGTCAGTAACCAGCTTTTGAAGTGAGCAGATGAGACACATCCTATCTGGTGACATCTAGGAGCGAGAACAAGAGTGGCAGGGAATAGCAGATGAACAGTGTCAGACTCAGCCCACATGTTTTCTGTGGGAGGAAGTAACAGAGAGTCAGGGAGGTGTGTGACATACCAGTCAGTGAATAAGTGACACTTTGGGACAACATGTCAGCTCCTATAACAGCCAGAGCCATGGGGAATCGTGCTGCATGTGGTCTTTTGATTTGCATGTTGGGGATGACAGAATTGCATGTTGTAAATTGAGGGTATCCTTCAACTCTTTTTCATACCCCCATCAAATGTTGGTCTGGAGTACATGCACAACAATGAAAATCCACCAGGACCGACAAAGGTGTTTCAGTTCATTCCACTTTCTGAGGGGCAGAATTTGGGACAGGTTCAGATTTTATCTAATGATGATCAGGGAAGAGGAACACATGGTGTTGCTGAACAGCAGGATTAGATTGAAAATTCATGGTCGCCATATCTGCTGCCTGCATCCACTGATAAGTCAAAATGATAAAAACAATGACATGGATGATGATCTAGACAAAACTATTTCTCAGACAGGTGTCTGTTGTTGCTGGAAAGAAGACATAGGAGGAGGAGAATGACAGCGTCAAAATAGGCTGTTAATCGACTCTAAATCCCACCTGTTCACAATCTGTTTGAGAAACAGTCTTCCTATCACAGAGCAAATAGTACATCACATCACTAATTGGCATCTAGAACACCACCAATGCCAGCACCACTTTGCCCAGATGACTCCAATATGTGTGTTGTTAGCCCACAACAAAAGACACGTGTGCCAGTACTTCATACAGAATTAACAGCAACCAAATTTGGCAATCTTCACACTTTGCTGGAATACTGTGTGCCGTGGGAAGACAAGGACTATTTTGGATACCACATCTATGCCATCCCATATGCTGCAACACCATGTGCAAACATGAAAAGAAATCAGGAGATCTGAAGTGCATCGGACCCCTTACCATCAGACAAGCAGTTTTCCACCACCAGTCTGCACAATCACCTCTGCAACTAATGTCGCTGTGTCATTGCTTGGGACACCAAGCACTGAAACCATGTTCCTGCAATGTACTGCAGTGATTTGTATAAAGCACACACGTAACTCTGGAGCAATGGAGTGCTGTACATGTGTTAGTGAGAACAACATGAGTACATTTAAAAGATAATCTTGGAGCGTTAGTAATCAGAAGACAAAGGAGACTAATTCACACTTAGGAATTCCCTAAATAGCAGCAACTTAAATTCTTGTCTTGGTTGAAGGAACAGTGGAATGGTCATGACTGCAACTGGAACGATATTCCAGTTTTCTGGTTCCTAACAGAAGAAGAACTTTTTCTTAGTCTTCTTACTATGTGTCAGTTTTATTTCAAGTCTTGCGATTTTCTGGATCCTGGAGGAGCTTGTGCTGCTAGCGGTTGTTGGTTTGGCACCAAGAAAGGCAGGTGTTCTGGAGGTGATTGCCTTGCACGTGATACAGGCAGTTTTGAAGAGAATCCTGGTGGGGATAGGTAGCCACTAGAGGTCACACAAAATGGAGGTGAAATGGTCAAATGACTTGGAACCGGATAAAAGAATGGCCACAGCATTATGGGCAGCCCAGCGAAGAGTTAGCCACCCCCCCATTAATCTGTACACATTTGAGGGACTGTACAGTGGCCCATAGGTCTGCAGTGGAAGGATGATTATCTTGCGGGAAGTGTGATATCTGTCTGGGCTCTTGGTTCAGATCTTGCTGGTAGGAGATGTTACTGTCTACGATGAACCCAAGAGATTTGGCTGATGGGGGAGGTTGAGGAGTGAACCCATCCAAGTGCATGCCATTCAGTCATTCTTGGAAGATTTCCTATTTGGATGGGTGACTAAGGAGATCAAACTGGATTTTGATTAGGTTCAGCTTTGCATACTGCTTTTCATTGTCATTTGAATGGTGACAAGGCATTTACAAAGGCGTTTGACATTGCAGGAGCAATTCACTCTGAGGTACAGCTGGGCATTCTCCACTTAGTGGAGAAATGTTCAGATCTTGAGTGAACCTACCGGTTTCATGTACAGATTGAAAATCACTCTTCAGGTAACCAGGTAGCAGTAGTTCGGAAGGTATCCATCTGAACAGCTTTGCAACTGTTTTATAGGTAAGAGGAGAACCAATTGTGGACATTGCCTGAGAAGCCCTGTCTTTGTGCAGGGAAGCTACTTAGAGTGTGGTGGTTGACCGTATTGATGGCGGCAGAAAGGTCTAAAAGGACCAGGAGTGTAGAGTCCCTTTTGTCCATTATCTGAAGAGCATTGCCAATCACCTGGAGAGTAACTTTTTCTGTGGATGGAACCCAAATTGGTAATCTCAGAGCAGGCTGTGGCTTTTGACATGCTCATGGCATTGAATGACTACTGCCTTCTCAATAATGTTACTGATATATGGGAGGCTGGTGATTGGCTGGTATTTGGTGAGGTCTCCTGGGTCAAGGTGCAGTTTTTATGGAGCAGGCCTGTTTTAAGGCTACTAGGGAAGATGACCTGTATGAGCAAGATATTTACTATTTGGAATAGAGAGGTGAGAGGTTGTGGTCCTGTGATATTTTTTAATATGTCAGAATATAGTACTTTTTCACTGAAAGAGGCCGTTGAGAGCCTTGGGAGAGGAGGGGGTGAATGCAGTCCATGGTTGGGTTACACGAGGCGGGATTGTTATCGATGGTGCAACAAATTTAGATGCATCAATGAGTTGATTAATTGTGTCGATTTTAGTGCTAAAGAAATAATTAATGGAGTGACACATCTCCAGGGATTCTGGTATGTCTGGGTCTGGAAGGGGGTTGGAGCACTATTTGATTCGATCAGATAGGACTGTGTGCCTGTTAGAGGCTTCCAAAGGCATTGTGGAGTAGTAGGGTGCTTTGGCTTCACTGAGGAGTGCTCAGCACATAGTATGTAATGCCTTACAGTTGAGCCGGTCCTCAGGGTGGTGAAATTTGCTCAAAAACTAAAAATTGGGAGAACCCAAATGCCCATCACCAACGGGGTGGTCTCCTACCTTAATTTTGGGAAAATAGGAATCAATTAGAAACGAAAGGTAGGAAAAAGGGTTGTCAACAGTTACTCTATCTCAACACAGCTGAACAATGAATTCAAAAAAATATATGCTTTATTAAGATTTCAAAGATGGAGAATCTCATCAAATGAGTAAAATACATATTCACCATTAAAGAGCAAAAACTCTAAGAACATAAACAAATATACTAAAGACATGACACAACATTCTAAAAATAGAAAAACCAGAGATGTTAAAATACATCAGTTAGTAATAAAACCTCGGGAGTCCATCCTATCCAGTGAGGTTCAGATTTCTCAAGGTCTCTCAATAATTTAATCCAATCTGGTATGAATCCTAGATTAGAGACTCGACATGTTTCAGTCCTCTTTCTGGTAATGGGACTTTCATCAGGAGTGGCCAATTACAATATTAGAGTTTTATACAAAACGAATGCAAAATCTTCTTTACTGAAGCTTCAATCGAGATTCACAAGGACTAACTGTTGATAAAACCCAAAAAAATGGAAACAGCAATTTGCATATATTCTATAAACACTTTTAAGGTGTTGAGGTTAAATAAATTACCTGGGCTCCCTTATGTAGTCAATCCCTCAAAGGAGAAAGAAAGCCCAACAAAAATTTTGGGCATGTTCCAACGTGAAGGTCTAGTTACTTCAACGTACTACTACAAATAAATGTATAGAACAAGGCCATTGTTAGATTGGCCATTAATCTACTGTCATTGGTTCTCACGTGCCTCACATAAAGGAGGAAACATTAAAAGTTCCGAAGTGGAACTGTATATCTAACACTTAGTCCAAACTGTAAAATGCAAGATCAATAGTGCCACTAAATGTGGCTTCTTACCTCGATCAGATCGGTTATTGACCCCCTTAGCGGTCTCCACGATGTTAGTTAGGTCAAACTGTTTAGGCTGTGAGAGGTCCGGTATCCTCCCGGCTAGATGGAAATCGTCCACAATTGTGGATATGGTCCCCACACCGTCTACAACCCAAAACAAAGGCTATTTTAGACGTTACACCCCGTGCAGGGTGAATTAATCACCATGATTTTCCTAGTGTTCTCAATAGATTCCTGGAAAGATTTTTTTTTAAAAGGAACAAAGAGGAGGAAACCAATTTCCCCGCATGGATAGTTACTTGAGGCAGACTTAATTAGTATAATGTTTCTTCAAATGGTCGCCGTCCCTATACTAATTCTATCCCCATCAAATGGAGTTGACAGAATCCTAAGTCTAAATATCTCCAGTCCAGAACCCCGGCGTGCATACCTTACTCGGCGTGATTCTCGCATTAACTGCTGGAAAGAGCTTCAGGTCTATATTATGTCCTGGCCACTAAGGTGCTACTGTTTCCCGTTGTCGGGCTCGATGAAGTAAAAACCAGAAAAACGCCGGACCAACGCTATGGAAATCTGCCATATTGTGAGTTACGGACTAGGAGGTCGGAAATACAGTCCTTAGTCCTTTTTTAGTGTTTGCAATTTCCTTAAATTCCCTTGAACAACAGGAAGAGACAGGACACTATCAGCTGCACAAATGTTTGATGCCTGTATACTGGACATGTCACCTGTGGAACGGTATAATGAGCCAATACATTATTGGTTAAGCAAGCAGACAGTCTGGCCAGCGGCACTTGTGCATGTTGTTGTTTTATTACTAAGCTGCCATGGCACAAGTGTGCAGTCCATGAGAGCCATTAGTGTGGCTAAGGTTATTGTCTCAAACCGCAGTTGAAGACTTGTAGTGCCACGTGTTGAACAACTGACATTCATAAAAAATGAACAGTCAATTTATTGCAGAAGATGAAGAAATGACATGTAGACATATCCCCGTAACCAACACACCAGCTCGGAAGATAATGATGGTTTGTTACCTGGTATATATCAGGCGCTGAAGAGTGCAGATGGGTTGTTTCATGGTCCATGTGCTTGCGAAAGTGATAGCGATAGTAGTCAGTGAGAAATCCTCACCAGTTGCTGATTTACACAGACATGTCATTGCTTATTGTGCCAGTAATGTTTTTGCATCATATTATTATCACAATTACAAGAACCACTTGCCAAACTCAGGATCTCCCACTGGAGTTGTGCTGCCCCGTGGAGTTCCCAGGCTGTCTCGCAGGCATCAGACAACCCTTGAAGTTCTTGGGCTCTCCCACAGAGCTTGGCCACCCATAAAGCTCTTTGCTCTCCCACAGAATGCAGCCACACCTTAAGGTTCACAGGCTCACACACAAAGCACGGGCAACCACTAAAGTTCATAAGCTCTACGACAGAGTATTGGAATTCTTGTGCATGCAGAGCCATTCCACTGTACCCCTCCTCCAAGGCTCTTTCTGCCACTGCCTCCTCCCTCTCACATGAGTAACATACCTGTGGCCTCACAATGTACCTGCATGCCCTCATGCTCTACTGGAAGCTCTAACTCTGTGGGGGCGTCCATCAGAGGCTATGGCACCATTTGCTCCATGAGGGTCTCCACAGTATTCCCTTCCTCTCCTGGCTGTGTGCTTCGGGTTCCTCTAAAGGTCTTGCTGTCTCTCCCATTTCTTCTTTTGAGTTCACTGCCAATGCCTCGCCAGATTTCCCCACTGACTCAGAAGACTGTCAAAACTGAGTGGCCTGGGCCTGTGAACAAGTACCAACAAACGGCATGAGGTTACCCCACTCCTCATCAATCATGCAAGTTGAAATGTAGCTCCTCCTCCTCTACTCCAGCATCGCATGGGCGCCATTCCTCTCCTCAGCAAAGAGAACCAAAAATACCCTGAGAAATGAGAACCAGAGCTAAGGAACAAGGACGGAGCTCAAGGAGCAAGTCGATTTAAGATTGCACACCACTACCAATGGCAAACAAAACAGCAGCAAGTAGAAGACAAGATGACAACAACAAACATGCAGGAGGGAAACTACGAAAGTTTAACCAACTTTGTTTAGCTTTTTGTGTTTTTGTAGGTAACATTGGGGCAGGAAATAATTTGTTTGCATTTTAAGTTTTTTTTAAGGAGAAACGAAAGGGTAAGCGAGAAAAGGAAACAGCAAATGTTTTACTGTTTTTTATATGGAAAAATATCAAAACACTGAACAAATACTGCAACAAAGGAGCAGTAAAATGGACAACAAAACATTCTTTAGAACAAACTATACAAAAAATAACAGCGCACTACTAAAACTATTCCTACAACTGCTCAAATCTCTACAAACTCTCTCCAAAAGCACCAAACATCTTCCATTTGTGAGCCTGACTTCTGCAACACCTTCACTTAACTCACTGTCTAGCAACGCAAATAAAGAAACCTGAAGCTTCTTTTAGGCTATTTTAGGGCTCTAACTGGATTAATTAATACCTTCAAACGTCCTTGATAGGACTCTGACTGGCTGAACGATCACCACAAATAAGCCTGCGATTTGGCTAGATAACAGAGACTCTTGTTTGGGCCATGAATCACCATGAGAGAGCCAGAAATCCATCATGTCACTGGAATCACACAACTGCACCAGAAAGTAATAATACACTGGAATTATAGGTTGAATCATGCCAGAGAGATTAATTAAGCTTTATTCATGTCATTGAAATTAAATATCCCTGTAATGATTGAAAGAGACGGCTTGTGGTATACTGAGGTGATCTTCAGAGTTAAGTGTGAAGGCCTTATTTTGTATCCCATCTAAAGGAGTGAAATGGGGAGAAACGAAATGGAGGGACATTCACTGCTAAGGACTCTTCTTGACTCCGTTGGCCACCTTTTGGGGTTTCTTGGCATCACCGGCAGGCTTCTTTGCTGCAGGCGTCTTGCTCTTCACGCCGCTTTCTTGGCCGCCTTCTCCTTGACCTGCATCTGCTTCTTGTTGCGCTTGAAGGATCCAGAAGCCCTGGTGCCCTTGAGCTAGGGCTCCTTTGCTCACCAAGCTCTTTTTTTGGAGGATAGCTGAGGGGCAGCGTGCTCGCCTTGGAAGCAAGACAACGTGGACTAACAGAGGTTCAATACCCGGGTCAGCGCTTAGAAACCTCTGGGTATTAAGCATGTTATAAATAACCAATTACAATTACAATTACCAATTGCAAAAGCCAAAGGCTGCATTTTATTTACCCTGCCTAGAGGGGGGAGATGACGAAAAGGAGTAAACGGTGAAGAGGGAAGGAGAGCAAGGCCCGCAACCTTCACAGCTAAGCCTAAACCTCTTCTTGACTCCGGCAGCCACCTTTCTGGGTTTCTTGGGAGCACCGGCAGGCTTCTTTGCTGCTTGCATCTTGCTCTTCACTGCTGATTTCTTGCCCGCCTTCTCCTTGACCTACGTCTGCTTCTTGTTGAGCTTTAAGGATCCACAGGCCCTGGTGCCCTTGAGCTGGGCTAGGGCTCCTTTGCTCACAAGGCTCTGTTTTTGGAGGATAGCTGAGGGGAAACACAGGTTCGATCTGCGGTTCGGCGCTTAGAAACCTCTGGGTATTAAGCACGTTATAAATAACCAATTACAATTACCAATTGCAAAAGCCCAAAGGCTGCATTTTTTCGACCCTGTCTAAAGGGAGGAGACGACGAAAAGGAGTAAACAGTGAAGAGAGGAGGGGAGCAAGGCCTGCAACCTTCACAGCTAAGCCTAAAGGCTGTATTGCAGATCGTGACTGAGAGGGGGAAAGAAACAGAGATAAGAAGGGAAAGATTGACAGAGATTCCCTGCTAATCCTGAACGCCGCATTTCAGATTCTGAGGATTGGAGGAGAGAAAGAACAGAACAATTAAAATGGGGGATGTCGATGTGCATTCACAGCTCAACCCTAAGCCCACATTCTCGATACTGACCGAAGAAGTAGAGGAAAAATGAAGTACCATAACGAGAGCGAGAACACAGCGTTTTCCCCTATGGCCTGCGTTCCCAGTGCATAAATAACATTTAATGAGGACAAGCTTCTGTAGAAGGTCAATTCAAAAAGTCCAATTGGTAGAGCACCAGATAAGTGAGTTGGGTAGTGAGTCAAGGCCATTGTCTAAGCTTGAAATAGTTTGGACAGGAAGCCTTCGTGTGTTGCTCAAAATGAAGGGTAGAGCAGGTGCTGGGTGATAGATCAAGTGAGCACTCACACCATTGTCCACTGAATGGTGACGCAATCACTCTATCCTAATGCCTGTAGGACTTGGATAGCTCATGAAGTATAGGCAAACAGTTGAACAGGCATGTATAGGTGGCATTCTGTTTCATTGCTGCTTGCCTGGGCAGGATGCCTGAGTGCTCTTTGTCAAGAGTGACAACCAGATCTCGTGTCCACTGCAGACGAATGCATTCTAATAAGGCCTCAGAGTGTGTAGGGAGCTGCATGGGATTACTGTGGGGGTCTGCAACGTTTCAGGGTGCCAGCCAGGTGGGATGGTAAGGTTCCCGAGTAGTTACTAATAAACACTGGATGGGTAAATGAAGATGGTGGCAACAGTCTTACTTTTGAGGTTTTGACATTTCTGGCTAGTGCTCTGGATAATCACATGTTCTATGCGGACCATTCTGCATGAAGATGCTGTATGGGGTGAAGAGAGACAGATGTCCTAGAACCAAGGGCCTGCAAGGACGCAGAGTCTGAGGCAGGTGGCAGGAAAAGGGCCTCAAGTAGTCCTTTGTTCTCCTGGCTGGCAGAAGATCATATGATTCTGCCTGAAGATGCCACAGAAGGTGTAGTCAGCCGGATCAGTTGGTGCTGGGACACAGAAGTGCCCAAGACACATAAAATGGCCTGGTTTTGTGGTGTCACATGGTGCACACAAGAGAATGATGGCACTGTTAATACTTTTGGTGCCCTTCTTCCTGCTCCCATTTCTGCTGATCTCATATGTCAAGTGGAACAATCCACTGTCTGATTCCACTGCAAAGTGTGTAGGAAGCCGGATGGGCTAGTAGCAGTAAAACAATGGAAGGTCCCAGACAGGTGGAATTTCTTGGGTATTGAATTTTTGCAGAAAACATCCTTCCACATTCGGTTCTCTCTCCCCCATCATGTTTTATGATGGCTTCCTTCCTGAGCTCTTAATGGTCACACCAGTAACAGGAGACAAGAGCCTAGGCTCTTATCTGATTGTCAACCCCAGCCCCACACCTATGGCAGGAGACATCTGTACCATTGCACGTACAGTTTATATTTTACTTTTTCACTTCACTGCAGTTCAATACGGAGGTAAAGCATTTTGTGTTTACTGTCCTCCATAATAGCTCTGTTTATTTTCAATGGGTGTTTGCAGTGGTGGATACATGCAAATGGCTGGACTGTAGAGATGGGCGGAGTCTCTACATTGGCCCACAGAGACCTTTATCCAGATAAAGTGCCAATTCTGCCCTAGATATTTGTATGCATGTATGAGTTTGGCATTGAACAACTGTTTTTATTCACTGAAAGTGAGACTGTGATTGCCAAAAGTGCAAATAGATGATAAAATAAGGCCAGTCTGCATGGCAAAGTTCATCTGTAAAATTGGGGTTTTATAGCTCTCTTTTTGCCTAGTGAGGCCAAACTACTAAAAGCTCACGGCGGAGCTATATCCCATGGATGTTGCATATTGGTAGGACCGTGAGAGGGTCAGTGGCAACACTGATTTGCTTAACTCTGACAATTCATCTATAGACCATGAAACAATCTCGTAGAGCTAGCCTACTCTCACCCTAGCCTTGGCTATCTTTGCACACTCATAACACCAGCTAAACCCCAACCCTGCAGTCACCTCAATAGATCAGACATTTGCCTTTTTTCCATTTTAATTGCCTCATCCAATTTGGTTTTGAGCCACCAGATTTCATCCTTTTGCCAGACTCATTCTTTCATCCATTGTTTCCTCATTTATTTTACTTTCTTTTTCTCTTTCATATGTTCATGAAATCCTGTCCCGAGGCTACTCATAATATATTGTTGTATTATACATCTTATCATACCTTTTATGCTTAAACTGAAAGGGCACTTTCCCACTGTATTCCTTTTACGGTTCAGTGTTCACCCTTTTCTCCTCACAGCCTTAGGTGACTCTCCCCTTTTTTTCCATGTGGCCTAGCACTTTCTCTGCTCCTTTCCTCATGAAGTGGAACTGGCTGCATTTTTGCAAATAACATCCTTGCCCATTCCGCTCTGTCTCTCCATCATGTTTTATGATGACTGCCTTCCTGAGCTCTTAATGATCACACCAGCTGCAGGAGACAGGTGCCCAGGCTCTTATCTGATTGCCACCCTTACCCCCAAACGTATGGCAGGAGATATCTGTATCATTGCACATCGTGCAGTCCAAATTTTACTCTTTCACTTCACTGCAGCACAATACTGAGGTAAGCATTTTCTGTTTACTGTCCTCGATTAATATTTCCGTTTATATTTAATGTGTGTTTGCAGTGTGTGGATATATGCGAATGGCTGGACAGCGGAGATGGGCGAGTTTACTTTCTGGATCTCCATCCCTCTGGTTGAGATTGATTCCTTGCAAGACTAACCAAAACAGATCTCTATCTGTATATTTCATTTGTTTGTAATGGTGAACTGGGGGTTTGCCTGCCACTAGGTTGGTTTGTCTTGCAAGGTATCAATGTCAACCACAGGGGTGGAGATCCAGAAAGTAAACTTTGAAGCCTGGAACAGAAATGGATTTATAAACTAGACAGTGTATGACACAGACTGAATGTATCGATTGAGTGTAATGGTATAACAAGCAGATAATCTGTGAATAACAGATGCAGATGAATATGATCGAATAACATCTAGTGCTGTGGGTCTACCTTTTTTAAGATTTTCAGAAATATTCTCATGGAATGCATTACTTAATGTACGCAGCAACTGAAGCAATCACTCATGCATAGCATTAGAAGATAGAGGTATTTAAGATTGAAATGCCAGCCATTTCCAAGAGCTTCTGAATTGATCTTTTGGAATACACTACTATGTATGTATGTATGTATGTATTTTATTTTTGTATAGCGCCGGTAGCCCGTAGTACTAAATGTACGTAGGAATGGAAGCAACCATTCATGTAGAGCACTCCTAGACAGGGGTCTAAAGGATTCAAACATCAGTAAAGGCCATGTACTTGGTATTAAATATGATGCAGTCCAATAGGGCACAGACATGTTTTTCAATGTTGGAGATGCCTCCCTTTTTGGCAATTCATTGAAATGTTGAGGTCTGAATATGTCCACACTGAATGTACAGTAGGGGTCATTTAGAGAAAGGTTAAGGAATGTTGTAAAGTAGACCTAGAGATTATTACACAGGGGCGGGGGTGTACAAATGTGATAGATATAATGTCTGTACAACATGTGCCACTCCAGACTCAGCTTGTAACTGTAAAAAATGCTATGGATCTTGATAGACTTTTTTTAAATGAATTTCTTGGCACTTAAGGGGTTAACATGAGCTCCGGAAACATTGAAAAAAACATAGCAGGGTTCCATGGTAGATGAAAATCAAAAACAAGGCAAGATATGGCAGTTAGTAGAAACATTTGACAATTATTGTTGGGTTATGTTGCAAAGCCTCCACAGCCTTAACAAAGTGAACATGTAAAACCTATCTATGCAACTTGTGCCCTAAAGAAAGGACAACATTGTCCTGAGCAGTAGCGCCTAGATGCTGCACGGACGTATGCGTTTTACAAGCACACGTATGCAGATAGATGAATGCACCTCAACCTGTTATTCAACAATCTCGAAAAGCTTGCTAAACAATATTCCTAGTTTTAACTTGTGCTAGGTACCTCATCTCCCAGGCAGTGAAACAATCACAGCAGTGGAGGCTACCCAGAATTACAAAGACAAGGAAGCAATGGTATAATAGAGTTCCTACACACAGCTGCATGTGTTTGATCTGACCCTACACTCTAAACGAGGTACTTCGGGAAAGTGCAATATGCATATGATCTCATGAAAGATTATCTAATGGTGTCAAGTTCAGTTATGTTCTTTTCTATATCCCTTTATGGATGAGCATTGTTGAAATTGTGTTCCAGGTTGGGCACTATCCCGTAAAACATGTATTGGGTCTTGTTCGTTTTCAGAGGAGCACTCTCACTTTTGGCAAACATTGAAACTCTCGGGGCCACTTGCGTAACAGGGGCCCCCACATCCCCCACTTGGAGTGTAAAAAAAAATGGCGATTTTTTTTTTTATTTCTTTTTGAATTCACTCTGCATTTATAAACAAATGATTTCTGTAACAGAAATAATTTCTTTATGAAGGCAGAGTGAATACAAAAAGAAACTTTCTTTTTGAAGTCCGGGGGCTACCCCCACCCCATGACATGAAACCCAAGGCTGGAGGCCTCAATGTCATGGGGTGGGGGAAGCCCTATGACTTCAAAAATAAATAGTGTATTTTTTTAATGAAATGATTTCCGTTATGGTTCAGTTGTTAACGGAAATAATTTCTTTATGAAGTCAGAGTGACTTCAAAAAGAAACAATTTATTTTTGAAGTATTATGACTCAACTCAACCCCATGACGTGTGAGTGTATGGTGAAAGAGTGCACACAAATGTATGGGTGGCTAGGTATGCGTGTGTGCATGTACAGTGAAAGGGTGCACACTTAAATGTTTGGGTGGCTACCTGGATGTGCCTGTATGGTGAAAGGCTGCACACTTAAATGTATAGGTGACTGTCTGTGTGAGTGTATGGTGAAAGGGTACACACTTAAATGTATAGGTGGCTGCCTGTGTGAGTATATGGTGAAAGGGTGCACACAAATGTATGGGTGGCTGTCTGGATGTGCATGTATGGTGAAAGGGTGCACACAAATGTATGGGTGGCTGGGTGTGCATGTACAGTGAAAGGGTGCACACTTAAATGTATGGGTGGCTGCCTGGGTGTGCCTGTATGTTATGTTAATGTTCATGTTAAAGGGCATTTGTACCGCGCACTGTCACCACCGGAGTGGTCCCCTGGCGCTCTGGCGGCTCTGAAAGAGGGAGGGGGTGGGGGTTGAGTTAGTGGGAATAGGTTGGAAAAGTGCAAGAGAGCAGTGATTTGCTGTTGGCAGCCTCAGCCCGGTGGGTCCGTTGGCTGGGCTTGGGGTGTTTTCCGATCGGTAGTCGTTGTCTGCTGTTGTGCAAGTGTATGTGCGGTTTGTTTTGTTGTTGCAGTGTAGTGAAGTTTGTGCGGATTGCTGCGTTTTAGGCTTGTGGTTGTGTTTGGTTAGAGTTTGAGCTGTGTAAGCAGAGGGGTGAAATTCTTAGTGGGTTGGTTAGTTGGCCTTTCTGTCCTTGCAGTTATGTCTAGGTGTGATGCTTGCTATCATTTATTATTCCACCTGGGTGTGTGGTGCTTGTTAATTCAAAATTCAGTCTATATGTGAGGAGGCTAGTGATCATGATTCCATCCGGGTGTTGCCCTTGTCATCATTACGGTTTCATCTAAGTGTGGCATGTACTAACATTCACAAACCTGTATAGATGTGACGCAAGCAAAATTGAGAATTCAATCTAAGTGTGGTATATGCTAACATTCACATTTCTATCTAGGTGCGCCGCAGCCTAAATTGTGAATTCAATCTAAGTGTGGTACATGCTGACATTCATATTTGTATCTAGATGCGGCGCAGGCTAAATTGAGAATTCCAGCTAAGTGTGGTACATGCTAACGTTCACATTTCTAGCTAGATGCGGTGCAGGCTAAATTGAGAATTCCAGCTAAGTGTGGTACAAGCTAACGTTCACGTTTCTATCTAGATGCAGTGCAGGCTAAATTGAGAATTCCAGCTAAGTGTGGCACATGCTAGCGTTCACATTTCTGTCTAGATGCAGTGAAGGCTAAATTGAGAGTTCAGTCTAAGTGTGGTACATGCTCACATTCATAATCCTGTTTAGATGTGACGCAAGCCAAAATTGCGAATTAAATCCAAGTGTGGTACATGCTAACATTCACATTTCTATCTAGATGCGGCGCAGGCTAAATTGAGAACTCCAGCTAAGTGTGATACATGCTAACGTTCATATTTTGGTCTAGAAACGGTGCAGGCTGAATTGAGAGTTCAATCTAAGTGTGGTACATGCTAACATTCACATTTCTATCTAGATGCAGCATAGGCTAAATTGAGAATTCCATGGTGAAAGGGTGCACACTTAAATGTAGGGGTGGCTGCCTGTGTGTGCATGTCTGGTGAAAGAGTGCACACTTAAATGTATGGATGGCTGGGTGTGTGTGTGTATATATGGTGAGTGTGCTTGTTTTCAACAAAACCTACATTTCAGGGGGGCTAACCCTTCAAATGTTGGGAGAGGCGCTAACTTCATGTGTGGTGGGGAGGAGCAAACTTATTTGTGTGGGGGCATCTAACTTCTTGACACATTTTAATGAGACTATTAAAGTGCAGCTTCAATGTTACAAGCAGTTAACTCTTTCCTTTAAGTCTGAAAGCACCCACTTATGGACTGCTGTGAGAATGACTGGTCTCCTGTTCCCTCTCTATCCTTCCAATCACTCCCCTGGTATGCAAGTACTAAACCCACATCACAATTTCAATTGCTTAAAAAACGTGGCATTTGAATGCAGATATTAACAGTGAAATGCTGTACATTAGTAACTGCAGGGCCGGGCCCTTGTTAACAGGGAAACCCAAGTGCCGTTTAACATCTATCTCCTTATCTGTCCGGCAACTGCTCTGTAGGTCAGCCAGGTCAAGTCAACATAGCCCACAATTTCAGGGAGAGGGGAGTGCTGAAGCCCAGTCAGCTCAATGGTGTTGCATCACTACTTGTGTTTAATGCCTTGATTACTTATTGGTAATCTTCACTACTCCTAGCCCCATTCTTCCTCATCCCATTACTTGTGTATGAGACAGTACTTGTGTATGAGGCACTATGCCTCATACACAAGTACTGGGATGAGGTAGAGGTACATGAAGGTAATGCCTGATTTAGCTACCTGTAAACTTCATTAATCCTAGTCCCACTCGTCCTCATCCCAGTTCTTACCCATGAGGCATGGAGCCTTGTACATAAGCACTGGGACAAGGAAGAGGGACGTGGAGGTAATTCTGGGCCAATTAGCTGATTTTGGAGGTTGGGATAGGGGATGGGAGGTGGAGGGGATGTGTGGGGGGGGGTGGGATTGTGCAATAAATCATAATGGTCGTCCATGTCCATGCTAAGCAGGCATGATATGTAGTATTAGTGGCATTTTGGTGCAGTCAGTCTAGTCATTCCTCAGTGTGGTAGGAATTTTTTTAACTGGGCATTTATGATAAAGCAGTCCTGCTAAATGTAATTACCTGGCTAGACTAGCATTTGGTTTCTGCCAGTCTAGCCATTTCTTACTGCAGCACTGTTTATTTTTCTGGGCATCTTTGATAAAATTATATGATATGATATGATAAGGCAAGTCATATATAACGCGCCTGTACACAAGTGTTTTCAGGCACTACAAGACAATTGAAGGAAAATAGAGGGAGGACAAAACAAATGATCTTACTAAGCCTTGTCATTCAGATTGTGCAAGTGTGAGAACAAGATGTGCAAGTGGAAAGGGAGAGGGGAAGTGCAAGGGAGAGGGGAGGTGAAAACAGGGCAGCAATGTTCTGATTAAGTGCCGCCAGGGCAGCGCGGCTCTCGGTAGTGCAAGGAGAACAAGGGACTGTAGGGTTACAGTTTCAGCCCCTAATTGCGTGGTGGGCCCGGAGGCAGTGCAAGGGTGACTGATCAAGAAAGAGCCTGGACTCAGTGAGACCGAGGGTAACCAAGCAACCAGTTGGTACAGCAGACAGGTAGGTCAGGTAGGTTAGCAGGGGAGAGAGAGAGCAAGTAGAGGAGAAGAGGAAAGTTTTGAGCTGCGTCCGGAACTTCAGGTGGTCTGGATCAAGTTTGGGAGGGCAGGGAGGCGATTCCAGAGGGAGCCACCTGCAGGGGAGAGGGATCTATCCCCCCCACTCTCTGCCTGGAGAAGCATCTAACCCTTAACGCTCAAGAAGGAAGGTATTTTGGAAGCGAGCGTTGGATGTAGTGCAGATCCCAGCCCCAGAAAGCCTTGTGGACAATGCAAAGGGTCTTGAACTGATACTTGCAGCCACCGGGAGCTAGTGGAGAGATTTCATGGCTGGAGAGATACGGTCCTTGGGATTGAGGTCAATGATAAGTCTTGCAGTCCTGTTCTGTATTAGTTGCAGAGGGCGGAGAGTAGAGGAAGGCAGATTGAGAAAGTGGCTGTTGCAGTAGTCCAGCCTAGAGAGAACCAGAGCTCTGGAGACAGTGAGCTTCTGGGGGTAAGTGAGAAAGAGAAGAGTCCCTTTGAGGAGGTGCAGCTGGTAGTGGGACTTCTTGGCGACGTCTGAGATGTGAAGAGAGAAAGAGAGAGTGGAGTTGAAAATGACACCAGGAAGGAGAGAGAGAGGAGAGTAGGCTGAGGTGAGCCTGAATGAAAGCTGACTGTCATCCGCATAACACTAACAGTTAGAGGAGAAGGTAGAGATCAGGTGGATCAAAGGAGCCAAGCAGAAGTTGAAAAACCAGGGTGAGAGGATAGAGCCCTGTGGAACTCCACAGGTAGAGAGAGAGATGGCAGAGTGAAAGGGACCAAGTTGGACCTGGGAGGGGCGGTCCAAGAGGAAGGAGGTCAGCCACTCCAGGGCCTGATCAATGATGCCCAGGTTCTCACAGAGTCGATTGATCAGGATGGTGTGGTTGACCGTGTCGAAAGCAGAGGAAAGTTCAAGGAGGATGAGGACAGAAGGAATGCTGGAATCAAGGTTAGAGATCAGATCTTCACAGGTGTTCAGGAGAGGAGTTTCCATGCCTCTGGCAGCTGTTAAACCAGACTGATGGTCATGGAGACAACCAACAGATTCAGTGTGGCGAGTAAGCTGGCAGTTGGCCCAGATTTTCCAAGAGTTTGGGAGAGGGGAAAGTTCCAGTGGCAAAAGAATGATTACAGAAATCAGCCAAGGCTGGATCAAGGGTGTCAATGTAGTCTTTGATGGTCCTGGAGGAGCAGCCGAGCGCCTGTTTCGATGACACTTCCATAGATGGGACTTGTCTAGAAACCTCGTCAGGTGTTAGAGAGAAAGAGGAGAAAGGAGGAGAGGGAGAGATGGCCAAAAGGGGCCAAGAGAGGAAGAGGGAGAGGAAGAGAAAATAGTGGAAAGGATGTCTTGGGCCTCATTAGGACCCAGGCGGTAAGGGGTTTACGGCGGCGTAAACAGCGCCGACCCTTACCGCCTGATTCTGAGGTCCCTTAGCGCCACGGAGATTTTAACACCTGCTTTTAGCAGGTGTTAAAATCCATGGCGCTAAGGGACCTTGTTGTTAATTACGCCACCGTAATTTACGGTGGGGTAATTAACGCCTTCCCCACTCCCATTATGCCCTGTGGGGCAAAAATGGGAATGGGGAAGGGTAAATGGGTAAATGGGGATTTACCTCCCCACTCACCTCGGAATGGGGCGGTAGGTCCGCCAACCACCATGGCGTAAACGTAGTTTATGCCATGGTGGTAAAGGTACGACCCAGGCGGTAACTTACCGCCTGGGTCGTAATGAGGCCCCTTGACTTTTAGCAGAGAAGTGAGAGACCAAAGCCGTACAGAGGGCCTGTTGAGAGAACAGGAGAGGTAGTGACTGCAACAGGATTGGCCAGTTCCTTGAAGATTTTAAAGAGTTTTGCTGTGTTGTTAGAGGCCGCAGAGACGCAGGCTTGAATGTGTGCTCTCGTCTTGATGAGTCTTACTGCTTCGACTGGCATTTTGGTGCAACCAGTCTAGGTATGTCTTAATGTGGCCTGGCATGCTTTACTGTAATGTTATTATGTGTCTACACTTGTCTACATTGTGCAGCCAGTTGGACATGTTTCCATTGTGGCATGGCATTTCTAATAGCAAAGCATTAATGGTCATGTGCACTGTTGGTGACTTGCTTGTATTCGATTGGTGTCACCCTACAAAACAATAGCAAACACTGTGGCTTTTTAGGCAATTATTCTCAGAAAGTCTGCTGTATATTGCATTAAAACACATATTTATATCTTTCTCCTAGTGCAGTGTGTGGCATACCCCTTCAGCAGCACGTTAGTGCATATTGCGCAAGCATGGTAATCTAAGCCGGCCCAGAGTGTAGCGCGACCCGTGATTTGTTGCCGAGTTGTAGGGGGCCCTCAGCATGGTTCGCAGGGGGGCCCCCAGATCTTGTGTTACGCCACTGCTCGGGGCTTAACCTTAACATAGTCAGGGCAATACAGAAGTGGGCCCCTTCCCCTCTGTGCCTAACCTAGAGGGGCCCTGTTTAGCAGCCGCATCTCACAGGCGATCTCCAGCAAAGCAGACACATGTGGCTGCGGATGGTCATTTAGTTCAAAGGGAATGGTGGCCAAAAAGGATGTCTTGCCACTGCTATGACACAGAAAACGAAAAAATGACTGTCAGCATTAACGAGTGATAAGCATCCACAGAATACGTTATTGAGCTTTGTTCATTCCACGTGGGGGCTTCTCACTTTTTATGCAGTTGTTGACATAATGCTAAAACTACATGCCAGGGCACAGTACACCTTATTTAGCACTAATAACAGTCTAATTACACCCTACTAACAGCAACAAGGTTTGTAGTCTAGAGAACTAAAAAACAACTAAAAACACATTATGCACTAAATTGCTGTATATCTGATGGCTGACTGATGGGCAACTTATCGAGCAGCTATTAAATTGCTGTTAAAATTTAGATGCAAACTGATTATTCCATATTGGGTCAGTGTGCTATAGGGTGGACAAAAGGGCACGTGGCTCAGGGTTCCATACTGAGAGGGGGCCACACCTGGCTGCCTGATGTAAAGAAGTCAGTTCACATTTTTGAAAAACAAATATCCCATGCCATGATCTTGAATAGTGTGCTTTTTTGGCGTTGAGTCTGCTGCTTTGGCGCTGAGTCTGCTGCCTGACTGCTGCTTTGGCACTGAGTCTGCTGCCTGACTGCTGCTTTGGCACTGGGTCTGCTGCCTTGCTGCTGCTTTGGCACTGAGTCTGTTGCCTGCCTGCTGCTTTGGCACTGAGTCTGCTGCATGGCTGCTACTTTGGCGCTGAGTCTGCTACCTGGCTGCTGTTTTGGCACTGAGTCTGCTGCCTTGGCACTGAGTCTGCTGCCTGACTGCTGCTTTGGCACCGAATCTGCTGACAGCCTGCTGCTCTGGAGCTGAGTCTGCTGCCTGACTGCTGCATTGGCACTGAGTCTGCTGCCTGACTGCTGCTTTGGCGCTGGGTATGCTGCCTTGCTGCTGCTTTGGCACTGAGTCTGCTGTGTGCCTGCCTGCTGCTTTGGCAGTGACTCTGCTGCCTGGCTGTTGTTGACAGCTAAATTCTGATCTGATCAATTCATAATAATATTAATAATAATCATCATCATCATCATCATGTAGTGCATTCTGTGTCCACAGCAGTATATTCAGTTTGTGAGTTCACCATCACGCAAGTTGTGTAGTGTTTATACAATTTTTCAGAAATATATAGATCATGTACAGTAACTGAATTTGAAATGCATATTCATAACTTTTAGTGCCACAATGGTTGGGACTACAGCTCAGTGTGTTAAGCACCTGTTAAAAAGATTTGTGTTAATATAGCAAACATAGTACCAAATCGTGACAATCTGAACTCATCTTTTTTCTCTCTTTGTGGTTGATAAACTTTAGCACATAAACTTTGCTGATGGTAATAACTACTGTGCTAAAATACAACCTGCCGGCACTATAAAGTGCTTGATCTAAAAACTATCATTGCGTCAATATAGTGCGGGTTTAATTAGGTTACTCACCGTAGTGACCACCTTACTCCTAGTCCATAGTCCCCTTTCCTCCATACCGATGGGACATTCCTCCGTCCTGTGGGACGGGACCGGAGCACTTTGTAAAAAGCATCACATTTTTCAAAAATGTGTCCTTCCTCTCTTTTTACGCAGGGTACCACACACGGCCGTAACCCTGCCCTCCTTAGCTCCGCCCAGCACATCACCCATCACTCTTTTTCTATTACCAGGTAAGAGACCTTTAAGCAATAACAGAGGAACCTTATTAGAGGGGACGGTGGGCGGGCGTATGGAGGAAAGGGGACTATCCACTAGGAGTAAGGTGGTCACTACGGTGAGTAACCTTACTATACTCCTATGTCCCGTCCCCTTTCCTCCATACTTATGGGAGATTCCCAAGCACTTGTCACAGGAACTATGGGTGGATGGAAACCCCCTACTGAAAAAGGTTTTTCAGCACAGCTTGGCCAAACTGGGCATCAGATCTGGAGCTCAGGTCCAAACAGTAATGTTTACAACAAGCCGATGGGGAGGCCCAAGTAGCCGCTTTCACGAATGTCTCCCACGGGACATACCTTGGAAAGGCAACAGCAGCTGCCTTGCCCTGTACCAGATGTGCATGAATCCCTTTAGGAGGCTGGAGACCCTGAACAGAGTAAGACTCTGTAATACAGACAGCAATCCATCTGGAGATAGTCGCTTTGGAGGCCTGCTTACCGTGCGGATTACCAAAGGTCACCAATAGTTGAGAAGAAAAACTAAATTCAGATGTTCTGTCCAGACAGAATTTAAGAGCTCTTCTAACATTCAGGCAATGCAAAACCCTCTCAGCTTCCGAAGCCGGGTTTGGAAAGAAGACAGGCAGGGAGATTGACTGATTTAGATGGAAATCAGAAACCACCTTTGGTAGGAAAGAAGGATATGTCCTCAGGACAACCTTGTCCTTGTGGCAAACCTTGGAGCTCACTCACACGCCTTGCTGAAGTAACGGCGACCAAGAAAGACACCTTCCATGAAAGGTGCTTAAGATCTACCGTAGCCATTGGTTCGAAAGGCTTATGGCACAAGGCCATAAAGACCACGTTCAGATCCCACGTCGGATGCGGTTTGCGAACAGGAGGGTAAAGACGCATTAGACCTGCAAAGTGCCTTTTAACCACTGGATTTGACAGTGAAAAAGAGCACTGGTCCGTGGATAGGTAGGTGGCCACAGCCGAAAGATAAGTCCTGCATGACAGGACATGAATGCCAGACTCTGATAGATGAGAGACTAAGGACAGCACAGTGTCGATCGTAGCCACCCTGGGGTCAAGCTATTTGGCTAAGCACCAGTGACAGAACCAAAGCCATTTGCTAGTGTACTGAGACCTCGTCGAGGGCTTCCTGGCTGCCTGAATAATGTGCATGTTGTCAGCAGACAGGTTGAGATGCTCTAAAGATCTGAACTCAGGCACCATGCTGCCAAGATGAACGATTGTGGGGAAGGTGCCACAACTGCCAATCTCTCTGGTGAAACAGATCGGGAACCAACGGAAGCCTGATCGTTGCACACACCGACAGATGTTGAAGCTCTGAAAACCAGAACCTGGCCGGCCACCACGGAGCTATGAGCAGAAGAGAACAGTTCACCGTGTTCCTCAGCTTGCAAATCGTCCGATGAATCAGAGGCAGAGGCGGAAAAGCATAGGCCCTCATGTTATGCCAGGGAATCTCGAGAGCATCTCCCAGAGAGGAGGCTCCCAGCCCATTTCTAGAGGCATACAGAGGACGTTTCTTGTTTGCCGATGTTGCGAAGAGGTCCACTTCCGGAGTGCCCCAACACAGGAATATCTGTAAGAGGACCTTCGCTTTCAATTCCCAATCGTAGCTGACCATTGTTCGTTGGCTGAGGGTGTCTGCTGTAACATTCAGCTGGCCCGGGATGTGTACTGCCACCAGCCAGACGCCATGCTGAACTGCCCATTCCCAAATCTGAATGGCAAGATCCACAAGAGGACTTGGTGGCCCCCTGCTTGTTGATGTAAAACATGGACACCACATTATCCGTGCGGACACGAACCACTTTGTTGGCAATGACCAGCCTGAACGTCTTGAGCACCAGGAAGATCGCCAGAAGCTCCAAATGATTTATATGAGGGAGCTTGTCTTGGGGCGACCAGAGGTCAGAGACCTGAAGAAGATCCAACATCGCACCCCACCCCAGAAGGGAAGAGTCCGCCGTGATTGTCACCATCGGAGCAGGGTCTTGAAAACCCGTGCCCACCGACAGGTTGCTGAGAGACGACCACCACACAAGGTCCACTCTCATGAAAGCCGGATTCGATATTATCTTGGAGTCCGGATCCACAGCCTGATGCCAAGAACTCCAAAGAGCAATCTGCGTCTGCCTCATCTTGAGCCGAGCAAGAGGAAGAGCCAATACACACGAGGCAATGAGGCCCAGAAGCCTCTGGAACCACCAGGCTGACATGCTCTCCGACTGCGCAAACATCTGACACGTGGCCAACAGATCGGACTTTCTGTCCCCGGTCAGGTATACTCTGCAGTCGATCGTGTTCCAACGAAAAAACCCAGGAAAGTCAGGTCCTGAGAGACCGTCATGGAATATTTCCGCCAGTTTACCGACAGCCCAAGGTGGAATAGGAGCTTGAGCAGAGACTGAAGATTGCTCGAGGCTTTCAGCGGACAAGGACTGCGCAACAGCCAATTGTCCAAATACGGATACACATGTATACACTGATGCCGACGATAAGCTGCGATAACCGACATCATCTTCGTAAAGACACGCGCTGCCGAGCTGAGGCCAAAGGGGAGCATTCGGAACTGGAAGTGCTCCTCCCCTACGGAAAACCGTAGGTATCTCCGGTGTGGATTCCAGATCAAAATATGCATATACGCACCCCAAAGGTCCACCACGCTGAGCCATTCACCCTTCTGAAAAGAGGACTTTATTTGACAAGGCGTGATCATCTTGAATTTCTCTTGGGGTAGAGAGAGAGATTGAACTGGGAAAGGTCTAGGATGGTGTGCAGGCCAGCCTGGTTGGGTTTGGAAACCGTAAACAGCCGGGAGTAGAAGCCCTCCCCTCGCTCCCGCAGGGGAACGGGTTCCACCGCTCTGAGATCCAGTAATTTCTGAATTTTGGCTTTGAGGGAGGGCGACCCTGACTGCTGGAAGGGAGGATTGATGGGTGTGGTAGGGGGAAGGGGGAAGAGGAAGCCCACCCGAGCGACTGCCAAGACGCACTGGTCCTTGGTGATGGTCTGCCACCACTCCCAATGAGATGCAATGCGTCCTCCCACCGGGTTCACATGCGAGCGCAGAAAACCCTCATTTAGCTGGTTTCTCGGTGGCGGCACCACCTGAACCTGAGGAGGAGGCTGAGGAGTGGGAGAAAAACCGACGCTGTTGCTGCCTTCGGAAAGGAATTTCCCAAAGGGGTGTCAACCCTGCAGGATTTCCGATCTAGAAAACCCCTGAAACCAGAGGAAGGCCGAGGCTGCGACGACGATCTCTGTGTCCTGAAAGGTGGTTTTACCATGACAGACAAGGACTTGGCGGTCTGAGTGCTGTCCTTAGTTTTGGTCAGCTCCATGTCTGTTGTGGAATGAAAGCGCTCCTTGCCATCAAAGGGCAGGTCCAAAACCTTATCCTGCACCTCCTTAGAGAACTTGGTGGCGTGCAGCCAAGCCTGACGAGAGGTATCCACGCCAAGCATAAGGCCCTGGGCCGAGATGTCGACATGATGCGCCGCTGCCTCCAGCAAATCCTGCGCCAGGACCATGGCATCTGACAATCCCGCTTTGAAATCTTCTAGCTTTTCAGCAGGAATAAACTCCTCAAACTCAGACAGACCTTTCCACATTTTCATATTTGCCTCTGCTAACACCAGTTCTGCATTGGCTTGACGCAGCTGCAGGGCTGAATTAGCGAAAATCTTCCTCCCTAGGGAGTCAAGAAGCTTGTCCTCTTTGGCCAGAACCTGTGTAGCCGTCAAAGAAGAGGATCCAGCAGGTCTGGATTGTAAGGTGGCCGCAGCCACTACCGTGAAGGAGGGGGGCAGACACGACACCAAAGCCACCTCTTCCAAAGAATGGAGCGTGCAGCGCGCGTGATTTTTATTGTTGACAAACAGTCCAGAGTGTGGTTTCTCCCAGACTTTACGGACCTCGGCCAAAACGTCCTTCTGCAAGAACAAGCCGGTACGCTCTGAAGGAGACAAGGTGAACGCCCCCGAAAGCACGCCCTCCTACGGAGTAGGTGCCTCAGGTACTGGAACATCCCAGTCGGTTAAGGCGGCGCTGGCGGAACCACAGGAACCGCAGCTGGGACTGTCAGTGCAGGTGGGCATATCTCCCTAAACAACCCTCAAAAGTACTCGTTCATGGGTTCGGAATGCATAAGCCTTTGAAACTTTCCGAAAAAGACGTCCTCGGCTGACGATTTAGGCACGACTGAAGGAGGCCTCTCATGAGCGGAGTAATTCCAGGGACGCAAGGGAGAGGGTTTGCTAAGAGGGCCCTTCCGCACTAGTGTCCACATAAATCAATGGCCCCGATGCCACAAGGAGCGAGACATTGTGCGGTAGGGGCATCAGAGCGTTCCGGTCAAAACTGGACGAAATGTATGTGCACAAGGAAACCGATGTTCACCTGAAAAACCACTTCCCACACCTAGGGCCGATGGCGTAGTCGTAAGGGAGGTATCCAAAATGGCTGCCGTGGTCTTGGCGGGAACGTCTACCATTTTGTCGGCACCTGAGGAGAACTGCGACACGTGTGGAAGTGAGGCAATTGTCCCCACAGGTGGGTCAGGGGTCTTCATTTTAGCTTTAACACAAGGAAGCTCGGCCGAGCCGGTACTGTATGGCCTAGGATGTTTCTGTGACATGCTATCAGCCAAACTAGCCTTCGAAGGAAGGACATCGGTACTGCCAGTAACAGAGGGATTATGGTCCAAGACCTTACTCCGTGCCCCCTCAACAGATCTGGAGTCACTGCTAGAGCGGGAATGATGAGGAACACACCTCACCGACAAGACCCTAACAGGCCTCTCAGAACTGTTGGTCACCTTAGCCTCTAAACGAGGGACATCGGAACCGAGTCCGGTAAAAGCCTCTTCACGACGGGCCTAGAACTTCCGTTCGATATCAACAGCCTCAGCTGAAGCCTCAGGGCGTACCCCAGTGTTTTTACGGGAAGCTCCAGTCAAGGAGACCTTGAAGCAAGCTCCGGTACCCGACGCCTCAGTAGAACTGGGCCCACAAATAGCCCCCACAGGAGGGGCCTCGGATTGTAATCCGGTGTCAATAGGCCCCTGACGGAGGCCCTTGGAGAAAACTCTGGTACACTTTTTAGGTCTAGAATGCACTTCAGGGCAAGCCCCGGTAACAGAGCTTTTGACGCTCCTCCCGGACCGGGAAGACCCCGGGAAGGAGTCCCCCGACCGGGGTGCTGTAAAAAGTAAAGAACTCACCGGGCGTTTCTTCTTTTTAACGATGAAAGTTTGAAAGTGCGCCGGGGGAGTACGGTGAAACACTTCCTCCCACCGCTCTAAACGACGTTGAAGCACCTGGACCGAAAGGGAGTCGCAGTAAAAGCACAAGTCCCACCGGTGGTCCGGACCGAAACACTCTAAACAAAGGGAATGGGGATCCCACCTAGCGAAGCGTCGCTGACAAGAAGCACAATTTGGAATGTCTAGCTGAAACAGCATAGACGGATTACCACGTGACCGCTAAGCCAGAGCAAGAGATGAGGAAACTGCAAGAGAAAAATCTTCCGAAGATGAAAGTGTGTCCAGTCCCGAACGAGCGGAGAAAAGGACTGGTGGACAATGCGCTGGGCGGAGGAAAGGAGGGCAGGCTTATGGCCGCGTGCGGTACCCCGCGTAAAAAGAGAGGAAGAACACATTTTTGAAAAATGTGATGCTTTTTACAAAGTGCTCCGGTCCCGTCCCACAGGACGGATGAATGTCCCATAAGTATGGAGGAAAGGGGACGGGACGTAGGAGTATATGGCTTTGTCCCTCTAAAAGCACGTTGTACCAGCAGAGCTAAAACAGAGACACTAGAACCAAAGTGTCATGGTTCATACACACAGAACATCTTATCTCAGTATTGTGATGTCTCTTTTGAAAGTGTTTGTCTTTTCACATTCTGTGCCATGCTTTTTTGTTCAGAATGGCTTTTAAGCGGGAAGGGTCCGAGGCAGGAGAAAAACACCAATGTGGAAGGCCTCTAGCAAACATGTTTTCAGGTCTGCTTACTAATATTGTGCTTTAGTGTAGAATTTCATGTGTTCTCCTTCAAATCAACAATCTTTGTCAAACAATAAATACATGACCATATAATTGTCTTTTGTGGAGTGCATTTAGGTCTTTAGAATGCAATAGTAAAACCAGATCAGATTGTTTCAGTTTGCATCAATTAGTGTTATAGCCAGTACTTGTAGAATTCCATTTATGATGGTAGCAATAGAGCTAAGAAACATGCTTGGCTTGATTCTAGCACCAGTGAAGGGGATAAGAGCACATCAGGGTAATAGTTATACTTAGATCTCTGTCAGGGCTTCTATGGCCAATTATCGCCTGCTTTTTTTCACTGCATTTTTTGCGGACATTTCTGGGAGGCCGAAAAAAAGTCGGCAAAATGTTTTTTTTATTTGGGGGTGGGGTCCTCGCCGGTCCCTCTCCACTCCCCCCCCCCCAACCCTCCTCAAGCCTCACTCCCCTATGATTTATTCCTTATTTCCCACCCCACATACCCCTCACATGCCTTTTACCTCGCCCCCCCCCACCTCTCTATATTGTTCGATGTTTTATTTCGGCCAAAAAGCGACGGCAAAAAATGCCACGGAAAAAAAAACGAGCGATCAATGAACGTCCGATCCTGTCAGCATATCTATCCTATCAAGATACGGGTTGTGACTGGGATGAAGGCGGGATATGGACAAACATGATTCTTGGATCACTTAATTATTTTCATTTGAGTGGTGGCAAATGCCTTTTTTCCGGCTTAAAATGGCTCATTGCGAAGAATTCTTCCGTCGGTGTAAAGTCAGTTATTTTACATTTGTTTCTCAGAGACGTAGGGAATCTGAGTACACTGCGCAGACATTTAACGTGTGAGGCGCGTGGTGAGCGGTTGGTTATAATACTTTTGAATTTTCGGCAGGCAATAAAACTGTCATCGCTCGCATTTCTCTTCATCCCTTCGTAATCCTGCTCTCCCAGCAAAAGAAGTACTGAAACCAAAAGGGCATGAATTACAGATTTATTTGAACGCCACTCTTCTTCACGGTGCTGTAAAGAACTAATAAATGTTATAAATAGGGATATTTATGTGGGAAATATGTCATTCGCTCTCTTTACAACGGAATGCTGTGCCGAATGTTTTCAAGGGAGGACATGGAAAATAGCAATTTGTTTAAATGTGGTCAGCCGTCCAACTCTATTGTGGGCGCACGAGGAAGACAATGTACGGTAAACAAAATTAAACTTCAGAGCCTTATATTCTGAAAGGTCAGTATTGCATTAACACAGCTGGATGGGGCCAGATGTGTGTGAGGCTGTCCATGCCGTTCAGGGGGACACCGGCAGATACTGAGGTGCATTACTAACAAAGGAAGAACCCTTGTTTGTCCTGTGGGCCCAATGTGTCAATCCACAATTGGGCAAAAAGAGGGTTACGAAGTTGCCAAGTTGAACTTCCACCAAGTACTGATACCAATCTCCTCGTTCCAGATTCTTCCAGATTATGTATCAATAAGTGTTATAATTTCACAATTTAATGATGCTCAATTGATCAACCTAAAAAGGTTGACAGGCTAGATCGACCCACCGGGATTCCATCTTGCAAAATCTAATCCTACAAATAAAAGGGAGAGGGGAGTTATCACTATCTGTTAGGGAGAATTCTCATAAATGTGCTAATTCTCTTGACCTTAGAGACCCCCAGCAACTTTGCTGGATTTTTGAGGACTTGATTTTCTTACCTGGAAAGAGTGTGATCCTTTTTCCCACTCTGTCATGTATTTTGATGTGTGTTTTACATTTGTTTTTTTCGATTATGGAGTTTTATATAACTCCATTGGCATCATCTTTTCATGTGTGTCACCCAGCACCCTCAGTGCAGTGAGACAGGATGCCTTTTAGACTTCCCACAGGTTTAAATACCTTCGCTGGGATAAACTACTGTTTTCCAGAGAATGTAAAGTGAAATTAACTTTACTAGTCTTTCCAAATTCATAGACCCAGCACACATCATCGTACAATGGAGTGCTGGAGGGGTTACATAGTATCCCCTGTGTCTGAATACTCATGTAGCAGTCAAATGCTACCCTTTCCTATTGAAAAGGCTGGTGGCAGTGGTTTTACAACAAACTACCATGATTTTTCCGGACCGCGCGCACCGGTAGCTAAACATCACGGGAGCCAAGTTTTTCAAGATGGCGCCTTAAACCCCTTTGTTTAAACAAGTCCATGTCTTATTTTTTCGCTGTATCTTTTTGGAAAGGTCCTTCTAGGTTTAGTCCCTTTGTTTGTATGCCTTTGGCGGGCTTCAGGACTGAAGACCGCCTCTGGCGTCTGAGTGTCTGGGGTGGGCAGAAAGTGAGGGAGGTGCCCGAAACTCCCTGTGCTTAGTCTCCTAGGAGACCCAAATGCACTCTGGCGTGATTGGCTGGCTGACTGTCTGGCAAGGACAGCCACTATACTGGGTGAGTGACAGCTAGGCTGTAATGAAAGGGAGAGAACTGTTTAAAAGGCGAGTGTCCAGGACTGGAAGGCAGAGTCGACCACTGGAACGAAAGAACCGAAGAAGAGCTGGAAGAGGATGGCTGCTGCAACTCCTGGACCGTTGGTTTGCCCGGTGAAGCCCATGCTGCAGGTCCGAATTGCCAAGTTCATCTCGACAGACAAGCCCCTTCAAGGACGACTTCTTCCTTTGAGTTGGTGGGACTAATGAACCCGTAAACCACCTGTTTACCATTCTCAAGGCTGGTTAGGATTAACCAGGGAGAGGGATACCAGCTTGTGCGCTTTAATCTATAGCTACTGGAACTGAAGTGACTCCATCTTGTTTGCTTTTTTGACGATCCCGCGCAGTGCAGGAGTCCTCCGATGTCCTCCCTCTTGTCCCCACAACTGAGGCTCAGGAACAGTGAGATCTGCAGGACCTGCCAGGAACCAATTTATTCAGCTGCATTTTGTTCTTCATACTAAGGCACTGTGCCAACCCGATTAAGAGAACGCCACTCTTGCGGTGAACATTTGTGAAACTTTCCCAACTTGCAGGCCTAATCAGCTTTGACCCGACATATGATGGTGTGGCTTATTGATACAAAGAAAGATTGAGATTGTCTTTTCCGTCCTCCCAACGCCTAACAGCTGCATCACTAAAATCCTACTTTCAGCTGCACATCCCAAGAAAACAGTCTTCTACCTTGAAAATCACCTAAAATATCAGAGCAACCATTGCCTTTTGCACTTTCCATACCAGGTTACGGCAACAAACTGCGCTTAGGCTTACATAAAAAAATAAAACGGACACACCAACTACAGTGAATTTTTAAAAAAGCAGCCAGATTCATCTTAGGTCTTAAACTATGGGATAGCTACACCGGCTCTCAAAGACCTCCACTGTTTTTCAAATACACACAATTTTCCAAGCACTGTGCCACATACACCAGAACCTAGTTCAAAACGGTCCAAGCCACGTAAAAACATACATAAACAAACAATTAAGGGAGAGCTCTGAGATCATAAGCAAACAACAATCTGGCCACACGTAGGGGTTCAACAGATTGAGACTTGGAGGAAAATTGCTAAAAGCGACAGGAGTCAAGCAATGGAATAAACTGCACTTGACTTGCAAATATAACTCAAGTACAGGAAAATCACAAAGAATCTGAATTCTTTGTTTTCCAGAAAGTCTCCTTAAAAGGGTCCATTACCTGTGAATCTTGAGCATCCTAACCCGAAGAGAATAAAGACTATACAGAACCTCTTAAAGCTTACACAAGTCATGAAAGGTGCATTCAGGTTTAAAAATCCACCCACATTCACAGTAAAAGATCATATAGTGCTAATGTTGAAACCAAGGAGAACATAGGAACTGTGAAGGTATACAGGAGAGGTGTTGTGTTTGGTTGTCATTCACTGGCGCAGCACTGCTTAGTTTAAGCTTTGGAGAATGGACAAAGTCTTTAAAGGACTGGTCCAGCTCCTTCCAACCCGGGAGTTTTCTGTCTGTCTGGGACCTGCCGAGAACCCATATTCATGGTTTGCAAGTTTATTTCTGGAAAGTGAGTGTAGTAAGAGGAAATGTGGACTTTAAATAGTTTTCCAGCGAGTGTGTGGTTTGTTTATGCTGCTGAGAACTGAACGCAATGTTGAACTGTTCGGCAGGTTTGAGGACTGGCTACCACTGAGAAGGGCACCCTTTCTTTGAGCATTACCCAGACTCTCATTGCGGGACATTTTCCGTGTGCCTCTGCTATCTAAGCAAGTTCCTGTTGTCAGTGCTGGAGAACAAAGAGTTAAATACTATGGGCCCGATTGCAAAGTGACTTTGACACTGCCGACACAAACCCTGATTCATGGAACTGTGCAAAGTGTATTTTGACAGTGCAAAGTCATTTTGTACTGTAAAAATGACTATACACTGAATTTGCACGGATTTTCCAATGCAAAAATACACTTTGCACAGTTCCATGAATCAGGGTTTGTCTCAGCAGTGCAAAGTCACTTTTCAGCAGTGCAAAGTCACTTTGAACCGTGCAAATATTATATGAATCGGGCCCTAAGTGTTCTCCTGAACTCTCAAAGCTTTGTTCCCTTAAAGGGACGCCATTCACCAGTGTAACTGCTCTGTGCACATCTGCAAGTCTTACATGGGGAACAGGAGACAATCGGGGTCATCACGAGTTGGGTGGTAGCCCTTAAATGCAGCAGTAATACTATTACCGCTGCATTTAAGAGTCCGTCTAATCACGAGTCCGGCAGCATTTACCCCCAGCTATAAGCTGGGGGTAAATGCGTAGAAAAAAATCACATTTTCGGGCACAATTACCGCAGCACTATTATAGTGCGCTAATTGCGCCGAAAATGCCCCATTGGGCATACCCATTAACGTCTAACCCTTGATAGCACCGGACCAGGTGGCGGTAATGCTATTAGCGCCGGGATACCACCCAACTCGTGATGAGGCCCATTATGGTTGGTTACCTTCATCTGTTGTAAGCAGACTGCTTTAACCTGTGGGCTTCCTTAATGTGACATTATCCGAAGGTCTGTTCATTTGATGATCCCCTGCTAAATGACAGGGACTAAGTGGGGTGGCCAGTCGCCTCATCTGCTTGCTTGGAGAGGGACTTAGACCCCATTGTCACCCCACCAGATGTCCCCAGAGAATGTTTCTTCTTTGGTAACAAGTAGTTGTGACTGAGAAATATACGGTTCTCGCATGACGCTTTTGAAACATTTAAATTTTACTTTCTTCTTAGTATCACATCCCAGTACATTAGGCAAAAAACAAGGATGGATAACATATGCTTCTTCCTGCCATGACGTGATCTCTTTTAGATGTTCCATCCATGGAATACACACAGCCTAACACTAATGTTTACGATTTCAGCTATGGACAGATTAACGTCTATGAATCTGCCTGACATCATTTGACTGAGGAAATTACTACCAGTCATGAGCGACAGCATATAGAATTATCGATGGGAACTAAAGTGGAGTGTGTGAAAGTATTTAAATATCTGGTATTCAAACTACAGGCTAATACTGGAAGGGAGAGGCTGCAAAATTAAATTCATGACAAGGTTAGATTCTTGGTTGAGCACTTGAGGAACTTTAATGGTAGATATGGGAAGTTCTCTATTTGTCCTGCCTTAAAGTCCTACATATCCAAAATAGTTCCAGCAATCACATATGGATTGGAAATTTACTATTTGTTGCTGAACGAGAACTTCCTGTACCTAGAGGGTCTAATCTGGAAACCGATTTTGTCAGTGCCCACATTTACGCTGATGTGTGCAATTAGGCTTTATCTCGGTCTGTCTTGCCTTGAAATTCATGTACTGTGGAAGAGAATTATGTTGTGCAGTAAATGTGTGTAACCTCCAAACGACTCACTGCATAGAGTGTTGACCGTGGAGAGTCAGTCCTTAGATAACATTCACATAAAGAAATGTAAAGAGAAGCTTGAAATGTGGGGTCTTGACAGCATGGTGGTATTGGGAAATCCCAGGGTGAATAAGAAACATCTGTGGCTAATGGACTGGTGTAATAGTTGCGATTCTCTGTATAAGTACAAAGGTCTGGTGATGTTGGCCACTGTCCATAAGAAATTGGGTAGGTATGCCTCTTACTTGGGATTGTTCACCAAGAGGGAAATTCAAAGCCACAAAATTGCGATTCCGACTTAATTTATTACCAACCACAGATAACTATTGCTGGTGGAAATTAACTGAGGCCGAAAATACAATGTGTAGATACTGCAAGGGACATCTTGAAACATGTAAAAAAAAACCTAGTAATTGAGCGTGAGTTGCTAGTGGTCTATCGTCGGGTCTGTTTTGAAGGACAGTAAAGGACGGTAGGATTGACTCATGTGGAAAGGTATGCAATCAGCTGACTGAAAATATCACTCCCCGTCTGAGCAGGTCAATATATCAATTTTAAAATTTTATAAAATTGTGGGATTGATAAAGCCATGTAAGAACCTGAAATCTAAATTGTCATAATTTGGGAGTCTGATGAGGAATTAATTGAAAGAGACTTAGTTATTATCTTGATTTCTTTATTTTTGGTACATTTTGTACACATTATTTTATTCAACTGAGGATTGTAAGGTATTGACGTAATAATGATATATTACATTGTATACAAAAAGATGGTTAACTATCGACCATTGGCGTATAGACTACCAAGGAGTTCTGAGTGAGATCTAATAGAGCACAAGAGTGAAGCTTGATCTCTCCATGATGTCAGTGGGAACTCCAAGGTGAAATATACCCCGTAGTTCAAAGCTACCTCTCTATAATTGTATGTTGTGTATATCCTCCCTCGCAGCTCCCTATGTTGTCAATTATCAACCACTTTGCTGGCGGGTAGGGTGATGGAACTGGAAACAACATACAGTATACCAAGTTCCCTCTCCCTGTCAGCAACACAAAAAAGAAAAGGAATACCCGGCAGAAAAAATGTAGTATCCTCCTGCTGTGACACCATACCACAGCAGATGATTGTGGACTCCATAATCCTGCGATGTGACATCACAGTAGGAGGATGCAGCTTTCAGAAAGGAAATAGCTGGTATTGGCTTCTTATGGAAGCTATACACAACAAGCTCTCATCTACTTGCAGTCAGAATTAGGGCTCTACGTTATTACAACAAATTAAAATTACATTGTTGTACTTTACTTTGTTGCAATACTTCGAAATTCGATTTCGAATGATTTTCCCCTTTACTGTCACCCCTACCGCAACCCCCCGAAACCTCTTTTGTACCCCTTAACCCATGTACACAATTACTTACCTACAAAGTAATAAAATAATAATAATAATAATGATAATAATAATAATATATAATAATAATGCCAAGTAATTGTAATGAAGTAAATTACCTCGAAGTAATTAACTTCTTTAAAACAACAGGAGACCAGAATTAGTTCATCATCATGTTTGTTAGTTCCCTTTTATTGTTAGGAGCAGAGCTGTGAGTTTTCATATGGTCACAAGCCAGTCTGAGTGAATACATGTGGGTGTTATCATAATCAGAGGTCTGTCTGTACATGTTGGTTCTTATTATGAGGTAACTTTGAAGGGGACTGCGTATTATAAAAATAGTAATTTGCTGAATGAGCCGAAGTATTATCGGGAGCAGAATCGGACTACATCTGATTATTATGAAGGGCCGATACAGGGTGAATGTGGCAGCATAAGGAAAAGAGTCTTTAGTGACTTACAGTATAATGAAGAATACAGTTTTGAGCGAGTTCGGGTCCTAAAGCAGAACTCTGACTGGGCTTGGGCATTATCAGAAGCATATCTCTAAGTGGCAGTAGCGAATAATCAAGATTAAACCCATTGCATTACACTGAAAAAGAACAACACTGACACTAATGTTCGGATGCGTCTGAATGCTAAGGGGCGATTGTCTGGACTAATTCCTACAAGTAGCGGAGTAAAACAAGCCTGTATAGTTGCCGCTATTTTATTCAACCTGTACCTGGAAGACATGCAGGAAGCATTTGCCAATACCTATATAAATCCCATTAAAATAAGCACAGTCAGCTTGGGATGGTTGGCATATGCAGATGACCTGCTGATGCTGGACTATACACCAAAAGTCTTGCATATGTTAGATACTTTGGCTGTATACTCCAGAGACAATGGGCTAGGCATAAACGTATCGAAAAGCAAAATAATGGTTTTTCCGGTAAATAAACCCCCAATGAAGTATGTGTGGAATATAAATAACACCACGTTAGAATGGTTAACAACCTATAAATATCTTGGTATTACAATTGACAAGAGATGGAGCTGGGAAGCCCATTGGGCGTCTGTTAAAGACTGCTGTATGCTGGAAAATAATGCCCTGAGTGTATTTTAATTGGGAAAAATGTAGGCTACTCTGTCTTGGCAATACTGACGCTATATACAGCTAAAGTGAGAGCTATTTTAATGTATGCCATCGCAATCTGGGGACATACGTATGGCAAACGATTAGTTGCCTTTGAGGCTAAAATGTTCTGCAAGTTATTGCAACTTCCTCAGAGTGTCTCATTTGAATATATTTATCTAGAACTGGAATTAACAAGTGTAAAGGAAGCCTATATATGCCAGTCAGTATTGTTGTTTCATGACTTATGTACTCTTCAAACTGAGACGCTACTAGCACCCTATGTCCAAGCACTCATAAGCATAGAAGGAAGGCAGCTCCATGGGCTAGCTCGTACTTTACAACTCCTTCATAAACAATGGACAGAGGCATATTCAATTCCACTTACAAAGCTAGGCCTGAAATCTAAGTTAAAGGTGGCCCTAAGAACTTATGGCCAGAAGATATATATGGATGCATTAACAGCCAGGACCAACAGTGGATCGTATTGTTATATGAGGGCCATGCGTACACATACACCGGAGTACCTCAAGGCTTAACCCAGCGTGATAACATTTAGCACATATCTATTAATGAAATGTACCGCCTCAGAAGCGCTAGAGACAAGGGGTGCATGGATGAGTCTCAGTCGTGATAAACGCTGCTGCCGCTTATGCGACACTAACATGATGGAATCCCTCCAACATCTTATCATTAACTGTGAAAGTTTGAAATCCCTTCAATTTAAATATATTAAATCATATAGTAATACCATTCATATGAGTATTTTAGATGGTGTATGGGAGACCTTTCTTATAGGTGATGATATCAATTTGATATATTTTATAGTCTCATTTTATTAGAAAATTGTTGAGATTTTTAAATGTATCGCATAGTGTTTCTACAAATTCCGTTCTTAGTTTTTGTATCAATGCAATTTTGGATTTGAAATTGTAATGTAAATGGATGTAATGCGTAAAATGTTATACAAAGCCTATATTGGCTACAAGTATATTAATAAAAAAATCTTGAAATCTTGAAAAAGAACAATGTATTTTAGGGTTTTCAGATTTAACTGAAACACTT
The DNA here is from genome assembly GCF_040938575.1 of Ambystoma mexicanum. Lineage (NCBI taxonomy): Eukaryota > Metazoa > Chordata > Amphibia > Caudata > Ambystomatidae > Ambystoma > Ambystoma mexicanum. The sequence goes on along the minus strand of NC_090927.1, from coordinate 1,161,638,873 downwards.
TTATCCTACATCCGTTCATTCAGCACACACCTTGTGAGATGTAGTAAAAATGGAGATGAAAGAAACAGAAAGAAATGGAGAGAAGTAACAGATTAAATGAACCAGTCGCCAGCATGCAAACTACGGTTAACTCTATGGTGCCCACCTATGTATTGGGAGTGGTTATGGCTTGCATTCTGAACTTTGTTCTAGACTTAAGGGCTTGATTGCAAGAGTACCTAGAGTGGTCCTGTATACAGGAAATTCTGCCCCTTCCCGACCATGTCCTGCATACCAACAGTTGACATTTTGTTTACATCATAGGCCCTATAGTGCGGGCACTCAAAAGGTAAAAATATACCACTAAAGTAAATATTTCTAAAATATCCCAAAGGGTCCCCTGCTCCACACACATGCACACACACACTTACGCACACACAAACAATTCAGATAAAAGAGATAGCTAATTTGCAACAATCCCTGGTTAAGTAGAACCACAATTATTCTCCTCCACAAGCCAGCATCTCCACTCTAATAATTGTCCCAACACCACTGGTGTCCTCCTGTGTACATCTCCTTCCATCAATCTTGAGGAGGTATCTAGCAGGCTTGTTCAGAGGGGCATGACCTTATGCTAGGCAGGGTTAGATCTTGTGGTCTGGTTTAGCCACTAGAGAACAAGAGCTTTCCCCAACTCCTACAGTGTAGTGTGCATGGGTCAGCCTAGCCATTCGTGGTCCAACTCCTGGAATGACACATCAGAGGTGTGAAACAGCTGCTATATCAGTTGCACATACCCAATACCTGATGCTCAAAAAAGCTTTGTTGAATTAGAAGCACTAGGGATAAAGAAAATTAAACTATATTTTAGGATCAAATCAAAATTAAATTGACTCCATGTTCATTTTTATGTGAGCTCAAATTCCGTAAACTTAAGAACATGGAATTTGTAGCTCGTAATCAACAGGAATTGTTAATTTATTGATGCGTTACCAATCTTTAAGGTGTGATCTATGGCCCAGAGGTATCGCATGTCTAGTTCCTCAAAATATGTAAAAACCTTAAGAGTACCACTCCGGGGCAGATAATGTGTCCCTCCTCCATTTCACTTTGCCTGCATAGGCCAGTGTGTGCCAGGCCTAGAGGCGCATTTTTAAAATTAACCAGACGCCAATTGAATAATATACAAGGGACATTTGAGTAAGGACCCTCACAGTACTGGAGTAAGGTGTACCTTGTTCTTTCAGAGAAAGAAAAGGAGCTGAGGCCAGCAGTTTCTAGGCCTCAGATTTGAGTACAAAATAGGCACATGGGCCAGATAAAGAAACTAAAATAATTGGGGAAGCACACACACGTCCTCGATAACTATCCCATTAAAGTGTGTAGGTTCAAAAACAATTTCATTGGTGACTGAAGGTTCAGTGTGGTGTGGGGTGCATATAAAGGCCCTAAACAGAAGTCCCTTTCACACGAATAGCAAGATTTGTAAACACTGAAACAAAAACAGCCTGGCATTTGTTTTTGCTTTTCAAGTAAAGTTAAATGCCAATGGACAACAGCATTTTAATTTACAAAAGAAGGAGGTATAAGAGATCCCTGTCACATGGAAAACAGGATTATTAAACATTGAAAACAAAAAGGGCCTGCACATGTGTGTAAAAATTAAAACGGTTTAGAAAATTTAAAGTGAAAAAATATCACTGCTTACAGAAAAATGTCAGGAAAACAAAACAGGATGTGTGGGTTGACAAAGAGCAATGTATATTATACTTCACCCACACAACTCCATTGACATTTGAAGAGGACTATTATCATTTAGGCCTTTTTCTCAGCCATCACAAGGCAGATCTATTTCATCTATATACCATTTTATATGTAATTTCCAGACGATTTGGGGGATATAGAATTCATCTTCCTGGGACTCTGGGAACTGAAAGGGACAGTTAAACTAGGTTTCTAGCTGATCTGAACATGTTCGAAATGTGAGAGTTGGTCAGTGGGTGGAAAATGAAATTAGGGATATGCTTAATAACTTACATATTCATAACTGTTGTGCTTTTTATGGAAATGGCAGGAAGGTGCCACATGGCCGTGCAACATGATACAGATTTGGTGGTGGGCTTAGCTAATTCCCCATGATTAGTTAAAACAGAAAATATGTTTAGTTTGGCAGTTGCTAGTAAAATTATGAAGTGTGATCCATAACTAGATTTTGCCAGAAAGTTGAAAGGAGCACAAAGGATATTGTAAAATGGGAATTGCCATATGTTGCTCTAGACCCCTAAACCTACCCTGACTTGGAGTCTGGGTTTGGGAGGAGAGAGCACAGTAACTGACCAATCCTAGTGGCAGGGATTATTGCAGGGTACTTCCCCAAGAATGTACAATTGGTGGTTTCATCGCTGCTATATAAAGGGGACTGCATTGGGACAGACTAACAGAAAAAGGAGAAAGTCAGGAACAGACAGACAAGAGACAGACCATCAGGAAGGTTTCTGAAACCTAACATAACAGCTTCTCCAACACAGGCCTTTCAGTAAGGGGTTCTAAAATTCAGAATTCCCCAAAGCATTAATATTTTTCTGTCCGACTTCCCAACATAGACCAAAGCAAGGAGGGTCTGAAAAACAAAGCGATAAATCACCCTGTGTTTATTTTAAACCAAAAGTGTGAGTGAAATCATAATTGCCATATGAATGTTTACCAATCTTGAAATCCAACTGCTACCCTTTTAAAGCCTGCAGGAAAATCAAAATCACACAACATTACATAAGAGCCTTTGTTATTGATCAGTGTAATTCTTTCATCAAGTAAAATTTGCAGAAAATTGAGAATTGTGATTGAGTTCTTTTAACTCACTTTTGTGATTTATTTATGCTCAGAGAAGTTGATTGTGTTGGGCCATGAATAAAGTGGTTTTTGATATTTTCATGCTAATTTCGATTACTTTTAATTTAAATAAATACCAATATATTTCCCGTACACTGGCATGGTTCTTGGCTCATTGTTAACTCAGGGGAGAGGGATCCAAGAGGCATGATATTTGTCTGAGATAGGGCTAAACCAAAATAATCTGTTAAACAGTTTGTTGTGTCACCACTTTAGTGGTGAGGGAAGGAACTCGCTGTGTTGAGGGTGGCTTCTCAATAAACTGTTACAAATTGGGAGCTTGGGCCGGGATTTAGCTTCCTATTCCTGACCCATGGCAAGTACATCGTGAATACTGCACAAAGCACTTGAAGCATTTTATATGACCACTACTGCCCGTGATGAATACATACAAATGGCTCAGCTAAATGCTCTGGTATATTTTCATTTGCTGCTAGTGGAAGAGTGTTGGCAAAATAGTGAGGCTAGTAGGATGGATCAGGCTGGAGACCTGTCACAGGCCCAGGATCTTGTTCAACAACTCAAAGCTGAGTTAAAAACACTGCAGCAAGTGAGTGCAGAGCGTGAAACCCAGTTTTTTGCACTGACAATTTCACAAAAAGAGTGTGTAGAAAATCTGAGCGCACTGCAACACAAGCTAAATGACCAGTCTGCTCTTAAAAGAGTCTTTTTGGAGGACATTATCGATTTTCAATCAGAAATTAAACAATTGAAAACTGAAAATAGCCAATCAATTATCAAAGGGGTTGATTCCCAAAATGACTTTGATCAGATACATCAGCAGGTAAGTACTCAGAAACAACAGAGAACGCAGCTGGCTCAGGAAAATGACCTCTTGAATCAGGCAATGGAGGTGGAAAAGGAACAGTCAGATTCTCAGGAACTGACCAGAATTTGAGAAGAAAGGAATTAACTTGTAGAGCAAGTGAGGCAAAAAGAAGCTGAACTATCAGAGGCAGCAAAATGTAGGGATGAACAAGAGAAAGAGATTAGTCTTCGGAAGGAAAAGTGCCTTGAATATGCCAGCAGCTTACAAGACTCACAGAGGGAGAATGCATTACTTCAGGGTGAGGTGCAGCAAACAAAGGATCGGTTTGTAGCTCAGAGCAGGGTGCATGAGATTAAACAGGCTTTAGTGTCAGAATTAAAAAGCCAGCTCTCTGACTACCAATAGCAAATAAATAAAGAGAGACACAGGTGTGAAAGCCTCACCAAGGAAATTGAAAATTATAAACAGGACCTGAGTCACCCTAACCAATCAGGATATGGGACAAGGCCCAGTGATCAAGGTAAGGAGCCCTTCCCAACAGGGGCCTCATGCCAGTCATTTACAACCTCTTGTGCACAAATGGAAACCAACCTCATGCATGACACCTATCAAGAGCAGGGTGACATGAGGCAGTTAGACTTATCAAGGCCTAGCTCAGCTGATCAAGAAGGGCAGTCCCTGTCTGATATTGGTAAGTATTCATCTCTACCACACAGAAGGGAAAGTGTCCGCACCAGTGTGCCCTGGGAAGTTAGGAATAATACAGCAAGTACTTCAGACCATGAAAACTCTTATGAGGAGAACGTCAGGGAGTTAGATTGGCTGAAGATGAGATTACAAAGAGACCACCTCACGCGCTTTGTGGAAGGAGAAAAGCCAGACCCTCAGCCTAGGAAGGGCATTTTAAAAACCTCTCTATATTCAGGGCAAAGGGGGGGAACTCCCAGGACTCCCTGGTAGGAGCGATGAGGAATCTGGGTTCTATACTGGTCTGAAAGGAACTCCAGGGAGAGTGACCCTGAGTCCAGGCGAGAGGAGTCCAGACCCCGTGGTTCTGAGAGATATTATCAGTCTCATAGAGATAGGGAGCCCCTAGAAGACAGGGAAGGGAGTACTGGTAGCAGTTCAGAGTTTGAAGGTGAATGGACTCTGGTGCAGAAGAAGAAAAATAAATGGAAACAAAGAAAATGTTTTGTCAAAGGCCCAATAAGACAAATCAAGGCCATTAAGAGCTTACTGACCCCATACCACAAGCATACCAAGTATTCGGTATGGGAGCACCTGTCAAGCTCACCTGATACTCTGCGGGAGCGACGAATCCCTCCGGCATGGCACCAGAATCCTCTCCCCACTCTGAACTGGGACTAACCGATCTGTCAAAACACACAAAAGAGGGTTAATGCTTTCTCTAGAGGCTTGGGACTCCCACCCCCTCCCGTGAACCTGTGTGTTCTAAATCTGGATTCTCACCTTTAGTGCAGAACTGGCGCGCTCTCCATCCTGCTTTGGAGAAGGGGTGCTGAATCTTGGTTGATTCTGAGAGTAGTCCAAGACAACTCAGTCTCTGGATGTGGAGCTTACTCCCACTGGAGCTGAAGGTAGCATTCAGTTCGTATCCCAGAGGGGTTCCTGTTACTTCACTGGAAACGCAAGTTATGAGTCTGGTTTTTCCCTCACGGGGCTTGAAAAGTGCCGACAATGTCACTAGGTACTGGCGGGTTCCCAGGTTTCTCAGAAGGCTAATGCCAGTCAATGTTTATTGCCTCCCTGGATTTTGATATGCAGGCAAGTTTCCCAGTTTCCTTACTGGATTGTAGTATGCAGAGAAGTGTCCCAGTTTTCTCACTTGATTGCAGTATGCAGGTAAGTGTCCCAGTTTCCTCTCTGGATTGTAGTGTGCAGGTAAGTGTCCAAGTTTCCTCACTGGATTGTAGTATGCAGCTAAGTGTCCAGTTTCTTTACTGGTTAGTTGTGCGGATGAGTTCTCAAGGTTGCTTGTGCTACAAAGTTTACTCACTGTTTTGTGCTTATCCCCACAGGTGCTGCTGGAAGCGAAGCGCGCGGCAACCGCCGTGGTGGGCTGGAGCAGGAGCGCGGACCAGGTCCAGAGATGCCACTGGTCCTGAAGTGCCAGAGTTTCAGTAGTCGGAAGCGTGAACCGGGAGTGCGCGCCTTGACGTGGAAGCAGGTCCAAAACAAGATCAGGTGAGCTGGATACTAACGTCCTTTCTTCTTTTTGCAGGGATTCCAGACTGCTGTGAAGTCGTAGAAGAGCCGGAGTTGCTGAAGACGAGGTGAGCGTGTGAACACTTTCTCACACGAAGCACGGACCTGTCCTTGAGCGTGGCTTAAATAGCCAACCACGCCCAATGATTAGAATGCACAGTGCACTATGTCCTGTGTAAAAGGAGCGCCATGTTGAGGAGGCCCTAAGTACCATAATGTAATGAGGGGGTGTGTACTGCCCTAAATGGAGTTATCCTAGCCCTGTTATGCCAGATCCTGGCCCTCTTAGCCCCCAAGTACCTATGCTGAGTTCCCCTAAGCGCCAGGAGTGAGGCAGAAGCAGCGGCAGGGCCAGTCCCCTAACAGCACCTGGAACTTTATGAGCAGATGATGGCATCATTCCAGGTCAGGAATGATGTGAATTGTACAGCATTTGCTAAATGGACGTTCTCACCTGAGTTCTCACCTGAGTACTCCAGTTTCTTTTAAGGACTGGATGGTCCACTTATAAGGCGGCCATATTGAAACATTTTTCCACCCATAGGAACCCACAAGAGGCCCGAAAGGCTGCATATAACTTGCAGTGTGGGGAAGATCAGGTGCAGAGGGACTTTGTGCAGGAGCTAAAGCGTGCATTTGCTCAGACTTCTCAGCGGGTGAACACATATAGTAGGGAGTTCATAACTACATATTTCCATACTCTCCCTAAATACATAAATTTATGAGGTCCAAAAGCCGGAGAGCAAAAATATTGTCAAAACCCCCAAACCATCTAACACACCTGCCGCTGCAAAGGCGGCGGAGGTAAAACCTACCCCTCCATTGGATCTGGAGACAGGGGCCTAAAAGTAACTCTCCTGCTAGCAACCAAAATGGAAAGCAGAAGGGACCCGCCAACCCGGCCCAATCGAATGGTAGTCAGGCGGGGGCCCAGAAGAATGATCCCTCTGACCGTGCCACCTATATAAGCCCTAGGTACAAGGGAACTGAACCATTCTTGGGGTATGTATACACTCACCCGGCCCAAGCGGGGGAACAAATCAGGTAAGTACTGCCCCGGGAAACTTCCCTCCAAACTTCCCTCAGGAGAAAAGCATCACTCCACCTTCCAATCTAAACTTTTTCCCCACATATCCCCCAAACCAGAACTTCCAAAACAATCCTCCACTCTCCACGGTTCCAGGATAATAGATCCCTGAACCTGGGAGAAGGGAGATTCAGGATGGAAAATTATGGGGGGAATTTCCAGTACCAGAGCTACTCCGGGTGAAGGGACAGTTATCCCTTTCAGGAGCAGCAGAGGGATGACTGGAGACCACACTACCATCCAGACAAGTCTTGCAACTGGAGCGACAGGTCCAGCAACTGATCAATGATCTGGGGCGCATGCTGAGGGCTCAATCCAACTGTGAACCTAACCCTGCTTCCCAGAATTCCCCAACACTCAGGTCTGATGCCCCAGAGGGGAAATGTCGGGAGGAAAACTCTGACAAACCACAGGTTCTGGAGAAGGGGGCCCGGGTGGAGGGGAGATGCCAAGGCCTTGAGGAATCTCCCTTTCTCACCCAAACAAAACCCCTAAATACCTCGCAGCCTGAAAGAATCTCTTCTACCCCCAAAATGTTAGAACCCAAAGAGTAAAGGGTAAGTAGGAGAAGCCAAAAAAGAACCCACTTTGTGGAGGAATTCCAGATTATCCCCTTTGAAAAAGAAGAATCACTGGAGGAATTAAGGAAAGCAGACCTTCTATTTAAAAAAAGCGGGTATCCCTCCCAACGGAAAATTGGTCCCAAAAGACCTGGAGTGGGATAGGGTAAGTATGGTGACCGACCCAGAACCAGAAACTAGTCAAGCCCAAACATATGAGCCAAACAGAAGTGAAACGGAGGGGATGTCCTTTCTCCAAACAAGTTCAGAGAACTGTTGCTATGTAACAGGGGACAGCCAAGGAGCCTGTGAAAAGGAGGATTCCCCAACAACACCCATTGAGAATTGTGACCTTTTTTTTTTCCTTACAGATTGCCAACCTGCGACACAGAAAAATTGCCCAAGATCACACAGTGTCAGAGTTCAATATTAAGAAAATGACCACTGGGCTGTCAAATAACTCACACTTTCTTTGCACCTTGGAGGAGAAAGAAGGCCAATTTTATGCACCACTTAAGGTGCAGGGGCAATGTGAATTAACAGCTCTAGTGGATACTGTATCCCAAGCCAACCTCCTGTCAAAAAGGGCCTTTGATTAACTAAACTCAGGACGGGGGGGGACCACCAAATTCCACTCACACCACTACCGGGACAACTCCAACATTTCGGCAGGAATTATATTTCCGTCGAAGGCTGCGGATCTGGACATAAAAATTGGATGCCACCGGCTGAAACATCTAGTGATCGTTGTGACCTTGTTTACTGGGGAACAATCTCCTGATGAGGTTATCACCTCTGATTGACCGTGTAAGCAAGGTGCTCTGGACTCAGACAAACCGCCCTATCAAATAAAAAATAAGTACCAATTATGTAAGCCTGAATGTTACCCGATCAACGCTCTGAGAATGTAGAGTTCCATTTAAAAAATAACCGACTGATTCCAAGATGGCAGCTGAGTGGGAAGGACGTGTGTGAAGAGAGCTCCATCCTCCCACCCACAGGCCGCGAAAACTAAGCCCATCAGCAAAGCTAGTGGAGGTCCTTGCGCCTCCCGTTAGGAGAACGAGGAACAACAGTGGTTGGAGGGAAAAAGAAATCGGGTCCGACGTGGACTCGCAGCAAATTGCAGCCCCCGGCTCCCGAACGAGCCTGGAAGACGAGAAAGGCTCAGGAAGAAGTTGGGCAGACCAGCGAGACTTACGCCCAGACACTTTGTTGCTGCACGGCCCCTCACAGCAGCACGGCCCTCGTCGGGGGGCAGGGAGACAGCAGATCGGGCTGGCGCGGCTCGCCTGAACTCCAGCCAGCGAGACTCAGGAAGGAGTCGCGACACCCGCCGGTGCGTTTCCGGGTCCTGAGGCGGCCAGCTTCAGAGCAGAAGGAAGTGAGGAGGGACGAACAAACGCCCAGAGAGAGCCCCGGGGTGTCCGCCGACAAGCGTTTCAGCAACAGAAGGCCGGCAGGCAGCAAAGGAGCATTGGGGATGGCAAGAGTCCAGGAAAAACAGCTGAACCACTCGCAGACAAAGTAGAGCCCAAACACAGCACTATAGCGGGACGAAGACTGGAGAAGCACCCAGGCACGGAGGCTAAAATCACCAGAAAGCAGGGGAAAAACTATCGATCTGACCCCCAGCCGGTTCAAGGTACATCATTACAATTGTCCAGTGGGGCTAAGTAGAGGGGGAGGAAGAAGATAAAAAGGTAGTGTGGAAGAGGTTTAAAAAGAAAACTGAGGGGCACATTAGAGTCCAAAGATCCAACAAAGACAAGGTGGGACAGCAGGAGGGGGGGGCTGCATCTAAAGCGCACTGGCACAGCGGGGCTGAAGACACCCCACAACCAAAGCAGACCCCCGGGGGACAGGCCCCATAACCATACCAGTACTCAAAGTGAGGCTGACTACGTTAAGCCACCAAGCAGTTAACGCACCAAAGTGACTACAAAGAGGTCCGGAGAACTGTAGATTAGGTCCCCTGGAACCCTCCTGGAACCATCTGAGGGTGGCAGGGGAAAACCAAGCACCCAATGGACCCAAAGGACAGAAAATCCTAGCACCAGGTTAGTACCCTGGGAACTAACAGGTGAGCAGCACATATGTCAAAATCGAGGGGCAAACCTGCGCATCTCTCTCAAACAACGCCGCAGGGGAAGCAGGACCAGTGCCTCCCACAACTGTGGGGGACAGATACAGGCACCCCCGCATGCTCAACGAGAAGGAATAACATAGACGGACAGACGGCTAAAGCGGGATCAGGAACCAAGCTCGGAGACATGGCTACAAAGGAAGATATGAAAAAATGGTTTGCGGAATTTCAGGACCAGTTTATGGCAAACATGCAATCCCAATTCGAGTCCCAATTCGAGACCATAAAGACGGACATGAAAACAATGGTGCAAGATCTTAAGAAGGAAATTGTCTCAGTAGGGGAGAGAACAGACACCTTAGAGAAAATTACACAAAACCTGGATGAAGAGGCGAAACAGCAGGCGGAAATCCAAGAACAACTCCTGACACAAACTCACAATTTAGAGCTGCAATGTGAGGATTTAGAAAACCGCTCAAGGAGGTTGAATATAAGGATAAAGAATATGACGGAGATGGTAGAGGAAAAGGACCTGAAACAAGCGGTACAACAGGTATTTAAAGATATCCTAGACAGAGATGACGATGAGGAAATAGCTATAGAAAGGATTCATCGCGTGGGGCCAAAAAGGGTAAAAGAACCAGGAGCAAGACCCTGCGACATCTTGGTGGCATTAACCTCTTATCTGCAAAAGGAACAAATTCTTCGGCGAGCCAGGACAATGGACCATATTCGCATGAATGGGGAGGACATCCAACTTTATCAGGACCTGGCACAATCCACTCTGCAAAACAGAGGGAAATGGGCCCAGTGGTAAAGGAGCTAACGGAAAAACAAATCAGATATAAGTGGACCTTCCCATTTGGCCTGCTGTTTACGCAAAGGAGGGTAACGTCCTGTGAGGAAGGGAAACAAATTCTGGGACTGCCCGACCAAGACGAACCCAGCCAAAGAGGATGGAGAAGAAAAAATACCCCAACAGGGTCAGGATGGGAATGGAAAAGAGTCGACAGGAAATCGAAAGGACCCCCACCAAAGGACTGAAAACCTGGTCGCAGCAACCAGGAATGCAAGACCCATAGAAAACACAGAGACAGATGCACTCTGACCGCCAAAGCAAAAGATCACAACTATCGGGAGGGGCGGGACCCACACTATACCAGGTGAGGCTGGGGGGGAGGGTGCGGGCCAATAATTGGATCCCACAGGGGATTTAGGACACCCCGCAAGTTACCCCTGAGACTTAGTGGGCATGGCACGGAAGGCGCAACGCCAAAGCGGTCATAGGAACCAGTGTCCACCTCAGGGCAGTTTAGAGGGAGTGGAGGTACACTGTTTGAGCAAGTTGGGGGTTGCTCAGTTTGGGGGAGGGTATACACACGGGAATGAATGAACATATTTAGGTCAGGTCCGAGGCAAATGGAAGCAAAAAATCCAAAACGGAACAATGGGGATAAAAATATTAACATATACCAATCGAGGCCTAAATTCCCCAGTCAAAAGGAGGAAAGTGGAAACCTTCCTAAGACAAGGGAAATACGATATACTGATGTTCCAAGAAACACACATACGGGGACAAGACAAGAATAAAATCAAACTGAAAGGCTATAACATGATCCTGGAGGCTAACGCGCAGGAGAAAAGAGCAGGGGTCATGATAGCCATATGCGACTCCCTCAGTCTTCAGATACTCCAAACAGAAGGAGATAAACAAGGGAGACATCTATTCCTTAACATGAAAATCCACAGAACCCCTATCACCTTAGCAACCATATATGCTCCTAATTCGGGACAAGATGGCTTTCTTAAAGATACATTAGATGAATTGGAAACATTTGCAAGGGGGGAAATCATAATGGGAGGAGACTTGAATATAGCGTGGGATCCGAATCGTGACAATCGTGACAGTAAGCGAGGACAAAACCTCAAACATCAGGACGCATTTATAAATATAAATTCTCATCTTTAACAACAATGTTTATATTTAATTCCGACACCTCTAGTAGACCTAGAACACAACACCATTCGAATATTGGTGAGAACACCGACCCTCGCAGTATCACTTTGGGTACAGACACCTTTATTGGAATGGCGGTTGATGCCCAACATTATTCTATTGATTTAGGTAATGACATCATGGGATCATTGCCGAACGACTGTTTCGACATCAGCGACGGTATTCCTCCAGAAAAGATTTTTACTAGGCATGGGGGGAATTTCCTGGTGTACTCTTCCTGCCTCTACGGTGTGGAAGAGGTGACCTGTGACATTAGGAGGGAGGAGGTAGTGTTCAGAGTCAAGGACCACTACCTCGAATCCCCTGTCCAGGTCAACCCCATCAAAAGAGATCTCTCCACCTAACTGGAGGATACCATTGAAATTGACAATCCTGAGGTCTTTCCAGGCTACAAGCAGATGGTTGAAGGGAAATGATCAATCTTGCTGATACCTGTGAGACCGAGGAGCAAAGACAAAAGCTAAAACAGATCTTCCTGGAATTCCAAGATATCTTTTCAGTGGACTCATATGACTGTGGACGCACATACATTCATTCAACCACCATTCCCACGGACCCCGAGATGGCTCCCGTATTTGTGAAACAATACTGGTTACCTCTTGAATCCATGGAGTCACTCACAGAGATTATTTAGAGTTTAGAATCATGTGGGATAAATCCTCCGATCCATAGTACCTTCAACAACCTGGTACTGGGGATCCTCAAACCAAACGGCCAATGGAGACTATGTGCAGACCTGAGGGAGTTCAACAACCGGGTCCACATGTCAAGATGGCCCCTTCCCTACACCGATCAGGGACAGGCCCGCATCCAAGGGTCAAAGGTGTACACCGCTTTTGACCTTGACCAATTATTACCGCACAGTACCCGTGAGTAGGGAAGACCAGTACAAGCTTGCCTTTACCTTCGGGGGGGCAGCAGTACACGTGGACCCCGAACCCCGTTTGGATACATAAATTCTGGCAATGAGTTCAACATCTTCCTACATAAGGCCATGCCCGATTTGGGAGAAAGGGGAAACCTGGCCTACGTGGATGATGTTTTGATCAAGAGCTCAACTGTGGAGGAACAGATAGCAGAAATCCGCTATGTTCTAACCCAGTTGCAGAAGGCTGGAGCAAAACTGTCCTTTCATAAGGCACAGTGGTGTAAGACCCGAGTGAACTTCTTAGGGCACAAGATCACACCTGAGGGTCTTAATCCCCAGGCGAAGACTTAAGAAGTCTTCTTGGACTTACTAATTATAGTCAAAAGTTCATTGAAGACCACGCAGAGGTCACTCGACCTGTGGTCCATTTATTAAAGGCCACAGTCAAGTGATAGTGGGTCCAGAACAATCCGAGGCAGGTAAACAATGGAAAAGAAGCCTTTACCAGGTTCCTTGTTTGGCTTACCCTATAAAGAACAAGGAGTTCTTCTTGGAGACATGGTACTCAGTTGCTTGCCTAACAGTGGCATTGTACCAAAAGCATGACAAGGTCAACAAGGTAATCTCATACGCGAGTAATACATTTTCCTCTCTGGAGGAAAAATGCAATGACTGCAGGAATGCACTCCTGGCAACGGTGTGGATGCTGAAAAATTATCGCCCATTCATACAGGGGGAGCACATCATTGTCGAGACTCCTCAACAACCCTTGCAATATCCACAAAGTGACAGAATCCGGGCAGGGAACATTAGTAATTCCAGAATTACGACCTGTATTCTGTTCATGCAAGGCTTTCCTGTGGAGGTCAGATAAGGGCAAAACAAGAAGAGTCCCCAGCCAAAAGGGTTGGCAGAGTTGCATGATTGTGCTCAAGAAATCTGTCTCAAGGACGAAAGTCTAAGGACCAACAACAACATGGAGGTATACTTAATTTCCCCACACAAGGTCTATAAAGAAGACACATGTCAGGGGATACCCACAGTTTATGTGGATGGGTGCTCCTACCATGTTGATAGCAACGGGGAAAAATAATTGGTGGCTGGCATTGAGAATGTCTGGGTGAATGATACCCCAGAACCCTCTTGCTGGTTATAAAATAGGCCCCGAAGTAGTCATGTTGCGGACTTGATGGCCATTTATCAAGCCATATTCACTGCAGTGCACACCATTAACTACAGAAACTGGTCATAATCACTGACTCTGATTAGGTCAGGAATAGGTTTGTGGAACACCTGATTAACTGGAAGAATCAAGGCATCTTTTGTGAGATGACCATCTATTGGAGGAAGATAAGAGGTCATTCCAAGATAGATGGACCAGATAAGACTGGGAATGACCTGGCTGACCAGCTGGCTAAAAGCAGAGCTCTGCATGGGTATTTCTTAGAAACGGAATCCCTGCTGAGTGAAATCCAAATGGCAGCTGTCACCAGGTCACAAACTTGGGCTAACTGCAAACTTTCAACATCCCAGTGGAGTAATGATACACCAGATGGAGATTTGATCACTGCAAAGAAAGAGGACCCGGTCATTGGGAAAGTTTATCGACACATTGAAGACCCCATAAGCTTTCCTCTAACAGAGTCAGATTATGGCGGTAAAGAGGATCTCCGGGTGTTGATGCCGTTTTCCGAGATTTTCCAAATCCAAGACTGTTTGTTGGTAAGGAGAGGCCTATCTGGCTGTGACCAGTGGGTGGTACCTAACTCATTCTGAAGCCTGATGAGGAACCTTGCCCATGATGCAGCCACTGCTGGTCATCGGGGGACTCATACGACATTGTAAAGCTTGTGCAAGGTTGTCTACTGGCCACACATGGGCCAGGATCTCGACACTTACCTAAAGGGGTGTCTTGTGTGTGCTCAATTCCAACCACGTTCACTCACCCACAGAGCTCCCCTACAAAAAAGGGGAATCATACTGTCTTGTTCAGATTTGCAAGTCGATTTCAAAGGGACAGTGATTCGCTCCTCTAGAGGAAACAAGTACATGTTGACTGTGACATGCTTGTTCACGAAGTGGATAGAATGTCTTCCAGTCCGAACTCTAAGGCAGAGACAGCTGCTGAACTAACGATCAACCACATATTCTCTCGTTTTGGCCTCCCACAAAGGATTGAGTCAGTCCAAGGAAGTCATTTTACCAGTGAGGTGATGGCAAAGATGTGGAAGATTCTAGGGGTAAAAAGAAAACTCCACATTTCCTACCGGCGGGCCTCAAGTGGGGGCTAGCGGGTGTAGAGATACAACAAAACAATTGTGAGTATCTTAAAGAAGTTTGTGGCAGACTCTGGAACCAGTTGGGATATCCGATTGCCGCTTGTGCTGACGGCTAGTAGGTCTACACCATCTGTTGCAACAAGGATATCTCCATTTGAACTCATGCCCGGAAGAAAAATAGTGTTACCACAGCATCTGCTCTATAGGACTCAGGAGCAGACACTGATAAATGAGTCCACTATTCATGAGTAGATTGAAAATTTAAGGAAGCACCTCCAGCATGCTTTTGATTATGCTCAGCGCAATTTAGAAATGTCGGCTGAAGGAATGAAGACCTACTATGATCTAACGACCACCAAGAAAGAGTATGAAATAGGTGACACGGTTTACCTGCACACTTTTCAAAGGACTCTGGCCAAGGAGCGTAAATTCCTCCCATCTTGGCGTGATGCCTTTGAAATTGTAGATAAAATATCACCTGTAGCTTACAAAATCTGCATCCCAAAAGGAGAATTGACAGAAGAAAAATGGGTCCACATCAACCAGTTGAAAAGCTGTCATCCCAGACACGCTTTACGACTGATTGATGAGCCAAATGAAAGTCGAGCAGAGGAACCGTCTGAAGAATGAAATGGAAGGATGAAAAATCAGATGGATACATATATATAAAAGGGAGTAATTTACTTGGTGTAATTGTACAAATTAAGAAAATAAATAAAATGTGTTTTGTGAAATGGAAATGTCATATTGGAACTGTATGCTGATGTTGTTGTAAATTCTATGTAAATCTTTCTGTGGAAAAATGTGTGTAAAAAGTACTGAGACTCTTTTCTATCTTTTATCAGAGAACTAACCTCCTTAACTTCCAGCCTGAAGGTGACAGTGGAGTGAAGAACCCCAGCGACCTGGAAAGAAAAGAAGAAAGGGGTGGCTGGAGTGCACATTCCCAAAGGAAGGAAGAAAAGGGGGTGTCATGCCATACCTCCCAACCCAGAGATGGAAGAGGAGACTGGAGTGCCCATTCCCCGATGAAGGAAATTACGCCTATTAAAACCCCACTCTGCCCTGCTCTTCCCCAATAAAGAGTCATGGAAGAACGGGGGGAGGGGAATGTAGGGTGCATTTAAAGGCCCCAATCAGAAGTCCCAGCCAGATGTATAGCAAGATTTTAAACACTGAAACAAAAAAACGGCCCGGCATTTGTTTTTGTTGTTTTTTTAAGTAAAGTTAAAGAGCCATGTGGAACCTGTCATTACCAATGGACAAGCAGCATTTAAATTTACAAAAGAAGGAGGAATCAAAGATCCCTGTCACATGGAAAACAGGATTTTTAAACATCAGAAAAAAAAGGCCTGCACATGTGTGTGCAAATAAAAATGGTTTGAAAAAGTGAAAAAAATATCACTGCTCACAGAAAAATGTCAGGAAAACAAAACATGATGTGTAGGTTGACAAATGGCAATGTATATTATGTTTCACCCACAAAACTCCAGTGACATTTGGAGAGCCACTTTGTCTTCATGAAAAACATGTCAGCCCAACGCAGAACCTTTTGCTGGATGTGGGCAAAACTTCACAAGGAAACTCCCATTCCCAGCCTGTGTCACACCTCAGAGGATGGTTCCTCCATCCAGATCCGTATTACGGACTCTACGAGGCATGTGCCCATCAGGGCTGGTAAACGCAAGCATTTTCCAGGCGTTCGGCAAGGGATACAGCGCTTCTCTGCCCTATTCCTATGGCATTGGAGGTTAGCGTGGAAATGGGCTATGGCAGCCCGATGTTGCCAAAGACTCCTGATTCCTCAGTTTCCACTCGTGACATGTGATCCAGACTACCAATGGATGCCCAGAGCCTCGTTTTCAACAAAGGACTCATAAGCGTCATCGACCTGCCAAACGCTGCTTCTCTTTGAAGTTACCTCCCGGCTAGCCTTGAAGTTCTGTCTTCTGGTCCATGTGCCTTACCTCTCATTGAATATTCTATGTACCGAGCCCAGCTTGGTTTATTTACTTATTTATTTATTCATTTATATAACACCGTTCACCTGCAGGGATCAGGGCGCAACACAGATATGCTACAACAGAGGGGGGACATTAACATAAGACGGGACAGAAGGGGGAGCACTGTAACTAAGGGCTCAAGAGGGCGAGAGACTGAGGATTAGTTGAAGAGGTAGGTTTTCAATGTTTTTCTGAAGCTCAGAAGGTTGGGTTCTAATCTAGGATCTACAGGTAAGCTGTTCCATTTGGTGGCTGCGGGTATAGGGAAGGTCTTACCCAATCCGTTGGATCTCTTGTGGGGGGCCATGGATTCAGATCTTGCTGAGCGCCCTGCTACATATCTGTATATTTTACATTGAGATATGCCAGTGCTTTCCCATAAAGGCATTTATGGATAAGCGTCATGGCCTTGAACAGGACCCTGTGTCCCTCCTTGAGTCAGTGAAGCTCCCTTCTGGCATTACTCAAATGGTCGGTCTTGGATTCTGCTTGACAATCCTGATGGTATTATTTTGAATATGCTGACATTTTGTGATTCACTATTTGTTTGCACTGTTTGTTTGCAACCAGCATTAGTGCATTTCCGTAGTCCAGTCCCGAGAGTATAATTGCTCTGGCTATAGTAGTGCAGTTCAGTTAATAGCCTCAGATAGTGGGAGCAGTTTTTGGTGATGTATGATGCCTGTGCATCGGCACTCATGGAAGCCTCCATGATCATTCCCAGCATCTTGACCTTTCCTACAACCTGTACTGGGAGGTGTGATGAATGACTTGTATTGCAGAGTTAATTTGGCTCACGCTTGATGGGAGCCAAAAATCATTAGCTTTGTTTTCTTGCCATTATGGCATAGCCAGTTGTGATGCATCCATGATTCAATATTCATATATACAGATGAAACAGTGTTGCTGTCTGCCTCGTAATTTCCACTCAATTCCAATACAAGCTGAGTATCATCAGCGTAATTGGCAAAGAAGACCTTGTTGGTGTCCAGGACTTCGCATAATAGTCTGAGATATAGGTTAAACAGCAGGGGTGATATGCTTGCTCCCTGAGATACTCCACAAAGTATGTCCATTAAGTGGGAGAACTTATATCCCCAGTGGACCTTAGATTTCCTGTTGGAAAGGAAAGATAGGAGCCAGCCAACTGCTTCCTCAGAACAGTTGGCAACTTTTTGTAATATGCGTTGGATCACACCATGGTCGAGGAGGTCAAAATCAGCGCTCAGATTGAGGAGTACAAGGAGTCCTGTCTTCCCTTTGTCCACGACATTCAGCATGTGTGTCTGAAGGTCCAATTTATCCCTTTCCGTGCTATGTGCAACACAGAAACCGGATTGTTGGTGGTGTAGTATCTCATTAGACTCCACATGGGCCTACAGTTGAGTGGTGGCAATCTTGTCCATTACTTTCAGGATAAAGTTACAATTGGTTATTCGTCTTAAATTGGTGGGATCCATTTGGTCGAGGATGGGCTTTTTTTGGTTTCGACCTCCGTGCACTATAGGACGCTCTGCAGCCAGTGCACCTTCCCGATCCTAGTCTGCCCCTCATGCCGCCCGGGTCATTTCCCCTGTACTAACATACCTTTTTATTATTTTCTCCTGTCATTGTTGGTCTTCATAACACTTTTCATCACGCTCACGCTCTCTTGCTGCAACGGTAAGGTATTCCCTGTTTACCTACGGTTATACTGTAATTCTGTTGTACCTCTAGAGAAAACATAGCAACCTTCCTTCTTACTCTTGTAGGGATAAGACCACGCTGGTTGCCATCTACTAGGAGGGAGGGGAAACAGTCGGCACAGGTAGTTATATCTCACTACTTCCTGTTAGACAGTCTTTGATGCCTGCTACATTATTGACCTGTGGATTTTTCCTTTCTAGCTGGTTCTGGAAAGGTGTGGTCTCCCTGCTATTTTAGGTGATCAGCCCCTTTGTCTGCCTTATCTCATTCAGCAAAGGGGCATATCACAGAAAAGAGTTTTCCCTCAGAGAGGAGGCTCAGGTTCTAACAAAACCAGAGCTCTACAAAGAACCCGGAAGATCCCTGTCTCCTCGCTTCATCCATTCACCGGATCGGTGAGTAACAGCCTGGATGTCACATCTCCCATCTAATGACCAACTGTAATAAAAATGTCCTGATAAAGGCGTCGAACTTCAGTGTTCTCCAGACCTGCTGGCTCTGAAAGCAATAGTTACCCTTGGCTGGAGCATGACTAATATGTGCGAAAATGGGGGCATCCACTTCAAAGAGCAAGTTTTCAATACAAAGGAGATTGAGTAAAAAAAAATGGGCACAGGCTGTCCCAGTGAAAACAAATGGCCGGAAGCAGGAGCAGGACCATTTGTCCCACATAAAGAGTGACAATTTATTAAAAAAGGTCTATTATCATATAGGCCTTTTTCTCAGCCATCATATGGCGGATGGATTTCATCTTTGTACCATTTTTTGTGTAATTTCCAGGTTATTTTGGGAATATAAAATTCATCTTCCTGTGACTCTGGGAACTGTAAGAGCCAGTTAAACTAGGGTTCTAGCCGATCTGAACATGTTCCAAATGTGAGAGTTGGTGAGTGGGTGGAAATTGAAATTAGGGATATGCTTAATAACTTACATATTCATAACTGTTGTGCTTTTTATGGAACCGGCAGAAAGGTGCCTCATGGCTGTGCTACATGATACAGATTTGGTGGTTGGCTTATCTAATTCCCCATGATCAGCTAAAACAGAAAATATGTTTAGTCTGGAAGTTGCTAGTAAAATTATGAAGTTGCGATACATAACTAGTTTTTGCCAAAAAGTTGAAAGGAGAACAAAGGATGATGACAAATGGGAATTTCCATATGTTGCTCCAGACGCCTAAACCAATCCTGACATGGGTCTGGGTTTGGAAAGAGAGAGAAGCGTAACTGTCCAATCCTAGTGGCAGGGATTATTGCAGGGTACTTCCCCAAGATTGTAAAATTGGTGATGTCATTGCTGCTATATAAGGGGGACTGCATCAGGACAGACAGACAGCAAAAGGAGAAAGACACGAACAGACAAAAGACAGACCATCAGGAAGGTTGCTGAAACTTAACATCTGACAGCTGTAAGGAGACAACAGAGGAGATTGCTGAGAGTGCATCTGGGTGGAGCTATCTATCTCTAGGAAGGCCTAAAAGGCTGACTGGATCCTTTGGTGGAGAGTGGGAGGCCATCTTTGTGAGTAGAGTGAGCAGACCCCTGCTGTATCTTTCCACAGAGTCCTGAGATGCAGCTTGTGTTCCTGAACCTTAAACCGAGGCTTGCTATGTAAGTAAACTGAACTCTGGGAAACCAATAGATGGGGGAGTCTGCTTGCCTTGAATCCCTTTCCTTTATAGAGGGCAGGGGGAAAAACAGTTTAGATCCTTAGCCTATGTAACCAACAATATCAATTTAATTTATTCCCCATTTGGCAGAACACTACGGGTGAATTTTGTTAAAATTCGAAATTAACAAATCTCACTTCCCAGTGTGCTCTGAAAACTATAGCCTATACATTAATTGAGTAATCCTTGTTGTCCAGTTTACCCCGACCTCTTTAAGGAAGAGGGGTGTTATTTTTCTTAAAACAGTCCACATTTTTTATCCAGCTTCCCCAACACGGGCCTTTTAGTGTGGGGGGGGGGTCTGAAATCCAGAATTCCCCAAAGCATTCCAATTTTTCTGTCTGACTTCGCAAAATAGACCAAAGCAAGGCGGGTCTGAAAAACAAAGCGATAAATCACCCTGTGTTTATTTTAAACCAAAAGTGTGGGTGAAATCATAATTGCTATATGTATTTTTACCAATCTTGAAATCCTAGAGCTACCCATTTAAGTCTGCAGTAAAATCAAAATTACACAACATTACATAAGAGCCTTTGTTATTGATCGGTGTAATTATTTCATGAAGTGAAATTTGCAGAAAATTAAGAACTGTGATTGTGTTCTTTTTAACTCACTTTTGTGATTTATTTATGCTGAGAGAAGTTGATTGTGTTATGCCATGGAAAAATAGTTTTTGGGTATTTTTGTGCTGATGTCTATTACTTTTAATTTAAATAAATACCAATATATTTCCTGTACAACAGCCTGGTTCTTGGCTCATTGTTATCTTAGGGGAGAGGGATCCAAGGGGCATAATATGTGTCTCAGATAGGGCTAAAGAGAATAATCTGTTAAACAGTTTGTTGTGTCACCACTTGAGTGGGGAGGGAAGGAACTCATGGAACTCCCCGCGCACTTTTCCTCTTCCCCCTTCCCAGGCACTTGCGCGATCTGAATGACACTTGGCCTAGTAGGATCGTTGTCTGTCCTCCCTTTGTATCCCCCCCTTGCCTCGTCGCGCCTTGAAACACTTGTATATAGGCGCATTATAAATGCAATATCATATCATATCATATCATATCATATCATGGTGTTGAGAGTGGCTTCTAGATAAACCGTTACAGCGGACAATTTATTGCACATGCTCAAATCCCAGGCACCACGCTGTGTTAAATGTCCTTGTCTAGCTGAATTAAAAAAGCATTGGCAAAGCTGA
The DNA here is from genome assembly GCF_040938575.1 of Ambystoma mexicanum. Lineage (NCBI taxonomy): Eukaryota > Metazoa > Chordata > Amphibia > Caudata > Ambystomatidae > Ambystoma > Ambystoma mexicanum. The sequence goes on along the minus strand of NC_090927.1, from coordinate 1,161,617,559 downwards.
CAATTTTGACGTTCTTCTGCTCCTTCCTATTCAGACATTTTTTTACATGAGAGTTATATGGGATACATTACTCACCGTAATTGTATTTCTGATGCTTGTATCTGCTTAGATTCACATGCTGTGCATAGGCCGACATCTAGTGGAAGCTGCGGAGTATTACAGTTTGTTTTTCGAAACTCGAAAATGGGCGTCGACACAGGGCGTGCCAGTAATACTATCCCTAGTGTGACGTCCACTGTACCCAAGACCCCTCACGCGTCTAGGATCCTCAGATTGTATTTTTTCTGACATGAGGTAGCATGAGGAGTAGCGTGAGTACAGATAATCCAAGCAGATAGACAGAAAGGTAAGACTACAAGCAATCATGCGCCTTCTCTCGGAGGGGAGGAAGGGTGGGTCGCATGTGAATCTAAGCAGATACAAGCATCAGAAATACGATTACGGTGAGTAATGTATCCCTTCTGAGGCTTGTGGAATCTGCTTAGATCACATGCTGTGCATAGATTAGCGAGCAGTACCAGAAGAAGGAGGTGGGATGTGAGAAGGGTCATGAGCAAATAAGTGTCTTAGAACCGCTTGTCCCACTTGTGTATCTGCCTTGGAATGGGTGTCAATGCAGTAATGCTGAGTAAAAGTGTGAATAGAGCTCCAAGTAGCCGCTTTGCAAATGGTGTCAAGGGGTACATTTGCAATGAAAGCCAGAGTGGCCCCAATGCCTCTAGTAGAGTGGGCCCTTGGCGTAAAAGGCAGAGTCTTTTCAGGGAGTGAGTAACACAGCTGGATACAGTTAATAATCCACTTCGAGATGGCACCTTTAGAGACGCGATCCCCCTCTCTGCCTGTAGCTACGGAGACAAACAGTTGATCTGTTTTCCTTAGCGGTCTGGTTTTATTTACATAGTAGAGGACCGCCCTACGCACATCTAGGGTGTGTAGTTTCACCTCAGCCGAGCTTTGCGGGTTCTGGAAGAAAGCCGGAAGCTCGATGGACTGGTTTACATGGAATTTTGATATAAGTTTAGGCGAGAACCTAGGGTGTGTGCGTAAAACCAGTTTGTCTTTATGGATGGTAAAGAAGGGTTCCTGCACTGACAGAGCCTGAATTTCACTGACCCTTCTTATAGAAGTAATAGCTACTAAGAAGGCCGTTTTATAAGTCAGGTGTTTGAGACTGCTTTTATGCATGGGTTCGAAAGGGGGGCCCATGAGCTTGGCTAGCACCACATTAAGGTCCCACCCTGGTGGTGGGTTTGAAATAGGAGGGTGAAGTCTCTTTACTCCTTCCATGAAGGCTTTAACTACTGGTACCTTCCACCACAAAACCTTGCTATGGGAAGTGGTGTAAGCCGAGAGGGCTGCCAGGTGTACTTTCAGTGAGTTAAAAACCAATCCTGCATCTAGCAGGTGGAGCATGTATGTAACAATAGTGGAAGGAGTGTAATCAACTTGGTCGATTTGTCTACTTTGGCACCAGATAACGAACCTCTTCCACTTGTCAAAGTAACAGTGCCTTGTGTTTGGTTTCCTAGATTCCTTTAGGATGTCCATACACCTCTCTGGTAAATTGAGGTGTCCAAACTCTATGACCTCAGGAGCCATGCTGCCAGGTTCATTGAGTTGGGTTGCTGGTGCACTGTTTGACCTTGGTGCTGGGACAGTAGGTTGTACCAGGCTGGAAGTTTGATGGGCTCGCACACTGCCATCTTGCGTAGGTGTGGGAACCACGGTTGTCTTGCCCACATGGGAGCAACTAGGACAAGCGTCATCGACTCCCTGTTCATCTTGTTCACCACTTTCCTGATGAGAGGAGTTGATGGAAAAGCGTAAGCAAACATCCCTGACCAGTTCATCCACAGGGCGTTCCCCTGGGAGTCTGGTTGGGGGAACCTGGATGCAAATCCTGGGCATTGTCTGTTTTCGCTTGTGGCGAATAAGTCTATAGTGGGGAAACCCCACTGAGAGAAGAGATCTTCTACGACCTCTCTGTGAAGAACGCATTTGTGTTCCTCTGGGAGGGAGTCTCTGCTCAGAGCATCCGCTAGGGAATTGAGCTCCCCTGGAACATGTTGTGATGACAGGAAGATGTTCCGTCTGACTGCCCATATCCAGATTTTCTGGGCAAGCTTGGACAGATTTGGCGAGCGAGTCCCTCCTTGCTTGTTCAGGTAGAACATGGCTGTAGTGCTGTCTGTCCGGATTTGCACTGACAGGTTTAGTAGGTGGGGCTTGAACGCCTGAGGCGCTCTGAATACTGCCAGAAGCTCTAGCAGGTTGATGTGGTTCTTGGCCACTGAGTGAGACCAGAGACCCTGAGCTGTGTGGTGGAGATGGTGAGCTCCCCACCCCGTCAGACATGCATCTGTAGTGACTACTGCCTGTACTTCGGGATCGTAAAAGGGTTTCCCCTGTGCGAGATTTTCTCTTGTCCACCAGTGAAGGCTTTGTACCAGTGTTGGCGAAACGACCACTAGATCGTCCCAATGACCACTTTCCTGAGACCACTGTTTCGCCAACCATTCCTGCATGGGACGCATGCGCAGGCGCGCGTGGGGGACAAGGTAAATGCATGACGCCATCATGCCCAGTAAACGCATTGCTTTGCGTACCGTTATTTGTTGACCGGACTGATAATGCAGAATTTGCAGTAGTATATTCCAAATTCTTTCTTCTGAAGGAAAGGTCAACCCCTCCTGGGTATCCAGGATTGCTCCTAGGAATTGTTTTGAGGTGTTTGGCACCAGGCTTGACTTCTTCTCGTTGATTGAGAAGCCTAACTCGTGGAGGAGGTCGATAGCCCTTTGAATGTTTGTCCTGCAAATTCCTGGGGTTTCCCCCGTTATGAGCCAGTCGTCCAGATAAGGGTACACTGGGATTACCTCCGTGCGTAGGTGTGCAGCCGCCACCGCCAGTACCTTGGTGAATACCCTTGGTGCTGAAGCTATCCCGAAGGGCAGTACCTTGAATTGGTAGTGGCGACTGTCCACCTTGAAGCGCAAGTACTTTCTGTGTGCTGGGAACATGGAAATATGAAAATAAGCATCTTTCATATCCAAGGTTGCCATGTAATCCCCCTTTTTTAGGAGGGGGATTACCTCTTGTAGCGTGGTCATACGAAATTTTTGGGGCTTGACATACTTGTTGGCAGGCCGTAAGTCCAATGCTGGGCGCATTGTCAAGTCTTTCTTTGGCACAAGGAAGTAAGTTGAATAAATACCCTTGTTTACCTGGTGTCCCGGGACGAGTTCTATCGCGTCCTTTTATAGAAGAATGGTGATCTCTTCAAGGAGAATCTTCTGATGTTCTAAGGAGTGTACTCTTTGTCGTGGAGGATGGCTCCGGGGACACTGCAGTAGCTCTATACAATATCCCGTGGATACTGTTGACAGCACCCATCTGTCTGATGTGATCCCTTCCCAATCCTGGGTGAAGTTTGAAATGCGTCCCCCTACTGGGGTTGCGTGAGAAGGGACCCTAAACTGAGCATCACTGCTTTGGTGGAGGAGTGCCGCCAACCTTGCTGGGGCTGCCTCTACCTTTACCACGACCTCGCCTATTACCTCTACCGTAACCCTTGGTAGCCTGTTGGTTGTTGTTCCACTGTGTACCCTGCCCCTGGGAATAGTTAGATCCTCTCTGGGAATTTTGGCCGCGTGGGCGACGAAAATGACTATTCCCTCTCTGGTTAAGGGGTTTATTGGTTAACTGGCCAAGGGATTTGAGTGTCTCGTACTCGTCCTTGGCATTTTTCAGTGCGTCTTCGACCGCCTTACCAAACAACAGATCGGCTTCCACCGGTTTGTCTAACAATGATGCCTGAGTTTCTGCCTTAAAACCAGACTGCCGTAACCACGCATGTCTCTTGATAACAGTACCTTCTGCTATCAATCTGCCTGCGTTGTCCGCGGCGTCGAAGGTTGCTTTTAAAATGCAACCAGACACGGCTCTACCCTCTGCGGAAATCCGAGCTAATTGGCCCTTTAAGGGTTCAGGAGCAGAGGCTAGGAGAGCCGCGACTTCTTCCCACTGATGGCAGTTGAAGCTGGCCAACAGGGTGGTGGAGTTAGCAATCCTTGCTTGATAGGCGGACGTTGAGGCTACCTTCCTGCCGAAACCGTATAGTTTTTTGCTCTCCTTGTCGGGAGGAGCTTCTGACGAAGACAAGGGTGTCCCAGCCCTCTTACGAGTGTTGGTGACAACTAGGGAGTCTGGCTTTAGATGTCCTCTTATATAGAGAGGGTCAGACTGAGCTGCCCTGAAAAGTTTTTCAACCCTGGGATTGACTGCTCTGGTGAGGTTTGGGTTCACCAGGGACGGATCTATTCTCCGCTGAATGGATTTAAGGATAGGGATGGTCTGGGCAACAGGCCTCCTTTCTCCCACTAACTCTTCTGCAAAGTCCCTTTCCTCCTGTACACCGTGGGTGTCAATGTGGAAATGTTCTGCTGCGCGAGCGAGAACCTCATTTAGGAGGGGTTGGTTATTGACCGGGGAGTCGGTAACCGGGGCTTTGTTCTCTACCGGGGAATCTACTCTGTATGTTTCTGGGTCATACTCTTCTTCCTCCTGGTCCTCATCATCCCCGTAGTAGCCCGTCCCGGTTTGCTCTTCTATCAACCCAAATTCTTGGTCTTCACAAAAGGAAGCCTCTCCCTGATACCGTGAATATGGTCTTGCGTAAGGTTGTACCTCGAAGGTTCGGACCTCATTGGAGTTTCAAACCGGGCCTTCTTACTCGGGGGGATAGGATCAGTAGAGCCTGAGGGTGTGGCCCCTTGTGGATCATACGAGAGGAAATGTTCTGGATTTTTATCATAAAAATCAGCCAAAGAAGACATTCTTGACATGACCCTATCTATGTCTTCACTGGACCATTTTTTGGAACTGGGAATGACTCTCTCAGCAAGTCTATGGGATTTATCTTGAGTAGCTTTGCTGGTTGTGGACCTATCAGCAGACCTGGGCTTGTCTGTCTGTTTAGGGGGGGTGGAGTGTTTCACAGGTGTGGAAGAATGTACAGGTAGTTTCTTCTGCTGTTTTCCCCCCTCCCTGTGCGTAGAAAAATGTTTTCCCTGTCCCTTAGTGGCTCTGGAGTTTTTCGACGCCTGGCGTCGAGAATCGGGAGAGGTGTCCATGTCCTTCGAGCGTGGGGCCTCGCTGGTTTTAATTGCGGGCTCCGACTCCTGGAGCGCGGCCTGGGGGTGGAAGTCGTCTTCGTCTTCCGACGATCGAACTTCTGTTAGCCTAGGGAGCGAGGCACTCTTGGCAAGAGTGGATGATTGCCTGGAATCATGCGGCAATCTTGATCGAGAGCGCCCAGAGGACACTGAATCGGACCGTTCTGTCTGTGCCTCTTTCCGAGAACTCGACTTAGTGTGTTTAGTGTGTGTAGTATGTGAAGCGCTTGTGTCGCCGGGGGTCTTCCCCATAGCCGCCCTGCCGGACAACCTTCCGAGGTCGGGGACCTGCGCTCGGCTTTCTTTCGACGCCGTAATGCCCTCGCCGTCCGAAAGTACGGCGTCGCTGCCATCGCTGAAGGCGCCCTCCGCTGCCATGGCCGCCTGCCTGGCGTGGTGGGCCCAATGCTTCGTCGAACGGTCCTTAAGTGTCTTAGGTTTAAACCTACTAACTGCTCTGCAGTTCGCTTCGGGGTGGTCCCTCGGCAAGCAGAGATTGCACGTGGCGTGCCTGTCGACCCAAGGGTTTTTGCGATTGCACTTGGGGCAGAATTGAAAAGGGGTACCCTCCATACGCACCTTGAGGCAGCGGGCTGTTAAGTGTAGGAAATGTATAAGGTGTACCTATATACCAAGAGTGCAGAGTATGTACCACCCCCCACTCTCCCTACTTGCAGGGCCGAGGCCAGCGGCCTACCAGGCCCGGGCCGAGGCCAGCGGCCTTCCGAGGCCCAAATCCGTTGTGCAGCAGCCGACGGTCGATTTCTTCTCCAGCCGGCGTCGAGTGTCGAAGTTCGCCGTTGGGATGGGAAAGGATGTCAATAGAATATTATTTTAAATTCTAGCAAAAGTATGGCTAAGGCCAGGGGACTCCGCAAAATGCTTCCGACCAGTATGGCGGAAAAAAACAATCTGAGGATCCTAAACGCGTGAGGGATCTTGGGTACAGTGGACGTCACACTAGGGATAGTATTACTGGCACGCCCTGTGTCGACGCCCATTTTCGAGTTTCGAAATCCAAACTGTAATACTCCGCTGCTTCCACTAGATGTCGGCCTATGCACAGCATGTGATCTAAGCAGATTCCACAAGCCTCAGAAATAATATTCCTAATAATATGAATACCATATTGCTATCAGTCTTTGCTGTTCTATTACAGGATCCAGGCCTAATTGGAACGCGTCACGCCATCAGGTCTGGATCCTGTCTTAACACGTGGATCCCTCTCAGAGTAATAGGACTCAAGGGAACTTATCCCAACTTATTGTCACACACAGTGAGCTCACTCCTCTGAGTGACAAGACTACATAAGACGTTTGTGGTTTATTAGATTGAATGCCCTGTTTTGATAAAGACTAGCATTGGTCGAAACACATGTCAACATAAGGGCACATGTTAATCGTCATTATCTAATATTATAGGACCAGCTATAAACTGATTCTAGCGGACAAGTGCTGTACATTGGTACCAAACCTTACAAATGCTAACTAGACTAAGGTTTGGGTAAACCTTATGGTACCCGAGTAAGCGGGAGTCCACACCCCGAAATGATCAGCTGATTAACGCAGACTAAGCATATTTGCAACTATTTTTTGGCCTGTCATATCATAAAGTAGCAACAAAATAACCAATGCGTAATACATTCCGGCATATAAATCAGTGAAAGAACCCCAAATCGAATTATATTCGTCCATCATTTGTCCCCTGCAAGAAAGACACTGGCCCTCATTATAAGTTTGCTGGTACATGGTAAAAGTGTCAGTAATACCGTTTACCAGCACTTTTAACAGTCCTGCATAGTAGGAGCTTGCCAGAAAACAGTTGCCAGAATTACCGCCGTCCTTATCACCTCATCCAGAATTACTGGTGCCAGTAATAACAGCAATGAAAATACCGGAAGGCCAGAAACCTGCGGCAGTAATACCAGCACAATGGTATAACAGGCATATCGAGATTGGATTTGCCAGTAATACCTGCAGATTATTGCTGATGATACCGACAAAACCAAGTCAGAGATAACATCACCTCAGAGCCACAGGTGCAGCCAATCTACCCAGGTGCACCCTATCACTTACTCCCTTGGCTGATAAGATCACCAAATATGGGGCCAGTCTTCCTGTTTGGGTTTTTCAGTACAGTTTGCCACAAGCAAAGCTTTATAAACCCATGTTTTAATACCAAATGATAGATTTGGAGATGTTGGTATATACCCCAATATGCAGAACAATGCAGTTTTAGGCAATTTAGATTGAGTGACCATCTCTATTCGACTAAGAAAATCATCCCAATATTGGCTGATCTTGTCACAGTTCCAAAACATATGTGTATATGTACCGACCACCTGCCCACAAGTCAAACATGTATCAGATTGTAAGAGCTTATATTTTTTCATTCTCCATGGTGCCCAACATTAGCAATTAATAATCTTCTGCTTCACGAATTTCAAGTCCATATACAATTTAAACAGTCTTATACATTTTCATCCACGTAAAATCGTAGATTATCTGACCAAATTCGATTTTCCAACCTTTCCATTCCAGTCTATCCACAAGAGAAGAGGTAGCAGGGTACATACGTCTATAAATTGTTGCTGCTGAAAGGGTAAGCTGTTGTGAGTTGATATATATTTCTGCAGGGCCATGAACACTAGCATTAAGAGCAGATAAAAGGGATGTGATTGTCTTCTGCAAGTCATTGAATCTTAACAGTTCCACAGCGCGTAACGTATACTTGAAGCAAAGGAAACCAAAATCTGCTGTCGAGTTCCCATGCAGCATTTGTTTGAGCTTCCATATTGCAGCCTTTTGCCAAGAACACCACTGCATCATTTTATTACTGAGTGTAATAGCACGGTTTTTCCATATGCATGAATCTGCTAACAAGCAGTATTGTCTACCAGTGACTTTGTTGATAAACTTTCATTCAGCTATTACATGACAAATTGAAGATGGGATCTTTTCAATCCAAAGGTGACTATCCATTGATAAAAGGCAGTCCAACAGAACTGGCGAGGCTGAACCACTTTCTATAGACACCCACGAGATCTTCAGAAATCTCCCCAATCCAATGCTGGAGGCCTTGAAGAGAGAAGGCCATATGGTACTTCTTTATGTCAGGAAATTCCTCCCTCTTAAACGGATCGTAATAGAATCGTCAACAGGATCTTTGAGCAGGTGCCATCCCCCCACAGGAATTCACTGAACCCTCTTTGGATGTTTTTAAACACGGTTTCTGAGAGCAGCAAAGGTAACATATTAAATAAATACAGCAATTTAGGCAGTCATTTTAATGGTCCCAATTTTCCCCCTAATAGTCAGGTTTTTTTTGGACCATCTCTTACATTGAGATTTTATTTCAGAGAGTTTAAGAAAGACATTACGTTCCAATGGGTGAGTAACATTCCTTAATACACAAATTCCACAATGTATCAATCCATTCTTGGCTGAGGTGCTTTTTCAGGCAGATATTGCAGTATGAAATCACTTTAAGGTGTCAAGAGTTTAGAAAACGAGCAACTTTGTAGCCATAATTTAGCCATAACCTTTTAGACAGCTATTTTTGCAGGCTGAAAGAGCTGTGCTTAATCACTTCCATGTTGTAGGGGTTTAGATAATATAGAGAATGTACCATTGGTCATGTAAGTGGTGCGTGTGTATCCCTTGGCATACGCCAGAATAAAACATACTAGTCCATAACAACTTTCAATGCGAATACCGTTTTTGTCATGCATAAAGCAAGCTTTACCTTCAGAAATCAAAACTAACAAAAAAGGTGCACTGTCCAAATCGCCTTGCTATGTTATGTGGTGCTATTCAGTATTTGTAAAGCAGACCATTAAACGTATATGGATATTTTAGCACTAATATCCGTGTTTAAACATATGGTGGACATTGAAGTGGCAGAATATAAAACTGGGTTGGATGTATTGTAACATTTTGGACGAAATATCATGGAGCTGAAGTAGGTCTTAGTAGATTTTAGAAATTAATGGGTCTTTCAGAGATATCACATTCCAACTAGCTTCCAAAAGTTCAGCTATCACTTTGTTGGATAGTAAAGAGAAGGTCTTTAGCTCTTCTGGTTATATCCTTGGCAAAAATATATTATCAGAGAAATCCACTCTTTAATGTCTTTTAAACAGTTCCATTGGACATCCCTCGCCCGAGTTCACCTTTGTCAACACACTGTTTCTTGGGACTTTAGACTTTGCCCCCTCCTCGTCAGCATCCCTCTTCCGGGTTCACTGTTGCCAACTTCACATTCACATTTGCTTTTAATGTTTGTGTTATTTACTTACCTTGCTTTTTCACGAAGCAGGATTAACTTCCCTCTGCTGTTCTTAGGTCAAAGGCTTTTGACTGTACGGGGATTTTCCTTGACCTCCTGTATGACCACTTTGACCTATCTTGGCTACTCTCCTACGGCCTTCTAGAATCTGTAGTTTCACTCAGACGGGGATCGACAAGGGTTTCTCAGAGCAGCACTCACGTGGTGTCAGTCCCCTTCTGCAGCTGGTCCCCCCTTTACAATTTTACAGTTCTTTGAACTTCTGTCACTATGCCACTTTGCGACTTTTATTCACCACAGGACGGCTCTTATCGTTTCCCCCTTCGACTCACCAGCTGTGATGAGCCGCTTGGCTTTACTCTTAACTGGAGTCAAGGCCAGTACCACGGAAGCAGGTGTCTCCCTCCCTTCTAACGTATCAGGGTCTATACGCTCTGTGTACCATTGACATCTGCTGCAGGACACAGGCTATTGTCCTCGTTCTTACGATTCCGTCTGCTGAGGTTTCGCTGGGTTTTGTCGAGAAGGTCAAGGATGGGTCTCTCCTCATCAGCTTCTCGATGTTTGCTGCCTTTCTCCTCCTCTTGAACTTCTGGGCCAGGAAAGCTGTCTCGTTGTGCAGTCTGCCTTGCTTGTACTGGGCTCTTTTGCTCCACCTTTTATCCCTGTGGGGGAAGGAAAGGGCTGTAACGTGTGTGTGATTTTGAGTAATTGACTGACTTTGCCTGGCCCTTGTGTCCGGAGATGTTAAACAGCGCTTTGAGTCGGTTGTCTTTTGTGTTGTAAAACATTGTTTGTGTCGAAAAGGGAGGGTGGGAGGGTAGATTGTCAAATTGTCCCATGGGATAGGATGGGGAAACAGGAAATATTGAATTACAACCCTCGTATTAGAGGCGTTTTTGATGATCTCGGAAGGGTGGGCTTTAGAGGGGTTTTGACATGAGTAGGAGGGTTTGTGAGGCACACAGGAATGACTGGCATTATTAGTATGAAGTGAACAGGGGGCATTGTGGGATTCGTAGTGTTTTGTCTGAGCAGATGGGGAATAGCCTATGAAGATTTCCGGGATCTCGCCCTCCTCTGCTTCTTCTCCAGTACAATACCGTGTCTCCCTTGGGTTATTATCCTGAGCATAACCCTGTGCTTCACTACCCAGGTGATCTATTCTCGCTCTTTCCTTCCCAGGTTTTGGATCGTAGCGTATCAACCCTTCTTTGGGCCCCTGAATAAGTGTTTCTCAAGGCTTGCTAGGGAGAATACCCTTAAGTTTCTCACACCAGTTGTTCTCCTTCATTCATGCTTGAGCATTTTTGCATTCTGTGTGGCTTCTAATATGAGTCATCAGTCTATTTTGGATTATGTGCACCTCTTTCTTAAGAACTGTGTCCTGCTTTTATACTATGGCCAGTGAACCTTCCTTGTGGCTGCTATTCAGGACAAGTGTCCTGTGCCTATGCTAGAACACAAGGACCCTTAGCATGGACTGCAAATATTGCCCTTGAAATGCAACTTGTTTATCATTCTGATTAAATCAAGAATGAAGTGTGTAATGAGACTGAAAGGGAGACCCCATGCTTATTTGAATTGCTGCGAGGCAGCATATCAAGCTATAAAATAAATAAATATGGGTGGTGATCCCGATTTAGGGAGAGCGACCAGATATTCGTATCCCTTAATGCCTTTGGTTTGGTGGAGGGGTGCCCCAAAGGTGTCCATGGCCCGGCATACAAACATTCTTAACACGGCCCTGGCAAGGAATGCATGTTGCGCCAAGCATGCACAGAGCCTCCCCGCACTGTTTCACCACACTGCCTGTCTTCACTTCAGAGCATGCACAGGGCTTGGCTCTGTCGCACCAAAATGACCTGTCTTTGCTTGCGCATGCTTGGAGTTGACCCGCTCCGTCACTCCAACACCTTGTAATATGCGCAGGCCTGATCTTCTCTGCCTTGCCTGTTCACCAGTAAAATCCATTGTCATACTGAGTGTAGTGAATCACTGTCTAATTAAAGGTTTTCGGTTGTGCTTGACAAAATTCACTCGGAACTGAACCTTTATATTAACAACTTCTAAGGCTCATGTTTGTATTTCTTGGTCTCCTATAACGCTGCCCCCACCAGATTACTCTAGATGCTGTCCCACAGAGAGTGCGTGAATATTCTGGTGTAAATATTGCCTTGTTCCTTGTGTTAATATTTTTCCACAGGAGATTTTCAAAAAGTGAACTGGCCCCATTGCTGTGCAGTTGAAAGCCAGTTTAGTATCTTCACTAAGGTTCCTGATTCCTGCCTAGAAATCCAGAACCAATCAAGCTTCAGTGCCACCCTCCCCACCTTAGGTTGTGGCAGACTTAGTCATCTGAGAGAAGAGTATGTAAGGAAAATCTGCTTAAGGAAAGCCAATTACAACTGCACACATACAACAATAACATACTTGTTAACCCGGGCTCCCCACCCTTTGTATGTACCTCTGACTTACGTTTTTTTAAGAACCTTATCAGGTGTTGTATTTGGGTGGGGTGTGAACAAGTGCTAGGAGGTGGCTATGAGATGTTCCTGTAATTAGTTATTCTGGGACTCATCACAATTTTGGTGGTATTCCTGGCGGCAAATCTGCTGGAATACCGCCAAGCAGAATCACCATTAGGCCACTTCGTCCGGCGGTGGAGTTACAGCCAAATTACAACTGGTGATAACTTCCCATATTTAGGAGTTGATAGGTCTCCATTGGGATTTTAGTGCAATTACCGGCAGTGGTAATTCCGTCAGCAGTAATTCCACCAACTTTGTGGGGTTTTTTTGGCCGTAAGGCAGCAGATTTACCTCCAGCCTGCAGCCTTTTGCAATTTTTTTACCACACCTCCGTAATGAGTATGTTTGGATGTTTTTAGGTGGGTTTTTTCATGCACTTTGAAACCTTAATGTATGTCTTTTAAAAGTGGTGTGTGTGTGTGAAATTAGCTGAAAAGCATGCACATTTACTCGAGAAAATTGTCTTTGTCTTAACCCCTTAAGTGCTAAGGACGATTATCCATGGTGCATTGCTGGTATTTCTACTGTGTCTGGCTTTACATGTCCAAAAGCCATATTTTCCCTGGGCATGGATGAAGGCGTTGCCCAGTGGGAACTATTTGTATGTGCACTATCTCCGGGTACGGCAGAAGACCATGAGGTGGGCATAGTGTCCTATAGGGATGGCCACAGGCCATGTCCACTAGACACTGTTGTTAAGTTCACTGCCACAAGCATAGTTAACATACCAACAGTGCCCCATGTGGCAAGGTCCTAGGACATGTCCAGTGGGCACTTTTGGTATCTCACTGTGTCCACGGCATGGCCTGGTGTCCACTGGCCAACATTTAACTTATTTATTATTTATTTAAATATGCATATATAGCCCAAAGCGTTCAACAAAACAAACATTTCACAGTTCAATAATAATGCATAAAGGCAAAAAAGTGGGATGCAAAGAAATAGTTAATTTGACCAATGAGATAAGCAGGACATAATTTTGGAAAAGGCAGTTTACAATAAAAGAGAAAGGCGGGAATGATGGGTAGGAAGTTCGAGTTTGGGGGCAAGAAGTTAAAATGTGAGGATGCACAAGGTGGACGGGGCCAGACATTAGAAATTGAGAGAGTGAAGAACATTCTCTGGTGGGATCATGAAGAGAGATCAAAGCGCAAAAATAAGGAGCCGAATCGTGAATACTTTTGAAAACCAAACAAAGAAACTTAAACTCAAACCGCTGCTTGCGGTTATAGAACAACTGCAAGCTGTCAAAACGTTTGGAAATTCAAAAGTCACTGCTGTCAAAGACAGTCTTAGGTTAAGCAACAATTATTCTGGTGCAAAAAAGAGGGTTTTCTGGCAGAAAGAAACCTTTTAGATACATCACAGATATTTCAGGATCAGAGTCAGTGATCTGATACTTGGTACTGACAGGCAGCTGACGACACAGGGCCCATATCCAAGTGTTGCATATGGTGGCCAAGTGATGCAGGTGCCAGGAGCTACAGAGACTAGATGATGGCTTCTTGATTTTAGAGTGCCTTTTATAACTGTAGTTTATAACTGTAGCTGGTCCTACCTGTTACTTGCCCTCAGTCGTTGGGTGCGCCCACCTCTTCATGTGAGGCTATGGAGGGAAAGCAGCAAGGATTCTTCAGGCAGCAGATGTGTCTTGGATGGTTTTAACACAGTTAGTGTAGTTTTTCCAGTCTATGGCCCTCATTAGGGGTTTGCCGGTATCTCGCCAGAAATACTGTCAAACTCCACTTACCGTCTCCACCGCCCGATATCCCGGTGTTACCGGGATATTACAGGCGGCAGAGTGCCGGTAGCTTCCCATTCCCATGTAGTCCTACCGGTGCCGGTAATTGCAGTAATTATTTGCCGGTAGGGGCCTGAACTCCCATCACCTTTAGCCTTACATTGGCAATTGGAGCATCAGCTCAATAACAAAGCTGATTTCAGATTTATCAGACTCATGAAAGCTAAAAGGTGGAAAAGAGGTGGCAATACCCAACTGAAGTTGAGACAGATGGAAGCCAAACTAATTTGCTTCCTAAGGTGTACTACGAGGGGCTTCAACACGAATCGTGAAATTAATGTGTTTGTCTAATGTTCAAACTGTAACATCAGGTACCAGGCTGATTTGTCTTCCTTTTCCACCGATAGATTATGAATTTTCTTCTCGGGCTCCTTTGTTTATGTTTATTGCAAATCATTTTTTCAATCATAGCATTCTGCCCTTTTGTTCTCTCAATAATCTCCAAGGAGTGACCTGCTATTTGATACATATCATTTTTACAAATAGTGTCAATTACTTCAGTTTATGCTTGATCTAGATTAATTCCCTTCTACAATCCATTCTGCATTGCTTAGGCTGCCTTCACGTTGGGATTATTCTGATTTATAGTCGGTTATTTTTTGGTTATATGCAACATATTGTATTTATTTAGCTGGTGCCCTTATTGTATTTGTTGAACTGCGCTGTACAATTTAAGAATTTCAATTTATTCACAAATCACATTTGGAGAACGGACTGTGAGGTAGTCATAGTCAAAGCTATCTCACAAATGTACATTTGTTCTTGCATATCATAAACTACATTGAATTTTATTTCATTGTATTTCTTTTGAATTTACTCTTTTCCAGGATAGCGACAATTTTAGTCTCGGTCCCGCCCCCGTGTTTACCTCTGACGTCACACGCTAAGACGTGTGACGTCATCACGTTGATACGTCACTTCCGTGACGCCTTTGGCATAGACTTTCTTTTCAATACTGACGCTCACCGCCATTTCCGATTGAACGCCGTCTGGTTGCATGGGGATTTGACCCCTTCTATATTTTGCTCTCCCATTATGGGATCCTTTTCAACTTCTAATTGTTCTTTAACAACTCAGAAGCCCCGTAATTAGCTGTGGTCCATGAAAAACTGGGTAGAATACTTATATAACTTTTACTTTGGTTTCAGGCTCATTTGGAAGGGATACTATTCCTCTAACGATAACGCTTCTCTGGGACCAGGATCAATTGCCTATTGGGTTTTAGGCATGGATTACTAATAGTTACATTCATCACCTGAACTAGTCTTTGTCCATTTTTTATTGGACTATCTAATTGGTTCACTTGATTTATATTATAGAATTACTCCTTAATCCGCAACTCCACAATTTCTGGATGTTGCCAGCCTACTCATAAGTAGATTTCACTTTCTCAGGACATTTGTGTCCTCTCAGGTAGTATCTAATACCTTTGATTATTGATAATTGGCCTGTCATATCTAGTTAATAATTTCTTGCCTGTTCAGAATCAGTGATTTATTAGCTTCCCCATATATTACTTTTCAGAAAATTTTTGCTGGGATCAAGAGCCAGGGTAAGCATGGCCCCGTACCTACTCCGGGCTCGCACTTAGGACACCACTTTTATTATAATCTGTCTCTAATAACACTTATCACAGGGTGGTATATGGTAATCCACATTGAACCTTGTGTTAACGGGCTGATCTAAAATTCAATAAATGTTCTCACTTATAATCTCTTGGTGGATCTTGGTGACAAGTCATCTCTGGCCTGATGCCGCACTTAAAGACATAATGATTCCCTTGACTGCACATTTTGGAGTATGTTACTCTTCCAACCCTTCTTATTTCATTAAGAACAAGCAATAGAATTCACTACTGATTGTTAAATAACCCTTTGTGTGAGTTTCTCATTTTCTTTTCTTTTATTGTGTTCCCCTCTCAATCCTCTGAATCAAATACTGATTGGTTGCCCCGTCCTCGACCCAAATTGTGGTATGTTTCGTTTTCTTTTTGATGAATGATGTTATGTACTTATTTTTTGCATTGTGTATCATTCCTAACAATATATGGTGCAAATTTCAATTTTAATGATTTGGTTTTCTTAATGATGGACCAACAATGTTGGCTTACTTATGTTCTGTTGTTATGATTATGATTACGATGATGATTATGATTATTAATACTGATAATCACAGCCTTGAAAACGACCAGTGTGTCGCAACACATGTTGGCTGCTCGTGATTTGAATTCAAACTACATAATCCTTTGTATTTGTGATTTCTAGTGATACATTTATTCAGTTATATCTTTGTACCTAAATCAAGGTTTGAGCGTGAAGAACCTTCCCACACACATAATCCTTTTACTCTAATTTTCCAACCCTGGTGGATGAGTTGGAGGGATAAGTGTGATCGCTGCCAACACACTTCCATTTCTAAAACCTACACCTTGAAAATTTGTAGTGGTCCAGAGCGCGCAGGTTTCACAAATCAAATCCACCCACTCCACCTCTGAAAGTCAGCTGGGAAATCCCAGATTCATTTTTCAGAGGTATATAAGGGACAATAAAGCTGCCGCGCCTCCAGTATATGCTGGAGCACATCTAAAGCACACCACACAACCAGTTGCTAACTAATTTCAGTACTTCCCTTTAAGTACTAAAAACTTGGGTACGTCCTTGTTTGCTGGAGCATTTATCATTTTCCCTCTTCGATAATTTTAAACTGACTCTACAAGCATTCAAACTATCACAAATGTCATCCCTACCCCTCATTCTCTTTCTTAATGATACAAATAATGTATGTTAATTTAACCTTTCCTCCTCCTTTTCCCTTCCCTCTCCTCTGCTGCACTCTTCTATTCTCTCACAGACCTAGCCCTGGAAGGGGCCCAATAGAGTGAACTTTCAGGGATGGCTACTGGATGGCACCGTGGCATGTGAGGGTTGTTTGCTGAAATGGCCTATTCTATTCTCACATTTATGGCAAAGTTTTGTTCATGCTTTTGTAAACCCAACAAACGAGCAGCGGTGTAAAGTGCAAAGAGGAGGGGGCCAAGACAAAGCCTTGTGGAAAAACCAACAGCCAGAGGAGTGAGTTGAGAGATGTTCTTTTTTCCAGGAGACAGAGAATTGGCGAGCTGCCAGGTAGGATTCAATACAGGCAAGGGCTTGATAGCAAATCCCAAGAAAAGGGAGAGTATTAAGGAGATTAGAGTGAGGCGTTGAAGTTGGAACATTCACGAGAGCAGTTTTCATGGAGTGCCAGGAGCGAAAAACCTGCATGTAGTGGGTCTCGAAGGTTGTGGATGTATACGAAATGTATAAGAAGGTTGAACACAACCCTTTCGAGCACTTTAGAGTATTGCAGAAGGAGAGACACAGCGCAAAGGTTAGCTGGTAGATTTGTGTCAGCCCGTAACTTTTTTAGGAGAGGGATGATCGTGTTCATAGAGGGAAAGCAAGCAGGGTTGAAAGACAGGGTGAAGAGTTCAGTGAGGTGAGAGGCCATTAAAGGGGAAATAGGCTAGACTAGCCGAAGAGCAAGAGGGTCTGATGGGATACAAGAGAGGTTAGCCTTCATCAGAAGAGATTGGACTTCTTCACTATTCGTGTGACTACAGTGGGAGATGTAGGCAGAGGATGATGGTAGAGTACGCAGGGTGTAGAAAATGGGAGGAGCGAGTGTGAGGAAGGTCAGGAGAATCTTTAATTTTGGAAAGTTTTACAGCAAAGTATTCAGCTAGGTAATTAGCTGTGAGAGTGGAGTTGATAGTCAGAAGCTTAGGAAGAGTGAGTTTAGGGAGTCCTGTACCCTGGTGAGTATGGTTGAAGTGAAAGTCAATGGGGGTGAGGTAGAATCCATGTTTTCTCTATCAAGAGGACCTAAGAGCTTGGGTCAGAGAGTTAGAGTTGCAGGTCCTCATACAATTGGGTATACCTCAATTTGCACAGCAGTCAATGCATGTCTGTGTGGTAGCAGCATAAGAAAGGGGTGACCCATGGTTGAGGCTGCGGAGACTTTGTGGTGAAAGTTTGCAGTGGGAAGTGAGAGGAGAATGAGTCATAGTAGGCATTGGAAGCTGGTGAAGGCAGTGTTAGTGGAAGAGGCATTGGGTGTAAACAGGAGAGTAAGAACTGTAGGTCCAAGAGAATGGGAGGAATGGCAGAAGGTTTAATGTTCCTTTTATTAATAGGCGAGGCAAGTGGTAAGGAAAGGTCAGGGGGTGGAAAGGTGGTGTAAACAATGGAGTAATCAGGAAGCGATGGTATGACTGAGTGGCGGAGAGAGAAGTTTAGATGAATAAGAGAGCCTAAGAGTTATCCCCGGTGTGGGTAGGTAGGTTATGGATAGAGTGATAGAAAAGACTGAAGTTCAGATTTTCGGGAAGTGGTTTGAGAGGGAAGATTGAAGTCACTGAAGAGAATGAGATGATGTTTAACAGAAAGAATATGAATGAGTTGCCCACGTTCATCAAAGAATGATCCAGTGCAACCAAGAGGGTGAAAGATGGAGTTGATGTAAACTGAGTGAGGCGGAGCAATAGTAGAGATTATGAATTTAAAAGAGGTAGGCGAGACTGTGGCATTGGAGATTTGTGAGGAATTGAGGGAGGTGGGTGTTTGACGCCTCCACATCTGCCAGTTTGATGAAGAGAGTGAATGAAGATAGTTTGGAGACATGTAGGACTGCCAGAGTGGCAGTGTCAGATGGATAAATCCACGCTTCAGTGATAGCAAGGAAGACTAGGGGAGGGAAGCTGGTGTGCAAGTAGTCAGTGGTAAGGGACGTGTTGTTGCAAACAGACTAAGCATTCCAGGGTGCATTTTTCAGTTGATCCGGTAAGGAATAGTAGAGAAGTTGAGTCACAGAGAAAGAGAGGTGAGGTGGATAGGTGTTAGGGGAGATATGGTTAGCTCATCAGCTTTGTATTTTGAAAGTAGGAGGTGCAAGAGAAATGGAGTAGAGGGAGTATTGAGAAAGGGGATTTATGATATAGACAAGAAAGGAGGAAGTTGTAGTGTGATTGGAGAATGTGTAGGGAGAGCTAAGTATAAAGAGCAGCAGGAGTGAATGCAAAATGGTACTGAACAGTGTAAAGGCAATACAGTAATTAGAAAGCTGGGGGTACTCACAGTTGCAGCAGGAAGCAAGGCAAAAGCAAAGGCTCATAGGCGGAGAGGCAAAAAGGCTGGTCAACAGCTGGCCTTCATCCTTTATTGCGATGCCCCGGTTTGGACGACCCTAGGGAGTTCAGAAGTAGAGTCAGATGCTCTCATCAACTGATCACCTAGTCCATCAAATCAATGGTTGGTCTCTGATTGAGTCCCTGGTATTGCTGGGAAGAGGTGATTTATTCTCGGTTGGTGTTGCCAGAGGAGTCTCTTTCTTGTGGCCTACAGATGAAGATTGGGCCGACTCAAGGTAGGCGCATTAAGTAATGTCACATTTCCAAGATGTCCACAGGAAGTGATGCTACAGACAGAAAGTGAAGCCACAAACCAGAAGTGATGACACACTCTCTCGTCACTTGATCAATATGTTCTTAATATTGGCTAGACTACCCTTACTGGCTGTGGTAGTGGGCATTATCGCTCTTAAATGTCTGTTATTTTTGGACACCAGGACAAAAGTTTGTATACCGAAAGCTATGCGTTTTACACATGAACTTGAAAGCCATGGCCAGCAAACTGAATCAAACCGTTTTAAGATAGCCACCATGGAAGAAGATGACAGGTACAGCAGGAGAAAAGGCCTCTTTGAATTTTAAATTTCTAAACAGAGGCTCAAGGAAGCTGGTCATGACTATGCAGAGACCTGACAAGAAAGAGCACAACACTGCACTTGATGGAGGGTACAGAGGATGAGACACTCTCAGATGGGTCAGGTGAATGGTAGATGCTGCTTAGTTATGAGGCAGACTACGCTGCACTGTAAGCGAGGGTAGAGGAGAGCAAAAAGGCAGCTGGACTTAAATGTGTGCTAACAGGTTCATTTGAATTGCGCTCAAATGCTAGCAATTATCTTCCCCCTCTTAGCCCACTTGAAGGGTCCTGATTGACTGAGGCACACCAAACGTTCAGTTCTGGTTGCCAAATCATGTCGACACCCACTCATTCCTGTCGTTCTGTGTCCCTGCCTAGGGAACATGCAACTTTCTGCCAGCTCTGCTTTTGGGCTTTGAATCTCAAGGCTTTACTGATGAACTTTAAATACATGTCACAAACTAGTTGCTATTGCACACATTCCTTGTTTGTGGTTTCAAGCTTTAAGGCAAATTGGGTAAACCACAGGAGGAAAGTATAGGTACAACTGCCCTTAGTGGCTCAGCCACAAAGTCATTACAACAACAATTGAGTAAAGCACTCATTGCCTATGACATTGAATAGCAGTATTTCTTGGGGAATGTAAATTAATGGAAATGTTTATTACAACTCAATTTCTTCCTGACAGATTAGACATATTGCCTCAATCCATGTCATCCTCTGATTTCAATATAAAGCCAGAAATGTATCTCTGAGCTAGCAGCTACAGATCAGCAACAGCAACTACTGACAAACTCCCTTGTCGAAGTTGTTTATTCCCTATTCTTACGTCTACTGTTTCTAAGTCAACAAACATTTACTTCATAGCTTGAAGCAGCTTTTTCAAAAAAACAATCAAAGATGTTTTCGTTGCCTCTCCATCATTACTGCGGGGCTTCGATGGTCCTTGTGACCACTTTGCAGTGCACTTTCCATGGTCCTAGGACTATTTAATGTTCACTCTGTTCCATCTAGTAATCCATCGCTCTCATATATAGCCCAGCTACTTTTGTTACAAAGCCATCAATACAGTTTTCTCCCCAAAATATGTATCTCACTAGAATATCCTCACCGACTTGTGAAGCATTTGTTGCCATGGTTTTTGCCAAATGGTAAATGTCTCAGTGGCAGCTGTTGTGGATGAAAAAAGTGCAGGGTGTGCTGCATTCACTGGACTTGTTTTCTGGAATTGTTCTATTCTTTGGAACAGTAACTTTTTATGTTTGAACAGGTACATTCATTACGCCAGTGTTATTGCAAGTTGGCATGTATCAAATAGTCACTAGAAACACCTTACACAATATTGGGAAGACTTATCAAATGTGTGTGGCAGCAACTTGAAGGTTGTAAGGGTGGCCCTTTATGTGTTTATTTTCTGTGGCTCATTTGAAATATTATCTTCTAAAAATGATAAAGTTTAGAGGCACATTGATGGTCTTGATTCACATAAAGTATCAACACGCACAGTTGATACAAGGATGGGTCAGGTATTCTCAAAACACAGTACCGTGCCTTCAAACAGCTACGTGTATTAGATGTATAATGAAATATAGGGCTTGCTGCTGGCCCCTTGTCCGACCATCACTGAGAGCTTGGGAATGCTGAGTGGCGGAGGAGGCTAGAGGGGTGTCCTTTGGATGAAACAGAGCATTTTATGGGGTAAGGAGTAGGCGGTTCTTTGGGTGCCCAGGATAGTGAGGGTGGCTACAGCGTCTTAGTGGTGGTAATGAGTCGATAGAATAGATGCCATTTGAACCAGCTTACTATTTGTAAGTGTCAGTGTCCCACTAAAGGGCACACATCTTAGTAGCCACCAATACATAGGCTAGTTGGTAACTAAGAAGTGTCGCAATAGGTTCCAATAGTGGAAGGGTTAGCAGGGCGCATAACCACAAAAGTTCCAAGTGGTTCAAGTTTAGGTCCCATGCAAAACTGGGACCTAGCCTTTGAACCACTTTTCCAAATGTTCCTGTGGGGAAATCCCTCCAAAAACGACTTAAAGGGGGTAGGCTTGCACACATAGTGTAATGTGGGGCCACTTTGGAAAACATTACCAGGGCCAGTTTTAGGTCCGGGACCACCCTGCCTCTATCACAGATATGCACAGGCTGTCTAGAAGGTGAAATACATAACCACATAATAGGAGTCAATCCTTGTAATATTCAGGAGTCTATCCAAGTCAAGAAATTACTCTTCTCCTGAAAGTGTTATCAGGGCAGGACCTAAAAATGGATAGGGTGGGGTCACTGTTCATCAAAGGCCACTGATAACATTGGGAATTCTGAGGGTCAGTGTGACAGATGGCCCAAATGAAGCCCAAACACTTGATCCTATTTCAAGGGTTTTTATTAACATAATCAGAGATATAAACAGTTCTTGGAGTAAGGGTTAGGTAAAAGAACAATAGAAGAAAATGTTGCACCAACTGGAAAAGGGCATGGGAAGTGGCGTTAGGGCTGTCCCCCTCTATCTCAACTCCACGTGAGATTCCCACCCTAGCCCCGCATCTGTAACTCCCAGGTTAGTGCTAATGCTCGGTAACCCCAAATACCTCAAACTGATCTAAAATGAAGTGGTTTCCTTATGTGCAGGCTGACTCCCTGGATATTCTACCTAAGCCTACACTAGTGATGGTTAGTACTAGAGTTTGCGGTATGTGTGCCTCCAGATCTTATTGCCCCCCTCTATTTACTACTCTACTCATCCCTCCTAATGTCTTCCCTCCTACCACGTTGGCCTACTATCTCTTTATCACAACTCTTTACCTTGGCCACACTATGACTCTTCTCCAGCTCTACTCCAATCACAGCTACTCATGAAACTCTGGGATATGGTGCACTGCTCACCCTAACAAAGCAAAAAGTTGATGGCTGGAAGGTTTTGAATTAATCATAACCACGGGCACTGCTCTGGGAAACCCCCCAGACCTGCCAAGCCATTACAGAAGGGGAAAAACCATATGCAAATCAGGCTTGGTCCTTCCCCATAAGGGACAGTCCAGCCCGAACTGCTAGGTCACATCACCTTTTGCACAAGACCACAAGCATTCCCAGGCATGTTTCAGCCTTGTTGGGCACCATCAGTGAGGAGCGCCATAGGGAAGCAAGCTGCACCTCACTGAGGAGGCCCTCAAAGGCTGAAACATGTCTGGGGTTGCTTGTGTTCCCGTGCTTAGGGGACCTGGCCTAGCACTATGGGCTGGGCTGCTACCATTGGTGGCAGTACCTGACTGATTTGCATATGGTTGGACCCCTTTTGCAATGGCACAGACGGGCTAAAAAACGGTGGTGTGGAAGGTTGCCCAGAGCAATGCCAGTGGTTCAGTTTCATTCAAAATCTTCCACCCATCACTTTTGTGGTTACACACCCTGCCAAGCCATTACAGAAGGGGAAAAACCATATGCAAATCAGGCTTGGTCCTACCCCAAAAGGGACAGACCAGCCCGAACTGCTAGGTCACATCACCTTTTGCACGAGACCACAAGCATTCCCAGACATGTTTCAGCCTTGTTGGGCACCATCAGTGAGGAGCGCCATAGGGAACCAAGCTGCACCTCACTGAGGAGGCCCTAGGTTGGACCCCTTTTGCAATGGCACAGATGGGCTAAAAAACGGTGATGTGGAAGGTTGCCCAGAGCAATGCCAGTGGTTCAGATTCATTCAAAACCTTCCCCCCCTCACTTTTGTGGTTACACGCCCTGCCAAGCCATTACAGAAGGGGAAACACCATGTGCAAATCAGGCTTGGTCCTACCCCAAAAGGGACAGTCCAGCCCGAACTGCTAGGTCACATCACCTTTTGCACGAGACCACAAGCATTCCCAGACATGTTTCAGCCTTGTTGGGCACCATCGGTGAGGAGCGCCATAGGGAACCAAGCTGCACCTCACTGAGGAGGCCCTAGAAGGCTGAAACATGTCTGGGGTTGCTTGTGTTTCCGTGCATAGGGGACCTGGCCTAGCACTATGTTCTGGGCTACTACCATTAGTGACAGTACCTGACTGATTTGCATATGGTTGGACCCCTTTTGTAATGGCACAGACAGGCTAAAACCGGTGGTGTGGAAGGTTGCCCAGAGCAATGCCAGTGGTTTAGATTCATTCAAAACCTTCCACCCATCACTTTTGTGGTTACACGCCCTGCTCACCCTTCCACTATTCAAAGAACCCAGGGATATGGTGTCCTGCTCACTCTTCCACTATTCAAAGAACCCAGGGATATGGTGCACACCCTACCACTATACCAGAAACCCAGGGATATGGTGCCCTGCACACCCTACCACTACACCAGAAACCCAGGGATATGGTGCCCAGCACACCCTACCACTACACCAGAAACCCAGGGATATGGTGCCCAGCACACTCTTTCACAATCCAGAAACTCCACCATTCACAATTCCCACTCTCACTACTCTTAGCCCCTCCCCTCTTGCCTAATATGGCTTACTCATTTCACCCCACGTCTACACCACACCATACTAGCCTCACTCTCTGCTAGCACTCACTTACTCCCACACTAACAACTATCTCCCACACTATGTACATTCTTTCTGTCTCTCCCAATTTCAAAACTTCCCCTCCCCGTTTCCTGCACTGCAAAACACCACACTGAACACCACTCTCTCAAATACCTCACCTGCTCAAAATCCGCCTCTCCAACTCTCTGCTTTGCTCTCAATCCTCCACTTGGTCTCTTGGTCTTTCTCCAACTCCACTGGCGACCTCACCCGTACAACCCACACTCTGCCTCTGCTGCTGTCTGCGTTTATAGTGCAGGACTCTGTATGCAGCAATTGTATCGCCACCCCCCATTGGTGATAGTGCTCAGCTGATTCCCCGCACCAATCCATGCCTGCCTTTTCTCCCGGATGAGGGCTATACAGGTGGTAGGCTTTAAAAACCCTTCTAAGCCCCTGCCCTTTTTCCAGCACATGTTTACAAGCTTGGTGTTTCTCTGCCATGCTGGTGGCTAGAAGTTCATTTTCTGCTTGGAGGGTAAGTAGACTGCTTCTCTGATGTATTGGATGTGTTTTGATGGTGTTGCCATTTGATGAAATTGTTGCATTTCGTGCCATTGGGATGTATGCTTCTGGTCCGGGTTTTCCTGGCTACTTGCTGTTGCATTGGGGGATATGTAGTTCTGAAACAACAAAAAGAGAACTGTGGCGAGTGACCGTATGGAGAGACAATTAGAGCATATGAGTGGCATCAGTGGTGTCATTATTGGCACAAGGGGGGGATATTTCAGGTACCGGTGACCCCACAACTCCCACTTCGCATACTTGCAGCAGAGCTTGTTTTAATTTTTCAAAGCCTCCTGCTTCAGGCTGAGAAGGGTCACTCCCATGCCCCCCTTTGACAGGGTCAACACCCTGTCACAGTCAGAATTTCAAAACTTGTTCTGGTGCAACCTCGGGAATGCCCTACCACATCTCCTCACATGCACCAAAAAATGTAGCAGTCCAATTCACAAAAAGCACTCATTCAGGTGTCATGTTTGCTCCCTTTTGCAAAATGAGTTCAAATGCGAGTGCATCGTGAATTCAGAAACAGGATGCGCACTAAAATTCCCAGAATCGAAGGTCTTCCCCCTGTGCTTTTTCCAAACACGCACAGGGGGAGGTGCAAACCATGACACAGTCATTTCGGATACAGAGATTATTTGATTTTCAAGTGTGACAGCTGAGGGTCACACTGGCATTTCCATCCCACAAACAGGGGAAGGAAATGCTTTTTTCCCGATCTTTATGGGCTTGTCTCTGCGAAATGCAGTTGCTGGAAGTCTGTTATACATTAGTGGGAACTGACCACAAAAGTGATGGCTGGAAGGTTTCGAATGAATCTAAACCACTGGCAATTGCTCTGGGCAACCTTCCACACCACCGTTTTTTAGCCCGTCTGCGCCATTGCAAAAGGTAGTGGGAAGACATGTGCCTAGAAACCGACAGATATGTCAGGCACTTTTCTAAGTATCTGTTGTGTGTAGTTGTCTACCTAACATGTGGTAATTGCTCATCACATCAGGACAGCATATGGGAAAGATTGAATGCTTTTTATGCTAAATACTGAAATTGCAGGGAAATCACAGCAGTCCCTGGAAAATTAAGGAGGGTATTGTGACTCGTCTCGACTCTGAGCCTCAGAGTGGGAGCGTGGCTACATTGGATAGGCCTCGCCTAAACTGGGCATCATTCTAAAATTGGTGCCAGTGTCACACTGTCACTGGTAGGTCAAGGAGACTTCCCTGGTGTATGACAAATGAGAGTGTCCATTGCTTCCTGTGCAGCGTAGATAACGATCTGTATCAACATATGTTATGTCACTTTTCTTGTATCCTGCACACTACCTGAGCCTTGTTTGTGTAGAGGCGAATTGTATCTCGGTCTAAAGTGGCATTCAGACAATGGCCTGTGTGGGGAAAAGGAAAAGGGGACCAAGGCGAGCTGCAAAGGAGAAACGTGGGAAAATCCGGGGAGACAAATAAACGTGCAGACTTAACTCAAAACATGTCAGGAAATGAACACACAAGGGCAATGGTGATCACTGGGATGGAAGGTATAGTTTCCAGTGTTTTGACTAGAAGAAAATGTAACCAAAAGAAGGGAGAAGAGCTTTATACTTTCGCTCACAAAACAGTACCAGAATGGCTATGGGAACCTGCCATGCTCCTACACTCTGTGCAACCGGCCTAGAGTCTAGCTTAAGCTACCCGTGCAGCCAAGTGTACCCCGATTTCACCCACCCTTCCTCGAAAATATCACTTGGGAGCAGGGAACCCAACAAAAGGAATACACTGGAACAAAGACACACACCCACATAAAGAAATACACACATTACCTGTTTAGTGGGAATTCACATACAATGGAAACATACACAGAAAAAAAAAACAAATACAAGGAAAATGCAAACAATTACCTGGCATGAGCAGAGCTCCAATACTCTCTTTAAAGTATGCACACATGGATAGAGAAATCAACTGGCTATCAATATGCCTAACCATCACACAATGGAACTGAGAGGGATTCCTGCAAGTCATACATCCCCCACATTAGAGGGTGTCAGAATTAAGGACTTGGGAAGTCAATGTCACACAGTAGCCTGTACCAGCCTGCCTGAGGAGCAACCACACCATCCAAAATCCCCAGTAAAAGTCCTTCACAGGCTTCTCAGCCTTGTTTGCAGAGTGAAAGTGTTGCATGCAATGAGCCACGTGAGGCAGACCCGCACACCAGAGCCTGAGCAGCAGACCCTAGACTCATATGTGGTAGATACACTGCACTTACGCCACGAGCGGCTGCGCTCATTGTTTCCCGCATGCAGCCCCGTTGTTCCACTAGGGAAAGAATCCACAGCGGATCGGTTAGAGGAGCCAATGCACGGTGAATAATGAACTAACAATTTGTTGAGGCATGTGTGAACCACATGCAGTTATCTTGTCTTTGTGTCACTAATTATGGTGCTTTTTTGCAGCACTGAACTGCTACCACACAACAGCCTGGACTAAGAACTCTTCGAGAGCAGTGACGTTCTGGACTAACAGACGAAAGCTAAGTCATGATCTATGTTTGTATGTCTATGGGCGCAAAGGGGGGGAAGGCATGTGTGTGTATTGTAATGAACATGCATGCAAAATCTAGATAGTTATTTCCCTAAATCCCCCCACCTATCCACTTGTTTCCCTAACCCTCTTTCCAGTTCATTTATTTATTTGTGGCCTCAGGGCGCACAGAAAACGAAAACAAGACAAACAAAACATTAAAAGACTGAGGCAG
The DNA here is from genome assembly GCF_040938575.1 of Ambystoma mexicanum. NCBI lineage: Eukaryota > Metazoa > Chordata > Amphibia > Caudata > Ambystomatidae > Ambystoma > Ambystoma mexicanum. The sequence goes on along the minus strand of NC_090927.1, from coordinate 1,161,590,213 downwards.
AGAAAGTGTGGAGAAGTCGTAAGATTACTCTATGTTGAAAAGGTGAGTCTTTATAGCTCTTTTAAAAAGAGGATAGTTTTGAACCTGGAATATTGCAGGTTGAAGTACATTCCATAGGAGAGGACCCTGGAACTTGAAAGTGGTACCTCCAAATTTAGCGATTTTGAATCTGGGGGAAGCAAGTACTGTAGCAGTAGAGGAACGAAGGTTCCGGCTGGTTGTCGTGACTTTGATGTGTTCTGACAAATATACGTGACTGCTTGAGGACACACATTTGTGTGTTATTCCCGGTCTTATGGAAGCCAATTTAGTTTCTTTCTGTAAGTGGAAATGTGAGTGTGGTGCGATTGGTTAAAGATGGTGCGCACAGCATTATTCTGAGCCATGTATGTTGACAGCGGTGGTGCCGGACAGTAGGCTGTTACAATAATCTAATCTAGAATGTATCAACACGGTGAACAGAAGTGCAGTTTTTAGTTGTTATGAATGGGCGAATATACTGTATTCGCTTATTAATCAGTCCACAGCTAGATCGAATGCTGGAGACGTGGGGCTTCATGGATAGTTTGTCATCTAGAACAACACCTAATGTTTTTACTTTCCTTTGGACCATGATGACATTGTTACCTAACTCCCCGTACCCATACAACCAACGAGACCCTAATCCTCCTTCCCTGCTGGGGTTGCGGAGACCGGCGTAAGTTTAACAGTTGTGGGTACTCAAACCGCAGTGGGGGTGGTTGGTTCGTGCCACTCCGGCGTAAGTTTAACACTTGTGGGTACTCAAACCGCAGTGGGGGTGGTTGGTTCGTGCCACTCCACCGTCTCGAGACTTGGATCCTGGCAGAGGGAACCTGTAACTTATGATATGATATGATATTTTATTTATATCGGGTTCGTCCACAAGAGTGTGACAAGGCAAGGGGGGGCCAAAACAATGATCTTACTAGGCCCAGTGACTATGAGATCGTGCAAGTGCATAGGAAAGGGGTAGGGGAAAAGTGCATGGAAGGGGGAAGAAGGGTGAAGAAGTGGAAAGTGCGGAGCAGAGGAGAAACAGATAAATAATTAAGAAAATAAATAAATAAACAAAAAAGCATTAAACTGTGGTAGTGCAGCCAGCAAGCGGCAAGTGCTGTGTTTAAGACAGCAGACAGGGTATGTCTGATAAGTGTAAAGAGAAAAAGAAAGGGAGTGTGGGGGACTTTATGGGTACAGATACAGACCTCAGTGCAGGGGGTGGCCCGGGGACAGGTGGCAGGGTGAGCAGGTACCTCGGCCTGGAGGACAGAGGGTGGCCAGGTGTGTAGCGCCAAGAGAGAAACAGATTAGCAGGGGGGAGTAAAGGCAGAAGCAAAGAGGAAGGTCTTCAGGTGCTTCCGGAACCGGAGATGGTTCTCCTCAAGTTTCAGAGTGGTAGGGAGGTTGTTCCAAAGGGAGTCCCCAGCCGAAGACAGAGATCTACCCTAGCTCGTTTCTTTGAAAAACGACTGACCTTTTGGGAGTTAGAGGTAGAAGAGCGAAGAGCTCAAGAGGGGAGGTATTTACTGAGGGATAGTTTAAGGTATGTTGGACACAGGCACCAGAAAGCCTTGTGGACAATGAAGAGGGTTTTGAATTTAATCCTTGCATCCACTGGGAGCCAGTGGAGGGATTTCAGAGTTAGAGAGATACTATCCCTTGGCAGAGGTCAAGGATAAATCTCGCAGTCCTGTTCTGGATTAGTTGTAAAGGGCAGAGAGTAGAGGCAGGAAGATTTAGAAAGAGGCTGTTACAATAGTCCAACCTGGAGAGAACCAGAGCTTGGGAGACAATGAGCTACTGGAGGAAGGAGAGGAAAGGCAGAGTACCTCTGAGGATGTGCAGTAGGAAGTTTGACTTTTTTGAGACATCTGAGATGTGGGCAGAGAAGGAAAGTGTGGAGTCAAAGATGACCCCGAAGTTCTTAGCCTCGCAGGTAGGGGTAGGAGGAGCGCCAAGGGAGGCCGGCCCGAGAGTGAGGGGGAAGGATGGTGAAGGTGTACCGATGAGGAGGATCTCAGTCTTGTTGGCATTTAGAAAAAGATCATTGGTGGCACACCAATCTTGAATGGCAGTTAGGCAATCAGAGATGAGAGAAGGAGGTGGCTGAGGGCAGCCTGAAAATGAGTTGTGTCATCAGCGCAGCACTGGAAATTTGAACAGAAAATGGCAATGCAGTGGGCAAGAGTTGTCAGGTTTTCGTTGAAAAGCCAGGGTGAGAGGTTAGACCCCTGGGGAACACCACAGGTAGAGAAGGAGATAGATGATAGGAAGGACCTAAGTTGGACCTGGGAGGTTCAGTCGAAGAGGAAAGAGGTCAGCCAGGCCAGAGCCTGACCAATGATACCCAGATTATCACGGAGATGGTTGAGCAGGGTGATATGGTTCACTGTGTCAAAGGCAGAAGAGTGATCAAGTAAGATAAGGACAGAGGCAATGTTAGAGTCAAGGTTGGAGAGCAGATCTTCACGGATGTTCAGGAGAGCAGTTTCTGTGCTTCTGGCAGCTCTGAAGAGAGACTGGTGGTCATGGAGAGAGCCAACAGAATTGGAATGAAGGTTAAGGTGAGAAATGGCTAGTTTTTCCAGGAGTTTACCCAGAAAGGGTGCAACTGAAATTTGTCGAGAGTTAGCAGGACAAGAAGGATCAGCTGTGGGTTTCTTGATATGTGGATGCACAAGGGAGAGGTTCAGAGGGGAGGGGAAGGATCCTGAGGCAAAGGTGAGGTTGCAAAAATAAGCAAGGGCAGGAGCGAGGGTATCAATGTGGTCCTTGATGGTTTTAGAGGAACAGGGATGAACCTGTATTGACAAGGTTTCATAGATCAGACTTGTCTAGCGACCTCATCAGAGGAGAAAAGAGGAAAGGATGAGAAAGAGGGTAGGGGGTGGATGTAGGAAAGTCAGCAAGCGCAGACAGAGAGGGGAGAGGAGGGGTGTGGGAGGAGACGGTGGACAGGATGGCCTGGGTTTTTTAGATAAAGTGAGAGGCAAGGGAATTGCAAAGAGCTTGGGAGGGAAGAGGAGGGGTAGAGACTGCAGCAGGGTTGGCCAGCCCCTTGCAGATTTTAAAGAGTTTGGCCGATTTGTTAGAAGCCGCAGAGACATGGGCTTGAATGTGGACTCTCTTCTTGGTGAGGACAGAGAGTCGGTATTGTCTTTGGAGCAGGCGACAGGCCAGTTTGTGAGAGGATTAACAAAAAGCCCTCCATTTCCTCTCAGCCACCCTTCACTTATGTTTAAGGGTAGCTAGGTCGGAGTCATACCAGGAATTGCACTTGGCTTTGGACTTCAGACGGATTCTCATGACAGGGGCAAGAGCATCAAGAGTATCACAAATAGAGTAGAAAAGGGACAGGGCTGTGTCAGGGTGTGAGTCAGCCGGAAGAGGGGGTGAGGGGAGAAGGTGGCAGCGAAAGCCTCAACTGATACACACTTCATGGGCCGGATGTCCGAGAATGTAGATGGCAATGTTGGGATAGGCTTGGCTTGGGTGGAAGAGAGGGAGATATTAGAGGAGAGGGGGCGGTGGTCACTCCACGGGAGAGGCGTGGTGAGAGGGATAGAGAGGGGGAGGCCAGAGGAAATCAAGACATTAAGTCTGTGTCCTGGAGAGTGAGTCAGGTGAGAGGGGAGGATGGAGAGGGAGAGGGAATCGCAGAGGTCGCGAAAGAGCACAGATGAGAAACAGGGAGAATCAAGATGGATGTTGAAGTCACCCAGGAGGAGGAGTTGAGTGGATGAGGCCAAGAGGGAGGAGGAGAGCTCTGCCCACTCAGAGAGAAAAGAGGTGATTTGACCAAGGGGCCGGTAGAGAGTAGCAACAGTAAGAGAGTGGCTAGGAGAGAGGGAGACCCTGCAGACAAGGCATTCAAAAGAGGAGTAAATCTGAGTGGGAACAATAGAGGTAGGAATCCACTCAGGAAAGATCAGGAATACACCCTCTCCAGGCTGGGTACATCTGGGTGCAGAGATGATCTTATAGCCTTCAGGGAGGAGAGTGTCAAAGCTTGTGACAGAGCTGGCCATGAACCATGTCTCAGCAAGACCGAGGACACCAAGGTCCAATTCTTCCAGGAGGAGGCAACTGTCAAAGGCGTGTTTGAGGCAGAGCGAGAGTTGAGAGTGGCAAGATGAAGAAGGTTACCAGCCTTAAGGACCTTCCGAGGAGGGGTACCAGAGGTATGCCCTGTGGAGGTGTGGAGGGAGCCCGAAGTGGGGCAGAGGAGGAGGGAGGAAAGGGCAATGTAGCCAAGGGAGGAAAGGAGGTGACAGCTGGAGATGAAAGGTAGTTGATGAGGGAAGGGAACCGCCTATTGAAGAGGAGGATATTGGCCTGAGGGCCTTGGACCATGAAAGTGCCATTTGGGCAGACATTAATGATGATTCTGGAGGAGTAGAAGGAATCCCTGAGGGCTTCCCAACAAGTGCCATCATTAACGGGAGAGGAGTAGATAAGGCAGAGCAAAGAGATCATATGAGGGTCCATAGATCTGGTGAAGGAACGACAAAGAGCATGTCTGTGAGGGTCTGTCTAGAAGAGGTGCTGGAATAGGTATCAGCAATTGGGAGACCTGGATTGGAGTCCAAGATATCCTTTTTAAACTTCTTCTTCCCAGACTTAGTGAGAAGGAAAGGATAGTTGATAAAGAAGCAGGAATAGATAGGAGAAACTTAAAGCGCCATGGGTAAGTAGAGAGAGGAGACAGTGGGAGGAGTATGCAAGTACAGCAGTATTGAACAGTCACTGGGCTAGAAGGTTACCAAATTTGACTTTCAAAGTTAAATGTAAAACAACACCCACATTTGACTTTCAAAGTTAAATGCAAAACAACACCCACATTTGACTTTCAAAGTTACATGCAAAACGCCCAAATTTGACTTTCAACGTTAAATGCAAAACACCCAAAAAATCCATAGCTCCAGCTCTGTTCCTACGGAGGTAACAGCTGCAGTGCAGGGTGCCGACATCTTCACTCCCTTGCAGCTGCCCATAGCGCCTCCATTTGGCTTCTATCCTCCTGTGTCCCGACGGGGACTGGTTGGCCCTCAGTGCTCCCACTCCGGCACCTGGTCACCCCGCCTCTGCACCGACTCTCTGAGTCCTGGCGTGGTCACTGCGCCCCAGAGCTCTATCTTCCTTGTTTTGCACCACCCCCACTTCTCGGCTACGAACGGACCCACCCAGCCTCTTCTCCACCCCAGCCCTGTTCCTAAGGTCCTCTGTTTACTTAGTCCCGGATGCAGTCTATACTTGGATTTGCTCTCGCCTCTCTTCCTGCCTGGACTGCTTTCTTATCGGAGGTACTTACAGTCCCTGTGGGGTTGTGATTCCCCTGAGCACCTCCACTCTACCCTGGTACCTACTACAGCGACCCTGCCACCCTGAGCTTGCCTGCTCAAACCCAGGTCCTTGTTTCCTCCAACTGCAGCTTTGAGTGCCTGCTCACTCCCAGGCACCCCTCTCCTCCAGCTACAGCTTGAGTATCTACTCCCAACTACAGCTTTGAGTACTTTCTCACTCCCATGCACCTGTCTCCTCCAACTGCAGCTTCGAGCGCCTATTACTACTGACTCCATTGGCTCCTGCCGGCATTCTTTCTTCATTGGACCCGTGACCACCTTACAGCACTCCAAACACCTACAGCTTTGAGTGCTTGCTCACTCCCAGGTACCCCTCTCTTCCAGCCACAGCTTGAGTTTCGACTCCCAACTACAGCTTTAAGTGCTTGCTCACTCCCAGGTGCCTGTCTCCTCCAACTACAGCTTTGAGCGCCTACTACTACTGACTCTATTGGCTCCTGCCGGTCACCTCTCTTCACTGGACCTGTGACCTCCTTACACCTCTCCAAAACTTGCTCCTTCTGTCTCTTTTGTTGCCACCGGCCATCCCTCACCACTGGACCCGAGTCCACCCTTGTCGCTATCTTATACCCACTCTTGTCACTCTCCTCCCCCCACTCCACACTTTGTCCTACATTGCCCACTGCCCCCCTTTCTATAACTACCACACTGGTCTCTACCCCTCTGCATTTCTAACTCCTACAACTACGACCCTTCTCTACGTGTCCTACTCTATGTCCTTTGGTATGCGATCTTCCATAACTCCTTTCCGCCTCACCCTCCCCCCTCTCTCCTCCCTTCCTCCTTCTCCTTTCCCTCCTACTCTCCTCTTTCCCCCTAATGCCTATTCCTCTTCACCATCCTCACCCCCACTCCTCCAGTTACCCTCCTTCCTTCTCTCACCGTCCTAACCTTCTTTACCCACCCTACTGCCAAAAGCCAGATCCATCTGTAATAAAACTGCAGCTACTCTTGACTTATTCTTTCGCCTTAACCTTCATTTTCTCTGCCTAACTGAAACCTGGATTCCCCCTCACAACACCTCTGTCCCCGCCTCCTTAACTACCTTCTCTTCCTCCTTCATCCACACCCCCCACCCCTCGGGCCGTGGTGGAGGCGTTGGTCTTCTTTACCACCCCAAATACATCTCCTCCTCTTTCTCTCCAACTCTCCCTTCTTTCACTTCCTTTGAATTCCTCTACAAGTCCTTCTCCTCTCCCCACCCTATTTCATACCTGGTCATCTGTCCTCCCCCCGGCCCTCTCTCTTCCTTCTATGAAGACCTTTTTCACCTCCTCTCGCTTATCTCCCCCTCCCCTCTCCTCTATCTGTACTTGGCGACTTTAATATTCATCTTCATTCTCCCCCTCAATCCTCTCCCCTCTACTCCATCCTCGATTCCTACCTCCTCTCCCCTCTTCCTTCATCCCCTACTCACTCCTCTGGCTCCACCCTGGACCTCATCTTCAACTCCTCCTATCCCTCTTCCCCTGTCTCCTCTCTTCCTGTTTATCTCTCTGACCATGCCCTACTCTCATTCTCCCTTTCTCCTCTCTCCCACTCCACTACTACTAATCCCTCCCCTCCAACCTATTCACGTTGTGACCTTCGTGACTTTGATGCTACCCTCTTCTTCAACACCTGCTCTTCTTCTCTTCCATCTCTCCAAGACTTTACTTTACTCTCTGCAGATGATGCCCTATCTTCCCTTTCCTCTTCTATCTCCACTGCCCTTGACCACCTCCACCCTCTTTCCCTCTTCCGTCCTACCCGGAAACCTTCTCAACCCTGGCTTACTTCCCATCTACACTCTATGTGGCGCCTTCTCAGAAGATTAGAGAGACTCTGGCTCAAAACTCCCTTGCTTTCTAATCAAACCTCTTACTTCTCCTACCACGCACTTTACAACTCTTGTCTTGCAGCGACCAAATCCTCCTACTACTCCAACCTTCTCCAGTCTCAAGCCTCCCACCCTCGTCGGATCTTTCAAACTCTCTCTCGCCTTCTCCCTACTCCTACTCCTGATCCCTCTTCCAATTCCACACTTTCTCTTCTGGACTTTGCCAACTTCTTCACCTCCAAAATCCTCACCCTCTGGCAAAAAATTAACTCCCCCTCTGACTCCTCCTCGCCTCCTCCCGCCTCTCCTTCTGCTTCCGTTATGTCCATCTTCTCACCTGTTTCCCCTTCTGAAGTCTCCTCCCTACTATCCAAAGCCCACCCCACATCCGCCCCCTTTGAACCTCTCCCCTCCGCTCTTATCCCCAAGATCTACCCTCTTCTTATCCCTTACTTCACCACTTTCTTCAACTCCTGCCTATCCTCATCAATCTTTCCCTCTGCCTTCAAACATGCAACGATTATTCCTATTCTAAAGAAGCCTTCTGCCGATCCACTCATCACTGCTAACTACAAACCTATCTCTCTTCTACCTTTCCTTTCTAAGCTTCTTGAGCGCCTTGCCTACTCTCAACTCTCATCCTTTGTCAATACTTCCTCTCTCCTTCCTCCCTTCCAATCTGGCTTCCATCCCAAACATTCCACTGAAACTGCTCTCACCACTATCCTTAACTCCCTCCTCTCTGCTCGACATACCAAGCAATCCTCTATCCTTATTCTCCTTGATCTCTCCGCAACTTTTGACACTGTGGATCACCCACTCCTCCTCCACACTCTTTCCTCCTTCGGGTTTAAAGACCATGTCCTAAACTGGTTATCCGCTTACCTCTCCTCCCGTTCCTTCACAGTTTCATGGGGAGGTCAGACCTCTCCTTCATTTCCTCTTATTTACGGTGTTCCCCAAGGCTCTGTACTTGGTCCTTTCCTCTTCTCTCTCTACACATCTCTCATTGCGCCTGTCATCTCCTCGTTTGACATCTCCCACCATTTCTATGCGGACGATACCCAACTCTTTCTCTCCTTCTCCTCCTTTACGACTGACCTTCACCTTAAGCTCTCCTCCTGCCTCACTGCTATCAAGAACTGGATGTCCTCCCGCTTTCTCGCTCTCAACACCGATAAAACTGAAGTCCTTTTCTTCCCCTCTAATTCTCTTCTCCCTCTGCTCCCCTTTCATTCACTTTCCTCCCTCCAATCTCCCTTTCTCTCCCCAAGCTCGTAACTTAGGCGTTCTCTTTGACGCCTCTCTCAACTTCTCGCAACACATTTCACTCACCTCTCGCACCTGCCGATACCACCTCTATAATATTCGCAAAATCCGTCCCTCCCTTACTTTCCACGCCTCCCATCTCTTAATCTCCTCTCTCGTCTTTTCCCGCCTCTTCTACTACTCTTCTTTACTCTTTGGTCTTCCCGCATCTCAGCTTGCCCCTCTTAAGTCTGTTTACCACTCGGCTGTTCGTACCCTTTGTCTCCTTACCATCCGTGACTCCATCTCCTCTTTGCTCTCTTACCTTGGCTGGCTACCTTTCCACTCACAGCTAAAATTCAACTTTCTCTGCCTTGTCTTCAAATCCCTCCATGATCTTGCTCCTCCTTATCTCTCCTCCCTTCTGTCCTTCTACTCCCCCTCCCGCTCCCTTTGTTTTGCTGACCATTTCCTCCTCACTGTACCTCCATCCCCCTGCGCTTCCGTTTCCGCTCCTTCCAACTCCTTGCTCCCCTGCACTGGAACTCTCTCCCTCTCACAATCCGCTCTACCACAACCTTCTCCTCATTTCGCACTTCCCTTAAATCCCTCCTCCTCCATTCTCCTCCTTGAAAACTCCCCCTCTGCTCTCTCCTCTTCCCCCCTTCCCTGATTCCTTTTCCCCCCCTCTCCTGCTCTCTCTCCCTTCCATTTTCCCTCCAATCCGCCACCACCCCCCCCACACTTCTAGTCCCACTCCCTTTTCCCCACCCCTTCCGTTAATTGCCCTTTCCACTGTTTTATTGAATGACTCATGATGTACATTTTTGCTCCCACTGTTACTGGTTCTTGTTATCTTGTATTTTGTTGTTCCAATGTACAGCGCCTTGGTGTAAAGCGCTCTATAAATAAATCAATCAATCAAATTTGACTTTCAAAGTTACATGCAAAACAACACCCACATTTGAAGTTAAATGCAAAACACCCAAATTTGATTTTCAAAGTTAAATGCAAAACACCCACATTTGACTTTCAAAGTTACATGTAAAACAACACACAAATTTGACTTTCAAAGTTAAATGCAAAACAACACACAAGTTTGACTTTCAAAGTTACATGCAAAACAACACCCACATTTGACTTTCAAAGTTAAATGCAAAACAACACCCAAATTTGACTTTCAAAGTTAAATTGAAAACAACACCCAAATTTGACTTTCAATGTTAAATGCTAAGGCCCAGTAGGTATAGAATCGCAGTAAAAATCAGAAGTTAGAAGTGAGTGCAGAAACAAGTGCATTAGAGAGCATAACAGGGAGAACTGTGCGAACAAGCGGATAGGGGAGTCAAGGACCCAAGAAGGGAGTAAGGGCAATCAGAAGGAGGGAACGCACCCATGATGAGTGAGGTAAAAGGGTCTTGGTAGTCCAATTTCATAGCTGAGTGTGGTAGCAACCTCAGCTCAGGGAGGGTTAGGTTGTGGCAAAAGTCTCATGTAGCGTTCCAGTAGCGGAACTTGCGGACACCATAGGTATGCCTGTTACAAAAGCCATCCAAAACAACCACACTAAATGGTTGTGGGCCCAATGCACATATATTTGCTGACACCCATCATTCCTCAAATACTCTGCCCAGATTTATCTCCAGCAAACAGCATATCTACAGGCGCTTAGAGTAGATCCACACTGAATACACACGTGTTTGCCTAAAATCAAAGTACACACATGAAGTTCAATGTCACTTTTCTTTAGCAGTCAGTTGCCAGAATCAAACAGGACGATCATACAAGCTCTGGCCCATTGCCACCGTGCATAACTCGCCTTCTTGCACAATCTCCACTAGAAAATCAGTCCTGCCACCTAATGATAGGAGTCCCTGGGATATCTATGCGGCAACTTTCCGTCCACTTGCACAGATGGACACAAATGATATTTCCCATATTTCAACACCTGGGACACTCTATTGTACTCTCGTTCATGCAGGTCAACAGAAGTACACTGTCCTGCACACTGCTGCATTGGCAAGTACATTTCTATTGCACACACCCGAAACCAAACCCCCCAATGCATTTAAACATCCACATGCAAACTGCAACTACATTATCCCCACAACCAAGATTGTATACAATGTAAATGCCAGATATCTTGCACAGTTTTATGATGTGCCTGATAACACCATGCACATGTCCACACAATTACAACCGTGTCTCAAACATGTTGACATCTCCTTTCAAGGAGCCTCTCAAGGTCTCACAAAACAGGAGCTTCGTGTGGTCGTGGGGAGAGGGGGGAACTGGGGGGATCTACACCATGAAAGGCTCTTTTGTCAGTGGCCACCAGACAGACTACACATATGCACATAACCCTTACATACCTCTTTAACGTCATAAGACTAACTCATCTGAAGAAGCTCTGTCTTCCCTCTGTCATCTCTCATGACACCTTTTTCATCTTTCTGTATTGCTTGGCCCTCAAACTCACCACAGCCGTATAATCCCTCAACAGTAGTTTTATTCGCTTTTGTGTCGTACAGTCATGCATTGACAAACAACAATAATTTTGTAAGCAAAAAAAGACATAGCTAGAATTCATCATACTTTCTAAAAATAAAGAAGGGTCAATAATAAGATCATTACAAATAAAAACGACTATTGCACAAAGCAATCAAGTGTAAATTAACAGGGTAATTCATGGAATAAATGTGCACCGTAAAGGGGAGCGCTAGCGTGAAAATGGCTGCACACGTGTGCTAAAGCCGTTCATCGATTCATGCAATGCGATGCGCTTGTGAAACCTGGGATGTGCGCCAAATCCGTGGGTGGCGCACGCGGGCGCACACGTCACTAAACGGCATGCGCGACGCTCACAGGGAAAGCACACATTGTGTAGCGCACACAAGAAAAGTGGACGGAACAGGGGACGTAACACGCGGAATGGGAAATAACGAGTCAAAATTTGGGCGTTACGGGGGGCAGTACAGGAGGTAAATGCTGGCAACGCCCATACGCGCACTAACAACACGTATTCATGGAATCGAACAGGGGAAAGCCGTGTGCTAAAAAAGACAAGCTAATTCGGAAATACGTACGCCACAGGAAGCAGGCGTAAGCAGCCCCGCGCAGCATATAAGTGAGCGCAAACAACAAACAAGCTCATACGCTACGATGAATATACCATTCCTCACAGCAGTGGTCGTGGGACAACGCAGGAGGAGGAGGATAGCCAGGCCCTGCATTTGTTTTACCCAGGACCAGCCTTTTTGGGATGCCTGATGACCAGGTGTATGGGAGGTACAGGTTTCCACCACTAATATTCCTAAAACTGGTCAGGGAGTGGGAGGATGAACTCACATCACCCACCCTGTGCTCCCAAGCACTGAGCCCCTTGGAAAAGGTGCTCAATGTACTGCACTTCTTGGCTACTGGGTCATTTCAGCGGGCAACTGCCATAATCGGGGGTGTCTCACAGGCCACGCAGTCGCGCTGCCTACACCAGGTGTTGGCCTTCATGACTGCACGCCCTCAGTCCGCAGGCACATATACATGCCCAGAACACCTGCAGAAAGGCAGGCTGTCGTCCAGGACTTTTACGGGGTGGCGCACTTCCCCAAAGTGCTAGGTGCCATTGATTGCGCCCATGTGGCTCTACGCCCTCCCAGGGCCACTGAGCACATCTATAGAAACCGCAAGCACTGGCATTCCATCAACGTGCAGGTTGTATGTGATGCCAAGGGAATCATCACCTCAGTATATGCCAACTATCCAGGGTCCAGCCGAGCATAAATGCCTCTGCACATGCATGCATGTCAGAGACTGAGAAATGTCAAAACCCCACTAATGACAGCCATTATCACCACCCCAGGGGGACAGTAACTACCCTCTGAGCACCTACATGATGACGCCAATTCGGAACCCCACCACACCACCCGAGGTAAGATACAACACAGCATGGTGTCCGGTCAAAGATTCGAATGCAAAGGATCGAATGCCATAGGATCGAGTCAATTTGATCTAAAACAAAAGTTTCTTTTTTTTAATATAGTTTTTTTGGTTTTCCGTTTTTAGCCCAAAAAAAAAAATCGACCCTTTTGTTATAGGTCCTTTTGATTCGACCCTTTGTCATTCGATCCTTTGCATTCAAATCTTTGACCTATAACCACACAGCACATATAGCAACCCGGGGCATAGTAGAGCGCACATTCAGAGTGCTGAAGTCACGCTTTCGCTCCCTTGACTGCTCTGGTGGGCAGCTGCTATATGAGCCCCCAGCAGTGTGCCAGTGGACATGGTGGTGCCCCCATATCCCCAACCACATGCACGGCCGGTACACATGGGAGGTGAAAGGGCACGTGGTGAGGTAGCCCGTACCCAGCTTGTGGAAAATTACTTCACCTAAAATCACACCCCTGCGGAGTGCACATAGACCTGGCACATACCAGCTGACAATCAATGATGATGACAAAAGGGACAGTCAACTGTCACAACCATACCAGCCTGAGATTGTTCACCTGGAAGTGCTACATTCTGTGCATTCCTAGCTACTTAAAGACCCCCAATACTGTGTCAGAAAAAGCCACACATTCATGCAGCATGAAGGACTACCCCCTTGCAACAAACCACATCAAAATAGTGGCATGTCACCCAACCCCTCCCCATCTCAGCTACGCAACACACCATGGCATGGCATGCAATGTGAAAGCAATGACATGAATACACAACACATGACACAAGTGTCACAAACTGCACTGTCCCAAATGGAAACAGGCCACAGACAATTTTCTCTCAGTAATGAATAAAAAACCACATATGAACAAATTCTTACCAGAAAGACAAAACTTCAGTACATGATCAAACAGTGGCAATACATGACAGTAAAAAATTAAAGTAGTGCAAGTGCCACAACCTAAGGCAGCACAACGACCCCTTCCAACGACAGAGTGTTGCTGGTAGGCAAATGTGTCAGTGTACTGCATACAACATGAACTGCATCTGCAAAGTAGACGGGCTTGTTAAGACATGAAGACGGTACATGTATATAAGGAAAATGTCATCAATGTAGAACCATATTTAAATCCACCATGCAGTTGAGAATTGAACAACAATCCCCACGAGGGATGTATACACAGTTTTGACTGCAGACTGTCCACACAACTTATGGGAGCCCAATGTCACTGTGTAAGTTACTGTCACTTGGTCACACCCTTTGCGAGCCCATGGAAAGGGGAAGCAGGAGGGGTGTGTGTGTCAGGAACCCAAGTTTCTAACCCAAAGACTGGTCAAGCCTGCATGTGCCCAGCTGGAACACACAGTGGATGCCTACGGGAGCCACACAAAGCAACACACTGTAAAATAAAAATAAAAAAATAAAAAATGGCCATGTGTGGACAAGGGGGTTGGGGGAGGCACCCAGGAGGGGTACAGGGTGAACCCCAACACCCACATGTGTGAATGTTAAGAAAAAAAAACCTCCATGGGCTCATGGCCTGCACGGATACGCTACAGTGGGAGAACTGCCGTCGCTGTCATCACCCTCTGGTGGTACATTAAAAGGTGGGCATGATATGGGAGGTAGACCACACACAGCCCTTGCATGCTCCTCCATGGCAGCAAGCATGCGGGTCTGAAAGGTTTGGTCCTGCAGGATGATGGTACAGAGATCCCCATGCAGCACCTCACGGGTAGCACGCATTTCTGCCTGCATGGCCTCGCGTGATGCCCGGATCTCCTGACGGGTTGCCTGGAGCTCAGCTGAGAGTGTGCGTGTCAGCTGCTCCAGCTGCTGTTCTGACCTTGTACTCTGGGACCCCTCCAGTTCACCCAGAGTATTTCAGAGGGAGCTGTGTTCTAAACTCAGGGCTTCCCTGTGGGCCTGTGACTCTACAGATATGGCGGTGCGCAGAGTCTCCAGTCCAGCCCGTCGCACCCTGTCGGACGCCAACATGTCCTCCCTGTGTGAGTGGCAAATGGACTCTGCTGCCTGCTGCTGGAGCTGCATCTGCCTTTCAGGGGGGAGAATGGAAGTGGCCACCCTATCCATTGCCTGAGCCATAATTTCACACAATGCCCCCTGTTGTGCTGCTATAGTGTAGAATGAGTTCTCCCACAGAGTATTGCCTGGTGGCGCACGGCCACCGCGTTGGCGGGCACCACACCTGTTTGGGGCAAGGTGATGTGCACCTTGCTGTGCTGGCACTGCCTGGGGCTGCAGGACTGCATTCCTCCTTTGATCTGCTGCCACAGGAACAGGAGCAAATATTGTGGAGTGTCACCCTGCATCCGAAAGCGTAGCTGAGATGGGGAGGGGTTGGGTGACATGCCACTATTTTGATGTGGTATTTTGCAAGGGGGTAGTCATTCATGCCTGTGGCGGACTTTCCAACAATGAGTGCTCCATAGAGGGGTCTACCCCCGGTGCAGGTGGGTTGGACAGAACAGCATCCCTGCCAGAAACACTCACCTGCGACGGCACATATGTCTCAATGTCCGATTCAGCGCCTGATTCATAGAGGTCTCCGGAGGTGTACCCAGAGACACCCGTGGACAGTATGGTCTGTAGGAGTAATGGGTTTTCACCTACCACCAACCCATGTCTTCCACTGGTGCCCGGTTGTGGCTTCGAGTCCTCCTGGCTCTGCACCATCTCCTCCTCCTCAACAGCATCAAGTGCCTCATCACCTGCAAAAACATAAAAGAAAAGTAATGAAAACAGACATGAGCACCATAGCCCACACACATAGGCACGACGAGGCAGACATCCAGTACATAAATGACACATGTCACACATGATAATAACTCTGGCATGCATGCACTGTCAATGAGTTGGAAGGGGAGGCAAAAAGCAGACATTGAGGACTCCAAGATGGAAAACCAACACATGTGGTGCATGCTAGATAGCACTGGCATCACACATTAGCCTATGAGTGGCATGGACAATCCACATACATGACACATGCCAGCACACAGATGGCACGTAGCATATCCATGGCAGATTTGACAAGGACACCAAGATGGTAGCAAATCAGTACTGCCACCCATCCATGTGAGATGGACATCATGAAATAAAACCTGCAAAGTAGTGTGACAAAACACGCATGTGCCACACGCTGCAACAAAGCCAGTGTTCACTGATGCAGTGATGTCAGGCACATGGATACATCAATGGTTGGTCACTTCGACATGACAGAAGACAATTGTCATGTTCAGCATTCAAACAGGGCCCCAAAATGATAGAGTAATGTGCACCTCTACATGGCCTGCACACAATCAGCCTGATTGGTGAAATCATTCCCATAATAAGGTAAGAAATGTGGGCCATTGTTGGGTGTAATCTATGACAGAAGTATGTTACATTTGGGGCAGTATGGCACAAACATGTGTGGTAAAAATGCTAAGGATTTCATCAATCAGGCAGAATGAACAGGAAAACAGTATGAACAATGTTGTGGCAAGATGACAGTTGAAGGGCAAGTGCACTAATCAGGTGCAAATTGTCAACTGCGGTCAGAAGGGATACTGTGAAACCCAAACCCAAGGCTCGGGGATGATTTGGAGGTACCACATGGGTGACAGATAGCAGTCATGAGTGCACAGCCTCACCTGGCACTCAATCAGAACACATCACCCAAGCAACATACACATGGATTTTCACACACATGCATGGGCACTCACCGGACATTGCTTCCACGCCTTGGATCTGATCCTCTGTGATGAAGGCCCCAGCGACAGACTCATGTTCAGTGAATTGTTCCTCCTCTGGTGGAGACCCACCACCAGTCACCAGAGTAGAGGCATGATTGGAAGCCAGGTTGTTCTTTGCTCTGCGTTTCAGGTCATTCCACCGCTTAGAGCAATCATCAGCTGTGCGCCTCACAAATCCAAGGGAACTAATGTGGTCCGCGATGGTCTGCCAGTGAGCCCTACGTTGAGCAGGAGTAGTCTTGCACCCTGCAGCCACCACCATTTCGTGGCCATGGGCCGACACGTTGCCCACAAGTGCGTCGAGTTCTGCATGTGAAGTAATCGCGTGTGAACCGACAAGAAGTACAAGAATCACCTGCTCTCTCTCCACAAAAAGCACATACAAGAAAATGGCGTCCTACGCATACCTTTTAAACCAGCCCACACGTGCAGCGTCACTTACGCGTGTACGCGCTAAGGGCCTTTCATCCAATTACATGCATTAACACGCGTACATGCTGTTTCTTCACGTGCTGAATCACTATACACCGTCATAAGGGAAATGCCTGCGCGCGTAAGGTCACAGACACGCTTACGCGCTAAGGGCCTTTCCTTGAATTACACACTGACGTGTAGTTTTTTCACGTGCCAAATCACTCTGTATCAAGCTGGCCATGCGACAACACATGGAAGACCACGCTCCTGCCCATAAGGCCATTTTCCTGCCCCCCAGAGCCCTGAGCACGCTCCCACCTGCCATCTGCTGCTGCCTGCCTGCCTGCTGGCCACGTGCCCTGCTATTTGGTGCCTGCACATCAGCCATCTGCAGGGGTCCAGTTGCTGTGACCACCCCTGCTGGAACAGAAGACTCCTGACTGGTATACCATCGCTCCACAGCCCAGCCCCAGGACCAGTTGCCCACCCACACCTGTCTCGGGGGTTGCCATGTCCAACACAACACCATCTGGCACCAGTGGCAACCCCCCAGCAGAAAGGCAGAGGGCTGCCAGCTTCAGTGACAAAGAAGTTGGCATCCTGCTGGAGCAAGTCCTGGGGCATTATGATGCCCTCTTTGGAAGTTCACGCGCCGACTATGAAGGACGGAAGGGGATCTGGAAGTATATCATGGCTGCCATCACCGTGGAGGGGGTGGCAGCCCACGACATGCAACACGTCCGTAAGCGCTGGGAGGAGTTCAGGTCCAGGACCCTCGGCAAGGCCCGGCGCCTCTTGAAGGCAGAGGATGCAGAGGGGTGCCAGGTCCGCCTGACCAACATCCAGACGAGGGTCCTGGAACGCATAAGCCCAGCACTCCACATCCAGATCCTTCAGAGGCAGACCCTTCTGGAGTTGAGCGGTAAGTGGCCATGCATTGCTGTGTGAAACAGGACATGTAGAAGTGTGCTGGTAGTCATCTACTTGCCTGTATGTGTGACATAGGCCATGTATGGATATCTGTGTGCAGAGACATCATGGTGCTGCATGTGAGACCGGTCATGCGTGAACCACATGGATGATGCATGTGTTACAATGCAACATGCGGAGCAGCACGCGGAATCCACACATGAATGCATACCTGTATCTGTTCTTGGACATGGATGGGGTGTGAGAGATGGATGCTGCTGTCATGGACATGTATGGTGTACATGTCTGTGTGTCTGAGTAGCGTGTGTGTGACTTTGAAACGCCATGGATGCATGACACATGTCCGTGATGATGTGTTGAATCACTGATGCAGTCTAGTCATCCTTGTATCCACTGTGTCTGTGGTGTACGAGGCCAGATGCATGAGCCTCCGGTGATGTGAGTGCATGGGATCAGTATGACACATGATGCATTCGAGTTTCAAGACAACATTGTATGTTAATAGAGGCCCTTGGACATGGATGCAAATGTTGATTGCATGCGCCATGCCTGTTTCTGCATGTGTGTTGCCTGCATTGACCCATGTGTTGTGGAGGGACATGATGGAAGTGACGTTTGATAGGGCCACTCATGTGCTATTGCTTCCTGTCTAGGAGACTTTTGTATAGTACTCTCATGCTTGTGTTCTATGTCTCCCTCTACACAGCATCTAGTGAAGAAGAGGGCGGAGACGGCGCTGAGGAGCAAAGCGGCGGGGATGCCTCCACCGGCCGGCGACGCAAGGCCCAGCCACCCTCCCAGGAATTACCATCATCCAGGAGCGAAGGGACTGGTGCTGCGTCTGCCACTACAGCTGCAGCGGAAGGGGCGGGTGAGCAAGCCCCACAGGGGCTTGCGATGGCGGAAGACGGTACAGAGCCATCCAGGTTGGTGGTGTACACAGAGGAGGCCTCTACTGAGCCGAACATGGGTCCTGGTGGGGGTGGTACCACTGGTGCAAGTGGTGCTGTCCAGGGCCAGGGGCAGGAGGCAGCACGGTCGCCGCGGAGGGGCCTGTGCATGTCACTGCCCCTGACCCTGTGACTGCACCACCATGCACCAGCAGGGATGCTCCGTCCCAGGCCTGTCGCACGTAGGGGAGAGGCCCGCCTCCGGGACATCGACATGGAGTTCGATATGCCCTGGCCCGGGACATCACAGAGTGAGCCGTAGGACTTGCCCGCCGTCATTGCATATAGTTGGTTAGTGTTAGGTTTCCTTTATTTATTTTTTTCTTTTATGGTGCATGGACTATGCCCCACCCTTTTGTATATAGTTGGTTATTAGGTAGTGTTTTTTGTAGGTTTCCTTTGAATTGTTGGGCTCATGGACTATGGATTTTTAAATTGTATATAGTTGAAGACTGGATTTGACCTCTATTTTTTTTTCCATGGAGCAATTGATTAATCTTTTTTCATCCTTTGGATTTGGTTTGATGGACGGACACTTTGGAGCCATTTTCATTTGATTTTATTTGGATTCTCCATTGATATATGTTTTTTAATATTTTCTGGGACATTCAGCCTTTCGTTTGTTATGATTTTCTCTTGTGTGATTTTCTTGTTATTCCATTGATTTTTCATTTAATATATTTTGGTTTCATACTTCAATTGTGTGGTATTCTCTCATTGGTTTCATGCATGTCACGATGTGGGTTTTCACATTCACTTGCATCCATTGTGTGTGTGTGACGGACATGTATTGATGTGCATACTTGCCATTTTGGATGTTTCATGTAATGGTGATTTCAATGTGGGGTGGATGGAATACTTTGTTGGGGGTTTGGACTGGGGTGGCGTGAGGTGGGATTTGGGTGGCCATAAGGGCCATGATTGTGGATGTTGATGACGTGCTGGGGGGGGACATGTGTCGGGGCCTGTTGGCAGATGCCCGTCAATGCTGGGTGGGTGGGGGTGCAAGGGGACATGTGTCGGGGCCTACTGCCAGGTGCACGTTAATGCTTGGTGGGTGGGGGTGCAGGGGGACATGTGTCAGGGCCTGCTGGCAGGTGCCCCTCAATGCTGGGTGGGTGAGGGTGTAGGGGGACATGTGTCGGGCCTGCTGGCAGGTGCCCTTCAATGCTGGGTGGGTGGGGGTGCAGAAGGACATGTGTCGGGGCCTGCTGGCAGGTGCCCTTCAATGGTGGGTGGGACATGTGTTGGGGCTCACAAGTGCATGGTGCCATGTGGGCTGCCTGCGGGGCATGCCCAGGGTGGATGGGCTGCCTGCGGGGCATGGCCAGGGTCTGCCTGCAGGGCATGGCCAGGGGTGTAGGGTAGTCCCCTGTGGTGTCGACTGCATACAGGGAGTGGGGAGGTGGGAGTGGGCACACCCAGGAGGGCACACACTGACAAATCGCGTGTGAAACTCCCTGCGCATCCCTCAGAATAAACGTACCCCTCTCGCATTAGCGAAAATGCTTGTATGAGTTCCCGCACACCCCCAAAATACACGTACTCTGCTCACCCAAGGCCTATCACATGTGAAACTCCCCGTGCACCCCCAAAATAAACATACCCTGCTCGCCCAAGGCCTATCGCGTCTGTGACTCCCCGCATACCCCAGTAATAGACGTACCACACTCGCACAAGGCCTGTTGCATGTGTGACTCCCTGCGCACCCTCAAAATATATGTACCATGATCACACAAGGCCTGTCGCATGTGAAACTCCCCACGTACTCCAGTAATAGACGTACCACGCTCGCACAAGGCCTATCGTGTGTGAAACTCCCCGCGCACCCCCAAAATACACATGCCCTGCTTGCCCAAGGCCTATCGCGTGTGTGACTCCCCGCGTACCCCAGTAATAGACGTACCATGCTCGCACAAGACCTGTCGCGTGTGTAACTCCCCGTGTACCCCCAAAATACACGTACCACGCTCGCACAAGGCCTATCACGTGTGAGACTCCCCGCGTTCCCCAGTAATAGACGTACCACGCTCGCACAAGGCCTGTCGCATGTGTAACTCCCCGCACACCCCCAAAAAACATGTACCCTGCTCGCCCAAGGCCTATCGCGTGTGTGACTCCCCGCGTACCCCAGTAATAGATGTACCACGCTCGCCAAGGCCTGTCGCGTGTATAACTCCCCGTGCACCCCCAAAATACACATACCACGCTCGCACAAGGCCTACCGCATGTGAGACTCCCCGCGTTCCCCAGTAATACATGTACCATGCTCGCACAAGGCCTGTCGCATGTGTAACTCCCCGCACACCCCCAAAAAACACGTACCCTGCTCGCCCAAGGCCTATCGTGTGTGTAACTCCCCGCGTACCCCAGTAATAGACGTACCACGCTCGCACAAGGCCTGTCGCATGTGTGACTACCCACGCACCCCCAAAATATACATACCACGATCGCACAAGGCCTGTCGTGTATGAAACTCCCCGTGTACTCCAGTAATACACGTACCACGCTTACACAAGGCATATCACGTGTGAAACTCCCTGCGTACCCCAATAATACATGTACCACGCTCACACAAGGCCTATCACGTGTGAAACTCCCTGTGTACCCCAGTAATACACGTACCACGCTCGCACAAGGCCTGTTGCGTGTGTAACTCCCCGCACACACCCAAAATACATACAGCCACCCCATCCACCAGACAGCCCATTCACCCTCCCCATGCCCTGCAGGCAGCCCATACACCCTGCCCATGCCCCACAGGCAGCCCACACCAGAGGGGCTACTTTTTCTACACAATTTACCTGGCGCGAGCGGGGTACGCGTATTCCGAGGGGTGTGCTAGTACATTTTGATGCGTTTTGGCTGCCCAGTGCGGGGTACGGTAGTATTTTCACGTGATTACAGTGTAGCGGCCCTGTAAACTGGTCCAGGGTTAGCGCAGGCCTTTGCGCTGCATTGGCCATTTCAATGGTTTTTCCTTGTTCAAGAGGCGTTCTTGGGGGCGTAACTGGCGCTGCGGGATGTTCACTGCGGCAGCGGTCAAAATGGCTTAGTTATTCCATGAATACGTGGTTCGCCAGAATGCTGTTTACCGCACACGGCTGGCGCACGCAGGCGCACGTTCCCTCTCTGCGCTGCACGCGTGTGCTGCCTCTGCGCTGAAATCTATGAATGACCCCCTTATTTTCGCGTTCCTCATCAGCCAGACCCTGTACATATGTTCTACAAGACACAAGTCACACTTTTGTTTTTAGTTGATTTAGATAAAACCGTTGCATCAAGAAAGCGCCATTTGTAATTTTCTCTTATTTTTATTTATTTTTTATTTTATTTATTTCTATAGCGCACCAGGCCCAGGGGCAACCGGGCGCTTAACTTAGTTACAACAAGATGAAAGCATGACAAGGCAATGTGACAGAGTATTACTGGAGAATTTACAGAATATACATTCAAGCGAATATCGATAAGGCAGTGATTTACAGGGTAGTTAATAAGGGATGCAGAGTAGGTCAAAGTGCAAGTAGGGCAGTAAACTAGTGTTAGCTGTCTTGGGCGGATAGCCAGGCTTTGGTAAGGTGTTTGAATTTCAGGAAGGAAGGTTCTGCTCTAAGGTCATTGGGGAGTGAGTTCCAAAGTTTGGCTGCCAGGATGGGGAAGCTGGTTCCACCTGATCTTTGGAGATTAAAACGCGGGATGACAAGGCAGTTGGCTTGGGCCGCTCTGCGAGGTCTGGTGGAATTGTGGAAAGAGAATCTGTTTGCCAGGTAGCGAGGGGCTTGGTTGTGGAGGCATTTGTGTGTGAGAGCCAGGGACTTCAAGGAGATGCGATGTGGGATAGAGAGCCAGTGCAGGTTGCGCCTGGTGTCAGATATATGCTGGCGCCTAGGAATGTTAAGGGCCGCTCTGATCGCATTGTTTTGGACAATTTGTAGCTTGTTTAGATTGCGGAGATTAGTACCTAGATAGAGGGCATTACAGTAGTCGACCTTGGATAGTACGAGGGTCCTGGCCAAGGTTACGCAGTTGGCTGTGGTTAGGAACGGGCGACAGGCGGTGATGAGCTTGCAAGTATACGCTGCTGCAGATGAGACTGCGTTGGACTGTCTAGTCAAGGATAGGGTTGAGTCAATGTAAATCCCTAGGGTTTTCGTGTCCTTAGCAATAGGGATGGTGTTCCCATCAATGGTGAAAGACTTGAAAGCAGGGTCAAGTTTAGTGAGTTTTTGTGGTGAACCAAGAATGAGGAGCTCTGTCTTTTCATCATTTAGGCAGAGGCCGTGTTGGGCCATCCACGCTTGGATGACCTGGTAGATGGCGTTGATGGCGAGGGAGTCAGTTGTGTAGTCTCCTGTGATGGGGATTAGTATCTGGGTGTCGTCAGCGTAATTAGTATACGTGACGCCCAAATGGTCCAGAATATCAAAAAGGGGTTTGGTAAACACGTTATATAACGTGGGCGAGACACAAGACCCTTGAGGCACACCACAAGAAACCGGAGCGGGTGGTGCGGCCGCAAGTGGGGAAAACACGCGCATTGATCTATTAGTGTGCGTTTTAAATATGTTGAGCATTGAGACAAATAGCCGGAGCATAAGAAGAGGAAGCAGTCGAGTGTTCCCTTTGTATCAGTACAGCAGGGGCATGCGCTCCAAGACTGTATAAAATTGGCTAGCGGAAGTGTGATCTGGTTGAAAGCTTATGCACCACGAACAGGCATAAGGTGGATTAATGACATCCAGGTATTGTTCGTACCAAATCTCTTGCTTATTGGCCAAATACTCCCATGGCTATGGAAGAATGCGCAGTTGGCCTTTGATCAATCTTGTACCAGGATATCATGCAATCCTTTTACCATGGATGTTGTCCTTTTACTAATGTCTCAGTCTCGTGGATTGACCATAGATGCAATAGCTCAAAGGAAGCCAACACATATGTTGGCAGCAGGCAAGACATGACTCCCCTTCCTGTGTCAACAGGTCCAAACATGCTTCTCCGTACTTTACATGGTCTTGGCAAGGTGCAATAAAGCAATGGTTTTCATTCTATTTCATCTATTATATTTTTTTAATGCATTTCAATATGTAAGTACACATTTGAGACACGTAAATAATTTCAATATTTTTTTTTCAAGAATGTGTTTTCTATCATTGACTGATGGATTTCTAAGAGTATCCTCCGATACATAGATGCTCACCTCGCCTGCATTTTTATAGATGTGAGAGGCAGAGAAATTGCCCAATTACCACTTGATGGAATGTAATGTGCACGTGCATTACTGATTCTTTCTAGGGCTAAATTTGGTTTTACAAGTTGGTCACCCCATCTACAATGACCTGTGAACAATATGCCCCGAGGTGGGTGAAAAATCATCGATGTCATCCCTGCGAAATGTAAAGGTTCTGCTTTTGCAACATTCATCGCAGCCTGCAAATTGTTTCTTTAGTCCCGAAGGAAAGGGTCTTCGAAATTAATATAGCCTCGTCAGCAAAGAGTAATTGAGGCATCCTGTCAGTGCCAAGTTGTGAGGCATTGGTTTGAAGCTGGAGTATTTTTTCGATTATACTATTAATAAAGATGCAGAAGGGGGAGGGAGGCAATACAAATTCCTGCCTTCCACCCTTCTGCACTCTTAAGGGTAGAGTTGTGTCCCCTACTAAATTCCATGAAACAACCGCTTCTACGTTGTTATCAAGACTTTGGACCGTTTTAAGGAGACCGTCTGGTATAGCTTCATTGTTCAAGGCTTCCCAGAGTTTTCCCCAAGGGACTCTTATCAAATACCATTTTCATATCAATGAAAACTACATATAAGAAAACCTTCCTCAATGAAGCATATTTTTGTTGAACCAGGAAGAGTCTAAAGAGCTGATCAATGGTGTTCAGACCACGTTGGAAACATGCCTGGAGATGGCTAATTATATGCTTACCCACCACCCAAATTATTGGATGCATAAGAACATCCCTGGCATAGATTTTGATTGCTGCATCTAGGAGGTATATTGGTGGATAATTTGCCCGATCTTCGTTCCCTCCTTTTTTAGTTTGAGCTATTAGGTGACGCTTATAAAGCCAAAACTATTGCATTGGAGTACAGCTCGGGAGAAATGGCATACGAGGAAGGACACACAGATTGTAGGTGTTGTTTGGTTATTTGCCCACCCATTGACTGCTCAGGGCCATGCAAACCCCTATGGCCATTCTTGCCCAGTTATGGCCCCTACCCAGCCAAAACCCCTCCTCCTGGGAACTCTTTGAGCTCACTTTAATCAATCCTTGCCATCAAAGTGTGCACCTGAATTGCCTACAAGTGTTTTTTCAAAGCAGTCTTCTGTGAGTAAATTCCTACATTGGAGTTGTAAAAGCGCTACTGGTGTAATACAAATGTCTTGACCAGGTCTGGCTTCAGCCACTCTTTTAATAAGCGCAATGCATGTTTTTCACTGAAGTTCTGTTAAAAAAAAGCATTGGCAAAGCCAACTGTTTTGGCATGTGTATAACTATTAGGCATTTGCCAGGCACTGCTATTAGATGCCCATGTACTTGCGCCTTTTTGCACCGGCTACCACCAATGCCGGTCAATACCACTACGGCAGTGCCGGTGCCTTTCCCATGCCTACACAAACTCCTGAACTGTTTCCATTGCCAATGGTATAACGGCATAATCCCTCCTTTAGTCCAGGAAGCTGGCACAACTGACAGAGCTGACTCACTTCCTGACTTCACCACGCCCTGCAAGATACCCACAGAATTGGATCAGCCTGTCTCTGTGACAAGCAATCGTTTGACTACTTGTAATAAAACATTAACGATATCACCAGAGCAAACCTGCAAGTGTTCCTTAATATAACACTCAACACGTTTACAACTAGTTAAATCTGAATAGATTCGAGTATCATGCCTAGGGCCAGAGCCCACATAAGCGATGATGTATGTTGACAAAACACGGACTGTCAAAGTGTCCCTGATGACAGGAGCGTATGGCCACAGCACATCAGCCTCTCCCTTTGTCACATCCAAACATGCACCCTCCACAATTCTACACACCTGACCAGGCCAGACATCCCCACAAAGTCACTGTGAAACAGTGTAACATCACTTCTACCTTTACTTGCACTTCACTGCCTCAGAGAAAAGATGTATGTTATGTTATTTTGCATTTATAAAGCGCCTCATATACCATTGGTATGGTCTGAAGGCGCTGGTAGGTTGAATGCCCTTGGGAACCGAAGTTCGGGTCAGTAGAGAGAGTAGAGAGAGTCAAAGGTGCGTGTGCACACCGGGTATGTGTGCAGCTGGTGCGGTATTCGTGTAGTAGCTGCTTCTTAGCGGTAGGTGTGGTGGTTGAGAGATCAGGAGTATGTGTTTGTTCCGGTAGGATTTACCCAGACCGAGGGTGGCTGCGTTAGGCCTGAGGAGAACGCCTGGCTGGGGGGTGTGTAACCACCAGTGTTTACTTAGAGTGATGGGGAGTGAGCGGGAGATGTTGGTATGAGAACAGTTATACCGAATGGTGTCATAGTATCTCTGTGTTCTAGTTGAGTGGTGGTGTGAAGAAGAGAGTAAGCGTGGGTATGGTATGATGGGATATATGCTCTTCCAAATGTTCCCTGCATTCCAAGCCATACTATGTACGTCATGCAATTCTATGCAATCAAGTCTGTTCTATGCACTTTTATTCATTTCATGCGTCCCCGTTTGTCCTACGCACTCCGGTCTGCTCGACACACTCACGCACTCCAGTCCGCCTTGCGTGCTCTAGTCCCCCCTCGCACTCCAGTTTGCCCCACACATGCTCACCTGTCTTCCCCACACATGCACTCCTGTCTGCCCCACGCATGCACTCCTTTCCACTACACGCGCTCCATTCCATCACATGCGCACTTGTCACCACCGCGCACTCGTCCCCACTAGGCGCTAGTCTCCTCTAGGCGCTAGTCCCCTCTAGGCGCTTGTCCCTTCTAGGCGCTCGTCCCCTCTACAAACCCATCTTTTCGTATGCACACCTTCGCTCATATGCACTCGTCTGCTCTATATGTTTGTCGGCTCTGCCCATCCAAAAAATGTATCCAAAAAAAGGCTTCTACAACTGACTGACAGATGCAGAAATACACACCTAGTCAGCCCAGCATACATTACATCCATTCGCAGGAGGTTTACATACGATCTTGGGCCCCAAACAACACATATCACACTCTGCAAATACCATGAAACATATGCAAAATATTGTAAAATGTCCATGGTCACGAATTACAACTTTCATAAAACACTTTGACTCGTTAGTAATATCTCCGTTGATTAAATATGTATACCCATGGCCAACTGGGTGGATCTATGCAGGGATTCCCACCCTATAGTGCTGAAGATCAAATGGTCTGGCTCAAATTCCATTCAACACAACATTTTGGCGTTATCTAAAGCTGTGGTTACTTCAAGTCAAAAAAGATCTAGATGATAATTTATCAAAGGTTCCTTTATGCATTCATCCTGAAACCTAATTTGCACTGGTTTGACAAGCTCCTAACTCCTGGCGTAGATACAAACTCAATTTTGAGATCTGCAATTGTACGGAGGAGCAGAGTTCTGCTGCTTTTTTCACAGAATGTTCATCCAAAGATTGGTTTGATAGTGACTGCAAAATGGCTAAGAAGTCATTGGTAACTTTGTTGAAGGCACCTGAATCGGAAAGATTAGTGTATGAGCTGCTCATTATATAAACAAACGTGTTATATAAACAAACAATTGCTAGACGCAAGAACGAGTTAGATAGTATGGCCTGGGTAGAACTAGTCAAGGTGTCATCTTGGAATAGTTCCAGAGATGGTGAACAGGGGCTCCTAATATTTATCCAACCTATCCAATCTATGCCATTGCAGATTCTGCAACAACTACATACATTGTCCAACCTCAATCATTGTTTCAGCTTTATTTCATTCACTATAAAAAACAATTAATTTAATATTTCTGCAAACAAATGTTATGCATGTTTTACATTAAAAAAAAATGTACCAATACTTATGCCATCCTCCTTCACAGAACCAGTTGTGTATCTCCGCTATTATAAATATATTGCATACATGTCAACAACACACCAGTGGTAAATTAGATTTTCATTCCAAGATAACCTTCATCAGGTACTGTGTGTCATAAAACGTATTATCTTTACAATGTAGATTTTAAATTGCAGTGACATATCCTTAGCATACACCACTTTTTAAGCTACTCAACATGTTTCAGTTTAACACCTTCAGTATTTTGAAACTTTTATCAGGAGTACACTTTGTGCAAAAAGTCCCCAAAAAGCTGTTTTAAGGAGCTCTCTCATGTAAAAGCGAAGCATTCATCATTGTTTCTCGGGCCTCATTACAAATCTAGCGGTCCGGAAATAACGGTGGCGGTAAATCCACCGCCACTGTTGTTTCCGGACCTCCTGATCCTGACTCCTGCAGGCGGGAGGTGATGTTCCTGCCAGGTTTGACCTGGCGGGTTTAACACCGCCCGCCTGCAGGCGGATGAGGAAACACCGGCAGCATTACGAGATGCTGCCGGTGTTTCCATGATCCCCATTCCCATTGAGTCCTATAGGTTGTACCGCCTCGGTTACCGCCGGACTCGTAATGAGGCCCTCTATCTTAAAAACAATTTACTCGTGCAGAATTTTGCGACTGACAATATAAATGGAGAATGTTATTGTCTGCTTACTTTTGATCTTATACTCTATGTAACAAATGTCAGTGTCTAGGTTTTATTTACTTTAACTGGACATGACTTCCCAATGAATTATTTTCTTTATTATTATTATTGAAGGTCGCTCCCCTATGAAAAATATATGAGAGTCTTATTAGAGATGGTGCAAAGTTTCCATTAGAGCTTCGCGCTCAGCCAATAGTATATTGAGACAGTAAATGTATGCGTTATTTAACAATTCAATAATTACAGCACATTCAAGTTCATATCCTAAGGGTAGTGTTTTAATTCCCTCCAAAGTGATTTTGGTCACAGCCTACACATGTTTTGACACTGTCTTTGTCAAGGCTGTTATAGTCCAATAATAGTGTAATTATAACAATATATATCGAAATTCATAAGTGTATCACATAATGCAAAATCATAGGTACATACCATAATCGTGGTTCGGGGAGAAAATAGAAAGGAACACATAAAAGGAAATTCTGAAAAACTTAAGTACATTAGACAAAAAGCATTATCAAAGTGCTTCTCAAAGGGCTGATATGGCTGGTGGCTGTCTACGTTACTGTTCTCATATACGTAGAACTTGGACTGCTTTCTTCCTCGAGACTGAAACGTGTGGCTCCTCCACCCTCTCCCAGAAGCCCTTATAACCTTGCGTGCACAAGCATTCTCAAAGTGCTTCTCAAAGGGCTGATATGGCTTATAAGGTTGGAGGGTTGGCAGAGTTTTACTGTGTTTTGCTTTTCTGATTGTACTGGAATAAGTATGTTAATTCTGCTATCGATTTTTAAAGGACTTTGCGAACCCAGGGGTGTGTATGGTATATATTTACACGTTAACCTCCGTGATGCATCTCCTGCAAAGATAGCGAAAGCGATTGCTCAAGCTAATACCACGCCAAAACGCTCGATGCATACCATCAATCTCTCGCGTAGTGCTGGTGTCAAAACATTATCACTAACAACAGATATTAGGAAGTTCTATCCAATTCAGGTGGCTGTTAGTAGTTTACAGGATTCGAACATAGCAAGTCGACCACCGACTTATTTCTCTGCTGAGGCTCAAAACCCCAGAACCAAGGAGCCCAATGCAATATCATTTGATTCATGTAGACCGTCTGATTCTCAGATGGTGTCTGTCCTGGATTCTGCAATGCCGGAGTCCTGTGCTTATTTGAATCAGCAGGCCATGCAGAATCATGTTGAGACAGTTGCAATTATGCATGATAATTTAGACTGTATGCAAACAACTTTGAAATCACCAATTAATGTGCCATCTTCGCTGTTGTCAAAAAGTTTTCAATCCTCTTCAGTCCACCCTCCTGTTTCCATTTCTATCACTTCAACGCCTGTGATTGAACAAAGTAGGAGATGTGAAGTATGATCAGCGACCCCGCACCCCCTCCTGTCTCAGTCACCAGCGATGTTTTCTAATTTAGTGCATGAGGAATCTGCCTTATCACTTTCTTACGCTCAACCTACACCGAGAAAACCCAGGGTGCTCTCTAGACAGGTCACCGAGTCCCTCTCTCCTTTAACGGCTGAGCTTCCATTTGCTGAAATTTCACTTCAAGCAATGAACACAGCATTGTTTCCTCTTGCGAAATTGTACGAAAGTTTAGACAACAGACTCAGCGAACAGAACATTATGTTAAAAACATCTTATGGGTATGAAATTGCCGTTGAGGACATCTTTTGATGTGGCCACTATGACCGCAACTGATGTAGTGACAATTGCGAGTGAGTGTGACAAAGACCCAAAAAAATCGATGACGCGATTGTTAATGCACCTTTTAAGAGGACATAATTGAGTAAACACGCATCAAAAATTGTAAATACAGCTTGGTTAAAAGGTAACACCCTCTCTGAGGCAATGAAAGAACAAGATTGTATAGTTCGAGACACAGGTGCAACTTTGAATCAAGGAGCATGTGGGTTGGGTGTAGTGGATACTGTTGCCCAACTAACAGATCTTGATAATGTTAAAAACAAGCCTGCCTTTACTATTTTTTCTAAACAAAATAAAAAGAAGTTAGTTGCAAATAAAATGGCGACTGCCAAAAGAGCAAAAACTTGAAAATACTAACTTCTCAGAGCAAAGCAAATTCTCACTTCTTTATTCACTCTCTGACCTTACCTTCTAAAAGTCCCACATTGGCTGGTTTGGCGGTCGCAAAGAAATATGCCTCTTTAGCTAGAAATAAAAATCTGACTCTTCGAAACATACAGACTTCTAGCAAATTAGATACTGCACTTGCCATTTTGCCTTATGAACCTCTAGATAATTTAGTCCAAGAGGTTCAAAAAGCTGCTGAGATTGGTGTCTACCAACCTATCTCTTCTGCAAACAAGGTGTTGGGAAGTGCTGATATTTTATATGCTCAACACCCAGTAGCAGAAACTAGTGATCATTCTTGCACCATAGAAAATAAACGTAAGGAGATAGAGAAGTCAATTGCCCTTTTTATGTTCCAACCAAGATGTTTAGTCAAACATTCTGTTCCGCAATCTATGCATCTGATGAGACAACCTCTAGGTCCTGACAACACTTCTCTGCAGTCCTTACAAGTTGGATTACGGCCATTTAATTCTGAATTAAATACTTGTTTTTTACCTGAAAATAAAAAGATAAAACATACTAACTGTGATTCTGCCACTCATCATAGTTTGATCTTGCAGTGTCGAGGGGGAGCTTTTCTGATTCATGATCTTAACAGAACTTCTGTATTGAATATTATGGAGGACGTCCCTTTGTTGCAAGATTTATCCTCCAGTGATTTTGCACAAATCGAATGTATTCATCAGTATGATCATTCTGTTGTGAAATTATGGATGACCTCTGGTGTTGTCAGAAATATTATTTGGCAGGCTCGAGAGGAGCTGTATAATCTGGCTTTTCTTTTGCTCCATCAGTCAGACTCTGCAGGAGAACATCTTCAGAATTTGATTCAGAGTGTTGTCCCCATACAAAACAAATCTTGGTATACAGCTCCTTTGACAATTTCCTGCCCTTAAACCTCTATGACCAATATGCAAACAATAACTGTACCTCATCATGTTTCCTATAAACAGTCTAATTAACATCCAGTGATTGGAGACTGCACTCTATTTAGCCTGGGGTCTTGGAACACTTAGGGTCACAAACATTTGACCACAACTGCACTCAATCCTCTGGATGCATATTATATAATTCTTCTACAAGAAGTATGGCGTTGCTCTCCTCCCATTTGGGACAATCATACTATCTCCCTACTCCCTGCAAAAACATTAATAAGAGGGTGTCCAATGGCTGGATTAATGGTTGCTGTTAAGAACTCCTCAGGCCTTACCATACAACCCTGGGCATCACAGAATATATATCTACAACTAGTTAAAATCAAATTGAGTTCCCTTTTCATTGCATATATTAATGCATACTGGAACCATGCTGCTATTAGTGCTGATCAGTTCTTGGAAGACTTGGAGCTTCTGCTTGACCTTATCTGCAACGATTCAACAATTGACCATACGATCATCACAGGAGATTTGAACATCTAATCTCTCCCCAGTAATGGATCGAAAATTCTGGAAGTAGCAAAAAGTAGCAAAACGTTGGATGCTCTTGATTGGAGAGAGAGATCTATTAATGTTAAATGGCTCCAGTAGTGAGGACTCTCCACCTAATCACATGTGGCAAAGAGTCTCTCAAACTGCATTAATAGATTACATTTATGCAGATCACAATATATTTGCTGCAATGGTTAATTTAAAAATCTTGTCTCAAACTGCAAGTGACCATAATATTTTAGCACTAGTATGGTCTTGTCCTGTTATAGACACAATGTCCGCAGCCAGTTATTATAGACATCAATTAGAATGTTCAACCAGAGGTAACCATTTCAGATGGTCCCCGGATAATCTTCATAAATTGATTTTGCGAATTTCTTATCCAGCTAATGCACTCCACCCGGAATTGGTTTTTTTGAGATAATCCTCAGGCAATGAAGCCAGCTGTAATACATCTACATTATTTTGACAAACAGCTTGAGATGAGGAAATCTACTTTTAGAACTGATATACGTGTTCTCAAGACTCTACCACTTGTTTCTAGATTGCGTGAAACTTCCAAACTCAAGACTAAACATACAAATTGTGTCAGAGCAAGAAAAGTAAAAATGTATTTAGCTCATGCACAATTAATGCTTCAAACCTTGCTGACTAAAAGCTCAGCTCTGATATGGAGCTTGATAAGAAAAGCTACTATAACTGCGCATACATCGATGCAGATAAATGCAGTTCCAGATGAAATATGGGTTCAGTATTACAATTCCTTATATGCTGCCATTTCTTGGGTGGATTATTCTTTTTGTAACACCCTTCATTATTCCACTGATATTAATTCAGCGCAGAAGATCTAGTATATACATTTGTAAACTATCCTCTTCGAGAGCCCCAGGCGGTCTGTCTAATATCATGCTAAAAGCCCATCTTGAGGCCTGGGCAAAAATTTTGCTTGTGATTTTTCTCAAGTTATTCAATCCCGGCACATTTCTCCTACATGGCAAAATTCAGTAATTGTGCCAATATATAAGAAGGGGGATCTACACTGTCCTAATAACTATAGACCGGTGGCACATTCAGACATCTCGGGGAAGATTTATGCGTGTTTTGTCCTGAAATAATCTACAACTTGGGCAGAAAATAACAATGTGTATGACCCTTTTCAATCTGGTTTCATGCCGGGACTCAGGACATCCATTGACTTACATGTTCTCCACGCAATTAAACATCACGAATGGCAGAACCAGCAACCATGTTACGTAGCTTTCATCGACTTTCATACTGCCTTTGATTCCGTCTCAAGGGAGCTTTTATTTGACAAATTACTTAAGGCAAAATGTCCTGTCCATCTTCAACGTTGGATAAGAGAATTTCACTCAGAAACATCGGTACAAATAAGGCTGTCTGTAGATGGCAGATTATCGAGTCTGATAAGAACTTTCAGATGTCTTAAACAAGGATGCATTTTGGCACATATTTATAACATTTTTTCCTTTCGAACATTATTCAGATGTTTATTAACATTACCTCTGATCCTGCTTGTTTGGGCAAGTATGTAATCCCCTGGCTCTTCTATGCCGACGATTTAGTTCTTCTGGCGAAGACTCCAAGGGGTGTGCAGGCCTTATGAATCAACTTGACATTTATTAATTTGATAATTAGCCTGTCAAAGTCTAAGATCATGATTTTTGTAACTGCTCAGATATGTAAGAAAAATGGTTACAAGTGGCGATTGCAGGAAAAACCTTTAGAGTTGGTGTGGGAATGTAAATATCTGGGGCTTAATGTCAATGACTACATTTCTGATTTCCTATATTACCTTGACATTCGCAAAAAGATGAAAACGGCTGCTGCTCAGACCTCCATTTTAAATGGTAAACATGGTAGATTCTCTGTGCTTCCTGTCTTGACATTCTATAGGCAAAAAGCTGTTCTGATTACTTTTTTATGGCTCAGAAACAAGAAGCTGGCTTGGTCAATTATTTTGGGCAATACTCGAAGGCTGCTATTGGAAGAAATTGTTAAAAGTGTATCCATCTGTCTTCTAAGATTTGAATTGGGGCTAATATTGCTCGATGCCATGTATATGTGGAAGATGTGCAGCCTATACAGAAAATGTATAATGAACTCTAATCCCAATTCTATCCTTGACATATTGTCAAAATATAAAAGAACGACTGATCATAAAAACATGTCCTTGTGGTGAAATATGGTTCAAGAGTTTATAGCTGTAGCGGACGTCTCGGATGACTTATTGATCCACAACCCAAATAAAGCAAACAGAAAAATGTGGGAGTGGGACTGGATTAACACGCGAGCTGAATGTTTAGAGAGAAAACATTCGGAAATATACATCTCTCTAAACAAAAAACCGCAAGCACCGGAATTGTATCTAACCAACTTCCCGGCTTCTAAACATAAGAGATCTCTTTATTAGAATTAGATTAAATCTTTGGCGCACAAAAGAGGTCCTGGCTAAATGGTACTTAATTCCAGAGACTACTATTACTTGTCGATTCTGTAATGATCCCGCTCAGCCAGAAACTCTAGTATATCTGATCTCTAGTTGCCCTCATTTATTTGATCTGAGGAGAAAATACTTTAAGCATTTTTTGATGGATATAGAATTGAAACATTTGAAACATTATAGTATGCCTTGTATAATGATAGAAGGACTCCACTAAGACTTGCAATAGTGAATTATTTACTTGCCTTAAATTACGGAATGCATTTAGATTTTAGTGATGTGTAAAGTCATCCGTTGATATATGAAATAAGTGAATTGGTTCATATGATGAACAACTTTTACATTTTTGATATGTGATTCATTTCATATAGTGCAAAATGTAAATTATTTTTATAATGAGAAATTTGTAGTAATTATTGTGGATGTGGCGTGTTTGATAAAAATAGTATGAATTTTTATATTTTGTAACATTAATTATATTGAAAAGTTGAGTTAGATCTGTGCTAATCTTCCTAACAATGTATTAGTATGGTCATAGCCACAATAGTGTCATACAAGTAGCTTCTGCAAGAGGAATCGGCAAGGCACCCCACAAACCTTACAGTTATTGCTTAAAATGCTTGTGCATAGCTAATTACTATCATCACCCATATGTGTGTGATACATAATTAGTACATACACAAAATGTCCACCCCCAGTGCAGTGCCGAATGGAACAGTGGTGCCCTTCCCGGGGGTCAGCATCATGGGAGGAAACTCCTTCATGTTCCTGGGTACCAATATGTATCCTGATTAGGACAGCCCGCAGAAAGCTCTTGCATGCCCAGTCCTGTCCATGAATACCCACCCTGACGAGGAACCCTTGGTGGGCACTGAGATGGGTAACAAGCAATTCATCTTTATGGTTGACAGAGGTGCCACTAAATCATGCATCAGTGAGGGAGACTTTCAAATTATCAGGTGAATCTCTTGACACGCATGGATTCTCTGGGGCTGTCGCAACGGTTCCCTACACTGAAGAGGTAGCTATGAAATAGGAGGAAAAGTGGTGCCTGCACCCTACTGTATTCTGAGTCCTCCCCTTTAAATGTATCGGGATGAGGTTTGTTGAGCAAACTGAATATGACCATTTCCTTCACGGACTGTGAGGTGGTATGTGCCACCCCAGGCATGTGTGTCTTAAGGGCCATAGTCATTATGTAGGCGAGAGGAGGGGAAGTGGTTGTTCGCAGCATAACCGTGGACCCGGACATGTTTGTGTATGGGATTACAGTATTGCTTGATGCAGTGCCTCAGATTGGCACAGCGTGTTGGCAGCTAACATGTGAGTTCATCTTCTGACCTGTGGACTTCCCCGGAGCTTGCGGCAGGTAAGATACTTTCCCTAGATTTACAAGGTCTGGTAATTGTCGGCTAAAAGGATTGTTTTGGTGGGCACAGACTATGGGGGTCATTACGACCCAGGCAGTAACCATGGCGCTAGTTGCGCCATGGTTGCCGCCGTTATTTTACCGATTCCGACAATGGTAAATGGGGAATTACCGCCCCATTCCAAGGTTGGCGGGGCGGTAATTCCCCATTTACCATTGGCCCTTACCCATTCCTATTTTTGCCCCATAGAGCTCAATGGGAATGGGGAAGGCGGTAATTACGGTACCACAAATTGCGGTACCGTAATTATCTTTGAGGTCCCTTTGCGGGTCCCGACCTTAACAGCTGGTACAGACCAGCCGTTAAGGTCGGGACCCGCAAAGGGACCTCGTAGTAAGGCGTTAAGGAGTTAACGGCGCTGCAACCTTTTACGGCGCCGTTAACACCTTAACGCCTGTGTCGTAATGAGGCCCTATGATGGGTGCGAGTGGCATCGTTAAGCATCTCAGTTCATTCTATTGTTTAGCCATCCGCCACATCTCCCTATGAAAGTCACATTTTATTTGCATGCTGCTGTGTTTAAACGTAGGCCTTTTTCGCTCCTTTTAAGAAAGTCAAATCTGGGTGTTTTTTTGCATTGCTGCTGTGTTTAAGACTAGGCCTTTTCCCCTCTTTTTAGGAAAGTCGAACCTGGGTGTTTTTGCATTGATTCTGCGTTTAAAACTAGCCCTTTCCCTCCACTGGAAGGGTTGAATCTGGGTGTTCTTGCAGTGCGTTGTCCCCCCTCACCTGTCCTCACTGGTCCTGCATTCCCCTTTGATATGTTACCTGCTTGTGCCTCCTGTGCACCCCCTTCTGTGTGAGCCTGCCCCCTCCGGTGCTTCATGTGGTGCATGGATCTGGGCTGTGCTTCTTCTCCCTCACTCTCCCCTGTTGCCTCCTCACACCCTCTATGGTGCTCTCAATCTCTCCCATCTTCTCAAACTGCTACTCTATCTCCTATCCTATCCCCTTCACTACGTCTGGAAGAAAAAACTTGAAGAGGGATATCCTGGTCTCCAACCCAGGTTTTCCTATCAAGGATACTTACACCAGAGCTTCCTCCAGACAGATTCTCACTGACATCCTCTTTGTTGTTCCCTCTCCAGACATATGGACCCTTCATATCTTCTCTCTTCTCTCTCCTTCCTCCTCCTCTCCCATTAATGGTGGCACCCAGTGGTAGCCCCTCTTGGCTTACTTCCAATCCTTTAAGACCATCATAAATGTCTAGCTAAATTGTACCGTCACGGTCCAGGGCCCTGAGCCCAATCACCTCCTTCTTAATAAGCATCTCCCGCATCTTATCAACTTCCTCCCTTCTTCTACCACCTCTCTGGCTCCTCTGCCTCCTCCATTCTCCTCCTCTGCCACTGTACTGTCATCCCTCCACTCTAGGCCCCTATACTACCTCTGTCTACTGCCTCTGCCCACTCTCGAGTCCCTCTGCCGCTTCTGTTAGGTGTACATCACTCCTGTACGACACCCCAAAAGGCTTTAAAAAGTGGCAACCTGCTGCATGTTGCTACTCTAAACTCCCACTCTGCTATCGAACACTCCTCTGACATCTGCCACCTGCTCGAAGACCTTGACGTGGATGTCCTCGCAGTCACCAAGACTTGGTTCACGGCCAGCTCAGTCATGAGTTTTGACACTTTCCTCACTGAGGGCTACAAGATCCTCTCTGAACCGAGAACCAACTGGCCTGGAGATCTTTCCTGAGTGGGTCCCTGCTTCTGTCCTTCCCATGAAGGCATATTCCTCCTTTGAATGCCTGGTCAGCAGGCTCTCTATCTCTCCTGGCCTCTTTTTGACTGTGGCAACCATCTACAGACAAGCTGGCCAGATCAACCTCTTCCTCTCAGAATGGGCTGCCCTCTCCTCTTCTCTCCTTGCTTCTACCTCTCAACTTATCCTTCTCGGAGGCCTCAACATCCACCTGGATTCTTCCAATCCCTCTTCCGGGCTCTTCCGCAAACTTTGGGACTCTCTCTCCCCTCTCCATTCTACTCTCTGGTTCGACACACTATGCCAGACATACCTTGGATGTTCTAATTTCCTTAGACATCCCTCTGTCTTTAATCCTCTTAAAACTCCTCTCTCTTGGACTGACAACTTTCTGCTCTTCTCTCACCTGAAACATCTTGTCCCCTAGGCCCTCTCCAGCACTGCCACCCTCATTTTTGGTCATTCGGCTCATGAAGATAGTGCCAGTGGCCGCCTTTGCCTCAGATTTCTCTGCTCCTCCTCCTGCAGCTGACTCCGACCCTGGGGCCACCCTCTTTAACCTGCATATTTTCATCTCCAACACCTTGGAAAACCTTGCCCCTGTCATGACAATATGTCTGAAGCCTACCGGCAAGATCAACTCTTGGTATCACTCCAACCTCTCCACCCTGAAACGCAAGTGCAGGGTGGCTGAGAGGAAGTGGATGGCTTTGGCACATCCTCTGATAAATTGGCATTCTGCCCGCTCCATAGGCCATACAGACTCTCTGTCTTCTCCAATAAGAGGGTCTGTATCCAAGCCTGCATTTCTGCGGCCTCAAACAGACGGCTGAAGTCTTTAAAATCTGCAAGGAACTGACCAATCCTACTGAGTCTCCACCTCTCCTGTCCCCTGTGAGGCCCTCTGTACAGCCTTGGCGTCTCACTTCACCACTAAAACTCAGGACAAAGCTGGAAGAGCTGCCCATCTCCCAGCTTACTCTACACACTGAATCTTTTGGTAGTCTCCATGACCATCAGTCTGGCTTCAGAGCAGCCAGAGGCATGGAAACTGTTCTCCTGAACACCTGTGAAGATCTGCTCCCTAATCTCGATTCCAGCTCTCCCTCTGTCCGCATCCTCCTTGACCTTTGCTTTGCTTTTGATACATCAATCACGCCACCCTGATCAATCGACTCTGTGAGAACCTGTACACCATGGATCAGGCACTGTCATGGCTGACCTCCTTCCTCCTAGACTGACCCTCCCAGATCGAACCTGGGGTACTTTCTCTCCCCCACCTCTCTTTCCACATGTGGTGTCCCCCAGGGCTCTCACCCTGGCTCTTCAATGTCTATCTGGCCCCTTTGGTCCACCTGATCTCCACCTTCTCTTCTAACTTTCAGTGTTATGTGGATGACACTCAGCTCTCTTTCAGGCTTCCCTCAGCCTCCTCTCCTTCCTCGCCTCGCCCATCCCTGATTGTCTATCCGCGATTCAGGATAGGTGCGCTTCCAATGATCTCGGCTAGTAAGACTATGATTCTTCTCATTAGGACCCCTGCTCCTGCTTTCCCTCTCTCACTTTGGCTGCCCTTCCTGAGCCCTCTTCCCTCGCCTTCCGTGAGGCAAAAAATCTTGGTGTCATCTTGACTCCACTAAATGCAGATTTCTAAACCTGGGTCTGCTCTTAGCTAAAAGAGCAATACTAATGAAATTGACTTGGAAGGAACCGCCCACAAGGGAAGCATGGTTGCAGGATGTTATTTGGGTGAATAGTAATGTTATTTGGGTGAATAGTAACGAAGAATTATATGTTACTTTGCTACCAAGTATTAGTCGCCATAAAGACCTTTGGTCGGACTGCCGGATATACTTAGCAAATGCTGCACAGTTATAAATTATTCCTGTGTTAGCGCTCTAATGTTTGACTATCCGCAATTTCTGTACATGGTCACCTGTTGTATGTTCTACCTCAGTTGTATGCTATATTATTGCTTGCATACTGTCTATGATCACTGTAGTAAATGTATTCCACCAAGTGTTGCACAAAATATAAAGAGTTAGGAAAAAGAAAAGAACATCAAAGTAGAGGCAGGTGAAGAAGACAAGGTCAGTGTGGAACAGCAGGAAGGAGGTGAAGAGGAGAAATAAGAAGGGAGGGAGAAAGAGAAAGAGAGAGAGCGATAGAGAGAGAGAGACAGAGAAAGAGAGAGAGAAAGAGAGAGAGAGAGAGAAAGAGACAGATACCGACGGACTGACCAAGAAGAATGTCATGTAAAAGCTTTTTTTTCTTTTCTTTTTTTTATGGCTTATATGGTTTGCACTTAGAAAACCTTTAGCCCATTTGTAATATAGACATACACACAAATGTTTAAAACACAATACTTAACAAACAAAAAAAGGCATAGATAAATAAATAGATACATTATTCAAGAAGAAATTTGGAAAGGGAAACAGAAAAAGGAACAAAATAAAAGGTACAATAATTTCATAAAAACAAAAAGTCATCATTTTAAGAACTACTTAGGAAAAGGACAAAGTCTTCATAGCTCTTAATTGTTACAGAGCAACTCTGAAGTTTCTAATTTTGCGGAAATTGATAGCAGGAATTTCGTCAGAGCAATTATGATATCAGGTTTCTCTTCTTCAACAAATATAGTCCACCATAATTTTTCTGAAGACACCCCATGATTAGAAATGGTGTCTCCAATGATATTAAGTCTTTCTGTTCTCAGGACCAAACAATTAGTAACTAGAGGTTTGATTGGAGGAATAGTGACTTGTTCCTTACAAAGGCTACAAACAAAAGTTGACATTTGACCATTTAAGGTTGTCTTGGCAAATCTAGGTATGCATATGTTTAGACGAAATCTCAGATATTGCTGGCGCAAGAACCAGTTAGGAAAGATTTGTAGATATTGTGGAGGATCATTAAGCTTTCTCTCGGCAGACCAAAATTCGTCCCGGTTTTTATATTGGAGATTATCTTGAGTGTCTATCCAGCCTTTACAGTAAAGCTTCTTCTTGAAATTACCTGGATTTTGGAGAAGTGATTTCTGAGATTCATTCATAACTTCAATTATTTTCTGGCAGATATCCCTCCGCTCTTTGAGGATAGTTTCTTTCAGATCTATCATAGCCTTTTTTAGGATTTTAAAACCTCCCTTTGCCCTTTAGGTTGCCTTCCAGGAATTTGCTAAAGAAGGAGACTGAGTTCCATCTGGCAATGGTTTTTCAGGATGTTAACGCCAATTCCTTTCTGACAAACTGAATTGGGATACTTTTCGGTAAACCCAATACAGACTTCCAGAAGATTCCCTCCAGAAGAAACCAAATATCTTTGAT
This sequence comes from Ambystoma mexicanum, assembly GCF_040938575.1. Taxonomy (NCBI): domain Eukaryota; kingdom Metazoa; phylum Chordata; class Amphibia; order Caudata; family Ambystomatidae; genus Ambystoma; species Ambystoma mexicanum. The sequence continues at coordinate 1,161,549,611 of NC_090927.1, read as the reverse complement.
CAGCATGAGTGAGGTTTCTGCACCGTATGTCAAAATTGGCATCACTTTGGCTCAATAGAAAGAGATTAGTGGCATTAGTGAGAAATTGTAGAACTTCTTTAACAGAATTTTCCCTTGCGCTGCCAGACTTTTAGCTTTTCCGCACAATGCAGCTATACGGAGTGCTTCACATTTAATGGTGTTGATATTAACTCCCAAGTAGGTAAGCTCATTCGCCACTCTAATTCATTCTCCCTTACAGAACCATGCACAGCTTTTGCCTCTTCTTCGCCGATCGTCGCCACCAAACACCATAACCCTTGATTTTGCAGGGTTTATTATTAAGTCATGTGCTTCTAGTTATCTTTCCAAGGCGGATATCTGGCATTGTAACCCAATGGGCGTTCGTTCAATGATCACAATGTCATCAGCGTATAGGAGTCTACCAACATCAGTATTTGCCATCTTTGGTGGAACAGAGGGTACATCCACAAATGCATCTTCAATGTCTGATAGAAATAAATTGAAAAGCTCTGGGGCAAGTGGGCATCCTTGTTTTAGTCCCATGTTCATAATTATAGCGTCTGACAGATGCCCCTCTTGATCTAACTTCACTCGGATAGAGATTCCCTGGTGCAGGTCTTTGATGTGTTCAAGTAGCAACCTCGGGCATCTCCAGTTCTGCAGCTTTACCCAGAGTTGTTCTCTTCGTATGGAGTTGAAAGCTTTCGACAGGTCAATAAAAGCCATATAAACAGTACCTCCATTTTTCATTTCGCCTTTTGCTTTTAATAGATTTATTATAAAGATGATAAATCCTGTTCTGATGCCTTTTACAGAGCCTGATTGCCATGGGTCACAAAGCTCGTTATCCCTACTCCATCTAGAGAGTTCCTTTAATATAATAGATCTGAAGATTTTGCCAGGGGTATCCAGGAGTGCGATCGGACGGTAGTTGTTTGGGTCTGATCTTAAACCTTTTTTAAAAAATGGGACAACTACCTCCGATTTCCATGGATGTAATATAATTAGGAACAGCCATCACAATGTGGTCAGAAGACGGTCCAAGGAGGAGGTTGGAAGAGGCCCTTGTATGAGGTGTTTCCAAGGAAACACCAGGGGAGCCTGGAGAAAGCAGTTGGAAGAAACACCATGGCTGGTTGAAGCAGATGTTAAAAGATGTGTAGAGTGTGAATGGCTGAGATCTTGCCAGATTGAGTTGGTTTTCAAGAATAACGTTACTTGTTTTTTTTGTAAAATATAATTTCAAAGTTTATTACAACAAATGTCATATAATCTTCATTTTTGTGCATGTTTTGGGTTTTGTAGACAAAATATCTCCTATTTTTCCTAATCCCTTGGTTGAAGGAGATATTAAAGAGAGAATGTTGGATGAAAGTACCAAAAGGAGTTTCCAGGAGATTTGGGACATAAGGAGAGAAGATGGTTGAATGGAAACACCTAGAGAAGGTGTGATGAAATAATAGAGAGAGGACAGAGGTTGGAAGGAGACTTCCGGATGTGATAGAGAGGAACACCAAGGAAGAATTTGTGGAGGATCAGGATAAAAGAAACCAATAAAAAGTGAAATCCTGGGAAAGAAGGCGTTACACGCATTTAGTGGCAATCAAGGAGTTACGTGAGGAGAAAGAGACCAGAAGGAAGAAGATTGGAGGTGCAAAATAGGCCTCCTGAGGCATTGAAATGTTATGGTCTGTTGAGGAGGAACATAAGGGTGGCCCATAGGGCAACAGTGACAGGTCCCTCAGACAGGGAGGTGCTGGTAAGGCCTTTACACTCACTCAAACTCCCAGCCTCTTGGTGAAAGCTCTGGAATGTTGTTCACCAGTACCCTATCCTGGCTTCTGCTTAGGGTACAGGTGCATGATAATACCATAGACCCCAGAAGGGGGACTCCCCCAAACTGAGGATAAGAAATAGAGGACCAGATTTTCTTGCAACCCCCAGAACTGAGATTGACTGAAAACATACTGTCAAACCTAGGGAGGCAATCCGGAAGGAGATTTGCAATGCAAGCAAGCAAGACAGAAAAAGCCATTCTATTGATGTTATTGAAGTTTTTTATGTTGCATTTAGTATGATTAGATCCAATTCTGTATATATCCCTAATAAACCTTAGTCGAACTATAACTTCTTGTGTCTGCCTTATTTTGATTGTACTCAGCATCATGACACAGGGTTTTAGAATATTTTGCCAATTAATTCCTAATCGAGGGGATCCTCACAGAGTATAGTTATCTCCCAGCACAATCTTCTGTGATCAATAGGGCTGCATGTTAGCCAGGCCCTATCAAGCCTTTATCTAAAGTCCTCAAACGTACGTTTCTATTGGAAGACTAGTCAAATGTTTTCATTTGCGATATGTTTGCGATATGTTTGCTTTATTTAAATATTGAGTAGGTGCATGTATTGCATTCTTGTTTCTTTGTTATTTCATTTTGTCTGAACTTCACATTCTTAATTTCACTAGAAGTAGAATTGAAGTGTGTTATTATGTGCCTACAATCCTTCACGATCTTCTGAGATGATGAGCCTTGATGTCCACCATGATCTAAAATACTGATGCAATGGTATCTTGGTAGGGCTTTGACTCACCTCTCTATGTCCAGGTTCTGCAGGAGCTTCTATATACACTATGGGCCTCATTACGACCCAGGCGCTAATGGGTTAATGGCGCCGTAAAATGTTGCAGCGCCGTTAACCTATTAGCGCCTAATTACGAGGTCCCTTTGCGGGACCCGACCTGAACGGCTGGTGTAGACCAGCCGTTAAAGTAGGGACCCGCAAAGGGACCTTGGTGCTAATTACGGTGCCACAATTTGCGGCACCGTACTTAGCGCCTTCCCCATTCCCATTGAGCCCCATGGGGCAAAAATGGGAATGGGGAAGGGCCATGGAGGACGGGGGAACTACCGCCCCGCCAACCTTGTAATGGGGTGGTAATTCCCCCTTTCTCCATGGCGGAGTCGGTAACTTACCAGCATGGACCATGGTGCTAGCAGGGTCGTAATGAGGCCCTATAAGTCTCTACTCTCTTTCTCAACTGCAAAGGCCAAAAACTTTATCTCGGGAGGATAGCTAAGCAGCAATGTGCTCGCCTTGGAAGCAAGACAACACGGAGCAACACAGGTTCGATCCCCGGGTCTGGGCTTAGAAACCTCTGGATATCAAGCGCCTTATAAATAACTTATCATATCATGACACCACCTAAATTGATTTCTAATCAATTAAGTGCATTGTCCTTGTTTTCACACATAGCTTTAGAAATTCAGGAATCATTTGACTCTAATCAAAAAGTGCAATGAACATATCCATAATCAGCACAATATATCATGAACAGTGACGTCTATTACTTGGGCAATATTTGGTATGTTGAACATTAAAGATAATATCTATTAAACTTCTTTTACAATTAGAAGTGTACGGAGATTTCTTTTTTTATTGCATATTGGTAGCATTATCTTTCTCTTTTCTGCTCTTCAATGTATGCTGCAGCCCACACGCATCCAGGTCCGAGCATGCTGGGCGAACTATAAAAACTGCAAAGTAAATCTCGTTATTGCACAAGGGTATTGTTTGCACTATGACATATTTGCCTTTGCTCATGTATTTATGAAAAATGTATGATTATTGTGTATGCTGAAAAGGGCAGGCCTATAACATAACACTTTGATTCTTGGCATAACAGATACATTCACTGATAGGAAATGCAAGCTGTATTGTTGCTAAAGATCAATGTCCCTAATGGTTTAACCACTACACTGAACATATTAAAGATATAAAAAGCAGTAACCCAAACTCCCGAGGGATCATATAGCTGAAAGGTTTGTCTAAAAAGCATATTTTAAATAAAGAGAGTTGATTTATTCAAACGCGTAATGTCTAAAGGCTGGCAGTGCACTTTCAGTCCAAGTCAGTAACAAGGACAGCAGGGCTGGTAAAAACGTAGCTATATGTGTTCGTGATGGAGAGTGAAGAGGGCAAAGCGAAATCTTGGCTTTATATAACAGGTGTAACAAAGCCTTTCAAGAAGAGTAAAGAGGTACAGAGTGACCTAGAAGAAACACAGAAGATAAATATATTGATTTATTCCAATACACACTGAGGGTCATTGGTTAAAGGAAACAAATATAATGAACATGCGACCGAAAAACAGAAGATGCCTCCATTTTATTTCTATAAACTCAGAGCACTTAATTGATTGTGGATGATTTTTAGTGCAGATTTTGTTGCTATTCTCATCATCCCATTTCCTTTTAATTAAAGTTGAACTGTAGTTTTGCTTCTGCAGAGCTGTTGAAGCATCTTACAAAAAGTGTTCCTGGTTGTTGGGAGGGGAAGATGTACATCCTATATACCCTGTCCATATTGGTGCCTTATTGATACCAACATCTTACTTAAGGGTTTCTCTCCTAGCGTCTTTCCATGCTCGATGACTGTTAAACTTGTATTATGAGTTCAATTTATCATTTTAAATGAATGGTCATGTGCCCTTTTAAAATCCAACTATAACGTACTCCAGACCAAATAACGTGAAGAAACTAACATAAAGTCATACAAAAAGCTATTCAAATATTTTGCAGCTGATCTTCATACATATCAATAATGCATCATAATGTCTAATATATATTTTTAAAAGTGTGTGTGTGTCTGTAAATCCACTATAGAAATGAAGGTGGAACGTTCTAGAGGGTTCCAAAGTGGTCATACAGGGGTTCCGTTTCACAAGGACTCTAATGGTATGGTTTAAAGTTGCTAATGTGGAGATAAAATCAAAACAAATGCTTATTTTGCTCAATTTAAAGTTGCTAAAGTGGTGCCCCTGGTTGATGAAATTGGGACTAATGCCTATTTTGCTCAACGAATGACCATAACAAGAGCTAAACATGTGCTTACCAAACAACCACAATAGAAGTTAAGAATGCGCCAAACATTAGTACAAGTAATACGGGACAACTAATACAAGAAAATTCAGGAAATTAGTCTTATCGACAATGAAGAAGTACACATCCCCCCACTGACAAGAAACCTGTAATTCAATCGATATGCGAGCCAAGAGTCAATCTACTTTTAGGAAGTCGTCTAATGCTTGGTGTAGAAAGGCAGCCAGTGCAGCAGAGAAAGTTGAACAATGCCATCAAAGGCTTCAAACACAGGCAAGCAGGCAGCACTGAAACAGCAACACACATTAAACCTGTAATTCAATCATACTGTGACCCAAGAGACAAACTACTTTTGGAAAGTCATCTGAGGATCGGCATAAAGAGGCAGCAAGGGCAGCAAAGACAGTTGAACAAAGTCATCAAATCCTTCAAGCACAAGAAAGCAGACAAGCACCACCGAAACAGCAAGACACACAGAACAGAGGCAAGTCATCCAACAGGCTGATGCAGTTGTCTTATGCTCAGAAGGGTCTAATACCACATTTTAGGTCACTGAACCCTTAAGAGATTAAACATCTATTTGCATGTCAGTCTGGTCACACCAACAAGTGCAATCCAGCACCGAAATGCTAAGCAATTCTCCTCAGAACAAGAGTACCATCAGCAACTCCAGACATGTTTCAGCTGTGTTGGGCCTCCTCAGTGAGGTGAAGCTGTGTCTCGCTAACTTGCAGTGAGCAAGGAGTTCATGTCTGGATTACCCTTGGTTATTTATGGTGAAACCCCAAGTTTTACAAATTAAAAAAAGAGTATTGGAGCCCCTTTACTGAGGACGAAAATGGTTCCATTAACCTGTTCTATGGCATTTCTTTCACTCAGGAGGGTCTACAATGACATTTTAGCTCACTGCACCATTCACAGAGGAGAAAGGGCAGTACTGCACCAAAATACTAGACGATTCTGCCTGGGGTTGTTGTTGGTAGTCTTGTTCAGAAGAGACTTCGCTAGCATTTTTGCGCTGGACTGCCCAAGTGGGTGCGACCAGACTGGTAAGCAAATGGCTATTTCTCCTCTCTGAAAGGTACAGTGAGCTAAAATGTGGTTGTAGACACTGATGAGTGTGTACCTTCCCATAGAACAGGTTATTTGGTTGTGTTCATTGTCAGTCAAGGGGCTTGCAGACGTTTTCTGTTTGTTAAGAGATGTGGGGTTTATGCTAAGCTATCCAGACATGGACCCTTTGCTCACTGTGCTTAGAGAGGCACAGCTTCACCTCACTGATGAGGCTCAACGAGGCTTAAACATGTGTCAGGGGTTGCTGTTGGTGCTCTTGTTTAGAGGGGACTTGCCCAGCATTTCAGTGCTGGACTGCCCAGGTGGAGGGGGGCCAGACCGATATATTTCTCCTTTATGAAAGGATAGGTGAGCTAAGATGTGGTTGTAGATCCTCCTCAGTGAGTCCTTTACCATGGAACAGGTTACTTGGCACTTTTCGTTCTCGGCAGAGTAGTTCTCTGACCTTTCTGTTTAGATACAAAAATTGACTGGTATGATCCTTTTGCTATAATATAATATGATGGATAAGTGAGGATCTCTGTGATGTATTCCTTACCTTTCCGTGTTACTACTGCAGAAAGAACTACTACCTAGTCTCTGATCTTTACCACTTACAAACAATGCAACGTAATTCAAATGAATTATGTCATATTACCATGACGGTTTATCTTATATTTTGCTATGTGTGATAAAACATTCTTCCCCTGGCTGCTGACCAATGACACAGTCAGCTGAATTCATAAATAGTAAACATTGACAGCAAGGCATGCAGTTTTTAAGGCATAATACAATAATGTATTTTCATATTCAGCGATGACGTAGGCAAAATGTGGCACAGCAGCATCAACCTCTGTAAAATAGAATATAAGATACCAGTACTGAGAAGAACCTGCAAAGTTGTCCTTTCAAAGGTATATCAACCCTGCTGGAAAATACTGATATAGGGCCTAATTTACAAAAAGTTTTGTGCGTTGGACTTTGCACTGGCCCGTCTCACTTTGCGCTGTGCAGGAGTGCTTTGCGTGACACAGAGCGTAACTGTCGGGAAGGGCCAGCGCAAAGAACTAAATAGGGGGTGGAACATGCAAAATCCCCATTCAAGGTGGAAAATGGGGAAGAACATGGGCGTGTGGAGGGAGGTACCCTGCAAATAACAAACACGCCTTAACAAGCTCTAAGGAAATCCTATTCACAGAAGCTATTGCGCAATTGCCTGGAGTCCAAAGGAGAATGCACATCTTGCGATCTTACTGCCACACGTTACATGTCGCAAAGCACAAAGTGCAATGAATGCTCATGTATGAAAGCGCAATGCAACCCCAATGAACCTAGATTGCCAAAATGCTGGATCTTGCATTGCTAGCACTGACACCATTACTTGGTCCCCCGTGTTGTTCCCTTGTGCCACCTCCCTTCCCGCACACAGGAGTCTGTCCTGCTACATTCTGGTTTCACCATCACCGTCTTGTGACCAATGCTGGATTTTACTTTTATGGACTTCATTGATTCATGGTGCGTTACCCTTTCTCAACTGTCATGCTGGACTTCCTTTGCATCTTGTACTCATGGTGGCCCTGAATCATGCTGTTCCCATCTTCATCTTGTATCCTGGCTTGTAAAATTATGTGTTACTACGGACTTCTGCAGTTGTATTCACTCTCTCCTCTTGCTTCTCCACTCTTTGTGACTGCTTACTCTCTGTCCTCTCCTCCCCTCTCCATTTTCCTGTCTCCTCCCCTTAATTTCTTGTACGCACTTACTCTATCAGAATTGTCCCTGGACTTAGTATGATAGCAACCTCGTCGGTCGCTCCCCCATCCCCTTACTGTTCCCCTCCTCCCCACTCCCTCCAGCACTATCTGAAACGTTGTCAGGGCTAGTACGATAGTTACTTGTTTTGTTCCTCCCCTCCCTTTCTGCACCCCTCTCCCTCACCTTTTGTTTTTCTCCGGCTCTACCAGAAATGTCGTCAGGCCTAGTACGGTAGTCGCCTGTCTGTTTCCATTTCCTTCCCACTCTGCCCCTCCCTTCCTTATCTATGTCTTAGCTCTTGCTCTATCTGAAATGTCGTTAGGCCAAGTCCGATAGTTAATTTCACATCCTTACTGTTCATGGCCTGTAAGAATGTCATTGTATTTTCCCTTGTTCCCTCCCTTGCCTTGAAGCGCTTTGAAACACATTGTGTATAGGCGCTATATAAATAAACTATCATATCATATCAAAGAGAAGGAGGAGGCCTGGAATATTCCATCCAAGAACAGCTTTATTTGGGATGCCAGATGAGGAGGCGCGTGAAAGATACTGCTTCCCTCCTAATGTCATCCTAGATCTGGTCAGGGAGTGGGAGGATGACCTGTTATGACCCACCATGTGCTCACAGGCTGTGCCACCTCTGGTCAAAGAGCTATCAGCCCTACACTTCCTGCCACAGGATCACTTCAGCACACCACAGCCATTACAGGGGGTGTTTCACAGCCCACGCAATCAAGGTGCCTCCACCAGCTCCTGCACTGCATCCTGCACGTGTGCATAGGCACATTCACAGGCCACGCACACTGCGCGCAAGGCAGATAGTGTGCCAGGAATTCTTTGCATTTCCATACTTTCCAGGATAATGGGAGTTATCGACTGCACCCATGTAGCACTGCAAACCCACCCGAGTCACTGAGCAAATATTCAAAAACAGGAAACATTGGCATTCCATCAATGTGCAAGTGATCTGTGATCCTATGGGACACAGCATGTATGTCAATGCCAATTACCCAGGATGCACGCATGATAGTTCTGCTTCTGCCATTCCCCATATATCCAGCCCTTGCACTGGGAACCTTCAGAAACATCTGGCTGCTGGGTGAGTATCAACTATCCTGCACCCACAAGCAGCCGCATGACACACAGAAACATACATGGCAATGCATGCTTTTAACAAGCATTTACTCCTTTGTAGGGGACAGTGCCTAGCCGTTATGAACATTCCTGTTGACACCCATCATGAATCCAGCCTCCTAGGTGAAGTGCACTACAACACAACACACATAGCCACTAGGGGCATAGAGGAGCACACATTCGGAGTTTTCAAGTCACGTTTCCACTCCCTTGACCACTCAGGTGGGGTATTGCTATTGGAACCCCATGTAGTGTGCAAACACATTGTGGCATGTTGTGTACTGCACAATATTACCACATGCTGTGGCATCGCATCAGAAGTGCAGGAGGGCTTCCACCCTCATCCACAGGCACAATCCATTCACTTAGCAGGCCAACAGGCACAGGGACAGAAGACACTCAACAAGGTACTACAAACCTACTTCAAATGAATACCAACCCTGTGTGTAACACACACAGTAAAGCCACATCGCTGATGGTTTTCATTGATTCAATCGGGCCAATGCATCTTGCCCATTACAACACCATGAGAATGCACCTCCTTGACAGGCAAAATGTGTGCTCCCCACAACAAGAAAAGTATGATGCTACCCCATCAACATCTATCCGATAAAGTGCACAAACCACCACCATAGATATTTCAAGTGGAATTAAAAGGTACCATGTCACCGGCCCAAAATGTAAGACATGGTGAAGCCAGTACCTGGCACAATTGATCAAGTGCAAAAAAGGGCTCACCTGACTGCCATCATGATGATATATCCCTCTGCACCATTGCTGCTGGTCCTGCCCATCTCCACAAACCACTTCCATGTACGTGCTCCAGCAATGGGGAAAATCAACAGCTGCCCACCAACCCCTCTCACATGAATGTGTCTGATATCCTCCAAATGTCCCCAGTCCAATCACGAAGATGCCCCCCAGGAATACCACAAAGCAAGGGAGTAGTTTCTTACCTGTAACTCCATTTCTCCAGCGTTGGTATCTTTCATGGATTCACATGCTGTGAATATTCCCAGTCGTCAGGCTGGGAACCTCGGTCAATTTAACCTAGCGTTTTCCTATGGAAAACTTTGACACTTTAGTGTCCTATCAATGTCCTTTTTGGGTGCTTTAGTACCCACCAATAGGACGTAGGCTATAAATAGCCCCGCCCCACGGCTTCCCTTCAGACTTCGACCGTCTCCAAACAGTTGGCATCACCTCGTGTTCGTTGTGTTTTTTGCAAGTGCGTGTGCTCTTTGCTTATTGAGATGGCTTCTGGGGCTCCCAAGAAGTCTCTGTTACGGCCCCGTGTGACTTGTGGGTTGAAGAAGGTGGATGAAGTGACGGGCATATGGATTGCCTCTACTGCCTTTACCCCATCACTCAGCAGACTCTTGCGAAATTTGTAGAGGGTTTTTGGAAAAGACTCTTAAGGACCGCAATCAGCGGTTGGTTTGTTGGCTTAATGAGGGCACCTACACGGCCTCAGAGGTTGAGTCGGTCTGGAGTCTGCCCTCTGAGCGGCCTGTGGAGTCGGTGGATCATCGCCGGACGGTGTCAGCCGAGCCTCCTGCTAAGAAACCTCATCCTGCTCTTGTGTCGGAGGTTTGGAAGAGCGGCAGATCCTCTTCGAGTAAGCAGCTGTTGACTCATGGTCGGTTGGACCATTCCCGAGGGTCTGGTAGTAGGCCCGAGAAGTCGGCGTTGCAGGAGAAGGCCAAGAAGTACTTGTCGTCGAAGCGCTCCTCTTCAGGGGACCATCACAGGTTGTCCTCTAGCAGGGAGTCCTCTAAGCACCGATCCAGGGCTGGATATGTTATGCAAGGCTGACATGACAAGAGTGCAAATGTAGTGCTACGTGAAGAATTAAGCTACTGCATCAGCCCTCACCAAAAACACGTGCACTGGAGCATTCCGAGGAGACTGACTCCAAGCAGCAAGTCATGGATTTCCAACCACTAACGAAAAGCACATGCATAGCTGATCAAGGAGACATGCACACCCACAATTATGTAGAACAAGACACTCCTTCATTGACAGTGACCATCACCCAAACATCACCAAATCAGATCATACCACTGGGTGAAATCCTTTTTAGCTGAACTTATGTCCAGAGTCTCCATCGGCAAATATGCTGCTGATCCCATACCAGTCTCCATAGGGGTACCCCAAGGGTCATGTCTCTAACCGACTCTATATAAAGCATATACGAAGCTCCTCTTCTCTGCATTAGACGACATGGGTGTCATCTACACAAACTTTGCAGATGACACTCAGATCCTCATACCAATCTCAGGGAACTATGACCAGGACACACTAGCTATTAACAGAATTGATGCGATTATCCAAAACTGGATGGCCCTGAATAGCCTTTGCTTTAATGATGAGAAGACAGAGATTCTTATTGTGGGCTCCCAAACCAAAATAGGTGCCCCCCACTCAGACTACTCCTCAATCAACATCGATGGCACATTGATTCCAGTACTTAAACAAGTAAAAACTCTAAGAGTTCTTTACACCCACAAACTGCATTACCTTTGCTAGGGCCCTAATTCTATCAAAGTTGGATTATTGTAATGCTCTACTATTAGGGACTTCCAATACCAACCTTTCCATTCCATCAGGGTACGTGTACATCAGGGGTGCGCTGGAAGTTTCACACGTGAATTCAGCAGGGTACGTGTATATCAGGGGTGCGCTGGAAGTTCCACACGCGAATGTCCTGGGTACATGTATTTTGGGGTGCGCGGAAACTTACACACGTGAATTCAGCAGGGTACCTGTATTACTGGGGTGCGCGGGAAGTTCCACACGCGAATGTCCTGGGTATGTGTATTTTGGTGTGTCCGGAAACTTACACAGGTGTATTCAGCAGGGTACATGTATTACTGGGGTGCGCGGGAAGTTCCACACGTGAATGTCCTGGGTATGTGTATTTCGGGGTGCGCGGAAACTTACACACGTGAATTCAGCAGGGTACGTGTATATCAGGGGTGCGCTGGAAGTTCCACACGCAAATGTCCTGGGTACGTGTATTTCGGGGTGCGCGGAAACGTACACACGTGAATTCAGCAGGGTACCTGTATTACTGGGATGCGCTGGAAGTTCCACACGTGAATGTCCTGGGTACGTGTATTTCGGGGTGCGCGGAAACTTAGACATGTGAATTCAGCAGGGTACCTGTATTACTGGGGTGAGCTGGAAGTTCCACATGCGAATGTCCAAGGGACGTGTATTTCGGGGTGCGCTGGAAGTTCCACACGCGAATGTCCTGGGTACGTGTATTTCGGGATGCGCGGAAACTTACACACGTGAATTCAGCAGGGTACGTGTATATCAGGGGTGCGCTGGAAGTTCCACATGCGAATGTCCTGGGTACGTGTATTTCGGGGTGCGCGGAAACTTACACACGTGAATTCAGCAGGGTACCTGTATTACTGGGGTGCGCTGGAAGTTCCACACGCGAATGTCCTGGGTACGTGTATCTTGGGGTGCGTGGGAAGTTTCACACGCGATATCAGCAGGGTTTGTGTATTTCCGGGGTTCCGTGGAGTACTACACATGAATTGGCCGTGTGGGTCCTCCCAGGTGTTCGCTCCACAACCTCCACGGCCCCTGCAGACAGCCCACACCACGGGGGACTAGCCTGCACCCCCACTCATGTCCCCCAGCACCCCCACCCCCCAGCACTGTGGGGCACCCTCCACCAGGCCCCCAACTCATGTCCTCCTGCACCCCCACCCCCTAGCACTGTGGGGCAACCTCCACCAGGCCCCCAACTCATGTCCCCCTGCACACCCACCCCCCAGCACTGTGGGGCACCTCCCAGCAGGCCTCCACTCATGTCCAACTCATGTCCCCCTGCACCCCCACCCCCAGCACTGTGGGGCACCTGCCAGCAGGCCCCCACTCGTGTCCAACTCATGTCCCCCTGCACCCCCACCCCCCAGCACTGTTGGGCACCCTCCACCAGGCCCCCAACTCATGTTCCCCTGCACCCCCACCCCCCAGCACTGTGGGGCACCTGCCAGCAGGCCCCACTCATGTCCTACTCATGTCCCCCTGCACCCCCACCCCCCCGCACTGTGGGGCACCTGCCAGCAGGCCCCCACTCATGTCCAACTCATGTGCCCCTGCACCCCCACCCCCCAGCACTGTGGGGCACCCTCGCCCAGGCCCCCACTCATGTCCTACTCATGTCCCCCTGCACCTCCACCCCCCCCGCACTGTGGGGAACCTGCCAGCAGGCCCCCACTCATGTCCAACTCATGTCCCCCTGCACCCCCACCCCCCAGCACTGTGGGGCACCTGCCAGCAGGCCCCCACTCATGTCCAACTCATGTCCCCCTGCACCCCGAACCCCCGGCACTGTGGGGCACCTGCCAGCAGGCCCCCACTCATGTCCAACTCATGTCCCCCTGCACCCCCAACCATCAAAACAGTGGGGCACCCTCCACCAGGCCCCCAACTCATGTTCCCCTGCACCCCCACCCCCCAGCACTGTGGGGCACCTGCCAGCAGGCCCCCACTCATGTCCTACTCATGTCCCCCTGCACCCCCACCCCCCGCACAGTGGGGCACCTGCCAGCAGGCCCCCACTCATGTCCAACTTATGTCCCCCTGCACCCCCACCCCCAGCACTGTGGGGCACCTGCCAGCAGGCCCCCACTCATGTCCAACTCATGTCCCCCTGCACCCCCACCCCCCAGCACTGTGGGGCACCCTCCACCAGGCCCCCAACTCATGTCCCCCTGCACCCCCACCCCCAGCACTGTGGGGCACCTGCAGCATGCCCCCACTCATGTCCCCCAGCCAACATGTCATCACAATCTAGATCCCTGGCCCCTATGGTCAGCCTCCAAATGCCAAACACCCACCCGAGTATTGCATCCACCCACTTAGAAATGGCAATAACATGATAGAACCCCAATTGCAAGTTTGGAAATGAACACATGTCCCTCACATACACCCAATGGGTGTCAGTGAATCTCAAAACCCATATCATGAAATGCATGAAACCAATGAGATGTTACTACACATTGAAGTTTGAACAAAAAATATGTATTAAAAGAAACATAAATTGAATCAAAAATAAACAAACAGAAATGGGAATTTAAAAAAATAAAAAGCAGCATGTCAGTGAAATAATGGAAAACCAAAAATCATAATCCAAAGGAAAGGTGTCCAAGGTCACAGTCCACAAAAGTAAATCCAATGGAAAATTATAATTGAAAGCCATTGCTCCATTGGTAAATTGTAAAAAAAAAAAAAGAAAATCCAACAGTCAACTATATACAGATAAACAAGCCAGGATCCATGATCCCAACAGAAGAAATTAAACCTATCTAATAACACTACCTAATAAAAAAAACTATATACAAAAATATGGCCCATTGTCCAAAAGGTCCAAAAAAAAGCAAAACCAAAGGAAACCTAACACTAACTACAGAACTATTTACAAGGGCAGCGAGCTAGTCCGATGGCTCACTTTTGGATGTACCGGGCTAGGGCATCATCGAACTCCTGCTCAATGTCCCGGAGGCGGTCCTCCTCCATGGCTGCGAGGGTCCGCAGGGCCGTCGACGTGTCCACCTCCAACCCCCTGCGGATTGCTTTGAGGCACTCGGCCCGCCTCAGGGCCTTCCGCATGGAGTTCTCCGCCCTGACCATCCTGAGCCGTGCCTCTTCCGCCCGCTGCTGCTCCGCATATATGGCGTGGCCCAACCGCTGCCACACGGAAGACACTTCCCGTCCTGGGTCCTCCTGCCCTCCGGCCGATGCCTGCCCCTCCGATGTCGAAGGCCCCGAGCCATCTTGGCTCCCACCACGTTGCTGCTGCTGCTGTTCCTCTGCCCGTGCACTGCCTCCTGCTGCCTGCGCATCCTCCGCTGGCTGGGGTGCAGTCTTTGATGTGGCCACCCCTTCTGGACGTCCGACTCCCGACTGTGGCAGAGATGCCTCCTCCACCAGCCTGGCCGCAACGTCAGAGGCAGCTCCACATGGCACCCAGGTGACTGATGGGTGGGAAGATGGCAAGGAGGACGACTGGCGCATAGGGGGTTCAGTTGAGGAGGGGGCCACAGCAAGCCCCATCAAACAGAGCAATCCGGCCTGGGTGACCTGTCCCAGTAGGCCGACGCGGTCAACGAGCCATTCGAGATGACTTGCAGTCTCCTCATGAAAAGACTGCAGGTCACCTCGCATGGCCCGTTGACGCAACGCCACACCAGTCATTTCAGGCTCAACCCAGACCCGGATAGCCACGTCCACAGGCAGAGGAAGGCCAGTTGTCGTGAGCTCATCCCCCGACTGAAAACAGATCTGGACGTAGGCATCCCTGCTGGTGCAAGATGATGCAGGGGCAGGATCAGGGACAGGATTGCACAAAGGCACCTCCGCGGCGGCCTGTGCTGCCTCCTGTCCCTGGTCCTGCACAGCACCACTAGCACCAGTGGAATCCCCACCCCCAGACCCCGTCTCTGTTGCTTGCACGGCCTCCTTCTCCACGAAACCCCCCACCAACCTGGATGACTCCGTGCCATCTTCCCCCGTTGGGCCCTGTGGGGTCCCAGCTGCCCCCTCTGCTGCCGAGGAGTCCAACTCCAACCTCCGCCTCTTGGACCTCCCCCCGGCAGCTGTGGCCTGGGACGCGGCACCGGACTCCTCACTCCCCGAAGAGATCACAACCTGGGAGGGGAGCCGGGCCTTGCGTCTCCGGCTGGCGGTGGGATCCCCGCCGCTGTGCTCCACAGCACCTTCTCTGCCCTCTTCATCAGTTGTCGCTGCAGGCAGGGAGAAATAAAACACAGGCATCAGGGAACTGTACAATGGACACATACACACATGACAGTTGTACATGAGTGGCATTGGCAAACCTCAGACATGCCATCACAATCCCCAACACACATGTCATTTCAACTTGCACACATGAGCCATACCACAGCCATATCGCAACTGCCAGCACCATCCATACACATACAACAGCATGAGCAGGAAATGGTGAGCCAGACAACACATGCAACACAGGGAGTGCACTACACATGTACACACACCACCACACTTGCATGCATGTGTACACCTATGCCAAGTGTCGCAGTGTTCAGATGGGCATCCATGTCACATCTGCCACTCAGGCTTCCACATCCCGCTGTCACATGCATCCATGTTGGATCACTGTTGCACCCTTGTCAAATACACACACATGCACATGTACACAGTGCTGATACATGCAGCTGAAAACAACATACATGTGTGACAACACGAACATGTCTACTTACATACATATTCATCCAAACATGTGTGCCCACACAACTGCATTTGGCATGCAAGCCTACACACACAAGCACCTTCCATGTCTCACACATTACATCCCTCGCATGTGTTAGCCTCACGGCCCTGTACACCCCCACCCATACTCGACCCCATACAAACAGATGTGCAACCTGCACGCTACTGAAACATCACCACACACACAGCTTACAATCAGGATGCATGTTCACTTACCGCTCGACTCCAGACGGGTCTACCTCTCAAGGACCTGGACGTGGAGTGCTGGGGATATGCATTTCAGGACCCTCATCTGATCTTCCGACAAGTGGCTCCGGCGCCCATTAGCATCCGCTGCCTTCAAGAGGCGCGGGCCTTGTTCAGGGTCCTGGACCTGAAGATCTCCCCACGCTTCTTGACATGTTGGAAGTCGCAGACTGCCACCCCCTCCGCGTTGATGGCAGTCACGATGTCCGTCCAGATCCGAGTCCGTCCTTCCTTGTCGGCGCGGGAACTACCGAAGAAGGCATCATACTGCCCCAGGACTTGCTCCACCAGTACACCAACTTCCCTGGCACTGAAGCTGGTGCCCCTCTGCCTCTCTGGCTGGGGGTTGTCAGTGGTGCTAGATGTTGCAGTGCCCGACATGACAACCCCAGAGGCAGGAGTGGGTGGGCAACTGGGTCCTGAGGCTGGGCTGTGGAGCAATGGAATCCCAGTCGGGAGTCTTCGGTTCCAGCAGGGGTGGTCACAGCAACAGCACCCCT
Organism: Ambystoma mexicanum; assembly: GCF_040938575.1. Lineage (NCBI taxonomy): Eukaryota > Metazoa > Chordata > Amphibia > Caudata > Ambystomatidae > Ambystoma > Ambystoma mexicanum. The sequence continues at coordinate 1,161,532,768 of NC_090927.1, read as the reverse complement.
GGCTGATGTGCAGGCAGCAAATGGCAGGGCACGTGGGCAGCAGGCAGTCAGGCAGCAGCAGATGGCAGGTGGGAGCGTGCTCGGGGCTCTGGGGGGCAGTAATTCGGCCTTCTGGGCAGGAGCATGGTCTTCCGTGTGCTTACGCATGGCCAGCTTGATACGGAGTGATTTGGCACATGAAAATTCTGCACGTCAGCGTGTAATTCGAGGAAAGGCCCATAGCGCGTAAGCACGTCTGCACGCATACGCAATTTCATTGGACAGAAGGCCCCTCAAGCGCAAGTGCCCCTGTGACGTGACACGCGCAGGCGTGCATGTCAGCGCGCGTGAAAAACTGCACATCCACGTGTAATCCGAGGAAAGGGCCCATGCGCGTAAGTGACGTGACGCGCGCAGGCGTTTCCCTCAGCACGGGTTAAAGGTGAGCGGGGCCAGCAGTTCGCTGTACGTGCCTTTCGTGGAGACCGACGTGTGTTGCTGCTTCCTGTTGTTTTGCGCGCCATCACAACTTCACAGCTATCAAGGAGGTATCTCTTCTTTTGGCAGGGCTATTGGCTACGTGTGTTTTTCTGCATCACGCTAGTCAGACGGTGAGTCGCACACACTCTTTTTCCCACTGCGGGTGCCCCTGTGTATCGCACCCATTTTCGATGTCATAGTAGCCTGCGTGTCCCACGCGTATGAGTTATTCGTGTTACTGGGTGCCACCGCTTAATGCGGAAGGTTGAATCCACGCACGTAGGCTGCAGGGTGGCGTGCATGGTTTTACTGCAGTTTTGGGGTGCCTGAGCATTGCGTGACGCGTCACTACATCACCGGGGTCGCATACAGCCTTGCAGGTGCAGGGGGGCTGTTAACATCTTGCTTCCCACCCCCTTCACCCCAATTGCCCAGGTCAATTGTGGTGTACACCTCCCATTGGCCCACTCCATCTGTGCCGGCACTACTACATCTGTGCCATGGTTGGGAGGCCACCAAAGGTGAGGGGCGCCTCAGCTGGGCGTACTCCTCGTGGCGGGTGTGGTCGGGGACGTGGCCGTGGTGACCAGGGAGTAGGGAGACTGCAGGGTGTCCAGGGTGGCCACAGAGGGGGAAGAGGCAGGGGTGCACCACTTGAGCACAATGTTGTGCCATGTGTCGGTGCAGTCATGCCACCACCCCCTGTGGTTCCGGGGGATGCAGCTTCTGCATCTGGCACTGGCACCCGTGTGACCCGGCAGTCCGTTCCATCGACTGCCACTGGCCCAAGGGTAGTGGTAGCTGCAGGTGCAGCTGTGGACACCGCCACCCAGGCTCAGGGTCTTCCAGCGCAGGCTGTGTTGGCACTTGAGGAGCCGTTGGTAGATCTCCAACAGGCCAGGAGGGAAACCATAGGGGCAGGCCGGGCTGCTCAGACCAAGACACGTGTCCCTGGGGCAGTTATGTCTTCTGCTGCCCCGAACAGCCGGGTGTTGGCAAGTGCAGGAGCAGATGCACCCAACAACACCCCGGTTGTGAGTCTGCCAACCAGGACCGGTGCGGTCAATGACCCTGCCACAGCTGATGTTGCTGCGTAGGGTCCATTAGAGGGCACCCAGCTGCCACTGACACAAGTCAGGCCTTTGGTCGTCCCTCCACCTGCCACTCCCTTGGCACAATCCACCGAACCCACTGGCCATACTGGTCAGGGCGGCATTAGCCAGCCAGGGTCTGCGCCACAGTCCAAGAGGAGGAAGGTTGCACCTGCAGCACAGGCTGGGACCCCACACACAGCCACAACCACCTGCACGTCGAGGAAGAAGCCTTTCTGCAAGCAGGAACTGGACTTCCTCGTGGACTATGTGCGGGGCCACAGCCGTGACATGCTAGTGGGTGCCAATAGTCAGACTACGGCTGCCCAACGTGACACCCACTGGAAGCATGTTGCGGAACATATCAGTTCATTCGGCCATGAGGTGCGCATGGCGCAAGAGTGCAAAAAGCGTTGGAATGACATCAAACGCAGCACTAAGGCTAAGCGTGCTTCTAATTACAACTTGACTCTGGTGACTGGCGGTGGGCCTGCACCAGAGGAGGAAGAGCTCACTCCGCATGAGGCACTCGTTGCGGAATTCATACCACCTGAATTGGTCGAAGGAGTGAGAGAGATGCTGGACTTTGATGCCCAGTCCAGTGAGTGTTGATGCGTGTTTGCTGAGGACGTGTGTGTTTCACTTGTGGGATGTGTTATGCATGATTGCCACTACATGTGACGTGTACATGGTTCTGATGTGTAAGTAATGCAATGCTTCCGTGATGCATGTCTCCTCTGCCTGCATGCGGGGACTCCATGTAGGCCTGCTCCCTTGCCCCTCCTCCGCCACTCTGCACCCCAGTTCCACCTTTGCACTGGTCTGCCTCAATCTTGCCAATGTGTACTTTCTTGTTCATGCGTCCTGTGTAGATGCCAACTTCCAGCGTAGAATCTGCCAGAAATGTGCCGTGTGGTACAGCCTTAGTACTTGATGCACGGTATCTCACTTGTACTGTGCATAGGTCAGATGTCCCGCAGGGACATGAGTGCCCATTCATGCTGCATGTGCATTGTATGCATGCCCCTATGTGTCCTTGACTGGATGATCAGTGTAATACAAGTCCTTGGTTACATACATTGCATGGCATCTCATCAGCCCTCCCATGTCAACTGTGGCTCAGTACTGCGTTGCACACATGTTTAGGGTCTGACAATCTGTGTGGCTCACAGGCCTCAGCCTGTTCAATGGCCAATGACTCCTTCCAACTGTTATTGTGTCTTCTTCACACGTGGGTGGCATCCAGAGTTTTCATCATGTGTCCTGCTTACTGTCCCATCATCATTTGCAGTGTTGTCACGTGAATCACATTCAGCTGTTGATGCCAGTCAACACTGCCTGTCAATACACAGGTGTATGGTCAGCCTTTTGATAGCATGCTAGGCATCCCTGCTTTGGTGCTGGGGTGGAAGGGTGCTTGGCTTCTAGATATGGTACACATTGAATGCACAATGCACGTGATGCCTGAATTTGACCTTGCACTGCCTTCACATTTCCTGGCACACACCATGGAGTCCTTGTACATGTAGGTAGTGAGTGGCGTACACATTTTCTGCACTGCATAGACCCACTTCCATGGAAACTGCCACCTTTCAACAGGTCTGATCACAGAAGCAATTCAAAGTTGACCCAGCATGCATGCCAGGTTATGTGTTGTGTGTCACATGTCTGCCTGATGCGTTTGCTGTCGGTGTGTGTGTGTGTTGTGTGCTTCTGACATGTGTAGTGACCTTTTTTCTCTCTATTTTTCAGGTGATGACGCAATGGAGGCGGAGGATGGTGTTGTCATGCCAAACTCAGGGTTGTTACCACTACATCAACCCGGCACAAGTGGGGGTCGTGGGGTGGTAGGCCACGAAAACCCCCAAGTGCTACAGTCCATCTTGTCTCTGGCTGCCTATGAGTCCAGCCTTGATGACGACTCTGACGTCAATGTTGAGTTGGATGAGCATCAAGTCCATGTGTCAGGGGTGAGTGATTCTGATGTGGACACTCCTCTGTCTGCGACACCTGCACTGAGGGATCAGACAGTCTTGGTTCCTCCGCCCGTGGTGGATCGGGACGCAGGGTCACCCTCCACACCAGTCACTGATGTGCCTGGGACATCATGTCGACGGGGGCATGTAGTCGTGCAGCCGCGGGCCGTGCCAACACAGCGAGGACCCCCGGTCCTTGGGTCCCGCAGGGGTCAAGCCCGGCAACGCGGTCGCCCCGCGCAACCGCAGTATACTGAGTGGGAGCAAGACATGACTGCCAATTCAGAACGGCAGGGGGCAGCAATGGAGAACATCGCTGAGAGCATGGAGCGTGTGGCCCGATCTATGCTCCCCCCTGCTAGGCAGGTGCTTCTCCAGCAGCAGGCGGCACGGTCCACGGCCCGCTCGCTCAGGCTGGGCATGGCGGCCTCAGATAGGGCACGCCAGGCTGAAATGTCGTCTCTGCATCAAGCAATTGCTGCTCACGCAGAGGCGCACATGTATGCTTCCCTCAAATCCCCTCTGGGTGTCCTTATGAAGTCCCAGAGGCAGCGGGCAGAGGAGAGGTTTGCACAGCTTGAGCGTACCATCTCGGCTGAGCTACAGGCTTGCCGGGAGGTGCAGCGGTTGTCCAGCCAGGCCTTGCAGGAGGAACTCTGTGTTACACGTGCTACCTTGCAAGAGGAAGCACGTGTATCACGTGAGGTTCTGCATGCAGACCTACGTCACATCGCCACACAGAACCAGGCTCACCCGTCTGGCAGACTTGCTGCCGACGAGGGGCAAGCTGCGGCTAGGCATGTCCAGGCTGCTGTGCCACGACCTCCTTTCCAGGATGAGCCAGACTCGGACGACCATCTATCTCCCACATAGGTCGGGCTGTGCAGGCGTTGAGCACATAGAGGTTTTTTTTTTGGCTCAGCATCATCGCATGTGGATGTTGAGCAGCACCCTGTACCTCCCCCTCCTGGGTGCCTCCCCTCCCCCCCGGGTCATATGTGGCCATTTTTGATTTTTCTTTTAGTTTAGTTAGTTAAGTTTCTGTTTGATAGTTAGGTTAATTAGGTAATGTAGGTTTTCCATAGTTAGTGTAATTAGTTAATATAGTTTAAAATTGCTTGTCTATTGTGCTTTCATGTGACGGTGCAGTGCTTTGTGGCTTTTGAAGACATCCACTGTCTGTTCCAGCTGGGCCCTTCAGGCTTGTCTTGTGTATGTGTTTGCTGCTTGGGGTCCTTGACTCACAGATGCCACTCCTGCCTCCCTTATCCATGGGCTCGCAAGGATGGTTCGGTGTGACAACCTATTACACAAGGGCTTTGGACTGTCATATCTGTGGCATGTCTGGTGCTGTGTGACTTGTGTTGACATCCCTAGTGGGGATGATTTTGGTGTTATTGTCCACTGTTCAGCTTTTGCTAGATGGGGTGTTTCATGATTAATGTGTACATTCATTGCTATGCATTGTGTAGTATGTTTCTTATCTTTACTGTACACGTGCTTGTTGAAATTCATGCCGTAGATATTGTGTTCCACACTTTGGATGTGTAAGACGGACTTATGGTGTGATTTCTGATGTAACTCTCTGACATGGTCAAGTAATGAGATGCCTGAAAAGACACACACAGATGACTTTAAAGCATTAATCATGTGTTGGTTTCATGCCCTTTATGCAGGGGGATGAGCCTCCAGAGCACCTTTGCCAGCAGACATGGCCCAGTGGACGTCAGAATTCTGGACACGTTTGTTGATGCCCACATGCACATGTGTGCACAAGCAGAGGCACAGGGATTGCAGACCTACATCCTAGAACTGCTGACGTGTTCCAAGGAACTCCAGGCAAGGTGAGCAGCACAGGGGGCCCACAACACAGCAAAGCTTGCACCAGGCGAGTTGCACATGCAGGCTTAGTCACAGCACTGAGGGTGAGCTTGGACGAATATTGGTGTTGAAGCACACAATGCAGCTCAGATGTGTTGGTGGACTGATGGCTGTTGATTGTAAGGTTGTCTGGGACACCTGCAGGGGCAGTGGCACATACCCTCCGGTACACCAAGGTCCATTGAGGCACTTGTATCAACCATGTAGCCTTCCGAGACATGGAAAGGGGCAGCTCACAGGGACATACAGCAAGGGACATACTCGGGTGCAGTGTATTTCATTTACATGTACATTTTGATAAATGCACTGCCAACTTTGTTTCGGTCATGGTGGAACACAACTTGCTCTGACGTCATGCCTTGCTATATGGGTCTGTCTGCTTACCCAGGGAACATTGCATGTTGTGTGAATTGTGACACATTGGTGTTCCATTTGCCACGCACCCACCGGCAGCTGACTTACTGCATTGACTGTGTATGACCCATCACAGGGGTAATGTTATATATGGGTACAAAGCATCTACACCAGATTGTCTGTTTGTAGAGTAGTTTGTTGCTATGGGGCATGTTTGGTGTGTGTTTTTGTGTAATGGGCATGTACAGGTTATTGACTGTGGCTCTCTTTGCAGCATTGCAGTGCTCCTGCACCGGACCTGAAAGTGCGCAGGCAGGAGGCCAGCACTCAAAACCAGAGCTAAGTGTCTTGTTGTTTTTTTTTCAAACTGCTCTGCATAGGCTTGCTGGGGGTGCACTAATGCATGGATGAATGTGTAATTCAATTTGGTATGTTTTTTTCCCCTAATCACCCGGAATCCAATCCAATTTTGAACCCTTTACCCTCTACCTGGTGTTCCTGCTTCCCATACCTATCCAAGCAACGTTCCCTAACCCTCTTTCCCCGCTGGGGTTGTGGATGCCTGTGTAAGCCCCAAACTTGCAGGCGCCAAAACCCTAGAGGGGGTGGTTGGTTCGTGCCACTCATAAGCCTGGACTACAGAAGGCCATGACAATGATGTCCAAGTTTGTTTGGATTGTGTATGTGTTCATGCAGGTAGTACATTTTCGTGCATTCACTACTTTCATGTGTCATTCCTCCTCCCCTCTCCTGCCACTCATTCCAGTTACCCAGTGTGCCAACACCTGTCCCAACTGCATATCCCTGACCCTCCTTCCCCACCAAGGTCTCAGAGGCCTGTGTGAGTTTGACCTTGCAGGCACCTGGGACACGGTGGGGGTGGTTTTTTCGTGACACTCCCGCGCCTGTACACGGGACCTGTGACAGTACACATCCGTTCATGGTGCATCATTCTATGTTATGTACCACACATGGTTCACATCCTGTTGTGACATTGTTTTACTGTGCTACCTTGGTTGTTACATCATTGTGGTAGTACTTGGCCTTTGTGAGGTACTGCTACGTCAAGTCATCTACTGGAGGGTGTTCTGGTTCATTTTTCTGGCTTGGATTTTGTGATTTTGCAAATGAGTTTGGACTCTGAGGGTGCAGGCACCTTTTTACACACAAGGTGGGAGATGGTGACGAAGGGGAAAGGTGATCCTGTGGCCAGGTGGAATTGAGGGTTGAAGGCTCCATGACCCAGGTGCAGTTGTTCAGTGGGTCATGGTCATTTGTGAGGGAGGGGGGGTTGTTGTTGATAGTTGCCTTGCCCTGCAGTGTGATGGGAACCCTGACATTGTAATGGTGGTATCCTATGTACATGTTGTGTTCTGCTGATCAATGCCTGTTCATGTGTTGTGTTTACCTTTCAGGTGCGAGGGGATAGTTGTGGTTTGACATGCTGGGGTGTACACATGGTCAATGTTCACATGTGATGTGTAGAGGATACTGATGGTCACTTGATTGCACATGCATATGTTGAGTGCATGTCCTTACTGGCCCACACACTTGCACTCTGATGCACCACATGTACAACCACCCTTGCATATCCACGTGTACACTGTTTGCCTTCTGGTGCCCACTGTGTCCCTGCAGCACATGTTCTGTAACCAATTATGGATCCTGTACATGCCTAATTTGCTTTTTGATGTGGTCTGTCGCTTAGATGTGATGCTCAGGGTGTGCATCACACACAATGGCTGTTCACTGTGCTGTGACCTGAGCAGTGTGTTGCAGGAGTTGGACACAGCACACAGAAGCTGCAGTGTTGATTTTGCAATGCACAATGTGCATGTAGACAGGCATTCATTGTTATGTTACGTCTACAACTCTTGTAATGCATTTGAAAATGACTTATTTTGGGTGGGAGGTTGTTGGTCAGTCACTTCATCTGATTCCATGTCAGGCATCATTGTCTGATGCCACTGTACATTTTGGACATGGCAATGTGTACCTTATTGTTACTGTGTTGGTGTATGGGTATTGCTTGCCATGTCATGTTGTGGTTTGGGAGGGTTTGAGTGACATAACAGTGATGGCCATGGCCTGTTTTGCAGGTGTGTGTGATTCACACCTTGCATGTCAGGGTCATCCGCTTCTCAAAGCAACTAGCTGGGGTAGATCTCTCTCCGCGGCAGGGGCCTCCCTCTGGAACAGCCTTCCTGCCTCACTGGAACTTGAGGAGAAACATCTCCGGTTCGGGAAGCACCTCAAGACCTTCCTCTTTGCTTCTGCTTTCTCTCTGCCTCTCCCTTGCAATATTCTTCACTGGAAATGCACTGGATCTGCAACTGGGCCACTCTCACCGACCTCGGTCCCTGGCCCAGCCACTCTCCACTTGCACTGCCTCCCTGGCAATCCCTGCACTGCGGGACTGTCTCTCTATCCCTACAGCCCCCCCTTCCCAGCACTTGCCTGCACTTACCTTTGCAGTTGCCACCAGCTGGCCTATGTATTTGTTTTTTAGTCTACTTACCCTGTACTGCACTCCCCCCTCCCCTTCCCCTTGCACTTTTCCCTTCCCCCTACCCCTGCACTTGCACAATCTAAATGACACCTGGCCTAGTTGTATCGTTGTCTGTCTTCCCTTGTTCCCCCTCCCTGCCTCATCGCACCTTGCAATACTTGTGTATAGGCCATATCATGTCATATGTCATATGTGTGCCTTTTGGTCACACAGGATAGCTTGTGTTTAAGTAGCTAGGGATGCAGACAATGTGGCACTTCCACGGCAACTATCTCAGGGTGGTAGGGTTGTGACAGTTGACTGTCTCTTTGTCATCATCGATTGTCACCTGGTATGTGCCAGGCCTGTTTGCACTCCGCAGGGGTGGGAGTTTAGGTGAAAAATGTGGCCACAAGCTGGATCCGGCTTCCTCGCCACGTGCCCTGCCCCCTCCCATGGGCGGCGCCTGTGCCTGTGGTTGGGGATGTGGGGCACCACCATGTCCACCGGTACGCCCTGCCGTGTTGCAACATTGTGCAGGACACATGCTGCCACAATGATCCTGCACACTACTGGGGGTGCATAGAGTAGCTGCCCGCCAGAGCGGTCAAGGGAGCGGAAACGTGACTTGAGCACTCCGAATGTGCGCTCCACTATGCCCTGGTTGCAATATGGGCGGCGTTCTATCTTACCTGGGGTGGTGTGGTGGGGTTCCGGATTGGCGTCATCATGTGGTTGCTCAGAGGGTAGGCACTGTCCCCTGGGGAGGTGTAAATGGTTGTGATTATTGGGGTTTGTGTATTTGTGTGTGTGTGTGACATGTATGCAAGTGCAAGGGCATTTGTATTCACCTAGGAGCCAGGTGTCGCCATGCTGCCCAGCTTCCAGGGCCCGGCTCAGGGCGGACATTCTGTATATGAAACTGTCATGGGTGGAGCCAGGGTAGTTTGCATAAACAGAGGTGATGATTCCCTTTGCATCGCATACCACCTGTATGTTGATGGAATGCCAGTGCTTGCGGTTTCGGTAGATGTGTTCAGTGGCCCTAGGTGGACGTAGGGCCACATGGGTGCAATCTATGACACCGAGCACTTTGGGGAAATGTGCCACCCTGAAAAAATCCAGGACAACGGCCTGCCTTTCTGCGGGTGTTCTGGGCATATATATGTGCCTGCGGACTGAGGGGCGTGCTGTCATGATTGCCGGTACCTGGTGTAGGCATCGTGACTGCGTGGCCTGTGAGACCCCCCCTCACTATGGCAGTAGTCCGCTGAAATGACCCAGTGGCCAAAAAATGCAGGACATTGAGCACCTTCTCCAAGGGGCTCAATGCTTGGGAGCAAAGGGTGGGGGATGTAAGGTCATCTTCCCACTCCCTGACCAGGTCTAGGATGATATGGGGTGGAAACCTATACCTGCCGTAGACCTGGTCGTCAGGCATCCCAAAAAGGCTTGTCCGTGCTGCGAAAATGCGTGCCCTGGCTATTCTTCTCCTCCTGCGGTGTCCCACGATCAGTGCTGCGCCAAATGGGGCATTCATCGTAGCTGTATATACGTGTTTGTTGTTTGCACGCACTTTTATACTGTGCGCGGGAACGCTTCCGCCTGCCTTCGTGTGGCGGACGCGTTGACGCCTGTGTGCGTCTTTTGCCATGCGTGGGTTTCCCATATTCGAATCCATGAATACGGGTTGTTGTCGTGCGTGTGGGCGTTCCATGTAGTTCCCTGCAGTATTTCCCTAGTTAGGCCTTCTTTTTCACGCGTTATTCCCCATTCCGCGTGTTACGCCTACTGTTCCGCCCGCTTTGGTTGTGTGCGCCGCGCTATGTGTGCTTTTGCTGTGCGCGTAGCGCACGCCGTGTGTGCCTGCGTGTGCCATGGCAGGATTGGGCGCACGGACAGCGGGAAACACGAGCAGCGTCTTCCTTGAATCGCACGTGTGCGCGTGCGCTGCGTTTCTCACGCTTGCGCTACCTTGCGCCTGCTTGCGCTGGGATTTTCGGCGCACGTTTGCTCCATGAATCGATCCCGTTATCTTGAAACGCAATGGGCCTTTTTGAAAAATTCAACTACATATGAAGAATTCAAAGAATTATGATTTGTTGTGATCATTGAAGTGAAAAACTGCTTTCTGACAAATTGAAATTATTGAAGAACTTTATATATAAAACACAAGTTGTGTCAACAAAATTCAATCTTGACTGTTTGGCTCTATTCTTGAGCTTGTGAAAGTGTGCAGGGGACGGATGTTCCTCCATTAGGAACTTAATCTGTCTTTATATATTTCACAACCCATATGCCAGGGTTGACTAATATCTCCCATGCACCTTAAATTTACTAAAAACATGTCTGTTACTAAGAATAGGCCAACATAAATTGAAAGAACTATCGTGAAGAGGAGTGCACAGTGAATACAACTGTTGGTTCAACTGTAAGCCCCATCCTGTGGTAGATCCTGGGATAGTTTCACTGTGACCATGCAATGCCAAAGCCTGGTCATCATTGGCTATTGCCACTCATGAGGGAGAACCATGCATGGGGTCCAGGTGCTACAAGATCTTGGTAATGCATGTCACAAGTGGCAAAAGAGCTATCATGCATGGGGACCCGTGACGTCTCCAACTGAATGATGAGAGATCATCTCAAGGAATCCATCTCTTGGTGGAGGTTGTCCCTTGTGGCAAACATTTCATCATGCAGCGATTACATCAGGATATCTGTGTCTTGATGGCAGGACTCCCTTATGGCCAACATCTCTTCCTGCCGGTATTTACGCTGGGATTCTTGAAGTTGGGATTCCCAAGAGTACAACATCTCTGCATGCAGCATATCTTTCAAGGTGACCATCTCCTGCCGCTGTTGGTCCCTTGAGGCCAGCAACTCATTATGCAGGGACAAAGCCAAACCATCATCGCAAATCACCTGGGGCAGTTGTTGCATGTCCTCTCTCTCTCCTGGCACGCTAGGCAGTGTTTAGCAGTGTGTGCAGCATTTGAGGAGATTTAATTTTCTGCTAGATGATGGATGCCTCTGGCCATAACCTGCAGGCCCTCACCCTGATGGGCACTTGCACGCAGCAACTGCTCCTCCCACTCTGAGTGGCTGGCAGGCACACGTCCACCACGTGTGTGGGGCCCAACAAGTGGTGATGCCAAAGCCTGGGCCCGTCGCAATGAGTGTACTGTCATTGGCTGGTGGTCAACAAACCGTCTGACTTAAACCAGCCTCCGGTGCTGGCTCCATGATTGGTAAAGGCAAAGTGGCAGGCACTGAAGTCACCATTTATGCAGGGCTTCTCATTACTGGGCCCAGGGTCCCCTGGCTGTCCTCCTCCAACTCAGAAGAGTTGAGGTACTCAAGGTGCTTCATGGCATCCGGACTGCTCAGTGGTGTATCCTCCACCATGTCCCATAGTATGCCCTCTATATCAGATTCGGCAGCATCATCTAAAGACCTGGCAGCGGGCTGATGAAGGACTGCAACACGAGGGGGTTCTCACCAGGAACAGCACCCCAGACTGCACTGGTGGATGGTTGTGCCTCATCGTCCTCCTCCTCCTCCTCCTCCTCCACTTGCACATCTGCTGCGTCCTCACCTACAGAAAGTCAGACAACAATATTCAGAGATCTACCCATCTGGCTGAACATGCATATGTAAATCCAAATGTATACAGACGCAATAGGGCCAGCCATGCATACATCACACATTAGCAAGGGGCACTGTAAAATGTGAAAGGCACAGCTGACTGACATTCACTGCTCTGTACTATCATGCTGATGCATATAAGGCTCTGCAACAATCCATGGATTGGGGGAGTAGGTGCCCATACATACATACAGACATGCATGAGAGTAGAATACCTAATGGTAGGCAGATGGATTGCTCTCTATGCCAACCATGACTACTTACTGCATGTGGAAGTATCACATTAACTCCTGCTGATCACACCTGCTTGCAGGCATTGGTATTGCCAAAAGTCCCATCACCGCCTTCACCAAATTCCCCAAGGCCGGATTCATGGTTACACAAGTTCACATGCATTGCAACTATGTGTGAGGAGAGTGCAGCATGGACATGGCACATGTGCACTTGCATGACCACTAAAATACTGACACTCCAAATGTAGAATGCGCATCACTCATGAGTTGCTTGCAAAGCATCACTGGCAGATAGGCTGCCTCATGTCCCAACTGGCAACAGCACTACTTTTCGGTGGCCACTTTGGACAGGCTCTGCAATGGCCCCCTCCTCCGACCTCATCAGGGCCCCAGTCATTCTCAACTGAGGCCGCCATGGAAGCCACCATCATGGCCTCCTGTGCCCCTGTCACACCATTGGCCAGTCTGGATATCCTGGTGTCCCTGATGGAGGTGGACATCCATACTGTGGCAGATGGAGTGGTCACTGAGCCTACCCATATACATACAGGGGAACAGGCTGTGGAGGAAGAGCAGGCCCTTGATGGCAGTACAGGTGTTGTACTCCCCCGATGCAGACTGTCCTCCAGTGGGAGGGAGAACCTGTGCCGCAGAGACATTGGCAGACAGCAAGATATGTTGTTGTACAGAAGGCAAGTTCTTGCAGGCATTATGAGCAGGAGGAGGCAAGAAAGCACACGCATAGTGCAAGTGAGACATGAGGCCCCTCAGCGTGTAGAGGCCCTGGTGTCCTCCCAGGTCTGCTTTGGGAGGCAGCAGGAGGAAGAGAGGCAGCAGGCACACACTGCAGCAATAGCCAGGCCAAAGACGAGGAGAGGAGAGGGTTGCACAGGCGCAGGCTGCCATCCTGGAGGATTCTTGCAGTTCAGAGTAGGAGATTGAGTGTTATTTGAGGGGGGCCCTGAAATCCCTCTGGGAAAGACCCGAGGCCTGCCTGCAGGAGGCAGATGTTTATGGTGAGACGGCCTTGGCACAGGCATTGTCAGAAATTTACATGGACTATACCACTGCCTGATGTATATAGTTTAGTCATATGTTTCCTTTTGTTTATATTTCTTTTTTTGATGCTGATTTTTTTTGTTGCTTTTTGTACATAATTGTTGATTAACAGATTTCTATTTTGATATTCACTACCACCATTTGACGTTTTATTGACCTATTTGCTGTGGGACTGTGTGCATTCTTCATGTGAGTGTGATTTTTGGTTTGATGCCTTCATGGACAATGTACATATCTGGACAATGAGAGATGTGGGGAGATGACGTGTTTGTAGTTGCACGTGTTTGCCGTCTTTGTCATGCACACCTGTTGCTTAGCTACTTCCTTGCTTTGCAGTGCATGCATGTTAGTCATTTCTGTACAAGGTGTGCCTGGCTGTGTCAAACATGTATGCTGTGGTTGGCATGGCACCTCCATAGTAAATGCTTTCATGAATGTTGAATTATGGAGGTGGTTATTTGTGGCAGGCATGGTGGCATCACTGTAACTGACTTGTCCAAATGGCCATATGAACATGTCTTTTGCCAGTAGGGAAGGGAGCATCACAAAGGTGTAGGTGGTACACTATGGTTGGCTGATATAAGGGCCATTGCATGTTTGCTTTTGGTGCATCAGTGGTGGCAGATCATGATGTGAATTGTGTGTTTACTGGTGGCAAGGTGGGTATACTTTTTATGATAGGAGGTATTATTCTGAATATGTTTTGGGTCACTTATTGTGGGTGGGTACACATTTGTTTAGGTGTTTGGCCAGATGTTCTCCAGTTCTGGGATATTTGAGGCATCTGGAGACAGCTCATTCACCTTTGGCCATTAACTTCTCCAGATTGCCAGTTCATCTATGTAGTGTTCATTAATACTGCCACAGCAGTCCATGTGGCCCTTTGGCACTTGCTTGTCCATGTGGATGTGCTCACACTTCCACAACAGGTATGGCTTATTAGCAATGGAAATTAGGAGGAGGGATGTGGTCTCACTCTGATTCACTTGGCCACATACCTCGCATGTGGACTATGCCACCTGTACTTCAGGGGAGCAAAGTGTAGTGGTGCAACAATATGGTTGGCTGATGTTGTGCAGCTTAGTGTGATCCAAGGGGACGCCATGGAAGAGGTGGCTGTTCTGGATACACCAGCACTGCTTCCAAGTGATTATGTCAGAGGAGAATGTCTGCAATATGTAGTTTATGGAAGCCACAGGTCAGCAGAGTGGAGGAAGATAAGTTTTCCACAACGACCTGGGCCATGTGTGTTGAGGTGCAGATCAGTAGGAGTACTGGGGCGAGGGCAGAATTGTGGGAGCTGCCTTAGGTTAGGGGGTTGTTGCATGGATCAGTGGGGTTACTGGGATGAGGGAGGACTTGTGAGTGCTTCCTTTATTTAGGGGGCTGGGGTGCAGTTTAGGGGGGGCACTGGGATGAGGGAGGACTTGCAGGTGCTGCCTTGAGTCAGGGGTTTGGGGCGCAAATCAGTGGGGGTACTGAGACAAGGACAGACTTGTAGATGATGCCTTAAGTTAGGGGATTGGTGTATGGATCAGTGAGTGTAGGGGGAACGTGGATACTGCCTTAAGTTAGGAGGCCGGGGAGCAGTGTAGTGGGGGTGCTGTGATGAGAACGTGGAGTGGTAGTCATTTATTCATTTATTGGACATTTGTATGGTGCCTATACACAAGTGTTTCAAATGGTGATTGCTGGTAAGTAATCATTGATTACTTTTTTCCATGGGTCGGCTCAAAGTTTGTTTGACAATACTTTGTTCTGTTTGTGATGGGGGCGTGTTGGGCGCGTTCCAGATGCTACTCATTGTTTGACGTGCAAGTTTCTGCACGCATTTAATTCCATGAATCGACTTCCGGCGATATTCTTTTTGTCCGCTAACTACTTTGTGCAGATGTAGTGCTTCTTTTGTACATTTGGCCCCTAGTCTCTTCAAAAGCGCAGAAAGACTCCTGTAAAGTGCTGATACAGGTACTTAAATAGGAAAAGTGCTGCTGAACCATTATTTGAATGAGTTCTGCAGCGAGATCGGGAATGTGTGATGTTAGTGGATCACTCTTTAATACAGTTCTGTAGCCCTCAGAGTGTGATGAAGTCTAACAACACTGACAGAGGGGAAGAAACAACAGAAAGATGGCCTGTACTGACAGAGAACATTTCCAAATTTGTTTGACATTCAACTTGAACTTAATTCTCAGCGCTCAGAAGAATAACAAAATTGGGATGATATACGCCTCTGACCAAACGGGTTGATAAGTCCTTTGATCCCTACGACCTTCAATAGAGCATGGCATACACTCCTTATCTTCTCACATAATGTTAAATACATGTGTTAAACACATCTATTGCATTTACCTAGTAACCATTTGTTCTAGGTATGTTGATGATTGCAGATTGAGCCCATCAGGATTTTGTCGCATTGCTCATGATTCTATGAGGCATGGTCGGCTCTAGAGTTCACCTCACCTTCTAGATAATGAGCCCGACAGGATATAAAAATAAGAACAAGCCCAAGCTTAGTAGGGAACACGTGGCTGCCAATAGCCGACACTCGCAAGGCCACACAGCATTGTATTATATATATATTGTACATTTTATGGCAGTATTCTCATTAAATGTCATTTACAACATTGCGGCATGTCCTAGAAATTCTTCATAATTTCTCTGCAATATAAGCACAAGCGGTTAGTTTACAATTTAACATGACGTCCATAGTAGCTAATCTAAAAGCATCTCAAGGCAAAAAAGAAAGCAATCCAACTGTCGTCTTCCAGGAGATTCAAAGCCCATAAATACTGATTGCATTTCAAATTCAGTGCTATTCGACAATATTAATTTGTGATGACACATATGCTACCTGGACTGACATATTAATAAGAAGAGATGGGTCTGGTCTAATAATGCCAAACGTTGACATTAAAATTAAAGAAAGGAAAAGGAAAAGGACATTATAAAATAACGTGTTGTTCCATAGATTCCACTAGGAGAGGGATACTAGATATTGGGAAAAAAAGACAATTCAACCTTCAAATGTTTAAATTACCGGAAAGAAATGATAGAATATAGGGATAAAAGGGCTGGACGAATACAAAGATGGAAAAACCAAAGTAGCTAACTTAGCATAAGGACAGAGAGATGAAACAGCCTTATGATCCTAAAACTTAAACACCGAAAGGGAATTACCTTCTCTTAATCATGAAGGAGACACAATAGGAATATGTATCTCTCCTAACAACAAGGATACTAACCAACCCCAAAAACTACTAAAAACCTCACCACTCCTCACACACCTCTCACACTCTAATCAAACACAACCACACCTCTTAAAACTCTAGCAACACACACACACTTCACCACACCGCAACAACAACCACACCACACAGACCTGCAAGCAACAACACACGACTGACTCGGAACCCAATAACACACCAATATGCTCGACGAACGGTGTTAACAGTACTTCACAGCTCCCTTGCTCTTCTTCAAACTTTATCCTACTAACACGCCTAACCTACCGCCCTTTGTTTCAGATCCGCCAGAGCGCCAGGGGACCACTCCGGTGGTGATGGTGCGTGGTACAAATATCCTTTAACGTTAACATTACAGGAGCAAACTAGCCCACACCCTGATCGCTCCCAGGAACATTCACACAGCAATGTGTGATAGAAAAGCACACAGGCTGCCATCTAAATGAACACCAAATTAAGTTAAGTCGAGAAAAGTCATTTTTAAATAGCTTTGAGACAAACATTTGGTAATTATTCACAAACTAGTAAGTGACTGCCATCTTTATTTGTGAATTCCAACATGAAATGTGGGAGCAGTCAATATAAGAACACCACTTTTGACTCCAAGAGACAGCTTGAAAAAATGACTCAGGGGTAATAGAACACACATTGACATTGACCTCTGACATGGTGCCATCTGTACATCGCAACACAACAGAGCTAATGGCTGGAAGGTTTAGAATTAACATTAACTTCTAACATTGCTTTATTATGACACCTATTTTGTGTTGCTGTAGTCATATTGAGTGGGACGGGTATGCCTCTGTTATTATTATTATTAATGTGATTAATTTAATACTGCAATTTCAACATGCTTTACTGTATTACATGACTTAATATCATTCCTTGAGAGAGGCAATCTTAAATGGGATTTCTTGCCTGGTACCTACTCACATTTAACTCTGAAATGAGTAATTCAAGCACTATCATGAGGTTGCAATCATAAAATTAGGTGACATCATATTATCTTTGTCAGTCACTGTGGAGGTTTCTGTAACTATGGATGTCTAGGGCAGCCTCAGTACTCTATTTCTTATTCATGACTTTCCTTATAAAAGCTTTGCTACTTATTACATAATACATGTTTAATTACCTTGCTGTTATTATTGCTGCCCATAATGACCTTGGAATAACTGTTGACGTTACATTAAAATTGCATTATTATATGACATGACAAGTTGAAATAATTTCAAAGTTGCTTCACTCTTAGACACCCAGTAGAATGGGCAAATATGCTGTATTATGTATTCAGTCTTAATGTTGATGTATGCATTATTCAGGCAAACACGTGCTAATCATACTTTTATCAAATGTGTGACCAAGGTTTTCAGTGGTACTCTTCTACTGAAGCTCAAATGAAATGAATGTCATTGAAATAATGTTTTGATAAGTCTCTGAAAACACATATATTAAAACCAACACAAAGACAATGGTGGAGGCTTGGTTTTGTCAAAGTCAAATTCCATGAACCTCTGAAAAGTAAATGCTAATAGTAGACATGTATGATAGACCTTTAATTATGGGAGGCGATTGTAATTGTTTGTTGGTTCACTTCTAGATTAAATTCTTAATCTAGAGCACAGATGGCAGAAGGCAATTATAGAGAATTGAAAACATGTGCTGAACCTATTCATAGGATTCAGAAGATCCAAACCAAAAATAATTAACTTTTTTTCTTTAATCAATCATATTCTTGAAATGATAACTTTTTATCACCCAGAAATGTATCTAAATCAATCACCAACCTCAAATTGGAATTTCAGCTCATGCCCTTATTTCATTCAGTATTACATTTATTACCCCTTGCTTTTGTAGTCTCGGATGGATGATGAACAGATTTGCTATTGTTTCATCAATTAAGAAGGATAACTTACTACATCACATTAGTATTTTTTGTATTCCCATCCCATGAACACATTGGGCCTCATTTCTACCCTGGCGCTAAGGGATTACCGGTACCGGTAAGGGTACCGGTACCGGTAATCCCTTAGCGCCTGATTACAAGGTCCCTTTGCAGGTTCCCACCTTAACAGCTGATTTTCCCAGCCGTTAAGGAATGGACCCGCAAAGGGACCTTGGTGCTAATTACGGTATCGTAATTACTGCCTTCCCCATTTCCATTATGCCCTATGGGGCAAAAATGGGAATGGGGAAGGGCCATGGTGAAATGGGGAGGTACCGCCCCGCCAACCTTGGAATGGGGCGGTACTTCCACATTTCACCATGGCGGACTTGTTACAGTACGGGCAGCAACCATGGTGCTAATAGCGCCATGCTTTAGCGTCGGTGTCGTAATGAGGGCCATTGTACATTAATTATGGGGAGGATGTGAGGAGGTTGTTGAGAAACAGCAAATGGCTGAGATGGTTGGCAAATTATGGATTTAAAAACATGATCCACATGCATATTGTTCTAAATACAGCCTTTGGAAATTGGAAGACTTTGATTCTAAGTTGAATGATAAACCTCCACAAGAGAACCTAATAGCATTTCTAACTTCATGTAATTCGCAGCGATTAATTTGACTCACTCCTCACATTTCCTCAGAACAAACTGCTCCATGTTCATTACACATTTATCAAGATTTTATTAAGCCAGCATTAAATAATAGATCATTTCTGATTTCCATAAGTGTGATACTAACAAAGCCTGACGTCTCTAGTGGATGAAAAATTATATGTAGAAATATCATCCTTGTGTTTGTCACTTGCAATCAGTTCTATAATAGATGTAGGTGAAAGGGTGTGTATCAATGTATGCTATCCAGCAGATAATGTTTAACTTGTTGATCATTTGCTTCTCTTGTGCAAATACCTGTGAATGTCGATGTCCAACGGTGGCTTGTATAGTGCAGAGCTACCATTGGTAGGCCTTTGCAGCGCTGTACCTTTATCCAAAATGTACATCACTGCCCAGCTCAGAAGCTGAATGACCAGAGTCTGGGGTATGGATGAATCATGACTTGCATGTATATTGCCTATATTATGTGACTAGGGGGTGTAAAGTGGGATTAGAGGGGTGTTCTGACTTGGTGTTGAACCGTTTGTTGCTGCGGTTGGATAGCACTGAGGTAGACTGTGCAGTAAGTATGTCTTGTGATGACCAATACAGAACAAGCCTGCACTCCGGTATTGGATTCTTTGAATCCACTGTGCTTGGTCACTGATACCAGTCAAACAGAGTCCAGCCTGACTGCCGTTGTGAGGGTTGTGGTTACTTGATTTTAGGTGTATCTGCGGGTTGTGCATGTGAGGGCTGATGTGGAAGACGTGCTACATACATAAGGTGACACACTAGTTCTGTGCATTTGAGACGTGTGGTGTCCAGGGTTTCACTCATCTGGATTGACTTCCACTTCGTCCAATCCAGGAGGGTCGAACCCAGGCCACCAAATGAAGCCCTTCCACGGCGTCAAAGTTTATTAGAGATTGCCTAATGTCAAATTCAGGACACCTGCAACAGATTGTTAAAACAAGTGGACATAGAAGAATCTTATACAGAAGTACCACTGTGGTGTGTTACGTATGTGTGTGCGCACGCGTTTTTGTGTGTGTGTCTTTGTGTGTAAGAGCAAAACTGCACAGGGAAGTTTGTATTATAGAATTGCAATTCCAATTGTGTTTTTAGCACTGGGTGCATAGAAAGATATTGACAAGTTAACATGTACATTTTGTTTTAAAGTAAAGCATTTGTTTAACTTGGGCAAACCTTCAGTTACATGGTCAAACTGTCTATGCATGTCCTTCAACGCCTACCTTTATAAATTGCATGTTGCCTGATAAACAATAATAAACCAAACCAAACCAAACCAACACTGCCATTTTAGAGGCACATGGCCCTGAGTATATGTTTTATCAATTTCTGTCACTTTTAGGAATATAAACATTCCTTTCAATGATTTGCAAGTTGCCACAGGTGAAAAGTAATAAAGGGTACTGAACTAAGGCTAGTACTGTACGCTGAAGCTGTTCTTTTACACATGAGAGAAAAAGTTAACTATATTGCAAGCTTATGTTCAAAAGGTTCCAGATATACATTTAATTTAAACAAACCACACTGATTTCCTCTCAGTATTTGATGTAATAAAGATACGTTGGTTGTGACACTGGCATTATTAAGTGCTCTGCGCATATTAAGCGAATAATATAAAATATAAAGTGATTTCAACAGTATTAGAGTCTGTACAAAAGAATGTTTGAGAAGATTTGTGGGCCTTACTGAGCAGTGTATTAGCCAATCAGATGGCTCAGCATGAAAGTGCCATTGCGAACCATCTGTGGTTCCCTGCTACCCCTGAAAGTCCGTATCTATCGGCTCTTTTGCAATTAGAATGCCAAACATTTAAAAAACGATGGTCAAATATCAAAGTTTAACTGGAACAATAACGGTTCCAGTGCTTATGTAATGATATGAGGCACTCATTGTTTTTTGTTTGAGTGGTTTCTTCCACATGTAGGATTATTAGCAACGCCATCTCTACTGCCATCCTTACGTGTTCTTTGGTGTCAGGTGCCACCTCTATTTCATGTGTTGTTGCCTGGCTCGGTTGCATGCTACTGGCTGATAGCTCAGCCTGCAGTGTGACTCCCGCTGCTGCAGCATCCGCGCATCCACGCATGTTGCTGGACATGTTGGGTCTGAGGTTTGGAAGATGGGCATGAGTACTCCTGACTGTGCCGAGAGATAATCACCTCCCTCTTGATTTGGATGTAGTTCCCAATGCCACATTGACTCACATCCACTTCTATTTCTTTTGACATTCTGATGTCCAAGTATGCTATGGCTTTTGCCGCCCAGTAGAGTGCATTTCATCCACAGAAGATTACCTGGTGTTTATCCAACCAATCCTCAAAATGATTTGAAAAGGCATCTCAGTGGTTCTGTTGAGGCAGCTACCTGGGAATGGCTGGGATGCTAAGGGATATCTGCTTTTCTGAGACTGTGTTTATGAGGGAATTGGGAAGGCTATCACTAGCATTTTGGGGGTTGGCTGTTATCCCATCTTATTTGAGAAAATACCAGAAGAATTACAGTCTCTCTTGAAACTATTCACACGTTCCTGAGTGTTAGGCCACCTTCCATTAATATGTGAGTCCGGGCAGCTAGATGACAGTTAACATGCTTGATTCTGACATAGGGCAGCCTGGACTAAACGAGTCTGAATCCTCCAGAAGGGCTGAAGCAGCATGTCATTCTTCCAAAGTTGATTATCGTTCAATTGGGTAAGTATAGCACCTATTTTTACATTGGTAAGAAGCGAGAGGATGAAGCACTATATAAGGACACAAATAATATGATTTAGTAGTTTGTCTCTTAGCCTCTCCAAGGACTTTCCTAGAATGCACAAGGATGTTGCTGCTGACATTCAGAACATGGACCAACCACTATTCCTCTGAAGGTTCCATGAATTAAGTGAATGCAAATAATAATAGAATCTTTTACGTCTCTGAAGTCCTATGTGAGTTTAAACTATATTTCTGTTTATGGACTTAGCTACTTTCTTTTGGTTCTTCATTTCCTTAAATTAGGATGAAGGGGAATAACCTGACTTCGCTCAATCAGTAATGACATCATCAATGATTGGCATGACATGCCTTTCCCTAGTAATGCTTTCGGTGGCTACACACCTTTCCACAAATACACAAGGTGACGTCTTGGTATTTTCACTTCATGGTCAAATCTGTTGAGCCATCCAATGAAAGTAACTTAATTAGCAGATACTGACATGCCAAAAAGTGTATTTGAGTGATAGGATCAGTATGAACCCAAACGAAAGACCTGCAGATCCCCACAGAGGAACTAGCCAATCAAATAATCTTGTGCGATTCTCTTCCTTGGATTCCCAACCCTGGACACACTACCTTCCAAATGGCCACCTCTCGCAGGTTTGGTGCCCACTCTGTCAAATCAGGTAAATAATCTCACTAACATTTTCAACACTAGACTCTCACTGCAACCAAAAATGGACTTGCCAGCCCAAAAATCACAGTTCCAGTTCCACATTCTTAGGAGAATTGCCCCCTACTTGGAAATGACACAGAAAATGGAGGTGAACAGGCCCCTTGTCTTATCTTGCAAAGACTATTCAAATGGTCTCTATCTAGGGTTTAGCAAAAAACAACTAATCCAACTACAATTTATCCAATATAACATATCCAAAATAAAGCAGCAAGACTTATTTTGGGTCTCAAACCCTGGCACCATATCTCACCAGCTCTGGAAAACCTCAACTGCTTCTGTTGCAAAGTGAATAACGTGCAAAATAAACTTACTTTCCACATCTTCCATAACATGGCTAAATACCTGTGCTCTTTCATAGACACATATGCACCTACAAGACTGCTAAGATAATCACTGTTTAAAAACTTAACTACACCCAAATTCAAAGTTTTGAAACAAGAAGGGAGATCCCTCGCAGGATTAAGGTCAGTATCTGGAACAAATTTACCACAACCCTGAAAACAGAATTGAGCCAAAAGAGGTTGAAAAGGAATGTAAAAATCTGGCTACATGAACAGAAGATCTAAGATATGCATGTCTGCATTGACCAAATAATGGCCCCTCTCCCCAATGATTCCTATACTTGACTAGCCACTTGCACTTCTGCCCCAGGACACATTTAGCCATAATCTATTTACTTAGAGTTTGCTTGCTTTTGCCCTGCGAAAGGTTATCTGACTTGTTCCTACCTCCACTTGTTTTATGTTGTAATATGAATAACCTTCAAGCACCAGACATTTTGTAACCGTGGTGCCTTAATAAAAGCCTCAGCCATACTGTGGAACCCAACTGTCAGCCAGATTTCAGATACCAACTGTAGCAGCATGTAAACAAAGCCCAGGCTTCTTATTAATTGTACAAATGTCACACTTTGCATTGTAGTCAATGACCTGTTTTATTTGTCCCAAGTGCTTTGAATTGGCTCCCCATGTGAATTAGCACATTATAATGCTCAAAAATAAATAAATAAATAAGTCCTTGGAGCTGCAGGCCCGGCCCAAGCAATACTGGAATTAGATCCCCTAAAAGTGAAATGGGGAGGAATAGCCCACCAGAACTACCCCAATGCATGGAGGAGAAGCCAGCCAATGGATGCACATCACAAAAAAAACAAATAGAGGTGCCACAGAAACAGGAACTTAGATCAATATAACAAGTGAAAAAGGATGCTTCGTCACTAAGTCCTCTACTTAGATGCTATATTAATCATCAAATAATTTTAATATTTTTCAGTGAGACATGGCAGTGACCGGCTTTCACATTTATTGATTTATTTTATTTGTAAAGCGCTGGGATGAAGCCCGAAGGCATGGGACATGGACAGACAACATAAAACAGTAAGTCTGCTTAACAGAGAAGCAGTCACCAATCCAGATAGAGATTTATTCAAAGAGGATGGCCAGTGGTCTTCAAACTTTTTTGGCCTGGGCCCCCCTGAGCAAAGTTTGGCCAGGCCGGGCCCCCCCAAAAGTGCCAGATGGACAGTATGTAGAAATCGCTATGAACATTTGCGTGCTGTCACCACACCCTACTCCCAGTACAGACCCTGGGCTCTCCTCACCCTACTCCTACCACTATTCCAGTACTGCAGCCCATCCTGCTACCACCACAGTCCCATAACACAAGCATTCACACATCCATACACATTTAAATAAAAAATAAATTGCCATAAACGTACCTCGCACGGTTGCTAGAATGCCCCGCTCCAGGTTGCGCTGCCCGTATGTGCGAGGAGGCGCAGGAGCACTCCCTCGCACATACATACATGCAGTGCCCCAACCACCATTTCCAATGAGCTATGCAAGGCTGGCAAAGCAGAACACCCCCAGCGTTGCATGGATCAGTGATCATGTGCGGCTTGGGAAATGAACTGTGAAAGGCAAACAGAGTTTCCCTTTGACAGTTCAGCCAACCCAGGAGCAAGCACTCCCTCAGCTGAGGGAGTGCTCAGTGTTTCAGTGGGCTGGCTCGTCGGCCCCTCCATAATGGGTGAGGTGGCCAGTGGGTGGACGCCCCCTCACACATTGTGGATGAGCCGGCAGGCTTGGACTGGCCTATAGGGCAATAGGGCGATGACCGTACCAAAAATGCAAAATGCTAGTGTACGCCAGTAAAAATGGGCCACTTTTTTGGCCAATGTGGGCAAGTTTGAGGAGTTACTTCACTATGCAACTAGTAGTTTTGACCATTGTTGCTGAATAAATATTCTTTAAATATCACCATTTGTTTACATTTGAACAAAAAACAACCTCTTGGGTCCTATTCAAACATTCTGTGACTAAACACTGAATATCCATTTGTAACTGCTGGCCATTTTTTCATTGGTGCCTAAGACCGTTTTATGGCCCAGTCTGACCATGTGAGCTGCCCCTTCCCATTTCCTCAAATCTAAAAAATAAATAAAAATATATATATATTTTTTTAATTATACATTTCATGCTGGGCTCTGGCGCCCCCCCCTGGGATGCGGCCGCGCCGCACAGTTTGAAGACCTCTGGGTCTTCAGCCTGTGCTTGAAGGATAGCAGGGAAGAACAGGATCTGAGGTCTAGTTGTAGAGTGTTCCATAGTCGAGGGGCTGCTGTGGGGAAGCACTCTGTTAAGACTATAGACAGTTTAGCTTTTGGAGTCTGCAAGCGGCATGAGTTGTTGGACCTCAGAGTGTGCCCAATGGGAAGCAAGCTGAGCCGATCAGAGAGATAAGCTGGACTTTTCCCATAAAGGCAAGAGTGTCTGATACATAGAGTCCTGAAGGTGATTCGCTTACCAATTGGTAGCCTGTTTAGGGATCTCCACGCCACCGTCACGTGGTCCTTTTTCCGGAGTCCCTTGAACATGCGAAGTGTGTTATTTTGTACCACTTGTAGATGGTTTATTTCACCTTCCCTATGCCCTGGAGTAATAGTCCAGGCGAGATCCTATAATGGCACAGGCTACAGTGGCACAGTTAGATGTGTCAAAAAAAGGTCCAATGTGAGCCAGAAACTTGATGTAGTGGGTTGTTCTTGACACAAGGCTACTGATATGATCTTTCATAGTAAGTTTTTGGTCCAGGACCACTCCTAGAGTCTTAACCTTGTAAAGTGTCACCAGTTAGCATTCTGCAATTTGAACCAATGATAGGCATCATCCAATTTACGTTGTTTGGATGCTGTGCCGACAACCATAATCTTAGAAGTGCCAGCCCATTAAGCATCATCCATGAATGTATATAATTATAGATGGTATTGATAGTCAGGGTGTCTTGAGAATGGTTGCCTGTGAGTGGAATAAGACACTGCATATCGTCTGCGTAATTGGCATTTATTATGCCTTTAGAATTCAACAGCTCAAAAAGAGGTAGAGTGAAGAGATTGAAGAGAGTTGGACCTTGCAGCATCCCCAACAAAAGCACATGCCCCTCAGCCATAGCTTCTTTATAATGGACTCTGGCCATCCTGTTAGTCAGGAAAGAATAAACCCAGGAGGATGGTTCACATGAAAATGATGCAGAGTCCAAATCAAATGCAGCAGTTAGATCGTACAGCATCAGAAGCAAGAGGTCCCCCCTATCGCAGTATTGCAGGATGTTGGTTTTCAGAAGAGTGGACTCTGTACTGTGGGTGCTTCTGAAGCATAACTGTTTGGGACCTAAAATGCTGTGTCGGACTAGAAAATCTTGAATTTGACAGTTGGCAGTTTTGTACAGTATCCTTCAGAAGAAATGTCGAGTTAGTAATAGGGAAATAGTTTGCCAGAAGGTTAGGGCCCAGCAAGGGTTTTTTCAGGAGAGAAGAAATCCATGCCTTTTTATCTCAGTGGGAACGTAATTCTCTTCAAAAGAGGCTTTTACAAATTTGGTGATGAGTGGGGTAAGAGACGTGGCACAGGAATTAACAATGATGGCTGGGCAAACATCTCCTCTACAATTAGTAGGTTTTCTTTTTTCTCGAGAATATGCAACATCTCTGCTTCCCCAATCTCCCAGAATTTGAACGGTGGTATGGAGGTGATACATCTGCCACCTTCACCTGCGAGAGGTGGATTGTCTAAAACCCATATTTTAGCTGATATTTCATCTTTGATTTTTTTCAATCTTTTGTACCATCGCATTCTGGATGGCGTTGCATAAATGTACATCTTTGGCAACTATGGGAGCAAAAGGGTGCGGTCTCCCAGTTCTCTCAGGATTTTAAATAGTTCCCTCGAGTCAGATGATGCCTCCTTGATTCTTATGTAATATGAAGACTTTTTAGTCAGAGAGAGATAGCGACTTTATGCTCCTTAGCAATAATCCTGTAGTTCATTCTGTCCTCCAGGGACAAGGAATTTTTCCAAGTTCCAGAAGTTCCTTAGAGAACCACACTTTTGATGGCTGTCAACCTAGATTGTTGTGGAGCTAATTTGTTGACGGCTGAGGACATGGTAGATTGAGGCAAGCTCGGTAGCTGAGCTGTAATTTCCTATAGATAATCCAAAATGGGAGTAATAATGGCAATTTAGAGGACCGGGTAAGTTTCCGAAGATTGCAGTAAGTTACTTTGGACGGTACACTTCTAGGTTTTCTTTCGAATCCTGCCCAAGGGAGCTTGAATCGAATAAAAAAATGATCTGACCAGGCACATGGGGTTATTTCCACATTCTCTACAAGAGTCCTATGAGAGACTACCCAATCCAAAATCCTACCCCCGGTGTGGGTTGCTTGTGTAACATGCTGAACGAAGTCAAGTCCCTCCGAAGTGACTTGGGTAGATTTAGCAAGAGTGCCGTAATGTCATTTAAACCTAAAGTTTAGGTCTCCCATAATAATCATTTTACTTTGGGATTTGATTGTAGAGGAGTTGCAGAAATGTGTTAAGAAGTCAGGCATAGCATTTTGTGACCGATATATATCACAAGGACATTCAGCATAGTATTGTGATCAATGGACAGCTTGATTTGTACAAGTTCACAGTCAGGTATGCTAACCTCATTAACTTGACTAACGCAAATCCTCCTCCTTTTCCTTTTACTTGATCCAATCTCAGAATATTATAGTCGTGGAGTAATGCCAAGAGGAAGGCTGTCGCAGCTGCAGCCAGGATTCAGTGATAGCACAGAGATCGATAAAATGATGTGAGATATAGTCAGCCGCCTCACTAGAGTGTTTAATTAGAGATCTAGTGTTTAAGAGGCAACATTTAAAGGTTTTTCTAGGGGTGTCTTCATTATTCACCTCAGGCGGACCTGTTTAGAGTTCAGCATGAGGGGTTTCTTTAATGGAGTCTGTGTAAGTCATATTATGACCAGTAATAGATCCACAATGAAGTGGACATTATCAGATGCTTTGCCATTAGACATTGAGGTCCTGCCTTCTTAGTACCATTATGCTGGCTGAAAAAAGAGTCATTCTTGTTGAAGGAGTCATTTGCGCTCTGCACGGCGTCATGTAGACCGAATATATCCTTCATGGTTGTGGTCTGGCAGTTATCAGTGGTAGGAAGACTGACTGCCGATGGTTGTGGGAGAGAAGCTGAGTTGTTCTGGATGTCTGAAACATCACCCCTAATCTACCCAAGCAAGGAGATATAAATGATACAGTGTTATTAGGCAGTAAATAAATCAAAGGATGGTGAGTTATTAGTCAAAATGATTAAAACTATTTGATAATGGCTACAAAGTCTAAGTAAAGAGCTTCGAGCAGTAGGAACCTTTTGTTTCTAATGGGTTCATATGGCTTTGGGATTAGGGGCAGATGCTACTGTGGTGCTGGGGAGCGAAAGACGGCACCATAGAGCCAAGGACAGTTGGGGATGAAAACATGAATGGAAAATGTATAGAAGTATTCATTCGATGTCTGTGGAAGCAAACAGAAAATCCCAGTGAAAATATATGAAACAGCAGTATGCTGCCTACAGCTTGCTGCAACCCTTTAAAATCCATCTACTCATATGTATTACATATTTTTATTTTCTTGTCAAAGAATTTAATAACACAACTACTTTCTTGCTCGTCCACTCCCTCTACACTGTGATTTAAATGTTGCACTGATTTGATTAATCACAGAATGTCCCCTCTACAATACTCCTGACCCAGGTCATAGCAGGATTATGAGTACATGCGCTACAGAGCTCAGTGGATTGCAAGCTCAGTGAAGAGCCTGGGCATACAAAAGAATCAACAAACCAGGAACAAATAAACCCTATAGACCCGAGTTATATGTCGATTCGTTTTTAGAGTGTGCATAACATATAAGACAATCAAAGGGCCGCTGGTAGTAAAAAGTCGCGCCTAGAAACACTTGTGTACAGGCGCTTATAAATGCCACATCATATCAAATCATATAAAAAAAAGTTCACGAAATAACCCCTTAAGTGCCAGGCTATTATGCAAGTATGTGAAAAAAGGAGGAGCATACTCGTCCTTTAATAACAACATACAAAACACACAAACAAATGCTTATACACGGATATGTTTTGAAGGGAACATTTAGAAAAACTCACCATAGAGGCTCTCACAGACGACAAAAACCACCCAAGTCCTAACAAACCTTTTCCATTTCTGCAGTACATGAGTTAACACATTACATAATTACAAGTGAGCTGGTGAAATCACACAAAAAGAAATCAGCTCCCAAAAGCATTTACAGTGCTAAACAGGGCAGACTGACAAAGACTAGGGTAGGTATGAGTAATTTGCCCTTCTATTTTCTTGTATTGAAACGATGCAATTTAATCATGTGTAAACTAACAATTTGTGTTCGTATAAAGCGCTTCCTAACAGATTCCTCCTTTTCTAGCAATGTAATAACAGGAATTTTGATAACGCCGTGCTTACTGGTACTCACTCATTACATTAGGAGGATGAAATCCGGAGTCAGATTGCCAGAGGATTCACCCTTGTTAGGGGCAGGTTGGCCAGAGACAATGATATGATATGATATTTTATTTGTATTACGCTCATACACGAGTGTTTCAGAGTGCGACAAGGGAAGGGAGGGGAACAGGGGAGAACACAACAGCAATATTACTAGGCCAAGTGACATTGAGAACACGCAAGTGCATCGGAAATGGAAAGGGGAAAAGTTCATGGAAGGGGGAGAGTGGAGAGTGTGGGCAGAGGAGAAACAGAAAAATAATAATAAATAAAAATAAATAGATAATAGGGGCTAAACAGTGGTAGTGCAGCCAGCAAGTGGCAAGTTCTGTGTTTACGGCAGCAGACTGGGTAAGTCTGATAAGTGCAGAAAAAGACGAAAATGAGGGGTGGGAAACTGTATAGTTACTGATACAGTCCCCAGTGCAAGGGGTGGACAGGAGGCAGTGCAGGAGGGTGGCAGGGTGATCAGGTACCTTGGCCCAGGGGACAGAGGGTGGCCAGGTGCACAGTGCCAAGAGAGAGCAGATCAGC
The DNA here is from genome assembly GCF_040938575.1 of Ambystoma mexicanum. NCBI lineage: Eukaryota > Metazoa > Chordata > Amphibia > Caudata > Ambystomatidae > Ambystoma > Ambystoma mexicanum. The sequence goes on along the minus strand of NC_090927.1, from coordinate 1,161,502,931 downwards.
AGGGCGGAGGGGGAGCGAAAGCAGAAGCAAAGAGGAAGGTCTTGAGGTACTTCCGGAACCGGAGATGGTTCTCCTCAGGTTTTAGAGTGGCAGGGAGGTTATTCCAAAGGGAGGCCCCAGCCGAAGACAGAGATTTTCCCCCAGCTCATTTCTTTGAAAAACAACTGACCCTGAGGGAGTTAGAGGTAGAGGAGCGAAGAGCTCGAGAGGGGAGGTATTTGCGGAGGGATAGCTGAAGGTATTTCAGACCCAGGCCCCATTAAGCCTTGTGGACAATGCAGAGGGTTTTGAATTTAATCCTTGCATCCACTGGGAGCCAATGAAGAGATTTCAGAGCTGGAGGGATACAATCCTTTAGGCTAAGGACAAGTCTTGCAGTCCTGTTCTGGATTATAGTTGCAGAGGGCAGAGAATAGAGGCAGGTAGATTTAGTAAGAGGCTGTTACAATAGTCCAACCTAGAGAGAACCAGAGCTTGGGAGACAGTGAGCTTCTGGGGGAAGGAGAGGAAAGGCAGAGTACCTCCGAGGAGGTGCAGTAGGAAGTTTGACTTTTTAGAGACCTCAGAGATGTGGGCAGATAAGGAAAGTGTGGAGTCAAAGATGACCTCAAGGTTCTTAGCCTCACTGGTGGGGGTAGGAGGAGGGCCAAGGGAGGCTGGCCAGAGAGTGAGGGGAAAGGATGGTGAAGGTGTCTTGCTTGCGTTCAGACAAAGATCATTGGCAGCACACCAATCTTGAATGGCAGTTAGGCAATCAGAGATGAGAGAGGGAGAGGAGGTAACCAAGGGCAGTATGAAGATGAGTTGAGCGTCGTCAGCCTAGCACTGGAAATTTGAGCAGTAAATGGCAATGCAGTGGGCGAGAGTTGCCAGGTATTGGTTGAAAAGTCAGGGCGAGAGGTTAGAACCCTGGGGAACACCACAGGTAGAGCGTAAGATAGATTATAGGAAGGACCCAAGTTGGACCTTGGAGGGTCGATCAGAGAGGAAAGAGGTCAGCCATGCCAAAGCCTGATCAGTGATACCCAGGTTATCACAGAGAGGGTTGAGCAGGATGGTATGGTTGACTGTGCCAAAGGCAGAAGAGAGATCAAGTAGGATGAGGACAGAGGGAATGTTAGAGTCAAGGTTGGAGAGCAGATCTTCACAGATGTTCAGGAGAGCAGTTTTCGTGTTTCTGGCAGCTCTGAAGCCAGACTGATGGTCATGGAGACAGCCAACAGAATCAGAATGAAGATTAAGCTGAGAGATGGCCAATTTTTCCAGGAGTTTGCCCAGAAAGGGAGTAATGCAAATTGGGCGATAGTTAGCAAGACAGGAAGGATCAGCTGTGGGTTTATTGAGAAGAGGATGCACAAGGTAGAGCTTCAGAGGGGAGGGGAAGGATCCTGAGGCAAAGGAGCGGTTGCATAAATCGGGAAGGGCCGGAGCGAGGGTGTCAATGTGGTCCTTGATGGTTTTAGAGGAACAGGGATGAGCCTGTTTTGACGAGGCATTCATAGATCGGACTTGTCTAGCGACCTCATCAGGGGAGAAAAGAGGAAAGGATGAGAAGAAGGGTGGGGAGATTGTTAAGGGGGGGTCAGCAAGCACAGACTCAGATGGAATAGGAGGGGGAGGGGAAGAGAGGGTGGGCAGGATGTCCTGGGTTTTTTAGATGAAGTGAGAGGCAAGGGCATTGCAGAGAGTCTAGGAGGCAAGAGGAGGAGTAGAGACTGCAGTAGGGTTGGCAAGCTCCTTGCAGATTTTAAAGAGTCCGGCCGAGTTGTTAGATGTCGCAGAGACACAGACTTGAATGTGGGCTCTCTTCTTGGTGCGGCCAGAGAGTCGGTATTGCCTTTGGAGCAGGCGACAGGCCAGTTTGTCAGAGGATGAGCAAGAAGCCCTCCATTTCCTCTCAGCCGCCCTACACTTAAGTTTAAGTGTAGCTAGTTCAGAGTCATAACAGGAATTGCACTTGGCTTTGGACTTCAAGCGGATCCTCATGACAGGGGCAAGAGCATCAAGAGTATCAGAAATAGAAGAGTAGAGAAGGGACAGGGCTGTGGCCGGGTTGGGCGGGGGGAGAAGGTGGCAGCGAAAGCCTCAACTGATTCACCCTTCATAGGTCAGATGTCCGAGAAGGTAGGTGGAAGTGTTGGGGTGGGCTTGGCTAGGGGTGAAGAGAGTGAGAGATGAGGGGAGATAAGGCAATGGTCACTCCAGGAGAGAGCAGTGCTCAGAGGGATAGAGAAATGGAGGCCAGAGGAGATCAGGGCATCAAGTGTGTGTTCTGCAGAGTGCGTCGGGCCAGAGGGCAGGATAGAGAGGGAAAGGGAATTGCAGGGGTCGCAAAAGAGCAGAGATGAGGGACAGGGAGAATCGAGGTGGATGTTGAGGTCACCAAGGAGGAGGAGTTGAGTGGTTGACGCCAGGAGGGAGGAGGAGAGAGCAGCCCACCCAGAGAGAAAAGAGGTGATTTGACCATGGGGCCGGTAGAGAGTAGCAACTGTAAGAGAGTGACTAGGAGAGATTGAGAGCCTGCAGACAAGGCATCCGAAAGAGGAGTAGATCTGAGTGGGAATGATAGTGTCAGGAATCCACTCAGGAAAGATCAAGGCTACACCCCTTCCAGGCCGAGTGGATCTGGGTGGCAGAGGGGATCTTGTAGCCATCAGGGAGGAGAGTGTCAAGGCTCGTGACAGAGCTGACCAAAGTCCAGTTCTTCAAGGAGGTGGCAGATGTCAGAGGAGTGTTTGACAGCAGAGCGACAGTTGAGAGTGGCAAGATAAATAAGTTTACCAGTCTTAAAAACCTTCCGGGGAGGGGTACAAATCAGAGATATGCCCTGCAGAGTTGTAGAGGTAGCCTGAAGAGGGGCAGAGGAGGGAAGAGCTGGCAAGGTAGCCGAGGAATGAGAGGAGGGGACAGCCGGAGATGAAAGGAAGTTGATGAGGCGAGGGAATCGCCTATTGAAAAGGAGGACCTTCGACCATGACAGTGCCAATTAGTTAGACATTAAGGATGACTCTGGAAGAGTCGAAAGAAGCCATGAGGACTTCCAAGCAAGTGCCACCATTTATGGAAGAGGATGAGACAGGAAAGAGCACAGAGATCCTATGGGGGGTCCATAGATCCGGCGAAGGAACAACAAAGAGGATGTCGGTTAGGGTCTGTCTGGAAGAGGCCTGGTATAGGTATCAGCGATAAGGAGACCAGGGCTGGAGACCAAGATATCCAGAAAGCGCCATGAGTGTGAAGAGAGGAGGCAGAGGGATTAGTAAGCAAATACAGCGGTATAGAACAGTCACTGGGCTAGCAGGTTACAATCAATGGCCAAAGTTAAATGCAAAATACACCCAAGTTTGACTTTCAAGTTAAATGAGGGCCAAGTAGTTAAGGAATTGATAGTGGGCGTCAGGTGGTAAAGGTGAGTACAGAACAGCTTCAAAAGACTACATAACAGGGAGAGCTGAGAGTACCCGCTGAGAAAGGAAGTACAGGGAAATCAAGAAGGAGGGAACTAACCCATGCAGGATAAGGTAGGAGAGTCATTGTAGTCCAATAGTCCAGGGGTAGCAGCCTCAGGGAGGATTGGGCTGTGGCAGACAAATCTAGTAGTGGCCTGTAAGCGAACAGGAAGCTGACAGGGGCCTTAGAAGTGGGCCTTGGAGGGGGTGGGCCGATTGAAGCCTGCCGGTCCACCATAGGCCAATATGATACTGCAGGTAACCAATAGGCAGGCAGAAAACGCAGTTGCTGGAGGCCACAGGGAGCCTTTAGTGTTAATAAAATACGGCAGCCATGTTTGAAAAGCCACAAGGCCCCAGGAAAGGCTTTCTGAAGTGTCTCACACCTCACAATGAGCATGTGGGTAGCAGACAGGACAATGGGCACAGAAGGAAAATGTGCAGGATTACAAAAGAAATGCTCCAGTATGCTTTTTCTTTTTTTTCTGAAATTTGGAACAAAACAACAATTTTTTTGTTGTTGCACAGAACAATGTTTGTTTTTCCAGATTGCTGCCTGAAATGCTCATACCTCATGTGCAAGGGGCAGGTACAGCCTGAAGATGCTCCATAACCAGTCTTGTATGATCACAGGCAGATAGCAAACCAACACGAACTCCAGAGGAATGAAAAAAGAAAAGAAAGGCAAACCCTTACACATGCACTCTCCACCTGGATATGCATACATTGAACATCTAGTGTACGTATAAGTTCTTTTTAACTTGTTTTTTATTTATAAGTGATTTTGCAAACAAGCTTTCCTACTGTGAATTGGCTCCATCATCTTTAAGCAAGCACTGGTAAAGTCAACCGTTTGGGCTTTTGTGTATGCATGGGATAGGCATTTGCCTTAAAGGTACTACCTCACCATAAGACAGCAACAGTGGGGTTATGGTGTGATTAACTGGGCATATGAAAGTATTACCTAGTACCTATACACAAGACAAAATTGTTGTGTATTGTCAATGCTTGTTTGTAACAGGGTTCAATGTTAAGTACAAATATACTTTTACTTTACCATAAAACCCGGATGCGTGAGGGTGCGACAGACAGACAAAGGTCATGCGCAGGACGAAGACAGCAAGCAATATGCACTCTTATTTGAAAAGCAACGTCTTGATCCTATTCCTAAATAATGTTATTGAGTCAGTATCTCTAAGGCAGGGTGGAATCTCATTCCATGCTTTAGGAGCTGCCATAATGAAAGCACATTGAACAACTTGGGTAAAATTGCATTTGAAGATCTGTAGCTGGTTGGAGTTATTTGACCACAACGTTCTAGCATTGGATTTTTTTATCAATGCTTCCATTAGATAACGTGGACCCTTTAAGCATTTATGAGTAATATACAGCAGCCGAAACTGAATCCGAGCAGCAACAGGGAGCCAGTGCAATCCTCACCTAGCCTCCGATACATGGTCTCCCTTTTTTAGGCCAACAATAGTTCTGACCATGGTATTTTGTAGTGTTTGAAGTTGAGAGATATCAACCTTGGCTACTCCGGCTAAAAGACTACTACAATAGTCAATCTTAGACCCAACAATCGTCCTAGCAACAGTTTCACAGTGGGTTTGGGAGATGAAGGTTCTAAGTTGGGCCAGCAATTTAAAATGATGTGCCGTAGAAGACATCAGGCTACCTATGTGTGCTTTCATGTTTCAATTCTGATAAAGGATAATACACAGGGGGCCTCATCACGAGTTGGGCGCTAACACCAGCGGTACTACCGCCGGGGCTATTAGCCTTACCATCAAACCCCTCGTTGTTTGTGCTGCCAGTGCTGCTAGTGCTGAGGACCTTGAACCCAGGACCCAGGAAATCGAGGGCACACGGGTTACCAGAATCCATCAGCTGCTTCTTTGTCAGCGTGTCGCTTCGTTCCCAGGAGGGGGCGGAGCCTTGTCGCTGCTCACGTGAGGAGTCACGTGACCCAAAACACACGGAAAAAGCATCCGCTTTCACCCTCGCGGCGTTGAGCCCGGTAGGGGTAGAGGGCGCGGGCTGTTGTGCGGCTGTTAGGCGCTGCCGGCGCGTCTAGAGGCAAGGGAACGGGAGACTGCGGAGGTATTCCCTCTTTGATCCCGACCTAGAACAAAAGGTAAGTTCAACTAACACTGTCAAAAGTCCTAGATGAAAATACGAGTAGCGTGGTAAATTAAATCAATAAGGAAAAAAAAAAAAACCTAAGTACTGTAAGTTCGAGTTGGTGCTTATTGGCCGTTGTAAGAACCAAACCACTCGATAAATGTCAGCAGCTACGAGGGGGATGACGAATAAAGCCAACACACGAGCTCAAGCTAAGCGAGGGCTGAACACTATGTCCACGACCATAGGAAACTCCACTGACATGGAGAGAGTTCCTAATCAGTCCTCTGCCTCTTCTAACATCCATGTAACTGCTACAATGGTTAGCAAGAGCGTCACTCCCCAAGTCAACGGCCCCAGAACTGCAACCTTCAATGACAATACCAGACAGCAGCAGTACTCTAGCTCCGAGGCACCCAGGCCTACTAATACACACGAACACATGGACATGGCGTGGCCGAGAAGGAAAGGAATGAATGACTCGATGGATACTTTCAATTCAGAAAGTGACTCCGAAAGTATCGAAGACCTAGAACGAGACGAAACCACCGAGAGGGAAACCAAAGACGAGCCTGAAAATGAAAAGAAAATGCAATCAGAGAAGTACAGGGAGAGGCAAGGGTCAAAAAACACTGGTTCTCCCACATTGCAGGGGAAAAAACCCAAAGTAATCACGGAAATGGAAAAAGAGACGCAGGTGATCGAGACACAGGGAAGAAACAGCGAATCTGAGGAAACTCAATCAGGAACAAAGAATGTTGAAGTCTGTACTGCAATGATACACCGTACTCTGAGTGACCGACCATCTCCTAATACCCCTCATTTCGAGCACAATCCTGAGGACCCAACACGAGACCCAACCCATAACACTCAGGAAAATAACATAAGTATAATGACGATACAAAGAACGACAGCCAGGGTAGAGCACTTAAAATCGAGCTCATCGCTAAAACTACTGGCTTGGACAAAGGTAGCTGAGATGCACAATCCAGAGTCAGAGAAAATAAAAACAACAATAACCATGAGTAAAGGAGATGAGCATTTGATCAAAGTACTACAAGATACAAGGGGTCTCCACGCCAAACAAGACGCAAAAGAACACCTCACAACGCCAGAGAAACCGGAGGGCACTAGAGAGCTGCGGTTACCATCAAATGAATGGATTGAAAGCTCTACACTGCCAACAACTATACCACAAAATAATCCAAAGTTAGGAGAAAGAAGAAATTCAGTAGGGATTGTGGATCAAGTAATAAAAGATCTAGCAAAAATGAATGCAAAATTGCTGCAAACTAGAAGGTCATCTCAAATAAACGCTAACATGGAAAAACCACCATCAGCGGAGTCATACTATCCTAAGCATAGGAGTATACACGAAGTAATGACTCTAGAAACAAACTCACCAGCATTCGAATCTAGAAACGAGGAGATTATAGTGTCCCAAAAGAGATGTCGAAGAAGAGAAAGTTCCGAAAATGATGACTGCAGCGTGAGGAAAAAACTCAAAAGTCAGAGAGAAGAGGAAAACAAGGGAAGAAATACATCTGTGGACTCGGAAGATGAGGATGATACAACAACTTTGAGAAATGAAAACTAGAGGAGATCCACGGAGATACCCCAGACAGGAATAAGTAATATAGACGAAACATCAACCTGCGACGAAAAAATAATATCGAAGTTAAGTCCAATTCTGATGTCGGCCGCAGCAATAGCTGTCGCGCCTCTGATGAAGCTATATGAAAACTTAAATGAGAATTACAGAGACCAAACAACTTTGATTGCGCTACTAAACTCCAAAATGATCAAACTAGAGACAGACCTTAAAGAAATGACCTCTGAGATTGTGGTAGCCAAACGAGGGAATGATATCTCGTTAATGGCTTTAAAGGAATCCCTAAGAAACTATTCTGAAGATAAGAAACTTCTAGCAGAAGTGACAAGGCAAGCCCTTACGCTACTTCAAAATGAACGAGAAAGAAGGAGAGATTCAAATACAACACAGGTCGCAAAAACAGTACAAACGAGCCAGACTTCAGTGATCAACCTAGAAACATCTGAGCTACCTGAGAAATTCGGTACAACTGAGCACGCATCCGAAAAAAAAAAGAAAGAAATAGAGATAAGAGTAACTAAACAGAACTGCTGCTATGATAAGGAACTCGTAATTAGCCATGATGTCAGTGATTGTGGAAGGACGGAGATGAAGAGTGTGGAGATTGCACAAAAAACAAGGACTTACTCTTCGATCGATTGCACGACACCTATAGAAAAATCGGTTGAGGAAAGTAAACAGCAAATCGAAAAAGAACCAGATAAAGAGCAAGCTCTCCTACCATCCAATCCACCCAATACGTCAAAATCCATTGATACAAACCCAAATAATCTGGAAAGTATGCCTATAACCGAACACGGAAAAAGAATGAGAGGGAATGGTATGATATATTTGAAAACCCGAAAACCAGCTCAGGAGCGAGTAATGAGAAGAGCTCAAAAACAATCAAACCAAACTCAAATAATTGTAATAAAAAATCGAAGAATCAACAAGCAAAAAAGAACAAGAAAACTCGTAGCTCAGCCAATTTCTTCAGAAACATTAAAGCATTGAACATAACTGTAAATAACTCTGAATTATCAACGTTGAAGGGAGAAAAGAAAAAAAAATAGATGAGGAGATCCAAATCGTGGAGGAAAAAACACAGCCAGCAAATCTGACTGAAGACAATATAACCCTAACTGGAAGAACAATTGAGCTAGACATGGAAGACCCAGATGGTGATGAGGAGGAATTGCTGAACATGTCAACTTACAGTGTGTCTGAAGCTGAAGAAAACAATGACAACGATGAGGCAGTAAAAATAATCGAAAATCGAAGAAATCCTGGACGAGATAATCGTGAGCTAGAGACAAGCCCGCAGAAATCGCCCATCGAAGGGTACGAGAAAGAGAAAGATGATAGATCGGCAAACAAAAGAGTGATTTCGTGGCCAGAAACTCCTACAAAATCTCAATTTACAACAAAGAAAAGTAGCAAAAAGATGCAAGAGCCACAAATCTTCTTTACCTTAGAAGAGAAAAGACTGAAGAGTATGTTAAAACAGGGAAACATACCTAAGATTATGAAAGCTACAAAAAACCCCATATTAGATGAGCGGAAAAACAATATAATCAGCACTGAGATTCTGAACGAGAAATCCACAAGAAAAGTTGAAGAACCTAGAGGGAATGTCGATGAGTCCACTAAGTCAAGAAACTCTATCTTGACTGTCGGAAACAAAACAATACAGAAAAATCACCAGTATCGATTACTGGTCGAGAAAATTGACGGAAGAAAAGGTGGGACCCCACTAAATCGGTACACCATTTTACAAATATTCCAAAAGATTCCTGTGCTAAGGGTAATAAAGAGCGCTCGGATTGATCGGGTGGAAATCATGGCTGAGATGAAACAGAAGTCTGTACTTTTACATATCAACGACAAAAAAGATGCTGAATTGATCATGATGAGTGAGAGACAACTCCTGGAAGCGGGATACCAAGTATATGAAGTAGACAACACCTTAAAGGGAAATGATGACGCAAAAACAAAAGAACCCAAAGCACAAAGAACAAACGAGAAAGAGCTAGTGACATTCGAAAGAATAGAAAAAAACGCAATAAGGGAACACGCGTCTAATGTCAAGCTCAAAGTCACAGAAATAGAGACTGTGGGATGTATTTACCCATGCATCCGAGCCCTACCTCAAAACTGTGCAGTACTGACATGAAAACATCATGATGGCCAGAGCTTCCCAGAAAATGCACAGGGAAATGCATGAAGAATAGGCTGCCACTCATTTTTGCCGATGTTATGGGCACAGAAGGACACTGCCTAAAACCACCATTGGACTAACCGCACAGTAGTCTGAAACCATTGGGAATGGCAATGCTGATTGCCAAATGCAACCTAGAATTGTGGGGAATTCATTTCTTAAATCCCAAAAATGGGTGCAGTACCAGTACTCACCACTATCCAAAAGCCGGCGTTTTAAAACCACTCTGTTTCCCTGAAGGCAAGTCAAAATGCCTATTTTCAAACATTGCAATATGTGCAAAATATTTACTGAACACCAGCAGACATTTGGCAGAAAGAAGTTTTGTGTGCCTACAAAATCTGGGAAATGAAGATCATAAGACAAGGTTTATAACAAGACTGGCTGCGCTGTGGATTTCAGCAGTTTAAGTTGCACTGGATTGAAAGACACTAAAAAAAAAATCTAAATGTTTAAATTGACTGAGTGACCTACTTTTGAGTGTCACATAGGTTGCAATTGTTTAAATGTCATAGTTTTGCACTTAGAATCAGCATTCTAGCTGCATGTGTAAAATTGCAAGTTAATTTAAAAAGCAACAAATAACATGACAGTAGCTGAAAGTCTGGCTTAAGGAACTTGATTCTGCCTGGCAACTACCCCCATCAGCAGTGAAACTTGAGTCACCACTGTGTTCAAAGGCCAACCTTCCTTTTGCTGCCCCCACTGAGGATATGCCATCTATCTGATAACTGAATTACCTGGGCTCTGCAAGAGAGTGGACAAAGCCCTCTCCACTCAGGCAAAGGTTTTTATTACAGACGTCGTAAAAAGTGGCTTCCTCCTGGAGAAGCTGGGAGGGGCACTGCCTGTGAGAAGCAAGCTGGCTTGGCAGAAACTGGAAAGACTGGTTTCTGTACCATGTGACCTGAAAAGACACACCCCTGCAGCAAGGATATGGTTTTATAAAAAGGGGGATAATTCATAGTGCGGACATGTGAAAATTTTATAAATGATACCATAATTCTTGTGATTTTTCTGCCCACAGTTTAAGACGTGGTAGGAACCGGTGGTATGTTCAGGGGGGTTTTAGCGGAAAAGTGGATATTACTCTAAATGTGTGCATGTTAAAAATCTGAAACTTCATCAGTTAATGTCCCTACCCCCTGCACACATGTATGTAAAGTTGGGTCCATGTCGGAAATTGAAAAAGCAGTTAAAAAGTCAATTATGTACACTCTTTGAATGCAAGCTCCGAGAATGAGCAGATTTGGACATAGACATGGCTAAATTCAGCCACACCATGTATATGTAATTTCAAACAACTGTGTAACTCTGAAGTATGGATTTTGATCATATATATATTTGGGTGCACAGATGATAAGGGAGGTTGTTTCAAGAGATCATAAAATGACATCAATCTGACTCACAGTTCAGTTTGCCAATCAAGCGGAGGAATGGAAGCCTGACCAATGACGAATGAGAGGGGCAAGTCTAGTGATGCAACACACACACCCATTCTCAAGAAACAGATAAAAGCAGAGAGTCAGGACACATAGGGACATTCAATTTCATCTGCCGCTGGAAGCCCTGCCGGAAAAATCCATACTTACCTCCATCAAACTCCAGAAAGCCAAACTAGAGACTTCAATCTATCCAGAGCAGAGACCAGACCAGAGAGAAAGCAGTGCTGTGCCTAGCAGAGACCAGACCAGAGAGAAAGCAGTGCTGTGCCTAGCAGAGACCAGACCAGAGAGAAAGCAGTGCTGTGCCTAGCCGAGACCAGACCAGGCGCTGTGAGCAGAATCCGGAAAGACCTGACCAGACTGAAGATCGTGACCAAGTCGCTTTCCTGTTCAAAATCTCTTGTGAGTACTTAGCAAAACTCAGAACACATCTCTTAGTTTAAATTCATCTAATTCAATCTATTTAACCTAAGTAGAACTGCCTCCTATCTGTCACCTGTCATTTCTAGTAAAATTTGTCATTTTGAAAAAGTGTGCGTTTAAAATTTACAAAACCAAAAACGACCTTTACTAAATTACTCATATCTCCGCAACCGTTTGGGCTAGAGACTTGCAATAACTTTCATTTGGAAGCTGAGATCCCAGGCTTTCCTAGGACCCCAAAACGGTAGAGATAGTCCTTGCGGTTCCTTTGTAATAGCGCTCGGCGCATCCGCGAATTTTGCCGCGATTTGCAATTTCTTCACATGTAAAAAAACTGCTGCTGCCTGATTTCATTTGCCAGAAATTCGTTTAACCTGCTAACTATCCCTGCATCATTGCTAGTGTGAGCCTGGACTAATATTAACTAGATACCACTCATCCTGAACCTCTAAAAGGGAATTAAGAGCGTTTCCAGCATATTTCTCCTTCATTGCTAGCACCTATCAAAGCATTTGCCTGTGTTTTCAAACTTCTGTTTAAGCTTGCTGGATTGAACTGAATTACAGTTGATTGCATTTCTGAGAACTGTGTGTTTTCCTTCCATTTCCTTGCCTTGCATCAAGGGGGGGAGGGGAGTAGCCAGAGAAAAGTGATTACATTGTTTGGTTGAAATCATATTGCGTATTTTCTGTACTGCATTCATTGAATATTGCATCCACCTGAGCCTACATAAAGCATCCTCTACCACATTATACTTTTGTTCCTATTTACCAGTGTGCTACCTTATCCATTTCATGTCAACTCGATAGTGATTAAAGAAGTGTGCTAGTGCCAGATTCTCCGTTGTTAATATTTACCATATCAGATTAAGTGTGATATTCAATTATTAATTTATTAAAAAGTGTGATATATATTTTAATTGATCAAATAAACCTTTTAAACTTGCAAAACAGAATTACTTCTTGGCTCAGTGGGGTCAGGGGGATTCCAAGAGAGGGGTGTTATACAAGGGTAGTCATCCAGAACGCATGAACTGGACCTAAAGATATATCAATAAGGGTTTTCATTCAGTATTCTAGACTAGGCGTTAACTTGGCTGTAGTGCTGAATTGAATCCTCTTACAAGACTGAAGTAGCAGGTCTTCCCGATGACATAAAGACAAAGAAAATCAAAATAACAGTGGATAATCGCGGAAAGTTAGGTACAGGGAACTATAAATCTACGGAAGTAAACGCTGATGAAGATGAAAGAAAAAAGTGGTCTTGGTTGGCAAAATCATTGAACCCAATAACGGAGAGCTAATGCTATGACAAGATAGGGACACTGACACTAGCCTCGTGGAACACCAGAGGATTTTCACACCTCCTAGGATCTCCAACGGAAACAATACAAAAGGCAGACTTGATATGTTTGCAAGAGACATGGGTATCCAAACTACCATGTGTGGACGGCTACGAAGTAGCAATAAATCCAGCAATAAAACAAAAAAAAGGAAGGCCTATGGCAGGACAATTGACTCTAATCAAAAGAACATGTGGACTAAGAATAAAATCCGCCCGCAACCTGTCACCTTTCCTTCAGGAGGTGTGTGTAGAACAATCAGAACTCACAGAGAAGCTGACGAACCGATTATATATATTAAACATATATTGGAATACAACATCAAAGTTTTACCAAAAGCTAGAAGATGATATCATTGAAGCCATAGATACAATTAAAATAGAAGATTCAAAGGCAATAATTATCCTATGTGGAGATTTCAACAGGAAATTCATTGAGCTAAACCAACAAAAAACAACGAAGATCGATGGGATGAGATTTAAAAATGACTGTTGGCTAGAAGAGATGACAAATAGAAATCTATCAATGCTTAACGGAGCGACAAGAGGGGACATTCCAGCAACCCCGACCTGGGAAAGAGGTACTCAGCAATCTATTTTAGATGACATCTTTGTCTCGGAGAATATACTACATGAAATAGTCTCCTTCACAGTCACCAAAAACATCCAAAGCGATCATAATATCACATCAATGGAATGGAAATGGAGAAAAGCAGAGAAAAAGGAACAATGGAGATGTGACATCTCAGTGGAACCTGGACGCAACAGACTAAGGATAAACAAATTGAATATTAAGGAGATATCTGAACAAATGCAAAAATCCCAGGAGCAAGGCCTGACTGAGGCAACTGAATACCAGCACTTACTAGAAATTTATAAATCCAAAAAAACGAAGGCTCTAAAGAACCAAAATTTCTATAAACATAAGTACGACCCGGAAGTGGCTAAAAAAAAGAGGGAACTGAGGAAAGCATTAAGATCGATTAATGCCACCGAAGGAGTAGAAAATCAAACCCAGTCCAAAAAAGTGAGAAACCAGTACAACAACTGGCACAAGTTACATAGAGCTAAGATGGAGAAAAACGACGCAGAGACAATATTGAAAGCGTTGAACCAGAGAAATTCCAGGGGTTTTTGGACCTTAAGAAATGAATCATCTAACTCAGAAAAAGCCATTATAACAAATATGGTAACGGAAACAGACTGGGAGTGTCATTACAAAAACCTGTTTAAAAGAAGGGAAGGTCCAAGTACAGCGGAGATCCACGCAAAAACTCCTTGGAACTTACAAATGGACAGAGAGGACATCCGAATCTCAATTGCAAATAGCAGTACATCTAGAGCTGCCGGACCGGATGGCCTCTCGAACGCCGATTTAAAAGAAAACATCGATGAATGGTCGGAATTCTGTGAGATCCTGTTCAAAGCAATAATAAAAGAAGGAAGGATCCCTGCGACCTGGAAACTAGGAATCATTGTTCCGATATTCAAGAAAGGCTTACGGTCGGAGCCAGCAAACTACCGCCCCATCGCCCTTCTCGATGTCATAGGCAAAGTGTTTGCAACTCAGCTCCTCAAACAACTCACACTGTGGATAAATCAAGGAAAAATCTACGATGACAGACAGTCTGGGTTTGTAAAGGGAGTGGGCTGCAGCACAAACCTGCTAATATTAAACCTACTAAAAATAGATGCCATTCGATCGGGACAGAAAATCTATCTGGCATTTATTGACATGGCAAACGCGTTTGATGGAGTGAATAGAGAAATCCTGTGGTGTAATTTAAAGAAGAGAGGCTGCGATGAGAGTCTGATAGCAGCCATCAAAGAACTCTACTCTGACACCTACATTCAAATAAGGCTAGACAAAGAAGGAAATCTGTCAAAGCCAATTCCTACAGAAAGAGGAGTGAAACAGGGGTGCCCATTAGGGGCCACCCTGTTTAACTTCTACATCTCGGAAGTAGAGAAAGCACTGTCAAGCGTGATCTCATTTCCACCAACCATCAATGGATGCCAATTACATCACATCTTATACGCAGATGATATGGTAATTTTAGACCGAACACCAGTCGGCCTACAGAGAAAATTGTCTGCATTGAAGATCTATTCGGAAAAACTCGGGCTGGAGATAAATGCAGCCAAGTCAGAAATCCTAGTCCTAGAGAACAAAAGAGGAAGAAAATCTGACAAGTATAGATCGAGTTGGTTCGTGGGAACAAAGAAGCTAGAGAAAGTGCACTTTACAAAATATTTGGGCACAATTATCAACTCAAGCATAAATGACGAACCAATGGTAAAGAAAATCCTAAATAGCTGCAAACAATTAACCTCTCAAGGGATCGTAATGCAGAAGAAATTCGGAAAATTCACATGTGAGCCAGTGAGAAAATTCTACCAAAATAAAATTACACCGATCCTGATCTATGGGGCAGAGAACATGTTTGGCTGTAACCACAAGATATGGTCTAGGTGTGAAGGTTTCTTCTGGAAAAAAGTTCTTCAAATACCGCAAAGCACACCGACTGCGTGTGTTCTATATGAAGTAGGCATATCCACACTGAACGCAAGGATTGCTTGGAATAAGCTATTGCTTTTTAGGAAAATGCATGACGAAGCAAACCTACCACCGTTCAAAATCCTACTGGGAAACAAAACAGGCGGAAAAACGTCGGCCCTAAGAGACTGGAAACAGCAATGTGGAGAAATTCTCAAACAGTTAGGGACGGACGAGTCAGCGTTATGGAATAATCCAGATTTTGTAAAAAGAAAATTGCTAGATCTTGATTGGATTACAATTGAGGAAAGAAGAGATCGCCAAAAGGCGATGATAAATCAACCAAAAGAAGCAAAGAAACGAAATACGCTTCAGAAATATCTGGCACTAGCTCCGTGCAAACATCTAAGAAAGTATTATTTGATGTTTCGTTTAAACATCCTAGAGACCAAAGAAATCCTGGGAATTAGGCGTGTGATATCAAGGGAAAACACTCTATGTCGATTCTGTGGAGAGAAAGATGAAAATTTAAAACACCTCATCATAAGCTGTACAGAACTAAACAACCAGCGTGTCAGTTGCTTGGGAAAGATGAGGGAAAAGTACCAGACGCTATCTGAAGAAGAATGGTGGAGACAACTACACTTGACCGAAAGCAAGCCACTGTTGATCTCAGTAATGCGATTCTTAGAGATTCTGCAGAAACACCTAAAAATGAACCCGGTGGTTGCCTAAAGAGACCAACCTATCCGAAAATACTGGAAAAAGACAGAATATCTATGGATGCAAAGGTAGACGAATTAGGGACAGAAAAAGTCAAGAGAAGAAGTCCAACAAGGTGTTTCTACAAAAATAGTTAAGGACTATGATGGAATGTTGATCTTACACTAAAGATAAAGTTTTTCAAAAGTTTTTCAAAAGTTTGTATAAACTAAATGAAAATAAAAAAAAAAAAAAAAAACAAACCCCTCGGCGCTAATCACGGGTTTGGCGGAACGGTAAGTCCCCATTCCCTGCAATAAGTAGGCCTGTGAGTGCTGAGGCAAGTGCTGTGTGTAGGTAGAAACTGAGGTTATTGGGTGTAGAAGACCAGGGCCCTGGTTACCAATCATAGCAACTGTGAGGTTAGCAGAGGAGGGACGAAGGGAAGGAGGAAGTGAAAAGGAAAGTCTTGAGCAGCTTACGGAATTTGAGGAGGTCTGGCTCAAGACGAAGAGGAAGGGGGAGGCTGTTCCACAAGAGGGAGCCAGCTGAAGAAAGAGATCGTCCTCCGGCCCTCTGTTTAGCAAAACGTTTCACACACACAGACAGTTGGTACCGTGAGGAATGTAGAGGTCTAGAGGAAGAATATTTAGTAATAGCAAGTTGCAGATAGTGCTGTGCCCAGCCCCAAACAGCCTTATGGATGATGCAGAGGGATTTGAATTTAATCTGTAAAGCAACCGGGAGCCAGTGAAGAGTTTTTAGGGCAAGAGAGATGTGGTCCCTGGGCTTGAGGCCAAGGATAAGTCTTAATGCTCTATTCTGCATTAGCTGGAGGGGTCGTAGAGAGGAAGAGGGTAGATTCAAGAGTAGGCTGCTGCAGTAGTCAAGCTTAGAGAGAACCAGAGCTCTGGTAACATTGAGCTTCTGGGGGAAAGTGAGAAAAGGGAGAATTCCTTGAGAAGGAAGATTTGAAAGTTTGACTTCTTGGAAACGTCCTGGATGTGAGAGAGGAAGGAGAGAGAGGAGTCGAAGATGACTCTAAGGTTTGAAGTTACTGTTTGATAGACCAAGCTCAGAGAGATCCCAGGAGGATTTATTCTGCGCTTGGAGGAGCAGGTAGTGTGAGGGACTGACCATATGGTTTAGTGTTGCCATGGGCAGACAATGGGTGGGTAAATAACCAAAAGAAAAACCCAAGCTGTGCGCTTCTCCTCATATGTCATTTGCATTCTGTCTGTACTTCAATGTGACAGTTTCATTTTATAGGTGGTGCCTTAACACCACCTCATAGCGCAAACTAAAACTAACACCAGTTTTAAAAAGTTTACGAAATCTCATCGTAGAATTTGCATGGTTTATTTGTAGCAACAATCTGTTAGACTTTTCAAGAGCCAAACTGAAAAAAACCTCCTGTCTTTGTAAACCCAAACCTTTCTGCTTTTTTAAAAGTTCATCTTGAGATGAGTTGAAGCTCCTAGAGAGTTAAATGTGGGCTTTCATTGTGGGCCAGTCTATTAAGGCTTTTAAGTAGGAGGCAATGTATCTGTAGCTTGAGCAAGAAGATGAACTCTATAACAAAAGCAGCTACGAGACATATTCAGTTTCGCATTCATTTCTGCAGCCTTTTTGGCCAGCTAAGCCAGAAGACCACCACATTTCTAATACATTGACATGAAAAGGTTGTGCCTTAATAGGTGTTCATGGCACTGTGGAGCATTTTTTCATCATACTGAATGGGAACAAAATCTTTAAAAATTCTAGCTGAAAAAAGATTGCCTTAATTACGGCTCTTATGAATGTGCTTGTGCATATGCCTACATTCAAAATCCCTCAGAGATGCATTATCTTTACATTTAAAAAAGAATTTGTATATTAGACTTCATGCAAACTATAGAGCTAGGTTGAACAAAGAGATCCTATGGTGAAAAGTAGCAGAGCCTTGAACCAGGAGTTCTGTTTTCTTCCCATTTAATGTATGTACTCATTGAGTACAGCAAAGACCAAGACATTGGAAAATTTGACTTTTGACAGGAAACATATATCATGCCATTAATATAGCAATGGAAACTGATGTTATAACTCTGGGTCCGTGAGTGGCCTCATACATATTTTGAACAAAAAAGAAAATAAGGTTCCTGAAAGCGGATTTAGAAGATGCAGAAATCAGGCCCCTACTCATACCTTCTTTAAAATGACTTGTTGCCCCATCCATCAAACCACCTATTCATTGTAGTGGATGAGTCAGACATTTATTATCCACAGTGTTGAAGTGTGTTGAGATAGCAAGACCAATGGCATTGTCAAGGGTCGGCCAGTGGCAATACAGAGCAAGTTATCCCAAATGTTGATCACACCAATATCTATCACATGCTTCGTTTGGAATCATTACTGTTAAGAGTCAAAAGGAAATCTGCTGTCTAGATGGGTCTGAAGATGTGGCACTATTCTTTGTATGTTCTTAGAAACGCAGTTATACCCCTGAAAGAGGCTTTCATTGTCCAGTTTGAGGAGATCAACAGCAGTCTTATTAAACAGCTCTTTAGACATGGAGCATTACAATTGATCTGGAACATCAAATATCAAATATATGTCAAACATGAAAGTGGCTAAAATGCAGGATAAACAACATTGGACTAAAGTTCTAGTGCTAATCAGAGGAAATGCTCTTCATTTACCTATTTAAGTTATCAAAATGAGGCTGACGTCTCCCCATGTTTCACACCAAGCATAACCTCTGAAATTGGTAAAACCATCAATTGAATGCTAGAAAATTATACCAAATACAATATTTTTGAGCCATGGTGCTCCACTGGGCAGGAAAGAAGAGAAACAGAAAATCCACTTCACCGTCGATCTGCATTCCAATTGTGGATGCAAGAGGAATTATGTACACTAATGAATTCTACTTGAAAACTGTAGGGAAATATATGTGAAAGAAAAGGATGCAAAGAAGAACAGTGCCAAGTTTTAAAAAAATGCAAGGTAATGGGCAATGATTGGTCCCCATCTACGATCATAATATATGTTCTAAGTAGCTCACAAGGCCCAAAATAAATATTACCAGTTCCAAAAGTATCCATCAACCTTTTTAAAATGAAAACACAGTTCAATCTGGGATGAAAAGCACAGCATTTTATAGGAAATAAAAAAACATATTGGGCATTGCATTGTGTCTGTTTTCCTTGAAAGGATTAAGAATGAGCATTATAAATCCTACCGATTCTTGTAAAGTATTTGGCAGGACTTTGATAAGCAAAATAAATGTTATTGTCATGATGCCCGCTCCCGGGGAGCCGGTTCAAGCCCTGCATCCCCGAAAGCAGACATCCAGTCCCCAAGGAAGGACCCAGCAACCCCATACAGGGGCCCTTTGGACAGTGTCCTGGCGCCTATGGCGCCAGGCTCATAATAGACATCAGTCCTGGCGCCATAGGCGCCAGGCTCATTATGGAAGTTCTTTGGTGCACTTACCTGATGAAGACCATGCTGCAGGATCCCGGCCTCCTTGAGGCCTGAAAGGAACTACTTTACCTGTGGGACTAATTTACCATCCGGGCGTGGTCGGGGAAGGATACATACCTGATTGGAGGAAGGATACATACCTGGAACTTCTTCCAAGTCTATTTAAACCCCACCCGAACAGCCACACGTGCTTCGCGTTGTTCTGCATCTAGCAGCTGGACGCTCACCGTGTCTGCTCCTGCATCCTGACTTCTGCCACGCCTGCCAGCATCCTGGATCACCTGTAAAGGAAGAGAAGAAGAGAACAGAAGAAGGAAAAGTCCTTACCTGCTAAATCGCATCCCAGAGACATCTCGCCGACAATCCTGAAAAGGAAGACTTTTATTTAAAAGCTCATCGCTTCGATCGCTGCAGCGCCGCATTCCACTCACCTTTACAGGGCGCCTCCATGTTCAGCAGCGATCATCCGGATTCGCAGTCACGCCCCAGCGCCTAGGGAGAAAAAGACAAGAACAAAAGGTGAGAGAGAGAAGGGAATAAGGAAAGCTAAATCTCCATGTTAAGACTTACCTGTTGATTCATTCCCTCTTCATTTCGGGTCTGCGCCGCATCCTGGCATTTCCGGACACCGGCCCCTAAGGGGAAAAAGAGACATCAGCGTTAATGAGCGAATGAAAAGACATTACCAAAAAACGCTCATTAAAGACTTACCTGATTTCTACAAGGATTTCACCTCTCATCTCGGGTCGGTGCCTGTTCCCCGGCATTCCGTACCCCGGCCCCTATGGGGAAAAATACACTAGCATTAGTACATTAATGCATAGACACAAGGGGAACCTCTTATCAAAATAACTTACCTGGAAGCCAAGCAAATTTGGTTCTCACCAATCCGAAAATCCAGTGAAGTAACTGGATTCCAATGCGCCCCTGCATCAGAAGCAGGATGGAGAGCTCGTCCTTTCAGACCCTAAGGTGAGACGCTACGAGGAATCACAGAAGGGTTTCGAGGAGGGTGAGAGGGGAAAGTGGGAGGCTGATTGCATTACCCCGCAGACAGTTAATCCCCTATTTTTGCCTACAGAAGGATACTTCTGCAAGCCAGACAAGCCAGATTTGGGGGCCCGGTCCAGTCCGTCTTCCGAACCCTGCGCATCACCTTAGAAGAGGTCACAGCAGCGCAAACCAGGCCAGCGCCTCCGTGGGAGTCAGGTGAGCGTTTCAGTTATGTTGCAGTGTTTTGTGAATATATAAAAGCAAGAGGAAAAGAAAATGATTGTAAAAGCTACATTTTGTGCATGAAACCTAATTTGGGCCTGGACTGCTAAGTGGTCCATCATCCCCAACAAGCTTAAGGACATGGGAGGTGCTTTCTAAAGAGACAATTATGAACAGTGGCTTTTGAAGCTCAACTAAAAAGGTTTATGACGCTAACTGGAGGTGATTCTCAGCATGCCCCTCCCTTTACAACTTCCATCTGTCTCTGAGCTTGGGCTAGAATCCTTAAATATACACTGAATTAATCCTGACCGGTGGCCCATTTCAAATAATCAGATCTTTCAAACAGCCAGGCCTTTCCTGAAGGAAACCTTTCCCACCGTTGGAGGCTGAATGTCTGACAAAGGCATGGGCAGATGCTGGAATCACTCGGGAGGCGTGATTGGGTCATAAATGGACCTTGCCAGCAGCCTAACATCAAAGAACTTGCACCATGACAATAGCATTCAAAGGAGTCATAAATGCCCCATAAGGGATGTTATCTGTGATGTAACATGGTGGTCATAGACTTTACAACAGCGGGCACGAAGTTAAGGTGTCTTTAGCTGAATTTTAGGGGTTTTGTTGCATTAAGTTTTCACTTTAATGTCCCTGCACCTAAAGATTTTTCCTTTTATATAGATAGATATTTATATTTATAGTAGGAAAGTCCATTTGAGCCACACATTCCACAACGCCGCACATTTCACCTCTAGTTCTGAGCCACAACAGTAAGGAATTGTGGGTATTCAAATTAGCTCAAATGCAAACCGTTTCTCCCAGAAATTGTCTTTGTCTAAGAGGGCAGAGCTACTTAATACATAGCTTAATCAACCCAAGAAAGACATTTGCAAGGCTGCCAGGACATCTACATACCTGGTTTCACCCTTATTAAGGATCATCAGTGCAGTATAGTCCTGACAAGCTTGTGGTTGGAGCATGTGTCTATGTTTCCACAACACCAAGAAAGTTATGGTGGATTTAAAAAGGTTTGAAAAAACCCTTTTGCCTGAAATGTGAAAGTAGGAAAGTCGATTTGAGCGAAGGCACATATTCTACAACGCCACCTAGTAGGCATCGCTGGAAGCTCACTCCAGTTCTGAGCCACAACAGCAAGGAATTGTGGGTATGCAAATTAGCTCAATTGCAAACCTTTTTCTCCAGGAAATTGTATTTGTCTAGGATGGCAGTGCAACTTTATACATAGCTTAATCAACCTAAAACAGACATTTGCAAGGCTGCCAGGACAACTACATACCTGTTTTCACTCGATCAACCATCCTGTCAGTTGTAAAAAAGGTATTTCTTACGGCAAATTCATTAGATATCATTGCACTGAAATTACCAGAGAATGTTCAAGATCAGCATTGAATTTTCGATCAAAAGCTATGCGCAAGAGGTAATTGAGAATGCGTACATAAAAGCCAGAGGTCTTAATCGCCAAAGTTTGCTTACTGATTCTCCTCTAACAGATTCGAATATCTCCAATGAAGCCGGTCTTATTTTAACATACAGGCAAGTGTTGCATCAGATTAGACGCATAGTACAAAAGCATTGGCATGTCTTTAAACTGGATAGGGTCTGTCCACTATTATGCCAAGTCATCCATGTCTAACTTTTAGGAAATATCTGTGTTTAAAAGACAAATTGGTCTCCAGTTTTTTAACTCTAATTAAAAACAATGAGGTGCCCAGTACGTGGTTGTCCAATCCAATCAAGGGCTTTATAAATGTATGAAATGTAAACTGTGTGCATATGCAATGCCTTCTAAAATCTATATACATCCAGTGTTCGGCACTTCATGTATTATTCAACATTTTATCACTTGCAACTCTACATACATGGTTTACGTTTTAAGTTGGCCATGCAAATAATGGTATGTGGGTAACACCAGTTGCAAATTGAAAGTTTGTATACTGTAACATTTGAGAGCCATTAGGACCATTCATATCCGATGGCTAAACATGCTCTAGAATGTCATGGCAGCAATGCAGATGAACTGTCTTTCTTTGGAGCAGTACATGTACCTGTGCCTCCACAAGGGGGAGATAGATTACTCAAACTCTGACAACTGGCGACCAAAAGGATTTTGGATTTGGATACTAGAACTGCAAAAGGGCATAATGTTGATGAGGAATTATATACAGTTTTGGGAGTGTAGTCATTTATTGATTACTTTCTGTCCTCACAGTACTCTGCTTTCATGTAATTGTGCTTTTATGTTTTTTGCCTTGGGTAGCTGATAATGTTTAATTGTATGATTATCATTTTTTATTGTATCAGTCCGTCGATTGTGAATATTGTGTTATATGCACGGTTTTTTAAGGTTTATAACAAGAGGCATTTAGTCCCTCTACAGTATGATCTGTACATATAGATTCATGAGGGTGCTGGATGCATAATGTGATGTTCTGTTCCGCAATTTATCATCTATTGATTGGCACTTTAACAATATATTTGGCTGTCATGCACTTTATAAACCAAGGATTAATGCACATGTGTTTTCTTGTACTTTTTATATTATTGTTCATTAAGCACTATGCAACTTATTAATAATCGGGCCATTTATGCATAAGGGGTGAGATTTATATATGATTGCTTGAGACGTGTAAGGGAATACCAGAACTAGTAGGCTTTGTATATAGAGTAGTATTGAATCCTGAAGTATCTAAATTCACACAAACATCAATAAATACAGCCTGAGAATAGCTATGTCTCTCAGTGAATTGTAAATGAATACTGATTGAGTTAAGATGTTTGACACATTTCATCCAATCAAGTTCATCACCCTTCCAAATGATGAATACATCATCAATAATAGCACCACCAGGTCACCACATGATCAGTAAATTCCAGACCATAGTATCTTCCCACCATCCCATTGTAAGATTAGCATAGAATGGTGCAAAAGTGCTGCCCATCACAGTTCTCCTTTGCTGATGCTCAAAGGCTCCATCAAAAGAAAAGCATTATTATTCAAACAGAATTCCAGCAACTTCAAAATCATATCAGTATGTGAAAAATGATTCCAGGATTGTCCAAAAAATATTTACAGGTCGTCATCCCCACCACATGCTCAATAGAGGTATAAAGGGAGACAACATCAAGAGTGGCCATAATAACACCAGACCCCGAGATATTTCATTGATATGTTTAAAAAAATCATTGGTGTCACGTAAATAGGAAGCTAACATGGACACAAAGGAAATTAATGTCTCATTCACAAATTTAGATACATTTTCCAAAAGGGACCAAGGCAATGTGACAATTGGTGTACTAGCGGTCCACACCATAGATTTGTGAATTTTGGGCAAAAAATATATGGTGGGCATGACCAAAGAAATAGGAGAAAATAAAACACAAATGTCCAAATCTAAAATGCCATTATCACTCAATTCTTTCAACAGGGAGTTTAGTTGTATCTGCATTTCAGGAAAAGGAGTGACATTCAACTTGCGGTAACAAGAAATATCTTTCAATTGGCAGGAAGCCTCAGCAACATAATCACTAGGATTCAGTAATACAATGTTGGATCCTTTGTCTGAGGGTTTGAACACCACTTCAGACATCTGGTTTAAGGAGTCCAATGTGCATTCCTACTGGTGTGTGAGGTTATGACTTCTGTTCGACACTGGTGAATCTAAGATGTCGTAGATCATCAATAACAAGTTCCTCAAATGCTTTGAGACAACCCCCCACTGGTAAGAAGGGGTTGAATATTGATGTACTCCTAAAACGTGATGTATATGCCCAATCGGGATTGATGTCAACCTCAGTAAGATTAATGCCAGCCTCATTACTGACATTGTCAGATAAATCAACCAGATCTACTAAAGATGGTAAATCAGAAATCTTCTAATCAGTTCTGACTGTACATGAAGTGGAAGGTATAGACTTTTTAAGATTAAGAGCAAAAAACCTTTTCAGCTTAATTTTCCATATGAACTGATCAAAGTCGATTTGTGTTTGACATAGTCATAATTGCTGGAAGGACAAAATTTGAAGCCTAATTTCAAATCATCACGTTCTTTATCCGTCAAGACATGTAGTGACAGATTAACCACTAAAGCATCTGTGGAGGACATTATTCTTCCCACAGCCTCCATAACGCGTCGGTCTGACTTGAGTAGATGGTTCTCACTCTCTTGTCACATCCTCCACTGCAGGTCTTTTTCATGCTGTGGGAATACGGCCACGGCCTCTTCCCTGTTTTTGTAATTTACCATCTTGGCAAAGGAGCTGCATCTCTTCTGAAATTAAACTTAATCCCCAGTGTGTCACTTTCACAGTTAGACATATCCGATTCAGAGGAGGATGAAGTCACAGATGATATAAGTGTAGCAGTGGTACTGCCGGAACTCGGCTTCCTGGGATTCTCAAACTGTTTTAAAAGGTGTAAATCCGGCCTGATTCGTAATCATCCTTGTCACAAATACATTTCCATGCTTTCACTGTTTATTTCTTCTTCAAATGTCCCCAGACTCACATCAATAATTTGCGTCAATGTATTACCTTCCTCTGTGACAATAATATTTTTTAAGTGTGACTCAATAGCTGATATTCATTTAATTATTGGTGATCCATCTGTTTTAGCATATTTCACCGTCATTGCTAACAATTTGGCTGAACATTCATTTGTGGCATCTCCCCACTAGTGCTGCGTTGCTGGATCTTGATACTCAATTGATGGGGTGATCATGATACGCGGACCCCTCGGATTGCATCCCACATCCAAATAATTCTGACGAGAATGCACCTCCCACCAGTTTGAGAGCTCCTTGTTTTTATATTTGTCCAGGTTCATCAAAAGCAAGATTTCT
Organism: Ambystoma mexicanum; assembly: GCF_040938575.1. Taxonomy (NCBI): domain Eukaryota; kingdom Metazoa; phylum Chordata; class Amphibia; order Caudata; family Ambystomatidae; genus Ambystoma; species Ambystoma mexicanum. Next base: position 1,161,477,602 of record NC_090927.1, on the reverse strand, counting down.
GTGCTGGAACGCACCTCCAAAGCACTTTGTCTGTCCATTTGTGCATCTGCTACTGACTGTTTGTCATCAAATAATGTCAGCATCTGGGTCAAGCGCACCGCCTCCCTAGAAGCTTGCATGGTAAGGGCCCAGATGCAATGACTGCCTTTACTATAATGTTTAGAGGTCCCTTTGTAGCACATCTGTATTATGCATGCACAAGCTTACGAGTGCAGAGAAGCATGTAGCATGATCCACTATATAGACAAACCTGTGGCGCAGGGATCAAAAGTCACCCACATGTCCTGTCGGGAACTGCACCTTCCTATGCAACTTCTCTCCTCATCTATCACTCGCGGCTGCTACAGAGTGTGTATATATATATATATATATATATATATATAGTTATATATATATATATATATATATATATATATATATATATAATAGGGAGGCAGTCGTCACCTTATAGTTAAGTTGAGTCGGAATTCCAATCCCATAGGAAACCCGATAAAATGATTTGCTAATAACTTCTGACTATGGAAAAATAAAAATGTTATTTGGAAAATAGAAAAAAGTTTCGGTGTAGTCCCCATTCTTTTCCCCATAGACAAAAATTTCAATTTTTGCTCCACTGCACAGCCTAAATAGCTGGACAGATTTTGACCAGATGCAAAACAACTTGGGCATGAAGCATTGACTAGCATCCTTTTTGTGGTTTGGGGTTATTCCTTCCAGAAGTTTTTTAAATATTTGATGGAGAAGGGGTTCCCAAGTGAAATGTAGGAGTTGAAGGGGTTAAAGGGACGGAGCTTGGAACATGAATCTTTTCTGTAACCTCGGCTATAGCCACGAATAGCTGACATTTCATAGCAAACTGCATCACAGAAACACTGGGCCTCATTCCGAGTGGGGCAGTAAGAGATACCGGACACCAGTAAGGAGACCTGTGCCGGTAATCCCTACTACGATTTTTTTACCAGGCGTTATGGACGGGACCCGTTAAGGGAAATCAGAGCCAATAACGGTACCGCAAATTGCGGTACCGTTATTAGTTACTTCCCCCTTCCCATTGAGCCCTATGGGGATCAAATGGGAATGGGGAATGTTTTTTTCAATGGGGACTTACCTGTCCCGCAAAGGTTGGACTATACCGGTAAGTCCCCATTGAACGAGCATGGTGCCGGTACCGTTATTGGAGGCAGTCATGGTACAAATAGCGCCATGACTACCTCCAATCTCGGAATGAGGCCCACTGTGTGTTATGGGGGGAATGGGAAAGGGCAGGGGAGGTGAGGAGGCCATATTGTAAGTGGGGGGAGCTGGCACAGATGGGGGTGCACTTGGTGAGGGCTTGGGTGTCAGGGAAGCATCTTTTCCCGATAACCACAGGTCAGGGCTCAAGTCAAGGGTACACATGGGTCTGTCCACTCACTTTTTTCAGAGGATGAATGCAATCCCTCTGGGTATTTTACAGCTCTTGTGTAAAGTGAGAACAGTTGACTATCTTCTTTGAATGTATGCTGACCTGTGGATTTGAACTGAAGTCACCAGGGTCACAGGCCAGGCACTTCACCACTGCACCATATAACCTGATTGAAAACACACTACAACTAAAGTTGAAATTACATATTTTGGGACTGACTGTTCCACGGTAAACATTGGTATTGATTCTTTGAGTTTAAAACATACACAGCTTTTAACATTTTCAAACACTATTTAGAAGAAAATAACCTCTCTTTGTTTTTTGGTGGGTGTTTATTTTATGAAAGGCAAATGCCATTCATCCTGCGCAATTTGTATGGTTGGAAAGCCAGTTGAATGAAATTTGCATTTGTCACTTTGATATGCTGGTTTCTTGTAATGTCACACACCACTGCGTATGTCAAAGAGGCCCCCAACTTTCATTTTTAGGACTTGAGCACTGCTGCTGGTATAAGAACTACAAAACCAAGATAACCGTGGTTACAGAGAAAATAATGTATTTTTACAGCTACCGTGATGAGGGGTGTAAAGTCACTGGCCATGGCCAGTGACACAATAGGCATCAGGGACTCTCATCCATGTAGAAACCAGGAACAACCCTGCTTAGCTTCAAAGCAAGAAAAGGGCCAGCCCCCTCAGACCATGGTGCCTAATAAATGAATGCAAGCTGCAAGTCCAGTTAGAGAAACATGGCCTGAATGGGCTGGGCCCTTTCTCACTTTCAAGCTAAGCAGGGTCGGTCCCAGTTACTGCACAGATGGGAGATTGTTCACAGTCCTGGATGCTGTATGCTTTCTTAGTTTTAAATATTTTGATGCGTCTTTCCTTAGTTTTAAATATCTCCTAACACACTTGGAAAACACTCACATCTGCATTCTTGTTTTTAAACCTTCCTACTGTCAGTCCTTGAAAGTATTGCACTCTAAAGGTCAAGCTGTCATGAGACCCACATGAAAAGAGCTTCTATCTCTAGGTAAGGAGCTGCGAAGACATAGAGAATTTCAAATCCAGCTTGCACGTGCAAGACAAACCAGAATAACTTTTTGTTATATACATAAATATATAAATGTATATCCAAATGAAAAGAATTGTGGGGCTCGACGGCCTCACACAAATGCACTCCACCGCCAATCCATAACATATATAAAAAGGGACAAATCCAGGTCTTCTGGGGGGTAAACTGGGTACTTTAATAAATGCTGTGAGCCTAGGGTGAAAAAAAGAAAAACCTCTAATACGCATTTCGCTGCACACACGTAGCTTGTTCACATGCAATACATTAAGGCAATGGTCAGTCTTTATATCATCTCTATGGTTCATTACAAACTGTCTTACTCCTTTGTCAATGTTAATGCCACACCAACTCAGGTCATTTCATTAGTAAAACGGTCACCCATTTTAACCTGTGTTTGTTTGCCCATATGTTGCCTGATTTACACATACAAATAATTAATGACAATACGTAATTAAATAGAACAAGGGACAACAATGAACTAATGTTTCCAATATGTACCGCATATTGAATATATGAATCCCAGCCATTATATATAGTTTTCAATGCTGCCCTCTGATAATGCACACAGAATGGATCACTGTCAATGAAGTGTATATGTATTATTACACACACCTTCTATTCTTCATATGAAGATACAATTATACATTTATAAAATCATAATTCATATATGCTCCATGTACACTCAATATACATCTGACTGTAAAGTGCATAGTGCTGTAAACTTTTATTTGTAACGAGCAAATTTGCAGTAGGAAATATTAGGAATATCAAACACCCCTGTCAGAATGTTATCCCCAATGAAGGGGACAGAATAGAGGGAGAGAAAGGGAAAGAGTATAAAGTGCATAAGGTTAGAACTGGAAAACTTAATACTGGACACATCATTTGATCAACAACCCAATGCTATGCTCACTGATCTCATGAAAGGGCAATTTCCAAACAAGGTAGCAAAGTCAGAATTACTATGCTAAAACACTATATTATTCATATAATATGCCCCAATATGTTTTAACAATCTTCTATGTTCCCAGTGCTCTGTAAGAGCTCTGAGAGGCTTTTTTTGCATTTTGCTGATTGCATTCTGGTATTTGTAGTCTCTCTGTAAAGATGCGGGAATAATGCCACAATTGTACACTTTCTGCCTAACATAGTTCTATAAGGATTTATATATCTGAGTGACACTATGGTATGTGTCCTTTTCAAGTTATCTTTATAAAGCAGAGTATTGTTGAAAGCCAGGCATGGGGGGTGAGTAGGGGAAATGATGAGAGGGCAAGTAGCTCATGAGTATTTGCCCAGAATGTGGCAAGAAAGGTTGCAATCCTGGACACAAGTGCAGTTTTTCCCCTGCAGCTTTCTCAAGTATTTTTCTACCAGCATTTTACTCAGGTTGCCATGTTTCCAGTGGAGACGCTAACTCCCAAGACCCCAAGCTCTTGTCTTGTACTGGGATTTTGTTTTCCAGGGAATTCCTTTTCACTACAGATTGCTTGGTTTAAAATGTGAGCACCTTTTATACTTTGCCAGCATATGTATTGGAACATTTCCTCTCTCAAGTTATTTTTCTGGTTTTAATTACTTTTTTTAAAAGTCCAATACTTCCTTGTCTTGTGCACTTTTTTCTAAGGGGAAGGTCCATTGAACATATTCATGGGTGCCAGCTTTTGATTTCCGCTAAGGGGCCAAAAGTACCTGGGTGTATGCAGTGGCGCCTGGTGGCTTTGAAAGTTGGTGGAGCAGAAATTTTGCAGAGCAACTTTGCAAACGTGCACACGCAGCACGCTTACCAGACCCACATGAAGGGGAACATGGTGTTTTCCCCACGTGAAAATCTTGGAAAAATGCCTTCTAAAATAAGCAAATTATTGCCCTAACCTACACAAACATGACTTAAAAAGCATTGGGTTTTAAGTACTAATGATGGTACATTATTCTTACGTGTGCAGGTGTGATTGTGCATTTGAAAGCCACTTTTATTGAGAATAGCGGGTACTATGCTGTATGCATAAAGACATTCATTATATAGATATCCAGTAATGCTGGAAAAATAATAGTTTGTTCATGCTGTTACTTGCACGCTTATGTGTTGATCACCCTGCTAAGTTGGGATTTTAGGCATTATCTGAAAGGGCAGAAACTAAGTTACTAACAATGGCTAGAGGGAATTGGCCGCTAAGAGTAAAATCATCATATACACATTGGATCATCTTTATCCACAAAGAGCTGATTATTTCAAAGAGGTGCATCAAAGTTAGCCTTGTGAGGTCGCGCAAATCATTGCTGGAAAAGACTGAACCCTTTGTCGGTCTAACCGCTTTTAACGGTTCTTAATGACGCAAGGACAACAGTTGGAGACTGGAGTGATTTTTTTCTAGGTTCCCTGACATTCAAGGGAAGCCATTGACGCTTACAGCACCTGTGAAGAGTGTGAAGACTCTATACGCACTGAGTCCTTTTAGTAAGGGATGACGCGCCACTTTGGACGTGGTTAAAAAAAACACCAAAATGACAGCAGTGCCAGCCTTGCTGCGCACGTAGCTATCCTGTGCTGCAGAACTGAAGTCACTGAAAGGCCAGACTGCAAATCAACAATGATAAGTTTAAGTTGCAGCAACAAAAATTGTGAGAGAGGCTAACTTTAAAGACTGTGGGGGAGGGGCAAATATACTTGTGTGGGTGCATCTAACGTCTCTACATAGTCTGAGATTATTCTAGTGCAGCTTAAATGTTACAAGATGTTAACTCTCTCATTCACGTCTGTGAGACAACTGTCTTTGTCCAATGTCCCCCCTACCCAATCACTCCCCTGACTGACATGCATGTCCTAACACCCCATCACGAAAATGTATGCATATAGGAATGCAAGTGCTAACAATGACACACGTTACTGAGGAATTTCCAGGCCTTTGTGGAGCACCAAGCTGTTTATTAATTGTGTCTGGATCACTTGAGTAAACTGAATATCTGAGAAAACAGCTTTTACCACCAAATCTATTAGGTTCTCTTTCACTGTCAATAAGTAAACCAAAGGAGTGAAGGGGTGGCAAGGGGAAATCCTGTGAGACTCACTCTCTTTTCCCCTTGCATATTCATGGATAAAAGGGGAGGGAGGAGGAAAGATTTTTATTTGTCTCTCTTATTCTTACAAGGAGGAGGGTTCCATCAACCAGGTGGCTTTCTGCTGGTCGACACGTGTTTCTCTGGATTGCGGCCCTATGACAAGAGGGGTGTCTGTGCTGAGAGAGCCTGGCCTGACATTGACCTGGATTCTGGAACTGTGAAGATCGTATGAAACAATGCCTCCAAGATGGACACAGCGATACGCACACTCAAGATCGATGATGAATGTGCGACAGGACGTGTCCAAGGGACAACAGGGGTCTGGAGATCCATGATGCAGGCAAGAGAAAGGGGTGTGTGAGAAACCTGAAGGTGTCTTCCTGACGAAACCCCGGGGATCTGTCATCCAGGTGGCCCAGACACGGCCATTGCTATTGGATCCAGTTCCTGGGGTTGGACCACTGAGGGAGGATCACCTGGATGGGGGGTCCTCGGGGACTGGGACACCGATGGGTGAAACGCGGTATCCCCCTTCTTTCAATAACCGTGGTTACAGAGAAAATAATGTATTTTTACAGCTACCGTGATGAGGGGTGTAAAGTCACTGGCCATGGCCAGTGACACAATAGGCATCAGGGACTCTCATTCATGTAGAAACCAGGAACAACCCTGCTTAGCTTCAAAGCAAGAAAAGGGCCAGCCCCCTCAGACCATGGTGCCTAATAAATGAATGCAAGCTGCAAGTCCAGTTAGAGAAACATGGCCTGAATGGGCTGGGCCCTTTCTCACTTTCAAGCTAAGCAGGGTCGGTCCCAGTTACTGCACAGATGGGAGATTGTTCACAGTCCTGGATGCTGTATGCTTTCTTAGTTTTAAATATTTTGATGTGTCTTTCCTTAGTTTTAAATATCTCCTAACACACTTGGAAAACACTCACATCTGCATTCTTGTTTTTAAACCTTCCTACTGTCAGTCCTTGAAAGTATTGCACTCTAAAGGTCAAGCTGTCATGTGACCCACATGAAAAGAGCTTCTATCTCTAGGTAAGGAGCTGCGAAGACATAGAGAATTTCAAATCCAGCTTGCACGTGCAAGACAAACCAGAATAACTTTTTGTTATATACATAAATATATAAATGTATATCCAAATGAAAAGAATTGTGGGGCTCGACGGCCTCACACAAATGCACTCCACCGCCAATCCATAACATATATAAAAAGGGACAAATCCAGGTCTTCTGGGCGGTACACTGGGTACTTTAATAAATGCTGTGAGCCTAGGGTGAAAAAAAGAAAAACCTGTAATACGCATTTCGCTGCACACACGTAGCTTGTTCACATGCAATACATTAAGGCAATGGTCAGTCTTTATATTATCTCTATGGTTTATTACAAACTGTCTTACTCCTTTGTCAATGTTAATGCCACACCAACTCAGGTCATTTCATTAGTAAAACGGTCACCCATTTTAACCTGTGTTTGTTTGCCCATATGTTGCCTGATTTACACATACAAATAATTAATGACAATACGTAATTAAATAGAACAAGGGACAACAATGAACTAATGTTTCCAATATGTACCGCATATTGAATATATGAATCCCAGCCATTATATATAGTTTTCAATGCTGCCCTCTGATAATGCACACAGAATGGATCACTGTCAATGAAGTGTATATGTATTATTACACACACCTTCTATTCTTCATATGAAGATACAATTATACATTTATAAAATCATAATTCATATATGCTCCATGTACACTCAATATACATCTGACTGTAAAGAGCATAGTGCTGTAAACTTTTATTTGTAACGAGCAAATTTGCAGTAGCAAATATTAGGAATATCAAACACCCCTGTCAGAATGTTATCCCCAATGAAGGGGACAGAATAGAGGGAGAGAAAGGGAAAGAGTATAAAGTGCATAAGGTTAGAACTGGAAAACTTAATATTGGACACATCATTTGGTCAACAACCCAATGCTATGCTCACTGATCTCATGAAAGGGCAATTTCCAAACAAGGTAGCAAAGTCAGAATTACTATGCTAAAACACTATATTATTCATATAATATGCCCCAATATGTTTTAACAATCTTCTATGTTCCCAGTGCTCTGTAAGAGCTCTCAGAGGCTTTTTTTTGCATTTTGCTGATTGCATTCTGGTATTTGTAGTCTCTCTGTAAAGATGCGGGAATAATGCCACAATTGTACACTTTCTGCCTAACATAGTTCTATAAGGATTTATATATCTGAGTGACACTATGGTATGTGTCCTTTTCAAGTTATCTTTATAAAGCAGAGTATTGTTGAAAGCCAGGCATGGGGGGTGAGTAGGGGAAATGATGAGAGGGCAAGTAGCTCATGAGTATTTGCCCAGAATGTGGCAAGAAAGGTTGCAATCCTGGACACAAGTGCAGTTTTTCCCCTGCAGCTTTCTCAAGTATTTTTCTACCAGCATTTTACTCAGGTTGCCATGTTTCCAGTGGAGACGCTAACTCCCAAGACCCCAAGCTCTTGTCTTGTACTGGGATTTTGTTTTCCAGGGAATTCCTTTTCACTACAGATTGCTTGGTTTAAAATGTGAGCACCTTTTATACTTTGCCAGCATATGTATTGGAACATTTCCTCTCTCAAGTTATTTTTCTGGTTTTAATTACTTTTTTTAAAAGTCCAATACTTATTTGTCTTGTGCACTTTTTTCTAAGGGGAAGGTCCATTGAACATATTCATGGGTGCCAGCTTTTGATTTCCGCTAAGGGGCCAAAAGTACCTGGGTGTATGCAGTGGCGCCTGGTGGCTTTGAAAGTTGGTGGAGCAGAAATTTTGCAGAGCAACTTTGCAAACGTGCACACGCAGCACGCTTACCAGACCCACATGAAGGGGAACATGGTGTTTTCCCCACGTGAAAATCTTGGAAAAATGCCTTCTAAAATAAGCAAATTATTGCCCTAACCTACACAAACATGACTTAAAAAGCATTGGGTTTTAAGTACTAATGATGGTACATTATTCTTACGTGTGCAGGTGTGATTGTGCATTTGACAGCCACTTTTATTGAGAATAGCGGGTACTATGCTGTATGCATAAAGACATTCATTATATAGATATCCAGTAATGCTGGAAAAATAATAGTTTGTTCATGCTGTTACTTGCACGCTTATGTGTTGATCACCCTGCTAAGTTGGGATTTTAGGCATTATCTGAAAGGGCAGAAACTAAGTTACTAACAATGGCTAGAGGGAATTGGCCGCTAAGAGTAAAATCATCATATACACATTGGATCATCTTTATCCACAAAGAGCTGATTATTTCAAAGAGGTGCATCAAAGTTAGCCTTGTGAGGTTGCGCAAATCATTGCTGGAAAAGACTGAACCCTTTGTCGGTCTAACCGCTTTTAACGGTTCTTAATGACGCAAGGACAACAGTTGGAGACTGGAGTGATTTTTTTCTAGGTTCCCTGACATTCAAGGGAAGCCATTGACGCTTACAGCACCTGTGAAGAGTGTGAAGACTCTATACGCACCGAGTCCTTTTAGTAAGGGATGACGCGCCACTTTGGACATGGTTAAAAAAAACACCAAAATGACAGCAGTGCCAGCCTTGCTGCGCACGTAGCTATCCTGTGCTGCAGTACTGAAGTCACTGAAAGGCCAGACTGCAAATCAACAATGATAAGTTTAAGTTGCAGCAACAAAAATTGTGAGAGAGGCTAACTTTAAAGACTGTGGGGGAGGGACAAATATACTTGTGTGGGTGCATCTAACGTCTTTACATAGTCTGAGATTAATCTAGTGCAGCTTAAATGTTACAAGCTGTTAACTCTCTCATTCACGTCTGTGAGACAACTGTCTTTGTCCAATGTCCCCCCTACCCAATCACTCCCCTGACTGACATGCATGTCCTAACACCCCATCACGAAAATGTATGCATATAGGAATGCAAGTGCTAACAATGACACACTTTACTGAGGAATTTCCAGGCCTTTGTGGAGCACCAAGCTGTTTATTAATTGTGTCTGGATCACTTGAGTAAACTGAATATCTGAGAAAACAGCTTTTACCACCAAATCTATTAGGTTCTCTTTCACTGTCAATAAGTAAACCAAAGGAGTGAAGGGGTGGCAGTGAGGCATTAAGGGGAAATCCTGTGAGACTCACTCTCTTTTCCCCTTGCATATTCATGGATAAAAGGGGAGGGAGGAGGAAAGATTTTTATTTGTCTCTCTTATTCTTACAAGGAGGAGGGTTCCATCAACCAGGTGGCTTTCTGCTGGTCGACACGTGTTTCTCTGGATTGCGGCCCTATGACAAGAGGGGTGCCTGTGCTGAGAGAGCCTGGCCTGACATTGACCTGGATTCTGGAGCTGTGAAGATCGTATGAAACAATGCCTCCAAGATGGACACAGCGATACGCACACTCAAGATCGATGATGTATGTGCGACAGGACGTGTCCAAGGGACAACAGGGGTCTGGAGATCCATGATGCAGGCAAGAGAAAGGGGTGTGTGAGAAACCTGAAGGTGTCTTCCTGACGAAACCCCGGGGATCTGTCATCCAGGTGGCCCAGACACAGCCATTGCTATTGGATCCAGTTCCTGGGGTTGGACCACTGAGGGAGGATCACCTGGATGGGGGGTCCTCGGGGACTGGGACACCGATGGGTGAAACGCGGTATCCCCCTTCTTTCAATACCTTTTCCCCATCCTACCACGTATGACATTAAAAAACACTGCCCCCCCCTTTTCCAACATGAACCCTTTCGCACGACACACAAGAGAAGGGACTAACATCAGAGCTGTTTACTCCCAACACAAGGGTCAGACAAAGTCAGGCAATTGATCAAAATCACACACACCTGACGGCCTATTCCCTTCCACGCAGGGATAAAAGATGGAGATGGTGCTGAGGTGGTGCATTCTCAGCAGTCTGTTTAGACTTTTTGCTGTTGTGTGAGGAGGAGCTACATTCACTGTAAAAACCCTACTTACCATGGAGCGGGCACAGAGCTGGTGCTGAGGTTGTGCAGTCTCTGCAGTCTGTTTACCCTTTTTGCTGTGGTGAGAGGAGGAGCTGCATTCACTTTAAAAACCCCATTTACCACAGAGCGGGTAGGAGCTGGTGCTGTCAGTCTACAGCTGAATCCTGCACCCAGCACTTTGGGAATTTCATCGTGCGGTCCTATCACCAGACAAAAGCTACGCCAATTGTGTGTGGACAATTGCCTTACCGGAGCTGAAGATATAAGCGTTTCACCCTCCCACTGCATTTCAAGATCTGAATGTTACAATTGTCCCCTATTGGCAATACTAATAAAATGAACAACATTGGCGCTTCTAACATGCCTGAAATGCACACTGCCCCCAAACACATTGTTGCGAACAGGGGAGTTGTTAGGTCTGGAAAAGACCCGTGGCTAAGCTGATGTCGGAACTGTTGGGACTGGGGGCTAGCTAGTCTATTGGCTGTAGCTCCTGAGATTCTATCCGGGGCTACAACCAAAAGATCAGGGGCTATAGCCCCCTTAGCCCCCCCCCTAGCAACGCCCCTGGTTGCGAATAAAACTTCCAGGCTTCCTCTACATATATTGTTTGTATTGTTTATTTTATTTATAGAGCACACCGGGCCGTTAGGCAACTGGAATGCACTGTTAAAAAAGGAAAACAACATATGGAAATGGAATTGATCAATCAGGGATAGCGTGTAGAACTTGCCCTACCCCCAAACTCAACATCTAGCCGCCTGGATCTGGGCTCATCGTCGATACTAGCCTGCTCGATTCTAACAACAATCCACTTGCAGGCACTTGAGCTCACATGGCAAGGTCTAGAAGAAGCAAAAGAACATACCTCGAGATAGCGGGAGCCTGCCATGCGGGAAGTGGGAGCGGGTTCCTTGTTGGATGGCTTGGAGGGGTTATTCCTTGAGCAGAGAAATACTGGTGAGTGGGCGGAAGCCTCTCATTCCTCGAGTCACGGAAAGCGAGGACTCGAAGATGAAAGTGAAAGTGAAATGCAGGGCTTGAGCACTGAGCGTATTCCCTCTGTACATGTGAGTGTGCTTTGCCAGGAAAGTGTGCATCTTAAAAAGAGCATGAATTACCCTTTAGACTCCAATTTATTGGAGTGGGTATTTGTGAGTTCAAATCCTTCATTCATCACGCACAATCAAAAAGAATCGGAAGGCAAATTGCTCCCACGCCACAATCTGCACTTGCAGCAAGATTATCGCGCGACATAGCTGAGATCAAAGCATGCCTTTCCACATATTGTAGGACAACTGATACTGGCATTCGTGATAATAAAAAACTGGCAAGTGATGCAGTGTCGTTCAGAATAGAAGAGAGACAAGAAGATCTAATTGATCAGGAGATAGCCATAGATCTTTATCAAAATCAACAAGAACATTGAGATCTCAATGGCAATCGAATGGGTGAAGACTCTTTGAGATGAATGACTACAATGGAGACAGAGTTGGACGCGGACCAACTCAGTCGGAATACTCACTAAATCCTTGTGGACAAACACTAGGAAACAACTCTGTATTTCAACATGATGGAAATGGTTGTCAAGTGAACATAACTGTGGAAGTCATAACACAATTGAAAAACTGCACCTTGCCATCTTATGTAACTCCATGACTCGATTCATCAAATTATATGAAGCAATTCACAACACATTAAAAGATCAAGGCACGCCATTAGCTTTGTCACACACTAAATTGATATACCTAGAAGGCATAGTAAATAAAGTCAATGTGAGGCTGGATCAAGAATCTGAGACTTATTTAATGTGGTAAAATAGGCTTTTTGCCCTAGCAAGGAGAGAGGAATCGGATAAAGTTAACCTCATGACAGCAGTCCTGGAGAACTGTAAATGGATGCGTCAATCAACAAGATCACAGAAACTACTGAATTTACAAGCAAAAAATCCTGATTAGGTTCTATCAAATTTGATAAACCATCTTATGCCTGATGGGACTGATGACAGACATGGAACAACTGATGTTGTCAACGAGCTAGTGGCCAGACCTACCGTTAGTGATCCAAAAAGTATAACATAAGTACTCGATCCTGAGATTGAAGCGAGACAAACAATGAATACACTTTCCCTTAACGTCCCACATGAGATCAATCAGGGCAATCAGCATCATTTGGGAACAGATGAGTTATTGGCCATAGTCTCAAATGTACAAGAGCCAGCCAGTGTAAGTAACATCAATGAAATATCAATTACCAGTATGAAAGCAATAGAGTTGAGTGACACTCGGAGGAGTCTACTGCCATTTGACATATTTCAAAAAAAGCCTAACGTCAGGAGAAAACAGACAACTCCTGGTGCGAGTATCCAGACTACCCAAAGAATTCTAACAAATGAACCTCGGGTTAAAAAGTCCAAACATTCAGGAATTGTCCAGAAGCCCAAGTCAAATGGATCTAGAGCTTTTCTGTGCACCGTAGGAACTCCCCCAGTAGAGCCAAAAGAAAAATCAAAAACAACTCTTAGACTTCTTCCTGAATCAGGAAACCCAAAAGATCAGTATCAGCAATAGGCCATCTCAAATGAACCCCATATTAAATTGCAGAAAGATGACCCCATGATAGATCTAATGAACTCGAATAAAATATCGAACCCAGAAAGAGATGCAAGTGAAAATTATGAAGGCATCTCTGAGTTGTTAAATGAAATTGCAATCCAAGAAAACAAAGAGATGTTGACTGCAACTGAAGAATTGAAAACGCTAAATACAGGTGGTCATGAAAGGAGCAAAACATCCAAGGATGTGCAAAAACTATCAAGTCAGGAAGTAATGATTCTGGGACAAACCTCTAGGTCAGTTCGTCGGACCTTCCTAACTCTGGAACAGAAACAATCCATAACTCAGACCAAAGGAAACATGCAACTAATTTATGCCAGACCAAAAGGCCAGCAACATATGGACAGCGAACCAAGAACAAACCCTAAAACAACTACTGGAGATGACACAATCAATCTGTTATCAATTGAAAGGATTCTTCAATCCAGACATGATTTGATACTAAATCATAGAAATGTTGTGAAATGATTATACCATAGTTCTAAATTTAGATACATCACATCTGAGGATATTAGGATTGTACAAATTATGAACGAAAGGGGTACTGATTGGGTGATATTACATCTAAAATCCCTGCAAATCATGCATAGTCTATTGGAATCTGCAACTGACTTCTTACCACTAGGACTTGAACTAAGAAGTCATGTGAAAAATCAGGAAGAGTGTCACAACTCGATAAGATCAAATGAAGTATCCCATTCAGGAGTCAAGGAAACAATTACGCATGTCAAGTTGCTGTCAACAACATCAGATATTGACTGGAAACGTGAAATGAGGGAGCAACCTCATATACAGATTCAAGTCAACTTTGCACCTGAGACTTTATCCCAAGTGGAGCACAATTAAGCTGGAAGACTATACGAAAACAAAGAGGACTGCGAGTGGTGCTGGATTGCTTCAGCAATGGCTAATCAGATGGAGGACTAGAGCCAGAGAAAACATTGGAACATTGCCCTGAGTATGGAATCCTGGAATACCAGAGTCTTCATTCATCTCTGTAATAATAAAACCATAGGCCTTGAAACGTATGATATCATCTGTATACAGGCAGGAATCCTGGCTCAGACAGACCCCCAAGTTGTGATGGATATACATGCAACCTGAATCCTGCAAAAAAGGGGTTGACTGGTCGAACCTTCTCGGGTCTCCTTACATTCATCAAAGCTGGATCAGGCCTTGTGGTTAAAGAGGTTAGGAACCCAACCCTCTTTTGAAAAGTTTGCATACTCCTTATGTCAATAGAGATTAGTGGCGAGTCACAAACATTAGTAATATTCAATGTGTATAGAAGCCGAAATTGTTCAAATTTAAGAATTTTCTCTCCACGTTCATGGAGGAATTGGATGATGTAACCACACAATACCAAATGCCTTCCATAATAATATGCAGAGATTTCAATATGAAGTTACTTGGCATCTTAGGAGATGTCCTAGATAAACACATATTGGAAAAGATGTTCTATGAATGGATAGAAAGCATTGAAGTTCAGAATCTACATTTACTCAATGGCCAAACAAAAGGGGATAAACCCTGACAATTGACATGGTCCGACACTCAAACAAATGGCCATTTAGATGATATATTTGTTTCTGAGAATCTATTGGAAACAGTGACATATTTGTGTATAAAAAAGATGTTAACAAGTGATCATAATCTCTTGGAACTAACATGTGCCGAGACTACAATGAAGGAGCTACAAAAAATAAACAATAGCATTGAAGTCATCCAAGGACGTAATAGACTCAGAGTAAAAGCAAAGGATATTGAATGCATCACTAACTTACTGAACAAAACTCAGGGAGATATAGCCAAGGAAGCCGAATATGTATGGCTATTATCAAGCTTCAAAGAAAAAACAAAAAGTTGTGAAAAACCCTTGTTCAAACATGGCCATCTGTATAATACTCTAGTAGTGGAAGCCAAGAAAAAACTGTGGTCGGATATAAGGGTTATCAGACAGAAAGAAGACCCAGATATGATGGCCGCTCTGAAAGCAAGAAGACAAAAATAAATAAATTGGTTTATAGCGACAAAATCTCTTAGAGGACAACAAGATGCGAACAATTACCAAACCAAATGCAAGACACCTATGGGAATTATTGAACAACAATGGAAAATTCAAAGTAAATTTACTTACCTCAAATATGTCTGAGGAAACTGGATAGCTCACTACTCAAATGTATATGCTAATATAGCACAAGGAACCCAATGGGCAACAAATAAAACATGAGAGCAAAGGAACTTCAATAGGCATACAGATGACATCTCAATGATTGGTAGGTTGAATGCGTCACGAGCAGCAGGCCCTGACGGTTTAACTAACTGCATGTTAAAAGAAGCTCCAGACGAATGGGCCCAACTCATGGCAATACTATTCAAGCGACTCATGCAATATAAAAAAATTCCATCTTCCTGCACTAATGCAATCATAGTCCTGATTTTTAAGAAAGGAGAACGAGAGAACCCTAAACACTATTGGCGAATAGCCTTATCTGACGTTATGAGCAAAATATTCAACTCAATTCTACTACAGGAGTTAACTACATGGGCTAAGGAGAGTGGATGTCTGGATCCCCGTCAAACAGGGTTCATTAAGGGCTTTGGTAGAACTTTAAATCTCTTCATTCTAAATATCCTAAAATTGAGGACCTTACAAAAAAGATCTAAGTACTTCCTTGACTTTGAAGAAGCCTTCCACAGTGTAGACAGGGGCAGATTGTGGTGTAAACTAAAAGAGTGGCATTGCCCGCTCAATCTGTTGGAGGCTATTGTGATACAACAATTCAGATAATGTTGAACAACCAAGGACACGTCACAGCTAAAGTACCAACGCATAGAGGATTAAAACAAGGCTGTCCTCTTGCATCCATATTGTCAACTTATATCTATCAGATTTTTCTGAATTATAGAAATCTATTGCTGTATCTTGCATCCATATTGTTCAGCTTATTTCTATCAGACTTTTCTGAATTCCCCAAAATTAACCAACCGACATATTGCATGGGTTCTCTATGCAGATGACTTTGTCATTATTGATCAGACTCGAATTGGCCTGCAACAAAAACTAAACGCTTTTGTGAAATATACTACGCCAACAATTTAAGGATAAACATAAAAAAAACGGTATTCTAGAATTAGGATCTACGCTAGGAAAACACAGACAAACAAAGAGGCCTTTTAGTTGGCTTATTGGGGGTCAACAGCTGAATTAAGCTAGATCCATTGTCTATTTAGGCATTCTTTTCAACTGCAATATAAATGAGAAAGAATGGTATGACATAATGTGTATTAAAACAAGAAGCTTAGCTGCACAAGACAAAGGGCCTCATTACACGCTAGGCGGTAAGGGTTTACCGGTACCGATATTTTACCGATACCGGTAAATCCTTACCGCCTTACTACGAGGTCCCTTTGCGGGTTGGGGAATTTAACGCCTGCTTTTTGCAGCCGTTAAAAATCAACCCGCAAAGGGACCCAGGGAGCTAATTACGGTACCGCAATTTGCGGTGCCGTAATTAGCGCCTTCCCCGTTCCCATTATGCCCTATTGGACAAAAATGGGAATGGGAATGGGGAAGGGCAATGGTGGAAGGGGGAATTACCACGCCGCCAACCTTGGAATGGGGCGGTAATTCCTCTTTCCACCAAGGCGGTGCCGGTATTTTACCGGCATGAACCATGCCGCTAATTGCGCCATGGTTCTCCGCCTACCGTGTAATGAGGCCCAAAGTCATCATCAATAAGTATGGATTGCATACACTGATGCCAGTCATTGCATTCTATAAACAGAAGGTAGTACCAATGCTAACATACGGAGCGGAAGCACTAATAAATCTGTCCTGGAAGACCTGGCCTGCATTGGAAGGCCTCGTCTGAAGAAAAGTCTTGCCAATACCCAGGGGATCCCTGATCAGTACAATCAGATACGAACTGGGAATACAGTCAATGGAACCACAAGTTCTATGGAAATCCTTTTCTTAATTAATAAAATGCATATTAGGAGACCATTCTCCACCCTTCGAAATTGTAAGAACGGAAACGGATGGAAGAAGAGAAGAGCTGTTGGACATCTGGAAAGACAAATGCCTAATATGGCATAAGGAAATATGAGCAACAGCGGATAAGTTAAAAATGTTTCCAGACGTAGTCAAAAGAAAGCTACAAGACATGGGCCTCATTACGATCGTGGCGGTCCGGAAATAACGGTGGCGGTAAACCCGCCGCCACCGTTGTTTCCGGACCGCCTGATCCCGACCCCTGCAGGCGGGAGGTGATGTTCCCGCCAGGTCTGACCTGGCGGGTTTAACACCGCCCGCCTGCAGGCGGACGAGGAAACACCAGCAGCATTACAAGATGCTGCCGGTGTTTCCATGATCCCGATTCCCATTGAGTCCCATAGGACTCAATGGGAATGAGGATTTACACCATTCCGCCTCCGTGATTCCCGGAAAACCGGGGTTGTGATGCCCCGGTAATTCCGGGAGTCACGGAGGCGGAATGGTAATACGAGTCCGGCGTTAACCAGGCGGTTTTACCGCCTCGGTTAACGCCGGACTCGTAATGAGGCCCCATGATTGGATACAAACCCATGTTAAGAAATTCGCTAATCGAATGTACACTTCGGAAATCCTTGAAAGATGTGCCTGGTTATTTGAGACAGTTTGTAACAAGGTATTATCAGGACATGTTCATGAGAATTAGGCTCAATATATTGGAGATGGGTGAAATCCTGTTCCTTTGGGAAAAAAACATCCACATGGTACTCCATGGTGCAGATTTAGCAAGTAAATCCAAGTCCATGAAACCTCTCAGCACTTATTGATTGGTTGCCCTGCATTGAGAAATAAATTTGAGGACAATCTCCCTGAGAAATGTTGTCAGCAGAATAACCTCTTTATCTGCAGATGAATGGTGGAACAGGATCGTGGACAGAGCTGATGTGAGCTTATCCCTGGCAAGAAAATCGTAGACAATGCAACATTTCAATGAAACTGTTAGGCAATGAAAAGATTGCCAAATGTTACATGATGTAAATGACTATTCCAATAGATGTAATGCATGGATGACGATTGAAAGTGATGATGTTTTTGATATTTAAAAAGGTTTGTATAAACCATATTAAATAAAATTAAAAAAGAATTAAAAAAAAGGTGGAGCAAGAGAACACAGTACGAGCACGGCAGACAGCACGAGGAGACGGCTAATCAGGGGCGGCAGTTCAAGAGAAGGAGAAAGGCAACAGGAATTGAGAGGGTGGCGAGGATAAAAGTGACCTTGCCCTTTTCGTCCCAGGACAGCGGAACCTTCATGGAAGAGAGCCTAAGACACAAACAATAGCACAAGTGTCTTGCAGCAGATGTCAATGGTACACAGGGCAAACCTATGCCAATATGCAGGTGTGAGGGAAGCGACCATGGTACCAGCCATGACTTCAATGAAGAAGAAAAGACAGGGGGTTCTTCTCAGCCGGTGAGTCGAAGGGGAACCGATATGAACCAGGCTGTGTTGAGTGAGAATTTCAAAGTGGCAAGTTTGAACCAAGTTCAATGAACTATGAAAGAACTGTAAAACTGTTAAGGGGAGACAAGCTGCAGAGGGAAACCGGCACCACGTGGGTGCTAACTCAAGAGACTCTGGTCGACCCCCATCTGACTGAAACTACAGATACCAGAAGGCCATAGGAGGGCCAGCGAAATACATCAAAGTGGTCATACTAAGGGTCAGGTAAAATCCCTGTACAATCGAAAGACTTTGATCTATAAACTGTGTGAAAGAAAGGGAGGTGAATCCTGCAAACAATGGTGAATGCGAAGTTGGCAAGAATGAACCCAACCGAGGGATGCTGATGAAGGGGGAAAAGTCTGTACTGTGCTCCAAGATTCCACCTTACCCCATGCTCAAAACATGGGGAAGGGAGACCCAGGCTACCGCATCCTGACATATTGTTTGAAAACACTTCTTTCTTTTCTTGAGAACTATCCCACACCCCTTCACCCCTTTTTGTATTAGTTGTAAGGTGTGGCAATAGGTTTCTTAATATAGGCCCTTTTTGTTTGACACAACACCACTAGGACTGCCTTATTTTTCATTTGATGGTTGACACTTGCTCCCAACTTAGATTTAGGTATAGATTAAGCATTTTTCCAACGTGCATACAGCATTCATTGTTCAATAAACACCCTTGAACTGTGATCACTTGTGTCTGTCTTACTTGTTGCCACCATGAGTTCGTTACATATGGTGTTAGATGTGGGATATGATTCAACTGATAAAAATTGAAAACTCATGCTAATAACCAAGGGATGCTGACGAAGGGGGAAAAGTCTGTACTGTGCTCCAAGATTCCACCTTACCCCATGCTCAAAACATGGGGAAGGGAGACCCAGGCTACCGCATCCTGACATATTGTTTGAAAACACTTCTTTCTTTTCTTGAGAACTATCCCACACCCCTTCACCCCTTTTTGTATTAGTTGTAAGGTGTGGCAATAGGTTTCTTAATATAGGCCCTTTTATTTGACACAACACCACTAGGACTGCCTTATTTTTCATTTGATGGTTGACACTTGCTCCCAACTTAGATTTAGGTATAGATTAAGCATTTTTCCAACTTGCATACAGCATTCATTGTTCAATAAACACCCTTGAACTGTGATCACTTGTGTCTGTCTTACTTGTTGCCACCATGAGTTCGTTACATATGGTGTTAGATGTGGGATATGATTCAACTGATAAAAATTGAAAACTCATGCTAATAATTGTGGTATCACCTGAAGGAGAAAATAGAATAGTTGATCTCTTAGACTCTGACCGCGTATCCACGTTGAAAGAGGTATTATCATCTCAACTGCTTTTTCCATCTAGTCACATGATCTATTCTTCAAGAATCAAGTCTGACTAGATACCCTTTCTCGATCGCACTATAACCTACAGCCTTGGGACCGAATAATTCTAAAAGTTTTGGTCAGTCCTTTGTTTCATTGGTACAACGTCCTTTCATCGCAGGATTAACCCTCGCTGGGCTTTTCTCCGCGGAAATTCTATCGAAAAAACTCATTTAATTTTTAGGGGGCTACAAATAAATATATATGGGGTGTGGGTATTCGGGTATATAAAAACTTGAAAGGGTATGGGGGTGTGGGGACGATCCCCCAAAAATAAAAAAATAAACAATTTGATGAGTTTTTGAGATGGAATTTCTGCAGAGAAAAACCCAGCGATGGAACCCTTTCATTAGACCTAGTGCACTGAGTCCTCCTCCCTTCGAACCTTTTTTTCCCCGGACATTCGGTCTTCATCGGTGGCGGGACCATCAGGGTTATAAACCAATCTATCCCAATCCACTCCTTCGGCAGACTCGGAATTAGAGGACTCCAAGGATTTTGAAATCTTGTCTGAGGGAGTCGAGAGTTGTTTCTTCTCTGATTCAGATAACATTGAGAGAACTATTACACCCCAGCAGGGGTGGCTGACCCAACCAAAATCATCGCCCAATTAGCGGCCCATCAGATACCGGCCAAAAACAGACAGAGAATGGAACTAAACTCATTGAATTGCAAGCAAGGCCTTTCCTTCCCCGTAGGCATATTTCAACGATATCAGGTAGGCTAAGATTTGGGACATTTTTTTCCTTAACTTCGAAGGCCTAGCTGAACAACTAGTGTGGGCGGAGAACCTTAAGAGATGCTATTTGGGACCCTTGCTAAAAGGGGAACTCCAAACTTCCTATCAGCTACTGAACCTTGCACACAAGAAGCCTCCTTTCAATCCATCAAGGAAGGCCTTTGAAAAAAGTAGGGCAAACCTGCAATTGTTATCGGCAGAAATTATAAGCTATTAGGTGGAACCCAGGAGAAACTCCTTTAGAAATGGGTGAACGGGTTAAAAACATGGTGGCCCTATGGATTAGTAATAAAACTCCAAATTGACTTACAGAGATGATTACCTTGGAACAATCTACCAACACCTTGCCTCCTTTTTTGAACAAATCCATCCTACAGCTAAATCGATCTACTCTAGAATCAGCCATTGAAACAGCGTGAAACCATTCAGATCGGGCTAAACATTTCCAACCAGCCCACTGATGGGAAGATTGAACCCATCATAAACCTGTCCATCGGCCTCAACCCCAAGGACTAGAAAGACAAGGATGTTCACATAAGGTCAAGGAAGGGATGCCTTGGGTGAGAGAAGCGGTCAGGAAAACCGACCCGAAGCCCAAAGAGGAAAGTAGAAGGAAGGATATAAAAGGAAGCAAACCACCTGCTCTGGTCTGCTTTTCTTGTAGAGAAACCTGACATCTAGTTAGACATTGTCCAAAGAATATAAAAGATGAACCTATGGAAATAGGCTGTTTGAAGGGTGAAGAGTGGGAGGAAGCTGTAAGAGGATTCAATTCAACACTACAGCTAAGTCAACGCCTAGTCTATAATACTGAATGAAAACCCTTATTGATATATCTTTATGTCCAGTTCATGCGTTCTGGATGACTACCCCTATATAACACCCCTCTCTTGGAATCCCCCTGACCCCACTGAGCCAAGAAATAGTTCTGTTTTGCAAGTTTAAAAGGTTTATTTGATAATTTAAAATATATATATCACACTTTATAATAAATTAATAATTGAATAGCACACTTAATCTGATATGATAAAGATCAACAACGGAGAATCTGGCACTAGCACACTTCTTATAATCACTAATGAGTTGACATGAAATGGATAAGGTAGCACACTGGTAAATAGGAACAAAAGTATAATGTGATAGAGAATGCTTTATAGAGTTCAAATGGATGCAAGGTTGAATGAATGAAATGCAGTATAGAAATACTCAATATGATTTCAGCAAAACAATGTAATCACTTTTCTCTGGCAATCCCCTTCACCCCTTGATGCAAGGCAAGGAAATGGAAGGAAGCACACAGTTCTCAGAAATGCAATCAACTGTAATTCAGTTCAATCCAGCAAGCTTAGACTACATAAGTTTGAAAACACAGGCCCAAATTGCTTTGATATGTGCTGGCAATGAATTGAAAAATATGCTAAAATACTTTTAATTCCCTTTCAGAGGTTCAGGGTGAGTGGTATCTAGTTAATATTAGTCCAGGCTCACACTAGCAATGATTCAGGAATGATTAGCAGGTTAAACGAATTTCTGGCAAATGGAAGGCAAGCAGCAGCTGATTTTACATGTGGAGAAATTTGCAAATCGCGGCAAAATTCGCGGATGCGCCGAGCGCTATTACAGAGGAACCACAAGGACTATCTCTATCGTTTTGGGGTCCTAGGAAAGCCTAGGATCTCAGCTTCAAAATGAAAGTTACTGCAAGTCTCTAGCACAAACGGTCGCGGAGATATGAGCGATTTAGTAAAGGTCGTTTTTGGTTTTGCAAATTTTAAACGCACACTTTTTCAGCTTTAAAAATGATGGCAGAATAACACAATTGCTAAGCTGCAGTTCTACTTAGATAAAAAATGGATTGAATTATATTATTTTAACTAAGAGATGGGTTCTACACAGTTTTACTATGTACTCACACTATATTCTTGAGTGAAATGGGCCTCATCACGGATCTGGTCAGGGTTTTAGACTCGCCTCTGGTCTCTGCACTTCACAGTGATCTGGGTCTCTCTCTTTCTGGATCTCTGGTCTGGGTCTCTAGTTCTGGATAGATTGAAGTCTCTAGTTTGGCTCTCTGGAGGTTTGATGAATTTGAAGTCTGGATCTCTCCGGCAGAGCGTCCCGCTGCAGATGGAATTGAAGGTCCCTATCTGTCCTGTCTGTCTGCTTTTATGTGTTTATAATGTGGGTGTGTTCTAGCATCACTGACCCTACCTCTCTCTCAGCTTCTAATTGGTCAAACTTCCATTTATCATTTGATTGGGGAAGGAAGTGTGTGTCAGCGTGATGTCATTTTATGGCTTGCAGATAGGACACTCCTCTGTCAGATTGCACATATTCTATATTTGATAATAAAAGACATATTTCACAGTTACACAGTTGCTTGAAATTACATATACATGGTGTGGCTGAATTTAGCCATGTCTCTGTCCAAATCTGCTGTTTCTAAGAGCTTGCATTCAGAAATGGCACATAATTGACTTTTTAACTGATTTTTCAATTTCTGACATTGACCCAACTTTACATACATGTGTGCAGGGAGTATGGACATTAACTGAGGAAGTTTCAGATTTTTAACATGCATACATTTAGAGTAATATCCACTTTTCCG
This sequence comes from Ambystoma mexicanum, assembly GCF_040938575.1. Classification (NCBI taxonomy): domain Eukaryota; kingdom Metazoa; phylum Chordata; class Amphibia; order Caudata; family Ambystomatidae; genus Ambystoma; species Ambystoma mexicanum. Next base: position 1,161,454,232 of record NC_090927.1, on the reverse strand, counting down.
CTAAAACCCCCCTGAACACGCCACCGGGTCGAAAAACCTCTTAAAATGTGGGCAGAAAAAGAATTATGGTGTCATTTATAAAATTTTCACGTGTCCGTACTATGAGTTATTCATCTTTTTCTAAACAATATTCTGGCTACAAAGGGGTGTGGTTTCCTCTCAGCACAAGGTAGAAATACTGGTTTTTCCAGTTCTGCCAAGCCAGCTTGCTCTCACAGGCAGTGCCCCTCCCCTTTCCTCAGGAGGAAGCCACGTTTTACGACCATTTACGACTCCTGCCAATAAAACCTTTGCCTGAGCCAGGACAGGGCTTTGTTCAGAGCTCCTGTAGAGCACAGGTAATTCAATTATCAGATAGATGGCATATCCTTAGTGTGAGCAGCAAAAGGGCAGCTAGGCCTGGGAACACAGCTGTGACTCAAGTTTCACTCCTGATGGGGGTAGTTGCCAGGCAAATTGGAATCTCTTTAAGCTGTCATTTCTGTTCCCCAGTTTCTGCATTCAAATAAAACTAAACATTTTCACATATGCAGCTAGAAGGCTGATTCTAAGTTCAAAACTATGACATTTAAACAATTTCAACCTATGTGACACTCAAAAGTAGGTCACTCAGTCAATTTAAACATTTAGATTTTTTTTAGTGTCTTTCAGTCCAAATTTACTTAAACTGCTGAAATCCACAGCGCAGCCAGTCTTGTTATAAACCTTCAAGTCACTTCAGAATATAACTTTACATTGGATCCACCTCTCAGTAAGTCTTTCTTTGGCCTGTTTTGGGTTCATTTATTCAGTTTTGCAAAAAGTAAAATCTGGTGTTGTTTTAAAATGCCGGCTTTTGGATAGTGGTGAGTACTGGTACTGCACCCATTTTTGGGATTTAACAAATGAATTCCCCACAATTCTAAGTTGCATTTGGCAATCAGCATTGCCATTCCCAATGCTTTCAGACTACTGTGCGGGTAGTCCAATGGTGGTTTTAGGCAGTTTCCTTCTGTGCCCATAACATCGGCAAAAATGAGTGGCAGCCTATTCTTCATGCATTTCCCTGTGCATTTTCTGGGAAGCTCTGGCCATCATGATGTTTTCCATGTCAGTACTGCACAGTTTTGAGGTAGGGCTCGGATGCATGTGTAAATACATCCCACAAGCCCCCCTCTTGCGATGGCCATTCTATTTCACGAATGGGACTCGCAAGACCTGGGATGTTTCCTCATCTTCTTCCAATAGATGGCACAGTTCAGCATCTTTTCCTCCATCCGGTACTGATCGATCGGTTCTCCTCGCCGGTCCTGATGGGAATATTGGGCGGTCCACTGGGCCCATTGGATCTTCGTTCCCGGTCTCCGGATCGCCCTCCTTGGCCCGTCTTCAGGTTTTCTTTCACCTAGGACGACAAAGGAAGAGCGGCAATACCTATCCATAGACATTTTTCCACCACTGTTGAGATAGTGGGGCAGCATATGCATTTCATCATCACAAAACATTACATTCTTATTTTGAAAAAAAAAAAACAGTATAACTAAGAGACAGTTTCATGCAAATCACAATATTTTAGAGACTAGATGTGGTATGTTTTATGATTGGAACAGAATTAGTCTGAGACAGTACCCGCTAGGATTCCAGAGGATTCCTCCAGTTGTTGCAGAGTGTGCCTGGGATGGCAACATTTCAACTGGTTTATGTGGACCCACTTGTCTTCCCCCGCTGCCAAAGGACCTTTGGGGATGTGGATCTTGTAGGCCACAGGGGAGATCTTATCGACGATCTCAAAGGGTCCCTTCCATGTAGGCAAAAATTTGCGCTGCTTGGCCTGGTTCCTTTGGAAGTTGTATAGATAGACCCGGTCCCCCACCTGATATTCCTTCCTGGAAGTTTTCAGGTCATAGTGGGTCTTCATGCTATCAGCTGATCTTTCTAGATTCCGCTGAGCATAAGCAAAAGCATGTTGGAGGTGTTTCCTTAAATTCTCTACATACTCATGAGTAGTGGAGGCATTTATCAGTGTCTGCTCTTGGGTCCTATAGAGCAAATGCTGAGGAAGCACCATCTTGCGCCCAGTCATCAACTCAAATGGTGACATTTTGGTTGCAGATGAAGGGGTAGATCTGATAGCCATTAGGACCAGAGGTAATCGGATATCCCAACTTGGCCCAGAATCTGCCACAAACTTCTTTAATATGCTCACAATTGTCCGGTTATATCTCTCTACTGCCCCAGAAGAAGCTGGCCGATAAGCAATATGCAACTTCCTTTTGACCCCCAGTATCTCCCACATCTTTGTCATTATTTCACTGGTGAAGTGGCTACCTCTGTCTGACTCAATCCTTTGAGGTAGACCAAAACGGGAAAATATGTGGTTAATCATCAAGGCAGCTGCAGTTTCTGCCTTGCAATTTGGGGCTGGGAGACATTCCACCCACTTGGTAAACAAGCATGTCACAGTCAACATGTACTTATTCCCCCTAGCCGAGCGAATCACAGGGCCTACAAAGTCGATTTGTAAATCTGACCATGGCAGTGTCATCCCCCTCTTTTGGAGAGGCGCACGGTGCGTGAGGGATGATGGCTGAAATTGTGCACACACAAGACACCCCTTCAGTATTGGTCGAGGTCCTGCCCCATGTGTGGCCAGTATGCAACCTCTCTTAAGATTTCCAATGTTGTGTGAAACCCCCTATGACCGGCGGTGGCCGCATCATGGGCGTGACTTAACATCAGGCTTCGGAATGAGGTAGGAACCACCCACTGATCGTGGCCAGCTTTGGATTTCCTTACCAACAAACCGTCTTGGATTCGGAACATTTTTGGACATTTCATCAACACTCTTAGGTCCTCTTTCCCAATGTAATCGGTATCCGTCAAGGGAAAGTTCTCAGGGTCCTCAAGGTGCTGGTAAAATTTACCAATAATTGGATCCCCCTTCTGAGCAGTAATCAAATCAGCATCAGGGGTCTCCTTACTCCATTGTGCAATTGAAAGGTCGTTGTGAGCATTTGTCTGGGACCTAGTGATGGCAGTGACCTGGATTTCCCCCAACAGGGACTCAATCTCAATTAGATCCCCTTGGATGGCCCCGGATTTGGCCAGCTGATCAGCTAAGTCATTTCCAGTTTTGTCTGGTCCCTCTACTTTGGAATGACCCTTGATCTTTTTCCAGTAGATGGTCATCCCATTCGATGTGACCAGATCATCGATGTTTTGGATCAACTTCCCATGTTTCAAGGGTTTGTTGTTAGCACATAACATGCCTCTGGTTTTCCAATTAACCAGGTGCTCCACGAACCCGTTCCGTACATAATCCAAATCTGTGATTATGACCAGTTCGTGGAGTTGATGCTGGACAGCAGTGAGGATGGCATGATGCACAGCCATCAATTCTGCCACCTGACTACTTCGGGGACCGATTTTGTATCCAGCGGAGGGTTCTGGGGACTCATTCACCCATGCATTCCCTACGCCAGCCACCAGTTCTTTCTCCCCGTTGTTGTCAACATGGTAAGAGCATCCATCCACATAGACAGTGGGCATTCCCTCACACTTGTCCTCTTCAAAGACTTTGTGTGGGGAATTAAGGTATGCCTCCGTGTTGTCCTTTATTTTTAGACTTTCGTCCTCGAGACAGTTTTCTCTGGCACAATCATGCAAGTCAGCCAGACCTTGCGCGAGGGGACTCTTCTTGTTTTGGCCATATCGGACCTCCACAGGAAAGCCTTGCATTGACAGAATCCAGGAAGTAATTCGGGAATTACTCACATTTCCGGCCTGGATTCTGTCACTTTGGAGATATTGCAGAGGCTGGTGTGGAGTCTCCACTATGATGTGTTCCCCCTGGATAAACGGGCGGTAATTCTTCAATGCCCACACCGTTGCCAGGAGTGCCTTCTCACAATCGTTGAATTTTTCCTCCACAGAGGATAAAGTTTTGCTCGCATAGGAGATTACTTTATTGACCTTGTCATGCTTTTGGTATAATACGGCCGTCAAGCACGTATTAGAGAACCCTGTCTCCAGGAAGAACTCCTTGTTTCTGACAGGGTAAGCTAGGCAAGGCGCTTGTGAGAGACTTCTTTTGAGTTGTTTTACTGCCTCGGCTTGTTCTGGACCCCATTCCCACTTGACCCCCCCCTTCAGGAGATGAATCAGGGGTCTGGTGATCTCTGCGTAGCCCTCAATGAACTTCCTGCTGTAATTAGTCAGTCCAAGGAGGCTCCTTAGTTCTCGCAGAGTTGTGGGATCTTTCAGTTTCTGAAGTGCTCCCACTTTCTTTTCCTGGGGACAGAGGCCCTGAGGAGTAATCTCATGCCCCAAGAAATTAACACGGGTTCTACACCACTGTGCTTTCTGAAAGGAAAGTTTTGCTCCGGCGGCCCTCAACTGTGTCAGAACATAACGGATCTCCGCTATGTGTTCCTCCACAGATGAACTTTTGATGAGGACATCATCGACATAAGCCAGGTTACCCCTCGCACCCAGGTCGGGCATGGCCTTATGTAGGAAAATGTTGAATTCATTGCCGGAGTTGAGGTATCCGAAGGGAGTCCGGGTCCATGTATACTGCTGGCCCCCAAAGGTAAAAGCCAGTTTGTATTGGTCCTCCCTACTGACAGGCACGGTCCAGTATCCATTGGTCAGGTCTATTGCAGTGAATACCTGTGACCCCTGAATCTGGGCCAGCCCTTGGTCAATGTAGGGCAGAGGCCATCGGGAAGTATGGACCCGTTTGTTGAGCTCCCTGAGGTCGGCGCAGAGTCTCCACTGGCCGTTCGGCTTCAATATTCCCAGCACCGGATTATTGAAGGTGCTGTGGACTGGATGGATTATTCCCCTGGACTCAAGGTTCTTAATTATTTCAGTAAGGGACTCCATGGATGCGAGAGGCAAACGATATTGCTTCACAAACACTGGAGTCATGCCAGGGTCCGTGGGGATTGTTGTTGTGTGGATGTCAGTGCGACCACAGTCATATGAGTCTACCGCAAAGAGATCTTGGAAATCCAAGAAAACTTGTTTCAACTTTTGCTTTTGTTCCAGAGTCACACAGGCATCAGCTAGGTTGACTCTCTCTTCCACCATCTGCCTGAAGCCTGGAAAGACTTCTGGTTTGGCTATCTCCGCGGCCTCCTCCAGCTGGGTGGAGAAGTCCCTGGTCAGAGTGCTGATTTGGACCGGAGGCTTCAGGTGGGAAAGGCAGCCCTCATGGACCTGGAAAATCACCTCATCCCTCCTGAAGTCACACGTCACATCTTCCTTACCATAAGGGCAGGAAGTGTACACCAGGAAGTTCCCCCCATGCCGGGTAAAAATCCTGTCTGGTGTTGTATTGTCCTCACTGTCACTGTCAAAACAGTCCTTGGGGATTGGTCCTAACAGTTCATTTACTAAGTCGATGGAAAAATGTCGGTCATCAACCGCCATTCCAATAATGGTGCCTGCGGCTAGAGTAATACTCTTTAAGTCGCTGTTATCCACCTCTATTAGAATGGTGTCATGTTCTATGTTGACTAATGGAGTTGGGTTCACCCCCAACCCTTGCTGTTGGAGAGAAGCGTTTAGATGTATGTAAGCATCAGGGTTTTTCAAATGTTGTCCTCTTTTAACTTTCACTTCCAGGGAGAATTGTCGAGTCCTTTCTGGGATGGTGACTTCCTCTTTGATCTGAATTTCAACTGCATAAGGTAGCAATTGAGCTGACCTAAATGCTTTTTCTGGATCATCAAAGCCCATGGGATTATCCGCTAATCGGGACCAAGCTTTGAAGTTTATTAGGTCCAAACTAATGGCAAAGCGATTGAGAATGTCACTGCCTAAGTAAAAGGCGGCAGGGACGTCTCGCACGACCCAACAATTGTGGACTATGCTCTTGTTGCCAATGGAGATTTTGAGCATACACCTGCTTGGCAGGAGATGTTTTGAATTGGGTGCTTCCAGGTCCATTTCCCATTTGTCTATCAGTTTGAAGGTGGGAATGGCTGGATCTTTTGGAAGTTGGCGAAACATGGCTTCGCTGATGAAGCTCTTACCGTTGTTCACACACACTCGAGCGAGAACAGAGTTCTTCCCATCATTTAACTGAACAGGGATGAACAACTGCTCTCCAATTTGCTGAATATCAGCCAGGCTTTGAGCTGATTTCACATCTTTCTGGACTATAGGAGTGGGAGTTTCAGATTGTGGATTGGTATAGAATTTCAAAGTGTTTCCTTCCAGCGTGGAATACCACTTTAGACTGGAAGGAAGGTTGATTTTCAGAAATAGAGAGGACCCCCCATCACCAGTCTGTTGTCCTACTGCTATGACTGTCACGTCTGGAATTTGGTTGTTCTGGAAGTGAAATTCTACTTGGTCAGATTTTTGTTCAACCATGTGGCAGGTGCCGTTTAAACTAACATGGTTGACACTCTGTTTTAATTTTATTGGTCGGCTAGTCTGGGTCCAGAGGACCTTGTTTACACAATCTATTAGGGGTGACAACCTTCTCAGGAGGTCATTCCCTAGTAAACAAGGGGTGCCCTCTGGGGTCACAACTATGACCGGGTGTTTCAACTTGTGTCGCCCAATTTTAATGTCCAAGTCTGCAGTCCCCTCAACGGGAATTTCCTTCCCGTCAAAGTTCTGCAGTTGTCCAGGAAGAGAGGTGAGAGGAATTTGGTAATTCTCTCCCCTTCCTGCATTCAGTTCGTCAAAGGCCCTTCTGGACAGAAGGGTAGCTTGAGATCCAGTGTCCACCAGTGCCGAGATTGTACCCTGCCCCTGTACCTGTACCGGGGCATAATATCTTCCCTCCTTCTCCTCAAGGGGGCACAGGTAATGTACATTTTTGGACAACTGGTGGGCTAACTTTCTGGTTTTGGACATTGCTAGCGAAGAGATTTGGGCAGAATTCTGTGGAGAGTCTTGGGAATCTGAAAGAAGCAGTTGGCAACTGGAGATCAGAGCCATTGTGGGTTCCCCTGGTTTCAGTTCTGGGCCGCCCCCCCCTTTTTGGAGGCAGTCACCAGGATGGGTTTGAACCAGGGGATTTTCTTGCTGTTGGTTCTGGGATGAGATGGTGGGTGGCAGTAGCTCAGTCTCCACATCTCCCCAGTCTGGATTTGCATTCCTATGGACCCATTTTTCTTTGGGAGGAGTTCCCCCCTCTCTGAAGGAGAAGATCCTTTTCCCAGGATCCTCTGAGGATCCCTCTCCCTCAAATTGGAAGATCTGTACCTCCTCCTCAAACTGAGTCTGTTTGGGTCTTTTGTTTCTCCTACCCCCCCTCTGCTCCTTAGGAGGCAGACTTTCAGGGGCAAGAGATTTTGTTTCCGGTTCCTGGGTTTCCAGGGGCTGTTTACAAGTGAGGAAGGAAGCTTCCTCCAAGGCTTTACACCCCCCTTCCCTTTGTGCCTCCTCCCTGGGAACCGGTGAGTTATCGGGGTGCTGCCCCCGTCATTGTTCTGGGGCACCAGGTCCAGAGTTGGGTGCGTTCTGCGCTGGCATGCCGGTCTGAGGGTTCTGCTGAGCCCTCAGTATGTGACCCAGATCCCGGCCATGTTTTGAACCTGGCGCTCTAACTGGGAAACCCGCTCAGGCTGATACGGGGCCCTGTTTTCTCCCCTGGGCTGATCCCGGGAAGGGTAGCTGTCCCTCCTCTGGTAATACCCCGGGTTGGGAAGATTTGGGTACCCCTCCACCCTTGGCCTCCCCTCTCCCGGATTCAGTGGTCTGGGCTCAGGGAATTGGGGAAAGAAGGATGGATGGTTTTGGGGCTGAAAGTCGGGTGGATATCTGGGGAAAAAGTTCTGCCCAGGGTTTGGTAAATTTCTGCCCTCCTGTGGGAAGTTTGGAGGGAAGTTCCCTGGGTTAGGCGCTTGGCTGGATCCCCCCCCTTGGGCTGGAGGAGTCCACACATAACCCAGGATGGGTCGATTTCCCTTGTAACGGGGACTTACATAATCAGGAGAGCGAGGGACCCCATTTGTGGGGCTGCCTCCTTGGCTCCCTGTCTGTGACTGGCCCGAGGACCTTCTGGGCCTAGCATTATTAGGTGCAGGTAGGTTTTTAGGCCCCCCATCTCCAAATCTAAAACGGGGGTGACCTTTACCTCTGCCACCTTGGCAGCAGCAGGGGTGGTGTTGGCTTTGGGGTTTTTCTGGGCATTACTTTTGCTATCTACCGGTTTCTGCACCTCATAGATCCGGGTAGCCTGTTCAATGACCCAGTCTAAAGATCTTTTCTCGTGAAAATCCCTCATGAGCTGGGTCATGATATATTTGGGCAAGGCATGGAAAAACGTATTAATAAATTCCCTGCTATCCGTGCGCACCCTTCTTGTGGTCTGTGCAAAAGCACGCTTTAACTCCTGCACAAATTCTTGTGGGGCCTGATCCTCCCCACATTGCAAATTGTAGGCTGCCTTGCGAGCCTCTTGAGGATTTCTGTGAACAGAAAAATGTTTCAAGATGGCCGCCTTATAGGTGGACCATCTTAAATGATTTTGGTCCTCCAGCCCCGCAAAGAAACTGGAGTATTCCGGGGAGAAGGTCCACTTTACATATTGAATACAGCTTTGGCTGTCCTTCAAATGGAAAGTTTCCATCATTTGTTCAAACAACTCTAAGTGCTCCCAAACAGAATACTTAGCGTTCTTATGGTAAGGCGTGATGATGCTCCTGATCGCCTTAATCTGCTTTAAGGGGTCCTTAAGCAAGGCCCTTTTTGCCTTATTGGCCTTTTTGGTTCGGGTAACCCTTGTCCATTCTTCCTCGGACTCAGAGGCACTGCTCCCAGAGGTTCCCGTCTGTTCTTCCAGGTTTTCCCGGATTCTGCGAGCCTGGGAATGGCTGGCAGAATGTGGGGACCTGGTCTCCTGTGTCCTGCGCAGTTCAGAGGAGTCTTCAGATTCCTCCTTGCTGCCAGGATTTGATGGGTACCCCCTCCACTGACCTAACTGGGCAGAGGTTTTCAGGATGCCCTTAATGGGCCTACTCTCCTGGGGTTCCCCATTGAACTGTGCTGTACTTGGGTGCCCATACCCGGATGCCCACCCCTCCATTCCTGAGTGGTACTGGCCTATGAGCCCCATACTCTTAGCTGGATAGTAATCTGCCATCCCTGCGGCCCTGTGCTCATGTGCGCCAGGGAACATAGGGGTGGTAGAGTCCAGGGACTGGGGGAGATGAAGGCCCCTGGTGTTAGGGCTCCTGCGGTTATGGTCAGGAGTCTCTCTTTCCCAGCGGACCTCATCTCTATCCGCCCCTGCTCCCTGTTGCAATGCAAGAGCCTGCATTTGTGCTTTCAGTTCCTCTGTTAAGGCCTTACTCGACTCTATCAGTCTCTCCTGCATCGCTACCTGTTGTTGGAGCCTATCATTGTGTTGACAGAGGGCCTCATTTTCCCTCTGTGCTTCCTGGTTGGTCCTGGAGAACTGGGCCAGTCTTTGCTGCAGGAGGGTTACCTCCTGAGCTGTGTCCCTATTGGCCTGCTCCTTTCTTGCTAGAGCATCCTCCACCCTCCTGGTGTGCTCTAACAAGTTCTGGTGTTCTTTTTGGAGGTCACCCAGTCCCTGGTGGGTCAGGTGATTTTCTTCCATTTTTCTTTTTAAATGGCAGACTTCCTGGCCTAAGGTATCCCTTTCCTGACTGAGAGCCTGCATCTGTGCTGCCAGGTCGTCCCTTTGCCTTTGGAAGGCACCAGCATTCTGGCGCTCCTCATCAAACTCTGCCTGGGTATCCAGGTCTTTCAGAATTAGTTTGTTGCTCTCTGCCTTCTCTCTATCTAGGTGGCCTTGCAGGGTGACTATCTGCTCAGCACATACCCTGTTGAAGTCCAGTTGTTGCTCCAGCTTTTTCTGGTTTTGCAGTAGGGAGTCCAAACCTTCTTGGTATTCCTTCTGCAAGGCCAGAAATCTGGTATTCTGTTCTACCTTTTCCTGTTGCAGCACATCCATATCCTTCTTTATTTTAATGATGTGCTGCCTACTATCATCTTCTGACTCCTGGCTCCTCTGCAGCCTCTGCTCAGAAGAGTCCAGATCAGATTGGGCCTTCTGTAATGCCATCTGTTGCCTATTTGCCAGATTTTGGCTTTCAGCACATCTATCCTGCATGTCTCCCATATATAGGTACAGGTATGCTGCTATCCTGGCAATCTTATTGTGTTCCTCTTTGGCTTTAGGAGCCATATATAGTTCACTTAGGGCCACATGTAAGGGACCCTGATCTCTATATATATCTGACCCTGTTTCAGTGACCTGTTGTGTAATGGCCTGCAACCACGCATCCTGGCCCTGTTCAGTCCATTCACCTCTCACAAATAGCTTATGCAAGAGGTGCTCTCTGGCTATTTTCATGTCTACTAAGGTCGTCATTCTAGAGATTGGTCTCTGTCCTGACTTACAGAAGTTTGTATTTTATTTTTGCAGAACAGAACTTTTCTTGGAGTGTCCCTTTTGAGGAATGCTTCACAGCGTAATGCAGCGTGGTGATCCGACTGGATGTATGTATCCCGTCAGTTAGCACACTGTATTAAGCTGCACAAGTGGTATTCTAACCCAAACGTCCGGCTCGAGCCCCCAATTTGTAAGAGGATTCAATTCAACACTACAGCTAAGTCAACGCCTAGTCTATAATACTGAATGAAAACCCTTATTGATATATCTTTATGTCCAGTTCATGCGTTCTGGATGACTACCCCTATATAACACCCCTCTCTTGGAATCCCCCTGACCCCACTGAGCCAAGAAATAGTTCTGTTTTGCAAGTTTAAAAGGTTTATTTGATAATTTAAAATATATATATCACACTTTATAATAAATTAATAATTGAATAGCACACTTAATCTGATATGATAAAGATCAACAACGGAGAATCTGGCACTAGCACACTTCTTATAATCACTAATGAGTTGACATGAAATGGATAAGGTAGCACACTGGTAAATAGGAACAAAAGTATAATGTGATAGAGAATGCTTTATAGAGTTCAAATGGATGCAAGGTTGAATGAATGAAATGCAGTATAGAAATACTCAATATGATTTCAGCAAAACAATGTAATCACTTTTCTCTGGCAATCCCCTTCACCCCTTGATGCAAGGCAAGGAAATGGAAGGAAGCACACAGTTCTCAGAAATGCAATCAACTGTAATTCAGTTCAATACAGCAAGCTTAGACTACATAAGTTTGAAAACACAGGCCCAAATTGCTTTGATATGTGCTGGCAATGAATTGAAAAATATGCTAAAATACTTTTAATTCCCTTTCAGAGGTTCAGGGTGAGTGGTATCTAGTTAATATTAGTCCAGGCTCACACTAGCAATGATTCAGGAATGATTAGCAGGTTAAACGAATTTCTGGCAAATGGAAGGCAAGCAGCAGCTGATTTTACATGTGGAGAAATTTGCAAATCGCGGCAAAATTCGCGGATGCGCCGAGCGCTATTACAGAGGAACCACAAGGACTATCTCTATAGTTTTGGGGTCCTAGGAAAGCCAGGATCTCAGCTTCAAAATGAAAGTTACTGCAAGTCTCTAGCACAAACGGTCGCGGAGATATGAGCGATTTAGTAAAGGTCGTTTTTGGTTTTGCAAATTTTAAACGCACACTTTTTCAGCTTTAAAAATGATGGCAGAATAACACAATTGCTAAGCTGCAGTTCTACTTAGATAAAAAATGGATTGAATTATATTATTTTAACTAAGAGATGGGTTCTACACAGTTTTACTATGTACTCACACTATATTCTTGAGTGAAATGGGCCTCATCACGGATCTAGTCAGGGTTTTAGACTCGCCTCTGGTCTCTGCACTTCACAGTGATCTGGGTCTCTCTCTTTCTGGATCTCTGGTCTGGGTCTCTAGTTCTGGATAGATTGAAGTCTCTAGTTTGGCTCTCTGGAGGTTTGATGAATTTGAAGTCTGGATCTCTCCGGCAGAGCGTCCCGCTGCAGATGGAATTGAAGGTCCCTATCTGTCCTGTCTGTCTGCTTTTATGTGTTTAGAATGTGGGTGTGTTCTAGCATCACTGACCCTACCTCTCTCTCAGCTTCTAATTGGTCAAACTTCCATTTATCATTTGATTGGGGAAGGAAGTGTGTGTCAGCGTGATGTCATTTTATGGCTTGCAGATAGGACACTCCTCTGTCAGATTGCACATATTCTATATTTGATAATAAAAGACATATTTCACAGTTACACAGTTGCTTGAAATTACATATACATGGTGTGGCTGAATTTAGCCATGTCTCTGTCCAAATCTGCTGTTTCTAAGAGCTTGCATTCAGAAATGGCACATAATTGACTTTTTAACTGATTTTTCAATTTCTGACATTGACCCAACTTTACATACATGTGTGCAGGGAGTATGGACATTAACTGAGGAAGTTTCAGATTTTTAACATGCATACATTTAGAGTAATATCCACTTTTCCGCTAAAACCCCCCTGAACACGCCACCGGGTCGAAAAACCTCTTAAAATGTGGGCAGAAAAATCACAAGAATTATGGTGTCATTTATAAAATTTTCACGTGTCCGTACTATGAGTTATTCATCTTTTTCTAAACAATATTCTGGCTACAAAGGGGTGTGGTTTCCTCTCAGCACAAGGTAGAAATACTGGTTTTTCCAGTTCTGCCAAGCCAGCTTGCTCTCACAGGCAGTGCCCCTCCCCTTTCCTCAGGAGGAAGCCACTTTTTACGACCATTTACGACTCCTGCCAATAAAACCTTTGCCTGAGCCAGGACAGGGCTTTGTTCAGAGCTCCTGTAGAGCACAGGTAATTCAATTATCAGATAGATGGCATATCCTTAGTGTGAGCAGCAAAAGGGCAGCTAGGCCTGGGAACACAGCTGTGACTCAAGTTTCACTCCTGATGGGGGTAGTTGCCAGGCAAATTGGAATCTCTTTAAGCTGTCATTTCTGTTCCCCAGTTTCTGCATTCAAATAAAACTAAACATTTTCACATATGCAGCTAGAAGGCTGATTCTAAGTTCAAAACTATGACATTTAAACAATTTCAACCTATGTGACACTCAAAAGTAGGTCACTCAGTCAATTTAAACATTTAGATTTGTTTTAGTGTCTTTCAGTCCAAATTTACTTAAACTGCTGAAATCCACAGCGCAGCCAGTCTTGTTATAAACCTTCAAATCACTTCAGAATATAACTTTACATTGGATCCACCTCTCAGTAAGTCTTTCTTTGGCCTGTTTTGGGTTCATTTATTCAGTTTTGCAAAAAGTAAAATCTGGTGTTGTTTTAAAATGCCGGCTTTTGGATAGTGGTGAGTACTGGTACTGCACCCATTTTTGGGATTTAACAAATGAATTCCCCACAATTCTAAGTTGCATTTGGCAATCAGCATTGCCATTCCCAATGCTTTCAGACTACTGTGCGGGTAGTCCAATGGTGGTTTTAGGCAGTTTCCTTCTGTGCCCATAACATCGGCAAAAATGAGTGGCAGCCTATTCTTCATGCATTTCCCTGTGCATTTTCTGGGAAGCTCTGACCATCATGATGTTTTCCATGTCAGTACTGCACAGTTTTGAGGTAGGGCTCGGATGCATGTGTAAATACATCCCACAAAGCGGAAGAAGAGCTAGAGACTTTTAGCATCCCTATATGTCAAACCCCTACCGAGTTCATATATGAAAAGGCATGGTTAAATGGGAAACAAAGGTAGTAAGTAGAACGCTATACTGGCCGATTTAGTAACTGAGTAACTTGTGTACATGGAGACAACAAGGTACATCCTAAAATTTCAGCACGCATTGAAATCCGGGGTGAATCCTGTAAAATACCATCAGCCATCGTTCCAGGGCTCCCTGAGGAAGTTATTCTAGGATGAGACGTCCCATCTTCTCTACTATCTTACAGGAGTCTCCCCCTCCCTTTGGAGATTTTCTATCTCAGAGATCCTGGCAAGAGACTTACTACCCCCAAAACCCGCCCGTATGGGACTGGGAAAACTCAGAATCAACAAAGCCCAAGACAACCCTTGAAACTCAATTCATAGGCTATTGTAGAAAAAGTGAGGAAACCATGCTACTTCTATCTGATGAAACTGATCAGTGGAATATGCGACATGGACATCTCTAATCCCTGTTCTTTGCCCAGTCTTGACCACAGAAGACCCGACCAAAGAGCTGGCATATGCACCTCGCATAGAGGAAGGATATGTGAGAATCCTGAACGTGTCTCCCTGACTAAATCCCGGGGATCTGTCATCCAGGTGGCCTGGACATGGCCATTGATATTGGATCCAGTCCCTGGGGTGGACCAGTTAGGGAGGCTCACCTGGATGTGGGGTCCTCTGGAGTGGGAGTGGGAGTCAGCACCAACGGGTGAGACGCGGTATCCCCCATCTTTCAATACCTTTTCCACATTGTACCACGTAGGACATTCAAAAACACTGTAACCCCGCCGTTTTCCCACACAAAACCTTTTGCATGACACACAAGAGAAGACTAACACCAGAGCCGTTTACCTGACATGTCCCAATACAAGGGTAAGGCAAACTCAGGTAACTGATCAAAATCACACACACCTGACAGCCCTTTCCCTTCCCCACAGGGATAAAAGGTGGAGCAAGAGAGCACAGTACGAGTACAACAGACAGCACAACAAGGTGGGTAATAAGGCACGGCAGTTCAAGAGAAGGAGAAAGGCAGCAGGAATCGAGACTGTGGCGAGGAGAGAAGTGACCTTGACCTTTTTGTCTCAGGCCCACGGAACCTTCATGGAAGAGAGCCTAAAACCACAAACAATAGAACAAGTGTCTTGCAGTAGAAGTCAACAGTACACGGGGCAAGCCCATGCCGATAAGCTGGGGTGAGGGAAGCTCTCGTGACCATGGTAGTGGCCTTGACTCCATTGATGAAGAACAGCCAAGCGATTCATCACAGCCGGTGAGTTGAAGGGGAAATGATAAGAGCCAGATAGGGTGGCAGCAGTACACCCCATCCCTACGCCCAGTACTGTCAAGGAAATGTAGCAGTTTTTTGGGCTTATGTAATTATTGTAGGGTATGTATCCTAGAGTACGCAGTCTGCAAAAGGCCACTGTTACAAAGTCTCAGGGAAGGCAGAGGACTTCGAAGTAAATTTGAATGGACTGACAGAATGACTAGACAATTTGAGGGCTTAAGCTATTTGCATCGCCTCCGTTTTAGCAACTCCGGATTACATACAGGAGTATTATTTATTTTCCCACTCTGATGAATGGTTCATGCATTGACGGAAGGAGACATATTATATGTTGATGTGTCATAAATAATTGACATGGGGACGGGACGGAGGAACACAGGGCCGTAGTGGGGCACGGTAAAGGGGTGGAGAAATAGTGACCACTGCTGTAGAAAGTGAGACCACAGTTTCATACACGGCATTGCCCATATTACAACTGGGCCATTATTACATGGGGAACTGATCAGCCACAGGTTTAAAGGTCCATATGAGGTGGTGTCCTGTACTCCTCTCGCTGTCGGTAGGAAGGAGTTTAATATTGGGTGCATCTCTTAGATGTTCAAAGAGCATCTGAGACAAGGCAAAGTTCAGTATGGACATAGCCAAAGAAGAGACATTTTTGAGGATCCATATCAGGGTGGTGTGCAGTGGCACATGCCTGATTTTTTCATTTTTTTCTTCATTTTTTCGATTTTTCATTTTTATCTTTTTTCAATTTTTTGAAGTTCCAGAACCCAGTCGGCCTTAGTGGGAAAAGGGTATCTCTCACTCCCTCCCCTTTTCCCTCCCCCCTTCTATCCCTTCTCTGCTCTCTCTCTCTCTCTCTCTCTCTCTCTCTCTCTCTCTTTCTCTCTCCCTTTCCCTCTCTCTCTCATTCTCCCTTTCCCTCTCTCTCCCTCTCTCTCTTTCTCTCCCTCTCTCGCTCTCTCTTTCCTTATCTCTCTCTTTTCTCTCTCACTCTCTCTCTCTGTCTCTCTCTCTATCTCTCTTTCTCCCTCTTTCTATCTCTCTTTCTCCCTCTTTCTTGATAACCTTTTTTTTCTCCTCCCAGGAATAAGCAAAGATGGCTGACCGACCTCTGTTATGTAGGGATACGATTAAGACAAAAGTAATTTGTTCTTGGAACTATGTATAATATAAGGTATGATATTGTTTTGTGTGACACTGGTTGTGGTTGTTGGAGTGGATGAAGGCATGTCTGTTATATGGGGTGGCCATACAAAGTGGGCCGGGGGAGGGGCTTGGACAGTAGGAAAAAAATGTTAAAATTAATGTCTATAAAAAGGAAATACAAAATGGCTTACTTTTCACCGGCCACCCCTACAAGTTTTCTTAGACGAATGAAACGGGAAGTATAAATGATGTATGATTTATATAAGGGGATGGGCTTTGACGTCATTTCTGATATTAAGTACCCACAATCCTTCAATAACTGGTACTCTGATATGCTCATTGCAGGAAGGAATATAATCAATGAAAGCTGTTACGTGTGTGCACTTAACCCGCACCCATAAGGTTTTAGTTCCACATCCAGTCCCAATTACAGAGGCACAATGCCGCCTGGTACATCTTGCACTATGGGGGATTAAGGGCACATTCCAGGAACACAGCGTGCAGTTGAGGAGCATTGTTCTATACCCAGTGTTATGCAATGGCAACACAAAATACTGCTAGTGTCTACAAGGACCATATTTTTCCTTGGGAGGTTACACAAATGAAAATGACAAATGGCAGGGCACCACAGTGACGTGCCAGGCAGATGGACTGACCGAGTACAGTGGAGAAGCAGTATCCCAAATGAAGACTATGTGTGCGCAAATATGTTCCCAACACATCACAAGGCTGACACAGATTGTAACAATGAAGAAGCCAGTGCGAGCACATAGAGCCATAGACTCAATGAAGGAACAGTTCCTGGTGGCGCAAACACACAGTGCAACCACACTCTTGTGATCCCTGATATGATGAAAGGTGAGGCAGCAGTGATGGATTACTACTGGGTTTGTGGCCAACAAGCCTACTTGCACCTCCCACTCTTATGGAGGGGCAAGCGTTCACTGGCCACCCTGCACTCAGTGCTACTAGTAATCCTGGAAGAACACCTAAAGGGAGAAGAAATGACTGTTGAGATGCCAACAGCCACTCTAGCACCTAACGAAGAAGAAAAAAGCTTGCAGATCACACAAGAATTTGGTATGCTGCCAGAAAAAGAACAATTTCAATCGCGGGGAAGAAAGAAGAGCTCAATCTGTCTCAAAAGACTCTTCCACACTGTTCTTTTTAGCTCAGCAGAGACTTTCTTTTTCATCTTTTTTGGGTACTTCGGTACAAGCAGCTGCTGCACTTTTATACCCACGGAGGATGCTGAGAATGGGTCACTATCCCACGTCATCAAGGCGGTGCACAGTCTAGGAGTTCAAATGAAGAAAGAAGGTGGAGTTCAAAACACAGATTGGCTATCGCTCGTCTTTGATTGGGTCCCGTCATGGCTGGGGGCAGCAGTAAAACTACTGGTGCTTGTGATCGTGTTCTTCATGGTTGCCTTCTGAATGTGCCAATTGGTTCTCCGATGTTGTGTTCATATAATCCATAATAGTGCAAAGATGATGATATCGATTGAGGGATCTAAAACATCTTGCCATTCAATAAACAGCAAAACTCAAACTAATATTTCTGGGATTGTAGATATGTCAGGTGGGGATGAGTTTGTTACTGTAGAAGTAACAAAAGGGGGGCATGTTGGGGAGGAGCTAATGCCTTTCTTCCCCCCAAGCGCTTTACAATTAGGCAAGACTTCCCAAAGCACTATAGCACTGAGAAAGCCTTTTTCATGAAACTATAATCACATCCAGACATGGGTGGCCACTAAATGAAAATAGTTAGTATTTAAATATAAGGTTCAAATAACTATTCAGCTGAATACATTTGTAAAAATGTTAAATTGTAAGTTAGTAATTTTTCTCAGAGAATGGTAAAGAGCTATGTGCCAAAAGGAATGCAGCCTGTGCTAAAAATAGACTACAGGCATTGCATGGTGCCCTGCTAGCTCTGACAGAGTACACGAAGTGGCTGAGCAGCTGTTTCCTGTCCATCAAAAGGCCATGTATACTAAGAATAGGAGTGTACATGCTTAATGCACGACATACAACATTATGGAAAAACAGGGTTTTCAGGAGAATTACTGGACCAGCTAAAATATAAGGAATATTGAGTGAAGTGTTGTATGGCGGGAAGGTGTATTTATATATAAATGTTTATAATATAGAAAATGATGCTGAACAGGAGCTACAATGTATTCTTGTCTATGCAGCAGCATGCTAAGTAGTTTTGTCCTAAATGGGAACCTGGTCATGCAAGAAGGAAGACTGCAGAGTCACTTGTAAGGAAGAAAGAACGTTTTGGATGAGCTATGCCAGTATCCATTAACCAAGTTGAACAGTATAAAGATGCCTGCTTGCCCTCAGTCTGGAGGAGCCGGCCACGGAAGAAGGACAGAATGCTGGTCGGGGGGGAGGGGGTCAGAGCCCCCCCAACCTAATTTTTATACAGATTAAATTGTAATCCTTGCAAGACAAGACTCTTGGCCTTAGCTAAAACATAGATAAGGAAGGGAGGGGGGGAGTGGGAAGGAAATGGAAACAGACAGGCGACTACCGTACTAGGCCTGACGACATTTCTGGTAGAGCCGGAAAAAAAACAAGAGGTGAGGGAGAGGGGTGCAGAAAGGTAGGGGAGGAACAAAACAAGCGACTATCATATTAGGCCTAGGCCTGACGACATTTCAGATAGTGCTGGAGAGGGGTTGGGGAGGAAAAAAACAGTAAGGGGAGGGAGGAGGAGACAGACGAGGTTGCTATCATACTAGGACCAGGGACAATTCTGATAGAGTAAGTGCATAGAAGAAAGTAAGTGGAGGAGATAGGAAAAGAGGGGGGATCAGGTGTGCTGGTTTTGGATGGTGAACCTGGGAATCGTAGTTCACTGGGCCTGGTTACATCCCAAAATTTCAGCACACATTGAAATCCGGGGTGAATCCTGTAAAATACCATCAGCCATCATGCCAGGGCTCCCTGAGGAAGTTATTCTAGGATGAGAGGTCCCCATCTTCTCTACTATTTTACAGGAGTCTCCCCCTCCCTTTGGAGATTTTCTATCTCAGAGATCCTGGCAAGAGACTTACTACCCCCAAAACCCGCCCGTATGGGACTGGGAAAACTCAGAATCAACAAAGCCCAAGACAACCCTTGAAACTCAATTCATAGGCTATTGTAGAAATGCAGCTTAGAGAACCATATATGACAAAGTGGAATTCTCACCTCCCTCTTGCTCTTTTGGAGGACTGTCTTGGGGATGTCTATGTCTAGCTCTTGGTTTACATGGATTCCAGTGGAGCTTCTGTACCCCAGATAGCGACTGCTATACTATGATGATGTGGTCCTTTTGCAACCCTGCCCCATCCACCAACTCAGTCAAACGGAGCACTTAATCACAGATATAGAATATAATCGAGCAGACAATGTCTTCTAAGGACGCAAAGGCAATCCCTTTGTGTTAACATTCATTTAAAAAATAATTCTAAGAATTTTCAATTAAAATAAATAAGCCTTTCAACGCATTAAATGAGTTATACAACTAAAATTGATCTTAGATGAAGTGTACCATTTAAATCAACTCAACAAAAATGTAAATTCAACAACGGTTCTACACGTCTGAACAGAATTCCTGTTCACCATGCTAAAAAACAGCAACACATAAAGTAATAATGGACAATATTACATAACATACAAACCTGTAAATTAGATGTTATAACTGCATAGTGGGTATAAACAATTCACACATACAGTTAGACACCATACCCCCGCATATGTAGACACGAAAGACATCACAAAATCCTGGCTTAATTCCAGAGCATAAATAGCATTTGTTTTATGTTATAAAACTATTAGAAACAGTTGGGCCAAGCACTTACATTTTAGTTTTATAGGATGGACGTTTCAAGCCAAGTCTTCGTCATAAATGTTTTGGAAGAGGTGTAACGCTATTTGAAGCTATGAGGATTCTTACTTGTTGCAAGGTTCCAAAAATTATACCAATACCACACTGCAATAAGGCCCTTTCTAACTTGAGCATCTTTAATTAAAGAGATGGTCCAAATCTTACAAGATACAGCCAAACATGATTTTCAGTTTAGGCTACAAATGGACTCTCCAAACATCTGGAGACATTGTCCATCTTCCAGAATTCACTCCTCAAGGACATTAACTGAATATCATTCCTATTCTGAGAGACGGCAAATGTTTCTCTAGCCGGTAAGACATGAAGCATTCAGACCAGTGTTTTAAACGCTGTTTGGCAAAGTCTGTCTGTCATTGGACGTAGCATTTTTGGCCACGCTCAAACACTTTTATAACACTACCCTGACGCAATAGAAGATCACAGCTTTGCACTGCTGGTGGACAGGCGGTAGAGCTTGGTATCCTGCATCCAGTCCCAAACACTGATACTGCTGAAGAATTTTCAGGGGTAACTCTGTGGACTTGTAGAGGTATGCTGCTGGACTACTGGTAGGGGAAGGGATGCACTGTAGATCTTTTGACTTCTTCCCATGTCTATGCAGGATGCTCCTGCACCTGGTACTGCATCACATAAGCTGGGTTCCTGTGGTCATGATGGTGCTGCTGGAGCAGTTCATGACACACATTGATTTAATGTGCGTTCTTATCTGCGATGGGAGTTCGGTTTCTCAAAGACTCTGCATACAGTTGGGGAGAACCACTATCATAACTATGGCCCCTAAATTTGTGGTTTAGTTCCCTTATTGCAGCTCAGTATCGCTACTTTCCAAAAACAATGCTTACTCCTGTCTGAGGAGTAATAGTGCATAATCTTTTCGTGATCCTCATCGTCTCTGGACGATAGCTCAGGAGCAACGCGCTCGCCTTGGACGCAAGATGATACGGACCACCACAGGTTCGATCCCCGGCTCAGCGCGACAAAACCTCTGGGTATTAAGCTCATTATAAATAACCTATCATATCATATAATCTCATCAAAATTAAATTCTGATTGAGGGGTTGGGAAGGAGGAGATAGATACCTGGAAATTTCTGTGTCCTCCTGTTGTGCAAGTACTCCAGCTCTTCTTCCCTGGCCATGATTAGATAAAATCTGCAAACCTTCCAATTCTGCCCATAAGAACCGTAATGGAACTAAAAGTACAGTTTATTGCAAGACAGTTTGTACAGGCCTAATGTTGGATATCATGAAGACAAAAATGACTTCTCCCACATTCCAATGTACTGATTCACTCAAAGGCCTGTGACTGCATCAAGCCTTTTTCAACCTTCTTGATGTTGTCATGCTAGAAATCAGGCATCCAGACACTGTTCCTCCCACAATGCCATTTCCTGGGCTACTGGGAATTATGGACATTGAGCTTGCAATTCCAAAGGATTCCAGAACTAGTACCCAGTTAAAACAGTAGATCACTGTGGAAGCGCATCCAGTGAAAATATCCCCAACAGAAAAGATAGTCATAACAGAAAGTCGTGGGAAAAGGCTGCAGTGAAAGGCTGTAACGTTTTGTATTGTCTCATACGTTCAATGGGAGCAGGGGTTGCGGGGGTGTCCCCCGCTTCCATTGTATGGAATGCGGGGGACGATTCAAAATGAAATGGCCTTTCACCACGGCCTTTTCCCGGCGTCTTTTTATAATGACTGTCTTTTTGTTGGGGACATTGTCACATGGAACCTGTGGAGGCTGGTGAATTCATTCACTAAAGGGGCCTAAACATTTCTCACTAATCAGCATGAGTGAGAGAGCATAGCGAGGATATTCCAAACAACCAAGAAGGGTTTGCGGTCTTCTCCCTAGGAGTATTGTTTTTAACAATGTGTTAAAATGGTGCAATTCACAGCACACATTTTTTTAAAGAAATGTGGAAAAAAGAATACATCATTTTCATTCAGCGCTGTAGAGCAACACATTTTAAAAAATCCAATAAGCGCTTGGTCATGAACAGTACACACAAGCATTTTTCAAAACATGTTCACGATGCTTTTGCTCACAGTATATGTCAGCACTGTCACTGTAAAACCTACTTTAGGATGCCTATGTCAGTAGTTTGCCAGTGTAAGGGGTAATTTCCATGATGACTCTGCCAATATATGCTAGTATTACCACTGTAAAAGCACAATAATGTTAACTTAGCCCAAATATGCCAGCATAATCACTGTAAGGAGATGTTGTCATATTGGATGTGCCCAATAACATGTACATTGACACTCTAAGAACACGGTCACATTAGCGTGTCGAATTATGCCAGTATTGCCTCTGAAAGAAGACACTGTCATGCTGGCTCTGGCAATATATGTTATTATTGCCACTGTAAGAATACACTCCTGTTGACTGTGCCTGACTGATAAGACCCATATTGGCACTGTAAGGAGACTTTGCCATCTATTAATGCAGTATTTCCACTGTAAGAGCAGACCCATTTTGGTTGGGCCCCATGATATCAGTGTTGCCACTCATGTTGACTGTGCCCCGTACTGCCAGCATAAACACTGCAGGAAGTCAAAGTGATGCTGGCTGTGACAATGTATGCCAGTACTGCCCTCAAGCATTTGCTTTTCAGAAATCATCCAATGTAGACCATTTTTGCCATCAGAAATGTCTGCTGGCAAATCCCAGACACCTTCTTGCACACCAAGGTATTAGCATTTTTGTGTAGGACGAAAAAGCATAACCTTACTCTTGTATATTTCTGCACAACTTCTGTAATAGTACAGCACCATTTTTAATAATATTTCTGGGCTCAGAACTTGAAATATGAATGTTTGTAAAGGGAGTTATAAACACTGCATAGAGCACTGCGAGGAAGTGCGATCAGAAAACTCTCCACTGTAAACGTTATAGTGCTTATGACATGAAAGGAACATGGTGCAAAGAGAACTTTAGGATAATAATATTTACTGAATGAATGTTGTGAGGCACAGCAATAAGCATCAGGAATCAGAAACAGCCGGAAAAGAAATGAGGAAAAATGTATGAAGTGTCCGAATTTGCTAAATCATTTTGCTTCAAAATACTTAGCAGGAGAAAAAATGAAAATCTCTAGCTGAGAGAGTTAAGGAACAGAAAAACCCTTAACAAGAAAATGTGACAAGGACAAGGACTGGAAGAGTAGGCTCTGGGCAATTGCAACACAAAGCTAGAATGCGTGATACATGAAATGAAGAAGGTGAGGCACACCAATGAAAGCTGTCGGCACATGTGGGAGGATTTTTGGGAATGTGGATGACGGACCTTTGACTCTAAAATGCGTAAATCATTCACATTCTTGCCTAGTGTAGTCTGGACAGCCATGCAGATGAACGACAAAACACACTGGCTATAGAATGAGGGTTTCTTTGCGAATGTGCCATTATGCTGTCTTCCCATGTATGGCATATTAACTAGTCCTGAGTACAACATACAGATAGATAGACAGACAGACAGACAGACAGACAGACAGACAGACAGATAGATAGATAGATAGATAGATAGATAGATAGATAGATAGATAGATAGATAGATAGATAGATAGATTTAAAATCGATACATAAGCAGACACAATGGTCGAAAATAGGTTGAAGATGAACTCTATTCACAGATTGCGAATAACCCACTGGTTAGACTGGTTGTCCGACTCCGGGCCTCCAGAGTGGGAATTCTGGTGGGTTTTCAGGATAGCCCTCATACATATACATGAGGAAAAATGTGCATACATTTAGAATAATTGTATGCAAATTTATCTCATGAATATTAATGAGAGGTATCCTTAAAACCTGGCATGGATCCAACCCTTGAGGCCTGGAGTTGGCCAACCCTGGGTTAGAGTAAGGCTGGAATTCTAATCACAGACTACGCCTGGAACACTGGTCAGTAAGATTATGAGAGTGGTCAGAAAATGAGTGTTTGACAAGTTGTCAGAATTCAATTTGCTTAGACCTTTCCAATGTTATACCGTCTTTCAACAATTTTCTTTCATATACCCTTTCAAAACACATTGAACTGTTTTGTTGCTCTCTACACGAATAGCCGCCATGTTGCCCC
Organism: Ambystoma mexicanum; assembly: GCF_040938575.1. Classification (NCBI taxonomy): domain Eukaryota; kingdom Metazoa; phylum Chordata; class Amphibia; order Caudata; family Ambystomatidae; genus Ambystoma; species Ambystoma mexicanum. The sequence continues at coordinate 1,161,430,199 of NC_090927.1, read as the reverse complement.
TTTTGTTTTCAGTGTCTGTTGGCAATAATCAATGCTGTTAAACAGCTATGCTAGCAATAATCCACAGTAATGACACCAGAAGCTACACGCAAGTCGACAGCAGAAAGAAAGTGGTATTTAAACTACACCACTAGGTGGGCAGCTGTAACCCGGTAATGACGTCAATGCGTTAAGGTACATGTATGAACATTTGGGATTTATGTAGTGTGCACTTAGCAAGGTTGCAATGGTGTGCTGTCCAAAAAATATGTGGTGAAAACAGAAAGAGAAGGAGATCAGGGGGAGGGAGACAGTGTGGGTCGGGGGTGCAATCAAGGATCAACAGTGTTCAAGAGTAGGGTCTTCAGGTGTTTATTTCTGCCAGTTACTACTGTAAGCCTTGGCTGCATCTACAGGAACTTGTAATACACACAAGGCCTGTCCCCGTACGCAGTGAAATTATTCCCACAATAATTTAGGTTTTGATATGCTTTAATCGACTACAAGGTCATGCAGGTAATGGGTCCTGCCAGTATTCGCCCTGTCACCAGTTTCGGGGGTATGTTGGCCAGAGAGGCCATCCTCACATCAGTACCTCCCTGGTGATAAACTCATGCTTATGGAAATATAAGATCATTGAACTGGTGAAGGTACGTGGCTCTCTCGAGCACTGAAATGTGCACATCACCCCAGACTACATTGGAACTATTAAATACTGATGGGGCTCATTTTCGAATTACCCGTAAATTACATGCAGGGGCACTGCTTTGTTTAGACTTTTGAATATACAGGCCTCTGTGCAATTTTCAACATGACGGTGTGAAAAAGTAAAGGACAAAAGGTGGCGTACATGCTTGTACGCCGCCCTTTTGCACTCAGCAGTAAACATTCAGTAAAAGCTGCTTGCCATGTACACGTCAGTTGGTGTTTGCAATGGATTCCTATGGAGTCAGCCTGCTTTTTGCTGGTGTGCAGGAATTCACTGCATTTACGTCAGCATGAAAATAGATTGCGGTGCAAATGAGTGGACATTAGTATGGCAGAGAAGAAGGCGGCAGTGGAATCGTAACTCACGATCTGCAACTGCTCTCTGCAATAAAAATGAATGAAAATGGGCAGTGACGGAAATCTTAATGTGTAAAAGTCTTTCGCATGATATGATATGATGTGGCATTTATAACGCGACTGTACACAAGTGTTTCTAGTTGAGACAAGACAAGTAGGTGGAAACAAAGAGAGGACAAAATAACGATCTTACTAGGCCTTGTGTCATTCAGATCGAGCAAGTGCAGGGAAGAGGGAAGGGGAGAAGTGCCAGTGGGAGTGGAAGGGAAGAGTGCAGCTAACTCAAAAGTGCAGCCAGCGAGTGGCTCATAACTGCAGAGAGAAGGGACTGTAGGGTTGCAGATACAGACCCTTAAGTGCTGGGGAGCCCGGAGGCAGTGCAAGGACAAGTGGACATGCAGGAGCCTGGGCCCGAGTTCAGAGGGTGACCAAGTGACCAGTGGGCGGAGCAGTCAGGTGCATCAGCAGGGAAGAGGAAGAGAGAAAGCAGAAGTGAAAAGGAAGGTCTTGAATTGCTTCCGGAACCAGAGGTGGTTCTGCCCAAGTTTGAGAGAGGCAGGGAGGCTGTTCCAGAGGGAGGCCCCAGCCGAGGAGATAGATCTGCACCCATCTTTCTGCCTGGAGAAGCGTCTGACCATCAGAGAGTTATGATATGATATGATATGATATGATATGGCATTTATAACGCGCCTATACACAAGTGTTTCAAGGCGCGACGAGGCAAGGGAGGGGGGAACAGTGGGAAGACAGACAACGATACTACTAGGCCAGGTGTCATTCAGATCGTGCAAGTGCATGTGGGGGGGAGTGCAAGGGGGAAGGGAGAGGGGAAAGTGCAGTACATGGGATAGTAGAATAAATAAGATAAATAAAAGCCAGGTGGTGGCAAGTGCAAGGTAAGAGCAGACATAAGTGCTAGTAGGGGGACTGTAGGGATACAGAGAACAGTCCCCAGATCCGGCGGTTGCCAGGGAGGCAGTGCAGGTGTGCCATTGGTGGGGCCTGGGCCCGAGATCAAGAAGGGAGGCCAAATAACCAGTGCAGTTTCAACCAGGAGTTTCAGCAGGGGAGAGAGGGAGAGAAAGCAGAAGCAAAGAGGAAGGTTTTGAGGTGTTTCCGGAACCAGAGATTGGTCTCCTCAAGTTTCAGGATTCAGGCAAGTTTCCTCAAGGGAAGGCTGTTCCAGAGGGAGGCCCCTGCCGAAGAGAGGGATCGACCACCAACTCGTTGCTTGGAGAAGCGACTGACACTGAGGGAGTTGGAGGCGGATGAGCGAATAGCTCGAGAATGAAGATATTTGGGAAGAGAGAGTTGAAGGTATTGCGGCCCAAGGCCCCAGAAGGCCTTGTGGACAATGCAGAGGGTTTTCAACTTAATCTTCACAGCCACTGGGAGCCAGTGCAGAGATTTCAGTCCTGGAAAGATATGATCCATGGGCTTGAGGCCGAGGACAAGTCTCACAGTCCTGTTTTTGGTAAGTTGCACAGGGTGGAGAGTAGAGGCCCGGGAGATTTAGATAGAGGCTGTTACAGTAGTCCAGCTTAGAGAGAACCCGGGCTCTGGAGACAGTGAGCTTCTGGGGGAAGGAGAGGAAAGGAAGAATACCTCTGAGGAGGTGCAGCTGGTAGTTTGACTTCTTAGAGACGTCAGAGATGTGAGGAGAGAAGGAGAGCGTGGAGTCGAAGATGACCCCGAGGTTTTTAGCCTTGCAGGTGGGAGCAGGAAGAGGGCCAAGAGCGTTGGAGGTGGATAAGCTGAGAGCTCAAGAAGGAAGATGTTTTGGAAGAGGAAGTTGAAGGTAAAGCAGTTCCAGGCCGCAGAAAGCCTTGTGGATGATGCAGAGGTTCTTGAAGTTGATCCTTGCAGCCACAGGGAGCCAGTGAAAAGATTTTAGAGCTGGACAGATAAGATCCCTGGGCTTAAGGCCAAGGACAAGTCTCACAGTCCTGCTCTGGATAAGTTATAACGGTCTAGGATTAGAGGCAGGATGATTTAGAAAGAGACTGTTGCAATAGTCCAGCCTAGAGAAGAACAGAGCTCTGGAGACAGTGCACTTCTGGGGGAAAGTAAGAAAAGGGAGAATACCTCTGAGAAGATGCAGCTGATAGTTTGACTTCTTAGAGACATCAGAGATGTGAGGAGAGAGGGAGAGGGTGGAGTCGAAGATGCCACCAAGGTTCTTAACCACAAAGGAAGGAGCAGGAAGAGGGCCCACAGTGGGCGGTCAGAGAGTAAGAGGAAAGGAGGGAGCAGGTGTCCCAATGAAGAGGATCTCAGTCCTACTGGCATTAAGTCAGAGATCATTGGCGGCACACCATTCCTGAATTGCGGCCAGACAGTATGGTATGGGAGAAGAAGCAGAGGTGGCTGAGGGGAGCCTGAAGGAGAGCTGAGTGTCACCTGCATAACATTGAAAATTGGAACCGAATGTAGCGATGCAGTGGACAAGAGGTGCCAGGTAGTGGTTGAAGAGCCAGGGAGAGTGGTTAGACCCCTGGGGAACACCACAAGTAGAGAGAGATATGGGCATGATTTTTATGCATTTATTTTCCATTACGGCTCATTTAAAAGAAGCTCCTGATGAGTTTTAAAAAAAGAAACTCACTGTATTAGACTGCTTAGCAATACATTATTATTTACGGATGATACAATATCTAGCTATATTTCAATGTCTAACTCAATTGTGAAATTATATAGATTTGTATGTAATTGATAACTATATCACTTCAAATCTGCCCAGATATGTAAGATATGCATCTTTCATTTTAGATTCAAAATTTGAAATGTTTTATTAAAAAAAGGCATTTGATACACAAAAGAATCAAGTTGACTGAAAATTTAAAACTACAAATTAATAATTTCAGTTACCCTTGTTAGCAATTTTGCTGGTTTTAATAATTTTCAGTAAATGTTATAAATTAATGATTCCATCATTTTTTCTTAGTACTTTTCATGCAGGCATCACCCCTTCCATTGTGTAGGGTTACAATGAATGCATACTGCAAGAAAGTCTCCCTATAGTCCTATCAAGGATGTGGGCGCATTCGAGACAGCTGCACTGACAGAGGTGGAGGGGAGTGGATGTTAAGATATTTTGCTTATTTCTCTGGGCGTTGCAACATGGCAAATTTGCATTTCTGCCACACAACCTCTCCTGGCTGTTTATAGTAAATGGGATACAGGTGTACGAACTCTGCAGAACATCATCCTTTTTGCATAGGAGTGTGTTTTCAAGCACACTCTCATCTGTTTCACGTGCACTCTCTCTACTTTGGCAGGCTTGATGGCTGAAGGGCCCTCCAGTGCTGGTTTTCTTTAAAGCACAGGCACTCATGTTGTTTGCTTCGAACCTGAAAATGTCCCTCAGTTATGCGGGGTGGACTTACTGTTATGTTATGTTTTGTTATTTGGCATTTATATAGAGCTCTATATATCATTGGTATGACCTCAAAGCTCTGGTAGGTTGAACACACTCGGGACCGCAGTCCAGGTCAGTTGAGAGAGGAAGGTGTAGTAGGGTGCACGTGTGCACCAGTTATGTGTGCAGCTGATGTAATACCTTGATGGTAGCTGCAACCTAGTGTTAGGTGGGGTGATTTTGACATCAGTTAAATGTGTGCAGTCCTGCAGGTGTACATCCAGACTAGTTCTGGCTGCGTTAGGCCTGAAAGACGCTTATGTGAGTAGCTAGGCCGGTTTGTCATGGGATATAGCTGCGTTTTATTAGAGTGATAAGGTGTCCATGGGGTAGTGTTCGTATGTGAGCAGCTGGGCTGAATTGATCGAAGGGTATAGCTGCACTCTGATTGTGTGATGGTGTAGAGCAGAGAGTAAGCGTAGTTGTATGCAGAGGGAGTGTTTGGGTGGAGTTAGGATCTAAGGAGATGGATATTGCCGATTTCAGGTGTGAGTCGCTTATAGCACGTCAATAGGCGTATTCAGTGGAGACATTGGTGACACTGCTCGGGATCACATTGAGTAATTAGTCATCAGATGTTAGGTTATTCTCTACATAATGATTTTGGTTAGTATTATAGAAAGAGCCACGTCTTTAGAACTTTGCGAAATGTCATATAATCTTGGGTGTGTCGAATATGAGTGGGAAGCGAGTTCCACGGAGTTGGGGCCAAGGTTGCGAAGGCATACCCTCCAATCCTGACAGAGTTAGCGGCTGGAATTACAAGGAGAGAACTGCTTTATCTTAGGGTGCAAGATGGGAAGAATGGTTTTAGCTTCTCTTGTAGGAATAATGGGCCAGACTTGTGCACAGCTTGTTAGTGATGCATCGGATCTTGAAGGTGGTCCTTCGTCTGACCAGGAGCCAGTGGAGACTTCAGAGAGCTGTTGAGATGTGGTCTCTAGGACCTAGGGCAAAGAGCAGTTTTGCAGCAGCGTTTTGGGCTCTTTGGAGTTTGTTGAGTTGGTATGCCGGGGCACCTAGGTATACAGAGTTGGCATAGTCCAGTCTCGACATCACAATAGACATAACTGCAGCAAGTCTGATCGGGAAGTAGAGGTATGGAAAGATGTGTCTGAGCAGTTTGAGGTGGCAGTGACAGCATTTTGGCACGTTGTTGATCTGACGGGAGAGGGTTAGGCCTGAGTCCATAGTCCAGCCTAGGGTTTTACTGTGTCAGAGGGGGTGGGAGGTGGGCTGAGGGATGGGGGCCATGGGAGTGGTTGAGGTAGAAGGGCAGTGTCGCCGCACACCATGATTTCAGTTTAAGTAGGGTTTAGAGGAGGTGGTTTATTGTTTATTGTTATCCATCAATCAATATCTTGAAGACAGGCTTCGAGGTCGGGTGGGGATTGATGCCTGTGGCATAAAGCCCTGTAAGCAGCAAGCATCAAAGCGCCTCATAGCCTTGTCATAACAACCACATCATAGTAAAATAGCATAACGGTGCCAGACTGTGACTGGGTACAGAAGCAAAGACATCTAGCCCTCTCCCTATCATGTCTGGTGCACATCCACCTCTGCCTTTACACACAGTCTATTGAGCACAGCATGTATAGGAAGCTTACACTACATCTCCTCGCTATTGATAAGCATGCGCTCTAATAGCCTACTCCCAAATAAGGCACCACTCTATCTCACTGTGAAATAAATAACGTCGAGCATGACACGACATGGAACAAACTCTTAATAACCTTTTTGATATCAATGTGCCAGGCTTTTTCAATTTTACAGTACTATTTTGAACACACCATTCCTTCACCTCTTTGTAACAACAAACGTAATCTTTATACACAGTCTGTCTATTCGTGAGTATGCACACATGGCTCAGGATTGGCAGTCTGGAGTGTGCACGTGGGTACAGCTTACAGATAAGCCACCAAAGTTCCAGGAGAGCCCAAACACACTCTACGACCATGTATGCATCCAATATTTCATTGTGTTCTAACCTTCTCCAAACCTGCAATTGAATCATAATACAGTTACCACAACACTTTAGGATATTTCTTCCTCCTCCCTTTCACAGACCTATGGTCCACCCAGCCAGACTGGCATGCACTTATACTCTCACAAAACGTCCTTTCCCTGCTTCATCCCTCCCTCCCTATGTTTGCAGTATCCATTCCTGCCTTTCCTACCCCCTTATCTTCCCTTTTCTCATTTCTTTCCTCCTGCAAACTAAGGTCTGGCTACTCCTGGCAGAGACACACCATTCCACTCCACAGACAAGCCTTTACACTCTGAAACTACTACTGTGATGATTTGGTACAGTGTAAATGCATATTAACACAACATGACACAAGATAACATGTCTGCAAGAAAACAAAATGTGTGACCCCACCCGTCAGCCCAAACCACTTGGGCTTCCTGTAACAATGATTTCTGCTGCGCCAGGAATTATAAGGTTGCTAATAATTTACAAAACATCATAAACACTTTGGTGCCCTAAGGCTGTCGAGGGGGGTCGAGGTGGGGGTGATATCCCTCTCAATCCCAGGTACATCAAGTGCAATATTTTAGAAAAGGTTCCCACACTGACAGTATTGATGGGTAATGCTGTAGGGCCTCCCAAAGGGAGGCAGGGTAACTGGTGGTACCATCCAGCAGGCCCAGGAGAGGACCAGCTTCCCTACTCCAAAACTGGCTCCTCTCCGCCACTTAGGCTGGAGAGAGCAGTCTCACCCATCACAAATCAAGGGAAGGGTGAGGTGAGAAAATCACCTCACCCTTCCACAAAGCAGCAGGGTGCTAAGCACCCAGAGGAAACTAACAGGCAGACAGGGAGAGCAATAACACTCCCCTACCTTCCTGGGGGGCCAGAAAGTCGGCTACTGCTGGCCTGGGGGCTGGGTCACATCCCCCAACAGACAAACTTCAAAGACTCAGGGGGTCTTATAAAAAGAGCTACACAGCTCCACAAAAACACAATCTGTTTGTCGACCCTGAACGGAGATCCAAACAGGCAGGAGGTTCACTGTTAACTCAGTGTCCTCCACTTTTCCTCCTTTTCCACTTGGTGAAGTTTAACCTTAACTGAGCAGCTTCCCGTGGTCTTCCCTACCTTGGGCTCCCCCTTTTTTCTTACTCAAGTTCGCCGCTCACGCAGTGTCTTCTCCGTACTTTTCTGAACACAGCACTGTTCAAAACAAAGCCAGGAGAGAGAGCTGAGAGCGGAAGCCTGGGAGCCTTTCAGCGGTGTCACGCAGCACAAGCAAAACAAGAAAAAACAACAGACAAGCCCAGCGTAGGCGGCGTTCCATTCACCCTTTCAAGTTAATGAGCCCCTGCGGCGGGTTGCGCGGCATCAGGCTGCAAGCCAATCGCAGCATGAGTTAAACAAACATTAACGCTGGAAACAAGCCAACACAGAGCAGCGTGCCCAACAGTGCGCACATGTTTTACAAATTGCATGTTTGTAATGAGACAAAGTTAAACACGTACTTTAACAGAAAGTAGCAGGCGGATCACTCCCGCGGAATAGGCAATACTGACGTTGGAAGCCAGCCGACACGGAGCAGCGTCACAGACAGTGCACGCATGGGTTACAAGATACATTGTAAAAGAGATAGATTTTGAAACCCATATGGATGATATGAATGCGGGGGGTGTTTCACATATCAAAAAAACCCGAGGGACATTGCAAACCACAGTTAAACTTATTTTGCACAAAGCATAGACCACAATTTTTAAATTGAGTGCAGTGCCACGCGTTCCATTCAACGGGGGAGAAACAATATTCGTTTCACTTACCATAACTCAATGGCAACACGTTTGCCTTGGAAGCAAGACGACACGAAGTAACACAGTTTGAATCCCGGGGGCCGCTTTAGGAAAATCTGGGTTTTTCAAGCACGTTACATATACGGAACGAATCTCGAGCAAGGTTGGGTGAACCTGTTACCAAACCACAACTCCTCTTTGTAATCTTTTAGGCAACACGCCAATTTCAACTAAACCTGGGCACAACTGCATAGAAAGAAGCCACCAGTTTTTAGTTTTTGACAACACAAAATAAAAAGGTGTGTTGCTTCCACAAACAGGCAGATGGCTCCATTAAACGAAAAGCACAGTGAACCGCAAACTCACTACCAAATCCCAAATCACCTCACCTGCTCGCAGCAATCGAGGCAGCAGACCACTACGGTTGGGGCTGGGTCAGGGAAAACCTATACGGCCTACCAAAGGAAGGGATACCCATGCCACCTGGGGTGGGGGACAGCCACCACCTACAAAGAAGAAAAAGTCAAGCAAAGGAACAGGCAAAGGTAAAAAAATAAATATTTTATCAAAACTGTGTGAGAACATGAGGGACATGCAGCAAATGATGCTAGAATTTAGTAACAAGCAACAACTCCCCATAAGCAAAAATGACATAATAAGCCACAACACTCCTCAGGAACCCATAGTTATCATAATCCCCCCCGCCCACACCAACACTAACAACAGCGAACCAGGCAGCACCAGCAACAACTCCGTCCCCCACTCCCACGGCTGACCCAGCATTAGCAGCCACAAGCCCAAGTAGGCATACAACAGCAACAACCACACCTGATCAAGATGGTGCACTAAAAGCATGGGCAACCCCAACACCAGCACACCAGAGTAAGCAGATATAAACAAAAGCAGCAGAGCTGAAATGGTAATGACCAGCAGTGCTCAACTAGACCAGAAGTTTAAATCATTCCAAATAGAAATTCTGAATAAATACAAAAGATGTCTAGCATGGAGCATAGACACTACAGTTAAAGAAGCCATATGGGCTAAAGAATGTATAAAAATCTTTTCACTGATAGAAGCCCAATAAAGGGGAGAGACGCTTTTAGCGATCCAAATAAAATAGAAGAAAAGGCGATTGCTAGGAACGTCCAAGTAGAGCAGAACTGGGACAACTGGTAAAAAATCCTTCACCATTTTAGCAACTATATTTTTGGTAAAGGTTCCCGGGGGCGGGGCCAAGCTATGGGTCTACATGGATAAAGTCTGAGAGGTAAAAATCGCCCAAAAAGGCAGAATCTGGTTGGCTTACGACATCAGATTTAGACAGAGTATGTCAGAGAAGCCAGCCATAGAATGGGATGGGGTGCAAAATGACTTATACATATTAAACGCTGAGCTTTCATCTGAGGAAGAAGTCACTCAACCAACAACCAAACCCAACAAAAATTCTCAAGGCGCCAGAGGCACTGACAACGAAAAAGAAAGGGGAGCAGCCCTTTCAGAAAAACCAGGCCTGGGCGCCTAAGTCTAAGGCCCATGGATAGAACAAAAATCACCACGGTTCCAAAGCCAATATTCCATGCAGGAATTTTGTAAAAAACGTATGCACATGGGGTAAAGAATGTTGGTACAAACACAGCTGTACAAACTGCAATGGCGACCACCCGGCCAGCAATTGCACCAGACTCCCGGCAAAAAATATGAAAGATTAGCAATGACCCAGGCCAGCCAAAAGAATAACCAGGCTTAGAACCAGGCAAAACCCCATCAACCCTAGCAATTTCAGCAAAGCACTACGGGATTACCCAGATAGTGAAACTAGCACAACAATCCTACAAGGCTTCAATACAGGTTTCATCATACCCTTTATGGGAACAGGGTCCCCCAACATCCCAAAAAACCTAAAATCTGCCAGGGACAACCCAGATGTGGTGAAATGCAAATTAGAGAAAGAGCTAAGCCTGGGCAGGATAGCAGGCCATTCCCTGACTTCCTAGTATCACCGCTAGGCCTGGTTCCCAAAAAGGAACCAGAAAATGTGGTTAATTCACCACCTGTCCTACCCAAAAGGCCTTTGGCGGCATTCCGCACAACAAATCAGCGGTTTCATACACTCATTTCCAGGAAGCAGTAAGACTTATACAGGAATGCGGCAAGAATGCACTAATGGCCAAGCTAGACATCGAATCCATCTTCAGACTCTTGCCAGTCCACCCTGAATCCCAACAATGGCTAGGATTACCTTTCAAAACAAATTTTACGTTGATAGATGCCTCCGCATGGGATTTGTAGTCTCCAGCGCCCTATTCGAGCAGTTCAACTAATTTTTCCAATGAGCCATCCAGAGACAACACCCAGGGGTAAAACCAGTACACTACCTAGATGACTTCATGGTCATGGGGCCTTCAGAGTTGGGAGAATGCAAAAGAGCACTAGCAGAGCTAGAGCAGATGGCTACACTATGGGGCATCCCCCTGGCCACAGAGAAGACAACCAAACCATCCACCAACATAATCTTCCTGGGCATTGAGATAGACTCAGCAAAGGGCATTTGCAGAATCCCCAGCACAAAGATAGCTGAACTACTAGAAACAATACAAACATTAAGTATGAAAAACAAGGGTACAGTAAAAGAACTGCAATCACTGGCAGGCAGCCTCAATTTCGCAGCCAGAATCATCCCACAAAGGAAGGTTTTTACTAGGAGTCTAGAGTTCAAAACCAAATCATGCACCAAACCCTATCTACACATCCGGCTAGGCAAAGAAGTGAAAGAGGACCTAAAAGTCGGGGAGAACTTCCTTAAACATTTTAACGAGGGCATCCTTTGGTGCACGACAATGAATACATGGGCCAAACAGGTCCTCTTCACAGACGCAGCCGGGAGCAAGGGGTTTGGAGCCATCCTAGACACAGAATGGGTGGCCGGGCACTGGCCAAAAACATGGCAATGAGCAGGGTGGACAAAAAACATCACACTGTTAGAAATATTTCCCATCTGGCTAACAATACGCATCTGGGGCAGGCAGCTAGCTAACACAGAACTCTTGATTTGGTGTGACAACATGGCGGTGGTAGGCATCATAAACAGAAGAACTACCAAATGCCATCTAGTACTAAAAGTCCTAAGAGCCATTACCAAGGTCACGCTACAAGAAAACATTGTGATGAAGACCAAGCACATCACTGGAACAGATAATAACTTGCAGATGCTTTATCTCGCTTTCAGTGGACAAGGTTCCGGGAGCTAGCACCTCACGGCCAAGAAATGATGACGTTAATACCAGCGGACTGTTGGGAAATAATGGTAAACTAAAAGAAATGATATCAACGCCGCCGCCAGAGAGCCAAGGCCGGGATGTACAACATAAAACAGGCACCTCAAATACAGGTGCCAACATCACTCTGCCCACAGAGATCACAAACCCTGGCACCGGTTTCCTTACAGAGATGGCAGAGAAAGCACTGGCAAACACTACCACGGCACAGTACAGTAAGTGCCTACAAAATGTTTTTAAAACAACAGGTTTGAACCACGTTGAATTAATAACAGTAAAAGAGATAGAAATGTTTTTAAAATGGGAGCATGATCAAGGTTACAAGAGGGATTAGGCAAAATGACATCTAGTGGCAATATCCTACTACTCCAAACTCCGGGGGGGGACAGACCCCACCCAGAGCGTCCTTATTGCTTATGCCATGAGGGGCTGGAGCAAAATAGAGGGACCCCAGGTAGACACCCAGCGCCCGCTTGATTTTGACAAATTAATAAAAATAACAAGCCAGCTCGAAAACATATGCCACCATCCATATGAGGGCCTTTTATTCAAAATATCATTTTTCTTGGCATACTTTGGGGCTTTCCATATTGGAGAGCTCATCGCCTCCACCACCGAAGCCAACAATGGTTTAGGCATCATGGATACCAGGGTTAGACTGGACAGTGTCACCATAGACATCCAACAGTCCAAAACGGGGGGCAAAAGGACCATAAGCATTTGCTGCATCGATGATGCAACAAACTGCCCAGTGTGCATAACCAACCTATATTATGCACAAAGGCCCAACGTAGGGGGGAGGGTCTTAATTCACAGGGATGCCTCAGTGCTAAGCCGCTATCAATTCAAAGGGGTACTGTCAAAAGCCATCAGCAAAGCAGGATGGGATCCCAAGGAATTCGGCACCCATTCCTTTAGAATTAGGGCCGCAACTTCAGCATGGCAAGGGGGACTCAGCCCCCAACAAGTAAAAAACATAGGGGGATGGAAGTCAGACTGTTACAAAAGATACATCAGACCAGAACTAATATAGTTACCACCCCTCCCCCCTCTTTTTCTCCCACCAGAATCTCCAGCCGGGTGGACCACCCCCCTCCGATCAGCGTGGATAGTCGCCACTCGTTCGTTTTCAGGACAGGGAGATGGGCAGAAGAAACCAAGGAGGGCCCACCATTTAGGAATACCATTGCATCCTGGTGGGGTTACAGAGGCCTCCTTTGGGCAGACATACACAACAAGCTAGCCGACCTGGTCCCATACAGGGAACCGCCAGAATTTTTGATAATACATCTAGGTGGCAACAATCTGGTGTCCACAGGAAGACAAAGCTTACTGGAAGAAATGTGCGCCTCGTTAGCAGGCATCTCCCACAATTGGAGAGATACCGAAATCTATTTTTCAGGCATCATGCCCAGAAGAAAATGGCAGCTGTCCACCTGTTACAAATCCGTGGGCATTTCCAGAAGGAAACTCAACAGAGGGATAGAAAATGTCTGCATAGCCAGAGGCATAGGGCTCATAAAACACCCGGCCATTACATTAGGAGATCCCGACCTGTTTCTCAAGGATGGCACACACTTATCAGGACTGGGCATGGAACATTTCTTTCGAGAAATCTCCACCACCTTAGTCACCAGGGGCTGCAGATAATCACTTTTGGGGGAACACGGACAGCCGATAACCTGCCCGTGGGTGGCGGCACGGGCCAGAGGGGGCTACCTCTGGACCCGGTGCCCAAAAGTATGATATCAGATGTGATTATTGTTATTGTTTTCATAACCATATCTGTGACAATAAAAGCCTACGCCCTTTTATTGCCAACACTTGCAAACGGTGTGGTCCAACTCTCTTTTTCCAGGGAGCGTGGGTCGGATATGCAACTTGCATGCATATGGGTCCAGCAGTTATAACAAAAAAACCAAAAAACATAACTTTTGTGGATACTCCCTCAACCCTGCAAGAATATTATAAATGAGAAATACAGGACCCTACATTCGAATACTTTCCATTGTTTTGCCAATGCGAAGAAATATTTGAGCTGCAAGGCCTTTCATCTTCCCAGCGTGTTGCTTTCTGCTCAGGGCAGACGGATTCGTGCCTCACGAGCAGCAGAGTGTATGTTTACTTCCGCTCGCTTGCTGGTGAAGACAGTATGCTGTCGTCAACATTCATAAAACCTTCTCTCACTCGCCTTTTAGCAGTGGTCAAAAAATAGAGTGTGCTTCCTTTTCTGTAAAAAATAGTTGCAGCTACGTTTTATTAGCTGTTTATCGTGCCATGTCACGTTAAGTGCTCTCAATTTTCAACTGAGTAGTTCAGTGCCAAGGGGAATTTTCATTTGTATTCTAAATATCCCAATAAATGTTATGTATATTTAGCCACAGACTCTAAGGACCTGATTTACAAAAATGTTTTCAATGGAACTTTCCGATATTAGAACATGCTTGTAAATCAGGCCCTAATTCTCTATTTTTGACTCACAAGCCAAAGAACATGAGGCAATGGATCTTGGCTAGCACATGGATGCCTTAAGCCAGTTCGTGGTCCTCATTTTACATGACTACTTGAGCGACAGGTCCCAATCAGTGCAATTTTTTAATTTCCAAAATGGACTGGAAATGTGAATAGTTAAACATCCCTTACTCTTCATTTTTCCAATCTCCGGGACGGAGGGTGATTTCCCCGGACTATCCCTGGAAACCTGGGACGTCTGGTCACCCTTATAAAGGGAGTTATGGAGAACAACTGCTGCCAGGGAAGGTGCAAGGTTCTTTCAACCTTTTCAGTTGAAATGGAACTCGAGCCTAAGGGAGGCCCAGAGCCTTTATTTCAATATTGGCAGTCCTTTGCAAATGCTTCTTTAAGACAGTATATCAAATATGTGCTTTTAAGCACACACATATTACAGGCAGAGGACTTTTCTGGTACCATCAAGTCCTCCACTCTCTCCGGCCTTGCAGTGTGCAGCAGCCCATATCTTTCTGTTGTCATTTTGGGTTGCAGCTCCCCGCTGGCTGACTTGTTTGCCAAAAAGAGGCCAATAAACATGTTTGTGATAATCTTTGGCTACTCACCACCTCCCACAATTACTTTATTTACGATTTTTCCCTGAATTAATGTTTAAGACGGGGTGGATGTTATGCACATATTAGCTAAGGAAGCATCAGTCTTCACGAACTAAAGGCAGCATCACTTTTAATTGACTGACTGAGTGATTGATGTATTTGTATGGCGCATGCAAGAACAAACTGAATATTATCAAGGTGTGGTTGTTAATATAGCAACAATAAATTTGTATAGAATCATCAAATCATTGAGAATTGCTCTCCCCTCCCCTAGTGCTGTAGCTTGACCTTATTGAAACAGATATATTTTAGTTGCTTTCTAAATAATGGCAAGGATTCCACTTTTCTTAGCTCTAAGGAAAGGCTATTCCCAAATGTTGGTCCTAAAACATAAAATCTACAGTCTGCTCTAGTCGCACATTGTGTTGTTGTGAGGATAGTCTGCAAATACTTGTCCTTCGATCTTAAGGACTGTGTTAGTTGATAACAATTTAGCTTTTTCGCCAGATACATAGGAGCTAGATTATTTACAAAAATGATGCATCCGATTGTAAATGTGATCTGATCCTCCACCGCCAGCCAATGGATTGATCAGCGAAAACCTAATGGTGTATGCTTCTATACCCCGAACCAAGTCTAACTGCAGTGTATTGTGTTTTTTGAAGTTGGTGTATTTATTTGTCAGGAGCCTCGGTTAGTAAACTGTTGCAATAGTCCAATATGGAATTTACCAGGGCTCCCACCACTGTGGCATGATCTCTTCAGGGAACATAAGGGACTGCCTGCCGAAGCAGCCAGAGGTTGTAAAAGACGGCCTGTACTTTGGGTGTGACCTGGCCTTCACAACCCAGATCACTCTGCCATATACACCCCAGGTTCTTAACCCTGGAGGCATGCTTCAATTCAGATCCCAAAAAGCAGGGTGGTGGAGGACCCCTATTCCCACCAATCAGATGCTTTGGACTGAACAAAATCACCTCAGTTAGTTTGGGTTAATTTGGAGCCAATTCAAGGACATCCAGCCACCTACTTCATTCACAGTTACTAACCCGTGTACAGGATTACTCTATGTCATTTAACAGAAGGAACACCTGGGTGCTAACTGCATATGACTGAAAGCTGACCTTGTATCTTCTCAGGATGTCTATCCGGGGGCGTAAGTAACGGTTAAACAACAACTGTGATAGGGAGGACCCTTGCGGAAATCCACAACACTGCGGGTGAATATCTGAAAGAAAGCCCCCTAGTTTCACCCTTTGTTGTCGTCCAGACAGACAGAGGTAAACCATTTAAGGGCGCTTGTTGACACATGTCCTATTGTCCTCAGTTGCTCAATGAGAATATTGTGGTCCACTGTGTCAAAGGTCGGCGGATAAGTCTAACACTACGAAAAGGGACAGTCATGAGTAGATAAGTACTTGCCAGCCAAATTTAGACTCTTTAAAAGGTGTCAGCTTCTCACAGACATGTTTTATTCTACTTTCAGTTCTTTGGTATGGGGCAGTGAATTTGCTTGGAGTTTAATGAAGTTCCAGGTGGGGCTGATGTTATGTTAAAACTAGAGAAATTATCTATTGGAGTTTATTGTAATTGTAATTTATATAGCACCCTTTCCCCATTGGTATGACCTCAATGCGCTTTGTGATTGGAACGCCCTTGGAGGCCAAAGTCCATGTATGGGAGATTCTACGGCTCTAATTCACAGAAGCGCTTTATAATGGTGCAATCCCTTTGGAAAACACTCTGTGAATCAGGCCCTAAGAGTTAAGTTTAAGATGGGTGTGTGCATTCAGCCAGGCTAGGATTTAGGAGGGTTGGCTAGGCCCAGTAAGCAGCCCGGATGTCAGGCACATGGGTGGGTGCTGGTTTGGTGGATTAGGATAGATTGATAATGCAGGAGGTTCGATGTGTGCCCAGCTAGACCAATGTTTTTTCTGTAGTTTGTCGCTGTATACTAATGGCAGTACTGGTGGGATACGTCAGCGGTTTCAGTGTGGATGGCTATGTGAGCTGCTAGACTAGATTTGCATAGCCATGCTTGTGTTCTAATTTGCATGGATGGGGAGCTGTGCCTGCAGCATGTGTCCACAGACGTGGTGCAAGTTATACATACCTTAGACTCAGGACGGATTTGCATTCAGTGTCGTTTTCTTAGGTCTCTCAAGATGATAGATCAGTCGTTCGAGTGCATCTATGTTGGTGTTAGCATACTACCTTTATGGAGAATCTGGTTGGTGCTTTTTTTGAGTGCACTAAGAAATCAATTAAATTAAATAGATCTTGCCCCCTATGGCCGAGACCAATAGTATAATTCCCATCCCAGACGGAAAGGCTGTCTAAGTGCTTCTTAGTGTGTCTCTGTTCCTACCTCCATAGCTATTAAAGTGCATTCCGTGCCCAATAGCACCGGTCGAACTGGCACATTTCCTCAATTTCCCCCAGTGTGACCTATGGGTTTCGCATTCTGTGTGCTTGGGTAAACCCTTTACAATAGGAAAAATTGCCATAATAATCTATGCAGCACACAGCTGCCTCAGACAGGTGTTCCGCAAAGGGCCCCCTACAGATCATTTAGAAATGGGCATCTGCAAGCCCACACACATCTTCCGTTAGCCTTGACTGCTGCAGGGCAGGGTTAGACCTCATTCCCAGCAATTTGGGCCTGATAAAAGCGCCTTTCAGATTTGCTATTACCTTAGTAACACGTAGAGCGGCCAACTTTGAAAAACGGTTTTGCAGGACACTTTCGTTTAGATGCACCTGGCTTTTCTCTAATTATACACATTTTGGTAAGATTGGTGGTAAATGGCATTCTACACA
Source organism: Ambystoma mexicanum (assembly GCF_040938575.1). Classification (NCBI taxonomy): domain Eukaryota; kingdom Metazoa; phylum Chordata; class Amphibia; order Caudata; family Ambystomatidae; genus Ambystoma; species Ambystoma mexicanum. The sequence continues at coordinate 1,161,412,818 of NC_090927.1, read as the reverse complement.
GCACAAAAGGAACAAGTCACTTACCTTTAACTGTTGTTCTCCAGCATGGGTCTGGCATGGATTCACATGCTCATGAATATTCCCCGTCGTCAGGCTGGGAATCCTCGGTAAAGAAAAATCACTATCAGTTTCGTTTCTGATCTGTCTTTCGTAGTAGTAACCAATCACTGATCTCTGCGTCATACTGACCACAGCCAATGACTGCCATCCCCTAAGCCCCGCCTCTGGCAGCCATCTTCAGATTTGGTAGCACGTGAAGTGGCAGTATGACCAAGTGAAGAGCCGCAGAGGGGTAGGCGGGAGGGTTCGCATGTGAATCCATGCCAGACCCATGCTGGAGAACAACAGTTACAGGTAAGTAACTTGTTCCTTCTCCAGCATGGGGTCTGGCATGGATTCACATGCTCATGAATAAAAGAATACATAGCAGTACACACATGCACAACCACGGGAGGTGGCAACAGGCTCAACATTAAGCAATACAACAACTGAACATTAAGCATCTCTTACCTTCTCACCAGGCTCACCTTAGGCGAACAGGTTGCACAGCACTGCTTGGCCGACCCTGGACTCCTCCCTGGAATCCCGGTCGACGCAGTAGAATTTCGTGAAGGTGTGCGTCGACCTCCACGTAGCAGCCCTGCAGATGTCCAGCAGAGGCACACCAGATAGGAACGCCGTGGTAGCTGCGACCGCTCTGGTGGAATGGGCTCTCGGACGGCCGGGCAGAGGTCGGTTTGCCAACCGATGACAGTACATGATACAGCCAGAGAGCCATCTGGAAAAGGAAGCCTTTGAGAGAGCCTTCCCCTGATTGACAGGTCCAAAATTCCCAAAAAGTTGTGACGTCTTCCCAAAACCCTTCCTGCGGTCCACATAGAACTTCAGCGCTCTAGCCACGTCCAGCGAGTGCAAAGTCCTTTCAGCCGGCGACGAAGGCGACGGGAAGAAAACAGGCAACACCAAGGGTTCGTCGAGGTGGAAGTCCGACGGCACCTTGGGCATGAAGGAGGGGTGCGTCCTGAGCACTACCCTTGTGTCGTGAACATTCAAGTACGGGGCTTGCAGGAAAGGGCCTGGATCTCTCCCACCCGTCGTGCGGAGGTGATGGCCACAAGAAACGCTGTTTTCCACGACAAGAACTTCAACAGAGCTGAGTGCAGAGGCTCGAACGGGAGGTCCCATGAGCTTGGTGAGCACCACGTTGAGCTCCCACGCCGGGGCCGGAGCCTTCACCGGCGGGAACGACTTGAACAGTCCCTTCATGAATTCTTTCACCAGACGATGAGACCACAAAGACGTCCGTCCCGTGAATCTCGTGTGTCGGAGATCACAGCAAGATGAATCTTGATGGAAGCGTGAGCCAGTCCAGCCTTGGCCAGCGACAGTAGGTATGGCAGTACTTGAGGAGCCGTAATCCGTAGAGGGTTAATCTTCTGTGCGTGGCACGAGACAGAGTACCTCTTCCATTTATGTCCGTAGCATTTAAGAGTTGAGGACGCCCTGGCCTTTGCAAGAACCTCTCTGCAGTCGGCGGTATGTTGTAACCTCCAAACTCTAACGCTGCAGGAGCCAGGCCTGCAAGTTCAGCGACTTCGGGTCGTGATGGAGGATGGCGCCTCCTTCCCTGGAGAGAAGATCCGCGTCCACTGGCAGCTTGATTGACGGGGACGCTGACAAGTCCAGAAGGTCCGGGAACCATATCTGCCTCGGCCACGCAGGTGCGACGAGGATCATCCTGCACCGTGACCTCTTGAGCTAGTTGATGAGCCGGATCAGCAACGGCAATGGAGGGAACGCGTATAGAAACAGGCCCTCCCAGGGGAACGAGAAAGCATCACCCATGCTCCTCGGCTGGGGAAACCTGTTGGCAAACCTCCAGCACTTGGAGTTCGTCGCCGTCACGAACAGAACGATCTGGGGTGTGCCCCACCGTCGGAAGAGGCGGTCCACTATATCCTTTCGTAGTTCCCACTCGTGGCACGAGCGCAGCTCTCTGCTGAGCGAGTCGGCGATGATGTCTTTTATTCCTGCCAAATGAAAAGGCACCAGAAACATCCTTTGGGCGACGGCCCAATGCCACAGATCCTGCGCCTCCTTGGACAGGGCTGGGGATCTGGTACCACCCTGCTTCCTGATGTAGAACATGGTGGTGGTGTTGTCGGTGAAGATCCTCACCACCTTGCCCTTGAGGGATGGAAGAAAGGACCTGAGGGCCCAAAACACTGCACGGAGCTCCAGGACATTGATATGGAGGGACTTCTCTGTCGGAAGCCAAAGACCTCTCGCGTGCAGATTTTCAGTGTGCGCTCCCCACCCTTCCAGGGAGGCATCAGTGGTCACTGTCTTCTGGTGGCGTGGGGTCTGGAAGTCCATTCCCGCCGTCAGATGCGCGCGGGTGCCCCACCACTGGATCGCTTGTCGGAAGCTCTCGTCGAGTGTGATCCTGTCCTCGAAGCTGCCCGTCATCTGGATCCAGCGAGCGTCCAGGAACTCCTGTAACGGGCGCATCCGAAGCCTGCACAGGCGGATGAGATAAATGCAAGAAGACATCATTCCGAGGAGGGATTTGATGGACCTCACCCTGGCCGCGTCCGCAACCAGCATCCGCTGCACCTTACCCAAGATGGCCCTCGTCCTTTCCTCCGACGGAGAGGCCAGAAGCGCCACTGTGTCGAGTTTCGCTCCCAGAAACAGTGCGTCTTGCGCGGGCACCAGGTGGGACTTGGCGTAGTTTATGGAGAATCCCTGGTCCGTGAGTAGTTGGACGGTCCTCGCCGTGTGCTCCGTGGCAAGCTCCCTTGTCTTTGGTCGGATGAGCCAGTCATCCAGGTAGGGGTAGACGTGGATCCCCTCCAGGCGCAGCCGCGCCGCCACCAGTGCGAGGCACTTGGTGAACACCCTGGGTGCCGACCTCAATCCGAAGGGAAGGGCTCTGAACTGGTAGTGACGCCCTTGGACCACGAATCTGAGAAACTTTTGGTGTCCCTTTAGGATGGGGATATGGAAATAAGCATATTCCAAATCCAAGGACGACAGGAAATCGCCCTCCTCCAGCTGACCCAGGACGTGCTGGAGGGTGACCATCCGGAATTTCTGTGCCTTGATGAATTTGTTCAATCGTCGTAGGTCCAGGATGGGACGCCATCCTCCTGTCTTCTTCTTCACGAGGAAGTATCATGAGTAAACTCCGGAGCCCCGAAGCCTCTTTGGGACGAGCTCGATGGCGCCTTCCTTGAGCATCGCCTTTACCTCCAAGAGAAGCTGAGGGACGTGATGTTCCTTCCTGGCCACGAGGGGGACGCGCGGGCACTTCTTTAGAAACTCGAGCGCGTGACCCTGGGCCAGGGCATCCAGCACCCAACGGTCGGTGGATATAGACTCCCACACGCTGACAAAGTTCGCCAGCCGACCTCCCACCGGGATGCTTCGGTGGGGGCCCGACCCCACGGCCGGTTCAGTCCTGCTTCGACGAGGCTTTGCCGCCTTGTCCTCCCTGGCGACGACGGCGGGGTCCGCCCGACTTGCCTCGTCCCCTGTAGGCTTCCTGTGACGACGAACGGGCCGCTTGACGGTAGGTGGAATATCCACCACCGGAACCTTTGGAGGCACCCTGCTTGCCTCCGGTGCTCCGAAAGGGCGGCCGTCGTTGCTGGAGAACACCAAGAGCCCGGGCCGTCTCCGTGTCCTTTTTGATGGCTTGTAGGGAATCATCCACTGTTTTCCCAAACAGGTTGCTCCCGTCGAACGGCATGTCCAAAACTCTGGTCTGCACGTCCTGCCGGAAGTCCGTTGCCTTGAGCCATCCACGCCGTCTAAGGCACACGCCGTTGCCCAACTAGCAAAATCCAGTGTCAGCGATGTCCGTCGCTATCGTAATGGCGTGGCCCGACGCCACTTCTCCTTCCTGCAAGATCTCTAGGGCCTCCGCCCTCTTGTCGTCCGGTAGGAAGTCCAGCAGGGGGGCGATCTTGTACCACAACTCCCTGTCGTAGCGGGCTACGATAGCCAAGGCGTTGGCAGCCTTAATCGTTATCGCTGCCGATGAGATGACTCTGCGTCCCATCGTGTCCAATTTCTTTCCCTCGCTGTCCGGCGGGGAGGTTGACGTAGAGGCCGAAGCCCCCCCTGCTTTCTTCCTGGCCGCCGTGGAGACGACCGAGTCCGGGGTCAGCTGTGCCCGAAGGCACAAGGGGGCCGCGTCCGGGACCCGGTACTTCTTCTCGTACCGATCCCTTCTCGCAGGCATTGTGGATGGGTTCTTGAGGAGAGCGAGACCCTCATCCCAGATATCGTCCAGTAGAGGTACAGCGAGGACCGTCTTCCTCTTGGTCTCGCGCCGTTGATAAAGGAAACCTTCCTTCTTCTTTTCTTCCGGGCAGAGTTGGAAAAGCTCGGATGCCCTGGCGATCATGGCATGAAACGATCCAATCTCGTTGGGCGGGGAAGCCCGGGGAGGAGGTGATGACGGAAGATCCTCATCGTAAACCTCGTCGTCTGTACCCTTCGCGGCTGTGTCCGTCCCGTATCATCCCCACGGGTCGTGGACGGGGAGGAGGGCTGAGCAGGGCACGATAGTTGAAAAGGAGGTGGAGGATGAATCCTTCTTCTCTTAGGAGGAGGGCTCCCAGAAGGGCCTGGCTCCGGGTCCCCCGTCGGGAGCGGTTCCTCCGTTGGTGGTAACGGCAAACTCGTCCTTATCTCCGAGCATAAGGACTGTATAGCCAACAAAATGGCTGCCGAGTTGTCTTGCGGCACTGGTTGAGGGGATTCCGACGGGCGGTCAGGAGCCTCGTCGGCACCCTCGACGTTCTCGTCGTCTCCTACATCGGGGTCCCTTCCGACGGGCTGGTCTTCTTCCACGCCAATGCCGTGGCTTAAGACTTCGATCAGCTCCTCTTCAGAGTTTGAGGCCGAATCCACGATGACCTCCTGCCCCCCCTTTTTCTTCTCCATCGGAGGTTTCACGGGGGTCCTGTCGATGGGCTTGAAAGAGGACTCCCTCCGCGGTGGCAGGGAGACTCTGGGCCCCGAGGTCGCCTCCACTGGTGTAGCCTCCACAGGCTGAGCCAAGGCCACCGCGACTTTCCTGATAGAGGCCTTGGCAGGGTGGATCAAGGCTTTCACCACCTTAGGTGCGCTCACCGCCTTCTCCTTGGGGGGAGGGTCACCGCCCCGCTCCCCCACCGATGGGGCCTTCGAGCTCGACCAGGGTCTCTCCAGGAGCTTCGCCGGGTGCTCGGCCTTCCTCTTACCCGAGCCAGAGCATTGGCTCATGGTCGATGGCGCCGGGGAGGATGCGCCCTGCCTGGCAACCGTAGAGCCCGACCGTTCGGCGCTCCCGGTGTCAGCGGACTCCCGGTGCTTGACCTTCTGTTGGGCCCCCGTCGCCGGGGCGCCCTCAAAGGTCTTAGAAGACTGCTCGGACTTCTTCGTTTTCTCGCCTGACGAGCTCTTACCTTCCAGCCAGTTGGCGAGACGCAGATGGCGGTCCTTCATGGTCCGCTCCAACATATTGCTGCAAAACGCACAGTCCTTCTCCACGTGCATCTTGTCCTCATGCAGGCAGTAGAGGCAAAGGGAGTGTTCGTCCTCCTTAAAGACATTCTGAAGCTGGCATCCAGGGCATACCCTGAACAGCTTTCCAGGCGTCGAGCTTCCCTTCTCCTGGGCCATGTCCGAGATGGGCCTGAGAAACTTCTGGAGTCCTCCAAAAGCGTGGCTCGACGAAATCTTCACCCTTGAGGGGCGTAGAAGAATCCGACACGGGTCCCTGTTGATCGGATAAAGAAACGGTGGAGCTTGAGGCTCTTTTGACCAAAAAAAGAGAGAATTTACCTATGAAAAAGCGCAAAAACGCACTAAAGCTCGAGAGCAATAGCACGAGGATCCCACCACTTGAACGTGCAGTAAAAATCTGAAGATGGCTGCCAGAGGCGGGGCTTAGGGAGATGGCAGTCATTGGCTGTGGTCAGTATGACGCGGAGACCAGTGATTGGTTACTGCTACGAAAGACAGATCAGAAATGAAACTGATACTGATTTTTCTTTACCGAGGATTCCCAGCCTGACGACGGGGAATATTCATGAGCATGTGAATCCATGCCAGACCCCATGCTGGAGAAATAACTCATCTTTGGCTCTGCTATGCATGCAGGGCACTGACCTGTTAGATATCAGTCCAGGTCCTGTCCTGGGCTTTTCTAAGCCCCTGTGCGGCTAATGAAATGCCTCCCCCCTAATTATCATTTGTATTGGCATGATCAGAAAGGGCATAAGAGAAAAGGATATTAAAAGGAACATCATCATTCTCTAATACTCTAGGAGCATCCTGGGGAGTGGCCTTAAATGAAGTCGCCACGAGTAAGACAAGAGACAACTTTGTGGTGTGTAACATGAGCCATCAATATTACGAAGGACCTAATTATGTGTGAGCCTTTTTAAATAGCAAATGCTGCAAACTGAATCACTTCTGGCGGCTTAGAATTTGGGCAGTTAAGACACAGTGAAATTAAATTAATTAATTAATTAATTAATTAGGATCACAACTTTGGTAAGTTGGATTTGGGCCCTACCTGTCTTTTAAGTACTTGCCACATGTCTTCCCAGTTTTATTTCAAAGCAACGCATCGGGAGGAGCTACTGTGATGCATTGCGCTTCAAGCATCGCTTGAAAACCAAGTGCTGGAAGGTCTTAGAACAGCAGAGCAGCAGAGGCAGAACTCCCCTACCCTCCTCCTGGAAACCTGTGTGTGGCACCCGGCACACAACCCTTTAAATCGAGACGGTCTCGAAAAATAGGGGACGATTGAACACCCTAATAGTGCTGTTTAGGTCATTCTCAAAGCATGCCTACATATTTTCAATGAATTTAACATTCCCAGAATGAACACACACACACTTCAATCTCGCATCACATTGCATTTTCAATACTATCACCAGACAATAGGGACTGATTGTAGGAAACTGCACGCGTATTAATTATTCATGACCCATTTCAACTTTTAAATATTGCAAACTTTGAACATTTGAGAATCATAATATGCTCTGTGTCATGCGGCTCTCTACGTCTACGCCTATTGCCCTGCAACTGTCTCAAAGATACTGAAGCTATGGAGCTGGCTCAATGCCAGATAAGAGAGGGCATCTCAGAAATGGTCTAGGGTCCTTTTCCTCTGGGTCAAGTGGCCAGGGAAACAGGCCCCAGCCCAGATTGTCAGACGAATGACATACAAATGCTATTCTTTGCCCAATGGGCATAGCCCTGATCTGAAAAAGTCTCAGATGCCTACTGGGGATCCAAACCGAAGCAAACTAGAGTGAGTATGGTGCCCGCTCTGCGCCTGCCAAGCAACATAGCAAGAAAGGTCAAATCTGTGCCTGTGTTTTTCACATTAATGACAGCTCTTTCTTTTGCAGGAAATGTTCATGCCTCCCAAACCACCAGCAGTTCACTTGTCCACCTCAGGTTCTTGAAGGCCCAAATACTGACAGGTTTTTAGGATATCCCAAATTAATATTTATGAGGAAAAATGTGCATACATTTAGAATCATTGGATGAAAATGTATCTCATGAATATTAATGAGTGGTATCCTGAAAACCCAGCATGGATCTGGCTCTTGAGACCTGGAGTAATGCATGTAGTCCACTGGCAGACACTCACCCTACTCTGCCAATCCCCGATCCCTGCACCACAATGTGGTACAAAGTATAAAAGTGAGAAAGTGAAAATGAAAGCTATATGCAGGGATCAGTGGCAGGAGTGTAGGGATGGGGGCATGTTGTGCCTTGTTATTCCTTTTGCTGCTTGGTTATGTCTTGTCTTTTTATGCCTTTTTATGCTTGGCTATAGCTTGTCATACATTGTTTGGGTATACTGTGCAATGTTAGCCTCTGTCACACCATGTCAAATTGGGTGTGAACTCAGCAGCCTTGAAATGGGCTCACTGACAACTCAAATATATTTCAACTGTAAAGAGACTCGGCCTTAAACGGGGTTCGAAATTGCTGGGAGCTATTTAGCTCCTGCTTCCACCCTAGGAGAGTCCGGTTATCTTAAAACCAACAGTTTCCACAAGCTTACCCTTGGCTCCCGAGGCCAACTGTGCCTTACAAACATGCACATTTGACATTTGCTTTGAGTGTTTTAGAATGTATATAAAGAAGAATTAGGACACATTTAAATAGAACGAATCCTACATAATGAGCAAAAAGTTAGTGTGTATCTCATATGGAAGTTAGATTTGCAGTGCGTTGGGTACTTGCTCCTGGTTCCCCAGTGATAGCTCCTGCCTACTGGGTGATGCCTGACACCCAGGAGCTGGTTTTAGCTCCTGCTCATCCAATCTTTATTTTGAACCCTGCCTACTCCAGGTAAGGATACAACGCAGTTTGACACACACTTTGCACTGGCAACCGAAATAGCCAATAACACACTATACTGTAATCACAGTCCCGTTAGCCTGGTCTAGTGGTCGAAGTGGGCGCGAGTGGTTGGGAGTGGTGCTCCTCTACTTTTTAACTTATGTTTTACTGTTGCTATACTTTTATTATTAAAAAGAAAATGCTCCGGAATGTCTTTGTTTGAAAATAAAAGTGTAGGAAGCAGTTGAAACTTGCACTTCAGAGCACTGGACTGAATGTTCCCTTAAACAACAGGTGCATTTGTTTGGGGGGTTGTATTTTGCGTGGGAGGGGGTGTGGCAGTGGGTTTTGTGGGGAGCAGGAAAGGCCAGCAGGGAGCATAGTATCACTACTTATTTTTATGCACTGGTGACCAGCAGCCTGGGTATGTGTCAGGGGCTGCCCAAGATAATGCAGAACCACCAATGAGTGAGCCTTATATTGCGCCACTAGTCCTGTGCACCAGGTCTCGCTGTCGACGCTGTTAAGCGTCATGCTCCTGTAGGATCAAGTATGAACTGCGTTGGTGCCTAACTGCAAACCAGAAACCCGGAAACAGTTATGGGCCTTGGGAGAGCCATCAAATATTGCCTCCCGTGGCCTTAGGATGACGCACAGGAATGTTGTAGCAGATCACATTGTAAGCTGCACAAAGCTGTTGATATTTCACCTGTATATGTCTCCCACTGTGTAGGCAGAACTGAGGAACTTCCACGTGGAACTTTTGTCCAGGGTCAGACCTTAAAGCTTGCCACATATCCCAGGAGCGGCACAGCTTACGGACAAGGCTGAGAGTGTGTACAGGGTGGGCTGAGAGAAGTCTTCCCCTGGGAACAGTCAACCCGCCCGGGAGCCATACCTGGTGGGTACGGAAAAAAGGACTGTTTCTAGGCTCAGGGAGCCTGATGAGCCACGTGGCCGACCCGGGGGCCAGGCTGTGCTGGCCAGAGCACTGCAAACCCCTAGGTTGCACTCAGACTGCAGCCCGGGTCAGGTGAACAGATGGCCATCCTGCCTGGGCCACCCACCGAGGTGCCAGTCAGGGTGGCTGTGGAATACCAAAGTGCAGGGTCATGTATTGGGAGGAGCCTAGGTGAAGAGGCGGGTGATCATAGGCACCAGCCCACTTGAGGGTAGGCACCAGCACACTTGAGGCAATCTGTGTGCGACACAGTGCAATGAGTGGGCGGACCTGAGAGCGGTGCGGCCTGCCAATGGGGCACCTGGCTGGAGAGGATGAGGGCCGCGTTTGCAGCTGTGATAGAGGCGCTGCATATGGTACAGGGTGTCACCATGGATGAATCTCTTCGTCGACAGCTGCGGTGATAGCTCACATGGTGGGCGTGTTCAATCAAGAGCAGTAGTGAAGAGGCGGGCACTGCACCGTCAGAGACTGTGGACAAGTACACGGTCCCCAATGGAGCCCTGGGAGAACATGTATATATCTATACATAGCTAGATAGATAGCTAGACAGACAGACAGACAGACAGACAGACAGACAGACAGACAGACAGACAGACAGACAGATAGATAGATAGATAGATAGATAGATAGATAGATAGATAGATAGATAGATAGATAGATAGATAGATAGATAGGGTGTCCAGTCAATTCGTCGAAAAAAAACTGGTCGACTGCAATTTGATCGACGCAATTTGGTCGAAAACCAAATGGTCGAATTTTTTTTTTATTTATATATTTATTTTTCGGGTTTTCGTTTAGTAAAAAAAGGGGTTTTTAGAGAAAAAAAGGGGGTTGGGGGGGACCCCCCCAAAAAAATTTAAAAAAAGGGTTAAAATAATAAAAAAAAAATTCGACCATTTGGTTTTCGACCAAATTGGTTCGACCATTTGTCTGGTCGACCAATTTTTTTCGACCAAATGTCTGGCAACCGATAGATAGATATGGGTGCTCTACTGTGTAGTTGTAAGTATTAAATGTACAGAAGTGATAGGGGAAAAGGCTTATGGTGTAGGGCACATGTAAGCATGGGGGTCATAGGTAGGTAGTAACAATGAAGAGAATGATTGGTCGGATTTTAGGAAAGGGGGGTTAGAAAAGGGACCTGCTAAAGGTTACTGGGATGGTTGGTGTCTTCCTCAGTGATACCTTCTAGCTCTGTATAGCAGGAGGCCATGGAGCGGTAAGTGAGTCTACTTCAGCATGTCCACCTCTGTTGGTCCTTCCTGTGACCCCTTTGAGGGCGAGGTGGGCAGGCTGGGCAGGGCTACCTGGGGAGGGTCAAATTAAGTCAAGAGGTATAAAGATTCGGGGCAGTTATAAGTGAAGATGGTAAATTGTTGTTTCTTCCAATAGATTTTCCCCCCTCTGCGGCTAAAGCATACCCTGGTGTCTCGGGGTAATCAAAGTGAGAAACTCATAACCGTGGCACATGTCCTGTTGCATTGTGCTAGCAACTATTTTCCTGCAGGTTTTATTTATTTATTTTTCAGCTGGGCTGTGGGGGAGAGGGCATCGGGTGGTCCCTCCCTGGCTGAGAAGAAGCTGCTCAAGGGGAGCCAGGTCAAGGAAAATACAGCTGGGTTACAAATATCCCTGTGTCAGGGTAGTGGCACAGCTCTTGAGAAGATGCCGTACATGTTTTGTCCTGGTCTGGACAGGCAGGAGTTGTTTAAAGGTATGTTAATTTTCCATCGATGTAGGCTCTATGCCATGTAAGAGCCTTAATACAATTGTGGAATTTAAACTAAATGATGTGGCCACGGAATGTATAGGGATACTGTATTGACCTTTGTTATGTTACAAGTACAGTGGGGACATTTTTTATTTTGACGGTGGATTAAAGTGTAAATGTTCGGTGCACAAAGGCTCGTCATGTTTGGTCCCTTATACAACTCTGATAAATAAAATACATGAAATCACATTCACCCAATTGGTATGCGTGTGGGCCACAAAGTCTAATTTGCCCCGCCTACCCCCATGTTAGGGAAATCAGAATTAACACACTCTTGCGTACATTACAACCGCAGATAACCGGAAGTGAGCTAGAGGAGGCCGTTTAGACAAACAGTCACTGTAGGGGATAGAGAAAAGCAACTAAATACCACATGTATCAGGAGCACCTTCTAAAACGGCCTCCTTATACACAAAATATTGCGTTTTCCGCAAAATTAACATTTCACGCTTATGTCATTCAACATTAAAATGGAATTAGTGCCGAGCTACATTTATATGTTTCAATATTTTCCAACAGTAAGTATTCATATTCTCAACTCACATTATACCACAAAGTGGTTATGTGATGTCATGACGATCTGTGCCAGGCACAGCTGCTATTTGCACATAATCTCTTCAGGTGTTTGAAGAACTTACCTCATACATCAGTTACAGTAAATTAAACCAGACAACACTTCTTAAGAACTTCAAATATCAATGTGTCTATCAGAAAATTCAGGTATATATCCAGAATTTCTGAGTAAAACGGGCATTACAGACACTGGAAATGGCAATTGGTACTGCATAGTAATAATACAAATCAAGGCCATGTGGACGTTTTTTTCTGACTGAAGGCATGCAGTAAATAATGTGGATGAACAAATTACGGGAACAGCATAGAAATGGAGGTCACTGTTAAAAAATGAAGGGGAGAGTTAATTTGTTTGAACTACGCTGTATATCCTTATGATATAGTGCAAATCTGGTGATCTTTCTTTTGTCCTGATGAAGGAAATAAAGAAGGCATTCTCTATGAATTCACAAAGAGGCTGAAACACAGAGCAGAGCATCGACGATGCATGTTTGTCTTTTAGAGCTGAGATGGAACATGAATGCCTTAAACCACATATAGGTGGAGGCATGTACAATGGCAAATGAGATATAAAAAGTACCCTTTTCCCCATGCATACTATTTTTAAATGGTGCCATGAGACCCAGCAGAGTTATTCTGTTTCTTTGTAAACAAATCCTCGTACAAAATAGGAAATACTAAGTCCCCTTGGTTATAATTGAACATACCGAATGTAAACAGCATGTATGAATAGTACATATGATTCACTAACCGAGTTGATTATGAAAATATAGTTTCCAGAATCTAGTATAATGTACGCATCTCTAGGACGCCAATACTTTTTTCTTGCCTAGTTTGATTAACCAGTAACTTCTAGGGTTAGGAGTTGCCAGACAGGTTACTCTTGTTATTGGGAAAATTGAGGTGCTTAGTGGTAATTCCAAAGAGAAGTGAAAAATTGTAACATCCGAAAACATTCTTCTCAAAGAATGTAGACATTAAGGGTTTACTGGATTCAAATTATGTTAATTTCCATACCATGAATTACCAGGCGTTTAGACAATGTGAGTGTGTGCATACGTTACATGACAATGAGTCCAAATTTAAAGGAGCTAAAACGTTACCCTTTGTTCCTGCACTTATATTTCACAAGACAGATATACTTTGACATTCAATGGAAGACACATCTTCACGATGGGAGGAGTGACTGGCAACAAATACATGTGGTGTGAGAAGTGAGGTACTTGGCACAAGTGATAACTAAATAAGGCTAGTGAAACATAATGCAGCTTGCACCAGATTAGGACCGTGATATTTAGATGGGATCCGGGGCTGGGAGGAATTTTGGCTTTGCTTTAGCGTATAACTTCCTCGGGCTATGATCATTCGAAGAACCCAACTTGGCGCCCTGGTCCCTGTTTCTTTAGCATGCAGCAGGCGTCATTCCTGGTCTTCAAGGGGGAAATAGGCGTCACTTAATTGCAAAATGGGTTACATTTTGTTGATTTCGTTTACTATGTTTGGCTGGTGATCCTAAGTGCTTTCTTAAACATTGTTACATTTTAAAAGATTGATTGCAAAGACATCCTCTGGCGCCAACACAATCACAAATAAATACATTAATAAATAAATGGCTGTAGCTTCAAAGGCTTTTTCGGTGGCTGGCAGCCAGTTGGTTCATCTGACAGCAATACCATCCACACCCTGCTGAGCATTACAAGTTAGAGGAGGCGTGTGTGTGCGCATGTGCGTCTGTGTGTGTGTGTGTGTGTGTGTGTGTGTGTGTGTGTCTGTGTGTGTGTATGTGTGTGTGTGTGTAAGTGCGTGTCTGTGACTGTGAATATTCTTCAGTTACCAATGTTTAAAATAAAATGCTATACTTGAAGAAGCAAGTGCCAAGATAATTGAAGATTGTGATAGCTGGCTCAAAGGTTTGGCGACGTCTCAGGCTTGGGCAAGAGTTAAGGTGTCCTCCACATGGAAGACTCTACCAACTTGGTTGAATTACTCGTCCCACTGATGTGGTTTATCTTGCCTTCAAGTACAATGTAATCTCTCTGGCCTGGTAAGAGAGACAGGAATGGAAGCGTATGTGCAAATATGAGCATTTCAGCTTAAAACCCTCCTTGATGATTCAAAATATCAGTCTTAGACGGGCCAACTCCTCCCCTAACATTCAACGGATGATTAGTCAAATACCCACATATGATGGAAAGATCTGCATATACTCCACCTTGAAGTCATACATTTTGGTCCACACAAAACTCTGGATCAAGGGCTAAATGGTTATCTGTCTATTTGCAACTGAAGGGGACAGAACACATATCAGCAAATCAAAGATGGACCCATGAAATTATTTGGAGATTTAAAAACAGCCAATATCTAGGCAAAGACAATCTTCTGGAGGTACCTTCAACTTAAGCATTACATAGAATTATTGTTTCTAGTCAAATACAAGAACGTTTCAAGCAAAGCATCTCGCCAACGTCGGTACCTGTTCTTATGTGGTGATCCATAGTGCGGATGTCCTCTTGGCTGGATGATCTCGTAGTGCGGGAGACCCTCCTGACAAAACCCCAGGGAAGTAATACCTAGTGTTGTTTAACCAACTCCTCACACCAGGTGAATGCCTTCCCTGTATCTTTGTGTTGCAGGGAGAGTGTAAACACTGACAGGGAAGGGTTCCATGTGATGATATACCCGCAAATATATCGCCCTACAAAAGTTTCGCCATATTTTTGCGGCGATATTACCCCATGGAACCTGCGGGGGACACCCCCATACCCCCCATATATTTTTAAAGGGAGCGGGGGACACCCCTGCAAACCCCCCCACCCATTTACCCCATAAATTATCCCCACCAAAAATATCGCCTATGGCCATTCCCGACGACCATATGTACGGCAATATTTTTGGTGGGGATAATATTACCTGATGCCCAGGGAAGGCACGATGGCAGCAGCAAGTAGAAGGAAATAGGACACCCAACATCAGACCACAAATCCAGAAGGCAGGAGAAATAGCAGAGGCAGACACTGGTACCAGAATCAGGGTGGAGAGGAGACTGCTGGTCACGAGACAGAAGGCAGCAGGCAGGCCGAAAAAAAGGCAAGCAGCAAAGGCTAGGAAGAGAAGACAGGCAGCACAAGTAAAGCAGATAAAAAGGGCAAGAGGGCTGGCTCAGAGCAGTTCTAGGTGAACGGGCAAAACCAGGATACCATAGCAACCCAGTTCCAACTGGAGGGCAATAAGATGCGCTGAAAGGAAGCAAACTGGGATTTAAATAGCCTGTGGAACAGGGACGAGGCTCTACTGAGTCTGGTTGGCATTGGTTGCTAAGAGCACCATGGTCCATGCCGGTAACTTACCGACTCCGCCACCGCCCCATTCTGAGGTTGGAGGGGCGGTAATTCCCCATGCCGCCGTGGCCCATCCCCATTCCCATTTTTGCCCCATAGGGCTCAATGGGACTGGGGAAGGTGCTAATCACGGCACCGTAAATTACGGTGCCGTAATTAGCTCCTAGGTCCCTTTGCGGGTTGGTTTTTTAACGCCTGCTAAAAGCAGGCGGTAAAGTGCCACCCGCAAAGGGACCTCGTAATAAGGCGTTAAGGGTTTAACGGCGCCGCCACCTTTTACGGCGCCGTTAACCTCTTGTTGTAATGAGGGCCTATATGTTTAACCAGTGGAAATCTGGAATACTCATCCACAATCACCAGCAAGTATCCACCTTCTTCAAGCGGGCAGAAGAAGTCAATTGCCTCTCTATTCCATGGCCCCTCATGCAAAGGCACCTCTTGAAGAGGTTCAGATTTGTTTCCTGACGCTATCACTTGACACTCAATACAATGTTGTATTGTGTCATCAACTATGACATCAATGTACGGAAACCATACTTGGCTTCAAAGAATTTTCTTTGTAGTCGCAACCCCCCGGTGTCCTGCATGCGCTAACATTACAAGTGCTTTCCGCAAACTCTTAGCAGCTACTAACCTATTTCCTCTCAGCAGCACTCCTTGTCGGCTATGACAGTTCAACACTCCTCTGGCTATTCTTTCCAGATCTTTACGATCCACCTCTTCTTTTGTAACTGTAATTGTATTCCAATACTTCCATTTGCCAGCTTTAGTAAGCTGGATTGCCGTCTGAATCGTGGGATACGCATTGCTCTTTTCAGCAAATATTTCTTTCGTAATAGCAATTGGTAGTGCATTCAATGACAAGTATGACAAAAATTCTTCTGCCTCCTCTTGCAACTTATTTTCACACATTTCCTTTGGATGTCTAGACAAGTAGTCCGCCAGGTTGGCTTCTTTTCCTGGCTTATGAATGATGTCTTAATCATACTCCTGTAAACGAATTCCCCATCTCTCAATTCTCGGAGGCATCTTAATTCGAGGATTTCCAAATAGAGCCAATAGAGCCTGGTGATCTGTAACCAGCATGAATGGTTTTCCAATTATAAAATGATTACATTTCTCACAAGCCCATACTGCTGCTAAACTTTCCCTCTACGCTTATGAATATGCCTGTTCAATTTTACTTAGGGCTCTACTTGCGTATGCCACAATATGCCTGTCTTTCTCTTTTCCAGGTTTCACTTGTGCCAAAATGGCCCAGAGACCCACCAGGCTTGCATCCACCGTTATTTCATTTTCCCATTTTGGATTGAAATACTCCAACTGCCTTTCACCAGCTAGTTCCTTCTCTATCAATTCAAAACTTTCTTGGCAACTTTCATTCCACTCAAACACTACATCTTTCTTTAACAACTGCCTCAAGGCGTCAGTCATTGTTACATAATTGGGTAAATATCTTGCACAATATCCTGTCATTCCCAAAATGATCTTACTTCTGCTACATTCTTAGGAGGATCCAGTTCTAGGATGGCACTCAGTTTCTCTGGGTCCACTTTGATCCCATTCTCTGAGAATATATGTCCAAAGAATCGTAAACTATCCTTATTAACTTCACACTTTGGACCATTTAATGTCAATCCATTATCCTGAAGACTTCTACACACGTGCTCCAATGCCTCGTCATGTTGACTCTGATCCACACCATATACTAGTATGTCATCATTATAATTGAATGCATTCTTTACTGGTGCAATAACTCTCCTTATCGTTTCTTGAAATATCTCTGCCGCAGAAGAAATTCCGAAACGCAGTCTTTTATAGCTGAACAATCCTTCATGCGTCGTAAAAGTGGTTATGGGCCTTGAACTTGGGTCAATTACAAGTTGATGATATCCTTGATTCCGATCAAATTTTGAGAACCTCGAAGCCTGATTTAAACAGATTATCATGTTTTCAATACTGGGTCCTGGGTGACGCTCCCTCTCTATTGTTTTATTTGGAATTCTCAGAATCTACACAGAAACGCAGACGACCATCTGCCTTAGGTACCACTACCAATGGAGATACCCATGGTGTAGGTCCTCCTTCAACCCTCTCAATAATGTCATTGTCGGACAGGTGCCCAGACAGCGCGGGAGCCAGCCCGGCGGTAAGGAGAAGGGGAGGCAGGAAGCAGTTACCGGATCCCGTGGATGGAGCAACAGAAGGGAGGGCACCCCTCCCTGCCTGCCTAGCTGTGCTGGCTTGGCCCCACCGTCCCCATGGACCATGTAGGCAAGACAAACAAGAACTAACCCATCCGGGGGGGAGACGCAGGGCGCAGACGCAAGCAAATACCACAGAGGCTAATTAATACACAGCTTCCAAGATAGCACCCAAATTGCGACCAGGAAAAAGCAGCGTGCAAGCAGGCATCAACTTGAAATAATGGCCCTAAGCAGGGATACACAGGACCGCAATGTGGTGAAACCACATATAAATCATAGGAGGTGGACAGGCAAGATCTGCACGCCGATGAGGGACGTGCGAGGATAGAACCATGGAGTAACCCAGGCAACCGGGGAAGATACCCCTGACCTGTCCCCGCAGCCAAACTGAGGACTGAACCTACGCCACGGGCACCCTACCACACACGGCTCTAATAAAATAAAGAATTCTGGTCACGGATAGCAGGAGTGGGGGGGGTCAAAATAGACGATGAGCTCCTGATATGGGCCGAACCTCTATGCAAGAAAACTCACCCCAACACCGGAAACCGATAAGGGAACGGGGACGGATGCACCAGACCAGTGAGGCGAATGGTGGCCCACTCGCCTATGGCACAGTATGACCGTGTGTCCGCACGCGGCAGCGCCCTGTGTTGCCCCCACACCAGGGCACACAACCCATCTGATCCCACAAGGGCACGAGAGTAATAGTGGAAACCAGATGACACCTTGACAGACGGGTGCACCCAACCTCTGCAAATACTGAAGCAACACGGACACGCTGCACACAACAACAGAGAAATAGAAACAGATAGCAACACTGCTGTAGTGACGTGTGGCAAGGCTGAACTACCGAGCTGCCCCTAGACCACAAGTACCATGGGGCAAAGTAAGCTCACACTCTGAACTGCTCCACTAAACGCCATACACTAGAAAATCACAAGGGGTAAACGTAAAACATCCGAAATGGGCAAGGAAAAGGCTAAGAAAACAGGCACCCAGAGCACAATGGAACAATATACGACATCCGCCCCGGTTCCCCCAGTGGACCAAAATAAACATGGTGAATCAGAAGACCCTGATGAAGACATATCCCTAAGAGATGTGATGAACGCCATCTCCAACTCGCAAGCCTCCATGGAAGTCAAAATGGACAGCATTAGTACAGAGGTCTCCCTACTGCGTGACGATCTCCAGAAGCTATCGTCCCGCGCAGGAGAGGCCGAGACGCGCATATCCATAGCGGAGGACGAACTAAGGGGCATCGGCCAACAAATGAACAGTGTATTGGAACACATCAAAGTACTGGAGGAACGAGTGGAAGAGGGAGAGGGCAGATCGAGAAGAAACAACATCCGAATCCTCGGTCTGCCCGAAAAAACAGAGGGAGCAAGCATGGAGCTCTTCCTAGAACAACGGCTCGCCGATTTACTCGCCCCCAAACCCTTATCAAAATTCTTCTCAGTTGAGGATGCTCACCGGATTCCGACTGGCAGACCGCTCCCTGGAGCACAACCATGGACAGTGATAGCCAAGATCTTAAATTATAGGGCTCGAGTTGGGGTGCTCCAAATGGCCAGGACGAAGGGTGCCATGACATACAACGGCTCCAAGATAGCCTTCTTCCCTGACTTTACTAGAGAAGTACAGAAAGCGAGACAATCATTTGACCCTCTTATGAAACGTTTTCAGGTGCTGAATGTGAAATATGGTCTACTATTCCCAGCGCAGATGAAAATCTACCACAAGGGCACGACGGTGCACTTCACGGATCCTAAAGAGGCATGGAATTGGGCAGAACGTAATCTAGAAGGAGATTGGGGCCCATGGAGATGGCAAGAAAATCAAAGAAACAGACCACGACCAAACAGACCACCAGATGAGCCACCACAGCAAGAAATAGAGGCAATGCTGCCGATAGGAGATGAATAAGCGCTAACTGCAGACAGACAAACAGATATGCTTACCTAGTGTGAACAACTGAGAGCCCGCCTGGAACACACACCAGCCGGGAACCCTTAAAACTCAACTCACAAGATGGCTGGCGGCCCACGCCACGCCACATCACAGCCCCCCTTGATCTAAGTGCCCACCGCGGTATCTCTAATGCCACGGTGGTGAGAGACACTTAAAGTTAGACTATCTGTTTAAAAGTTTAATTGAATTGGTGACAGATGCTTCAGTTGGGGATGGAGTATGGGGGGGAGTTGGGATTTGAACATGTTATTTGTTGGCAGCAGGGCAAGCACGGCTCGACCACTCATACTGAACATAAAAGACATCAGGATACTCCAGATTGAAACAGCACAAGATACCTCTTATGGAAGCTGCGGCCACCTGTACACAGACCCGCACAAGACGAGCAATGAATCCAAATGGATCTAATACTAAAAAACTCACTCTCATAACATGGAATTTGAACGGCCTGGGAAACAGCATCAAGAGAAGGCTGGTGACACAATATCTAAATCGGCACAACCCAGACATAGTGCTTCTCACCGAAATGTACCTGGCAGGCACAATGTGCCAATTCTTCAAGAGAACCAAATACCGCACAGTAATACATGCAGGCTTCTCCATGGGCTCGAGAGGAGTTTTAATACTAATTAACAAGAGAACCCCTATCGAAATATCTAACATAATCCAGGACACTGGAGGAAGATTTGTCTTCATACAAGGCACACTGTGAACCAAACCATCGCCATACTAACAGTCTACTTACCTCCAGCGCTCATGAGCGCTCTACTGGACATCACAGCAATCATAGCCAACAACACAGCAGATATCTTGGTAATAGGTGGAGACTTCAATGAAGGGATGAATTTCAATGAAGACCGCACACATATAAGGGGAAAAAACCCAATGATACCAACCAAACTTGCCACCTTCACTGCAGCAATGGGGCTGAGGGATGCATGAAGAGATCTTCACCCGACAGAGAGACAATATTCGTTCCACTCGGGCGCACACGCGTCACTATCTAGACTAGATGACTTCTTTCTTCCTGGCGAAAATATACATAAGGTAACGGAAGCAACTCTGCACCCCGAGGGATATCAGACCATTCCCCGCTAATAGAGAAGATCCAGGAAGCTACTTCATCATACTTTGTATTAAATCAGAACTCGATAAACGATGAAGGGATAATATGAGAAGCATATAAGGCAACTTTGAGAGGCAACATATTAAGTTGGACAGCAGCACACAAAAAAGCGCACAGAAAAGAGGTCTTAGATGCGGAAACAGAGGTGCAAAATGCTGAGGCACAGTATATAAATACAGGGGCAACTGAAGACAACAGAGCCCTACAGCTGGCGCAAAAGAAACTACACAACATTACACTGATCTGTGCGAAGCAGGCACACAGAACCATGCGCACTAGACTACATGAGACTGGAGACAAAGCCAGCAAGATGTTAGCGTGGTTGGAGAAGAGAGAGGAAAGACACCTCCAAGTTTGCTGCATAAGCACCGCAAATGCAGAACGGATTTCAACCGACCCAGGCATTGCAGAGAGCTTTGCAATGTATTATGAGGCACTATACGCTGTTCCGACGACCCTGAGAGATCTCAGCATATTGGACACAGTCACCATTCCGTCCTTAAATGACACACAAAGAATGAGCCTAGAAACAGAAATCAAAGAAGACGAACTGACAGCAGCTCTATCCCAACTCCAAAATGGAAAAACCCTGGGACCCAACGGCTTCCCAGTGGAAACCTGGAAAAAGATTGGCAGGGGGGAAATAACACCCCACATGCTCAAAATGTTCCTGCATTCCAAAGAAAAAGGAATTCTTCCCCCAGACCTAAGAAGGGCCAGCATAATGGTGATACACAAGGAAGGCAAACCGCCAGACGTATGTAGCTCCTACAGGCCAATCTCGCTTATAAACATAGAGGCAAAAATACTGGCAAAGCTACTAGCCAATAGATTACAGGCAGTAATAACCTATCTCATACACCCAGATCAATGTGGCTTCATGCCACAGAGATCCACACAAATGAATATTCACAGGCTCCACGTCGCCATTGAAAAGACACCAGCATTACAAGAATCACTGGCACTCATCACTATTGACTTTCAGAAAGCTTTTGATTCGGTCCACTGGGAGGCCCTCTGGAACATAATGGGGAGAATGGGATTCGGTGACCAATTCATGGGCTGGGTCAAGCTCTTATATAACGCCCCGACAGCCGAGATCAGGGTAAACGGGTGGACCTCACGCAGCATCAATCTGGGCAAAGGAACTAGACAGGGCTGCCCCCTCTCCGCAATGTTATTTGCACTGGCAATTGAACCCCTCGCAATAATGCTGAGAGAATCGCAGTTATGGAGGAGATTCCACTGGGCCCATGTCTGGGAATACAGAGTTTCACTGTATGCTGACGATCTATTGATTTACTTGAGTGATCCGTCAGCGTCATATCCCATTTTCACGCACATACTAAACAGATACGGAGCCTTTAGTGGACTATGGTTAAACTATAATACATCCATTCTATTCCTGATTAAAGGAGTCAATGCAACAGCCCTAAACAACTGCCCATACAGTGTAGAAAACGATCAGTTCCGGTATCTCGGGGTACAGATCATGACTGATCTTACACAATACGTACACACAAACCTACACCCAATCAGAGATAGATTTGTGAACGATATGAAACACTGGATGACTCTTCCCCTCACCCTACTGGGGAGAGCGGCTCTGTTTAAGATGCTGGCTCTACGGCGGTTCCTATAGATCCTGCAGAACGCACTACTATATATACCCAAAATTTAATTTCGTAGAATAGACGGGATACTTAGAAAATTGCTGTGGGGAGGAGGACACACCCGAATTGCTCCGAACACCCTATGGTGCTCCTTATGCGAGGGAGGCATTGGACTCCCCCACCTTCAAACATATTACTGGGCAGCCCAGATCGCAATAGTAAAGGACATCCTACACAATAACCCTGAATTACCGTACATCCGAGCGGATAGCTGGTCGTGACAAGGGTCCTCCCCTTTAGAGAGTCTCTACCAAAACACAACACGCGCAACCCCCACCACAACAACAGCCCATAGAACACAGATATAGATAGACGCACACAAAACCAAGGCTGGGAGGGAAAAGTGACACTGGTGCAGCCCCTGTGGCGAAACAGGCATCTACCGGAGCTCAGCAAGCTTCCGAAATGGGTGAACTGGGAAGCAGCTGGGATAATAAGGCTAGGTGATATGATACAAGTTGGCAAAACAGTATCATTTCAGACCCTGAGAGACAGATTCAAGCTACCCTCCACAGAACATTTCCACTACAGACAGATGCTACATGCACTTACCACAGGCGCGATAGACTTTCCCAACATGCCAGAGTGTACACTGATCGAGAGGAACATCGTGATGGAGCGTATTGACAACAAAATAACCTCCACAATGTACAATGCAATTGCCTCATTTGCTACAATAGAACTTACGGACATTAAAGCAAAGTGGGAAAGAGATGTGGGGCTACTACAACCAGAGGACTGGACCACAGCCCTCATGTATCCTAGAGAAATAGCCATATCGGGCAGAATCAGACTGATCCAACTTAAAATTCTTCAGAGGATATATTATCCCTGAGAGGCCCTACACCAATGGGGGAGGGCAAAGGACCCCAACTGTCTAAGATGCCATCAAGCGAGAGGAACCTTTTTCCACATCCTATGGGAATGCCCACAAATCCAGAACTTTTGCAAGAAATGCAGTGACAGACTAACAACGGTCATTTTCCGAGTAATACCAATGGACCCCAAACTGCTAATACTGGGAATAGACGATGACATAGAGATATCCCACTTTGAAAAACTTATGCTCGCAACGACCACAGGCCTCGCAAAAAGGAATCTGGCCCAGCTGTGGGGCTCAGGCTCACCCCCACAATATGAACAATGGATAACAGATGTAGATATGTGTGTGTCAATGGAAACAAGCGTATACACCACCAGAGGATGCCCTGGGAAAGCACGCAAGATCTGGCAAAGGTGGGAAGACACCAAGAGACATCAAGAAGCCACGTATAAGACCTGCTGGACTGCTGAGATCCACCTGAACTATGTGTATAGTGGAAACCCACAGACTGACTATACAAAGTACGCTATAAAACGTAAATGAATGAGCCGTGCACCGAGAATGTTTGTATGTCTGTATATTTAGAATATATTGATTAAGTATTGTTTGTTTATTTTAAAATCAATAAAATATGTTATTGAAAAAATAATGTCATTGTCGATTAGCTGTTGTAACTCCTGAGACACGCTGGCTTGCAGATGAAACCCAATCCTCCTGGGATGCTGAGGAACAGCATCCCAGGAGACGTATCAATATGTAATTGTATCACAAGTCTTTCAGTTTACCAAAACCTTGAAATAATTTAGGAAACCTCTCCTTAATCTTTCCTTAATCCAGAATCTCTCTTCTCATGACACACACATCGTAATGTTGTGATAGAACTCCTTGTATCTTCTCTGGCTGTTTACATTTGACATCAATGAGCTGTAGTTCCGTAGCAGTTTTACAGCTAATAAGACATTGACCCACAGTTGGGGTATTTATAACATGCATGTTAACTGATACACATCGTCCATCATGAATCAAATCACATCGAAATTGACCTTTTGATAACAGTGGTTGTTTAGCACCCCATTGAAATATTTGAAACCTTGATGGCTTTAACGGATATAGGGCCTCATTACGAGTCCGGCGGGAACCTGCCAGTGTTTCCAGCTCGGTTACCGCCGGACTCGTATTACCATTCCGCCTCTGTGACTCCCGGAATTACCGGGTCATTACAACCCTGGTGACCCGGGAATTCCGGAGGCGGAATTCGATAAATCCCCATTCCCATTGAGTCCTATAGGACTCATGGGAATGGGGACCATGGAAACACCGGCACTATCTCGTGATGGTGCCAGTGTTTCCACGTCTGCCTGCAGGACTCAGAGATCGCCCGGTATGGAAACAACGGTGGCGGCGGGTTTAACGCCAACGTTATTTCCATACCGGGTGACTTGTAATGAGGCCCCATAATGTTGAAATCCCTTCATATGCTCTTTCACCCATAACTTTTACTGTTGCACCAGTATCAACTACAAATGGTATATCTTGTCCACCCAAACTCACAGTAACTTGTATGGCCATTTTATCATCTCCATTGTCATATATTAATCTTACATATTATTTTCTGTATCTATCATACTCTTGATACTGATAATGGTCTTTATTTACATATTCATCTTCCACTGGTGGGTTTTCATATGGATCACAAATCTGATTTTCTTCTTGACTTGGACTTTAGCATAATTTCATAGTTTGATCCTGTTCAATGCTTCTATGTTCAGATGTTTCCACTTGTAAATTGTCCATTGCTCTAACAAATCCTGGCTGTTGAGCCTGTTCATTCACTCCAGACGGTTCCCTGTAATAATGTCGCCACAAAAATCTTGCCATGCAAAAATGTCGCTGAAAAATGGCCGTTTTTTGTGGCGACATTATTGCATGGAACATGCATGGGACACCCCCGCAAATCCCAAACCTTTTTTTTTCTTTTTTTTTTAAAAATCTTTTTTTTTTTTGCCCCTGTCCCCATATATATGGTCACCCAAATAATATCGCCACAACATTTTCGCGGTGATATTATTTACGGCGACCATATATATAGCGATATTATTACCTGATACCCTCCAGACATTCCACTTGATCTCATTACATCCCTTTCTGGGAATGGTCTTACATTGAAAGTCTTTTGACCATCATATCTCCTGCTTGGTGCCATCGATGTATTGGATCTATGCACAGGCGTCATCATCCTTTCCCAACACATTGTCTGAAAATTATTTTCTTGTCCACATCGCAGACACAATTGACCCATGGCTGGACATTGACCTTTGTGCGGAAACTCAAAACCACATCTGTAGCATTGCCTTTCCAATGAACTTCAGCTAAAGTTATTCCATCCATTCTGACGAGATGTTGTTCCATGCAACACATTGGAATACCTCTTCTGCCATTGTGTATTTTGCCCTAGGATTTCTATATTCGCTGCTTGAGTATCCACTCTCTCATATACTCTTGCTAATTGAAGTACTACTTTCAATGGAAGTGGTTTCTTAAGTAGATGTTTCCTGAATTGAGATGACACACATCCCTCAATAATTCTCGATTTTATCGCTTCATTATCATTGTATTTTGCAAAGTCACAATATGTCGCTTTCCGTTGTAAGCTTAGCGCAAATTGTGCAATAGACTCATTCAGACATTGGGTACACTGGCTGAATATGTATCTCTCATAATCTTTGTTCGGTGGAATTACTGGTCTGCTGCTGATTGCTGTTACCAGCATTTGATATGTTTCCTTCTCCTCTGGAGGCACTGTTTTGATAATACTGTTTAACTCCTTGCCAACCAAATTTATGAATATGTCCACTTTATTTATGACATTCTGATTTACAACTGCTCTTAAGAATTGCTCAAATTCATCTAACCACTCTTGCCACCTTTGACCTTGATCCTCTTGAGGTTCTAAACTGAAAGGATTTGGACATCTTAAATAGCTGACTGGATTCATGAGAAATACTATCCCAGACACATACTGAGAGGCATTTGTGCTTGAGTCCCCATTTGCATTTTCAAATGACATTGTTTGTCTACTCTTTGTTTTGTTTTCACCTTTTTTAAGTAATAGCCTTTTAATTTATGATTTGTTTTTATTTAACATTTAACCATGCTTGCTCATCTTCACTCTTATTGTACTTTTTTTTACTGTTTTGTATTCTTCCTTTCAGTGTGTATCTTAATCTTTCTTTGTTTCACATTATTTACTTTCACTTTGTTTCTTTATAATTCTTGTTTGTCCATTTACATATATTGCTTGTTTGCTCTTTCCATCTTTTCTGTAGCAATATTTCTATAACTCGCTTTCCGTAATTTTTTATATGCTTTGTTTCATTGGTTTTCATTCAATTTCAAACATGTTTACAGAGTTGTTGCCGGTGTTTCGTTTTGGGATATATATATCTTTTTCTTTTAAGATGGCGTCACGTTGTTTCAACGCCTTTGGGTGCTTTCTTCAAATGCTTCTTTCAATCTTACTGACATGCATTTTTTTAAGATGGTGCCATGTTACTTTGATGGTTTTAGGTGCTTTCCTCAAATACTTCCCTCACACCTATTGATACGTGCGCCTCCGCTGCTTGTCCAGCGCTCGCGCCTCACATACGTTTCCTTTCTGTTTCTTTTTTTTCAAACAATGCAATGCCTTTTAAACCTTGCGCACTCTTTACTTTTAATCACATTAATTGAATAAATTATTTCGTTAACTGCCCACTTGCAATGTAGATATGCGCGCAACCTTACTGCTTTCTTTATTTGTTCAGTTTCTTAAAAGCCATCGCTAATTCTGTTTCCATTCCTTTTTTCTTTCTTTCTTCTTTGTCTTTCCTCTTCTGTTTTCCGCGTCTTTTTTTTATGGGTTTCCCTTCGTCGCCAAAATGTTATATTATGCAAAACATATATCTGACACTCTTTTTCAGGTCCATCATCTTCTTTATTCCTATAACAACTGCTTTCCCCAGCATTTGCCCCAGGCCCCAACATTCCATACATTCCCATTCCAACACGCCTACAATTCTTTATTCCATATTCCACAGCACCATGACCATTACTATGCAACAACCTTTGTATAAACTACGATACCCACAACACAGATCTCTGCATTCTCCCCTCTTCCTCCTCCTCTTCCTCCTCTATCATCCATGACTGCTTGTCTGCTATCCAGTCTTGGAGCACCTCCAATGATCTCTATCTTAATGACAGTAAGACCGAGATCCTTCCTATCAGTAAACCTGCTCCCAGGTTCCCTCCTGCACTCTAGCTGCACTTTGTGGGTTCACCTCTCTCTCCTTCCACTGAATCCAGAAACCTTGGGGTCATCTTCGACTTCTCTCTCTCCTTCACTCCTCACATCTTGGACCTTGCCAGGAAGGCCCACTTTCAACTTCACCTCCTTAGAGACATTCTCCCTTTTCTCACCTTACCCCGGAATGTCTCTAGAGCTCTGCAGAGTCGGGCTGGGGCAAAGACATTGTCTCGGGCACCAATGAAAAAGTGGCCCACAGTTGCAAAAGGCAATTCATTCCTTTTGTGACAGTCTGTTTGAGTAGTGCACAAGAAGAAGGTTTTTGATCAAATGGGATGGAAATTGCTCATTTTAAAGAATATTGATTCAGTAACACTGGTCAATACTACTAGCTGCATGGTGAAGTAACTTATCAAACTGGTCCACATGGGCCAAAAAAGATGACCAATTTGACCCAAAAAACTGAACCTCACTATCATTTTGCATCTTTGGTTCGAGCATTGCCCTATTGCCCTATAGGCCAGTCCGAGCCTGAATGCTTAGAAGAAAGGGATGCAGATTAACTTGTTTTACCTATAGATATAAACCCAAAATAAGGGGGTTGCTCCACAAAATTATAAAAAGTACGGCGTATACACACACACCCCCCGCACACAAACACACACCTTAACATCTTCAGACAAAGGTGACAACGATCCTAAATTGTATTCATTATTGAAGTGTGTTGCCCTAGGTGGTGTGGCTGTTCACTTAATATAAAACAACACAAAAACGTAAATCCCTAGGACTGTGAACCTAGTTTTAATACACAACAACAAGGGTTCTGGGAAACTCTCTACCAGCACAAACACAGCCCATTGACTTGTTCTTGGGTGGATGGCCCCTGGGAGAGGCTCAACCACGTGTATGGGGTTGCTGTTGGTACTCTTGTTCAGATGAGAATTGCCTAGTATTTCGGTGCTGGACTGCCCCTGGGCAAGACAAAGACTGATATGCAGGGACATTTCTTCTCTGTGAAAGGGACAGTGAGCTAAACACTTGGTAGAGTCTCTGCCAGGGGTTACTCACCCAAGAACAGGTCACTGGGCTGTGTTTGTACTGGTAGAGAGATTCCCAGACCACCGACCCCTGTTCTGGTTTTAATACACATTGATAGCTTCAGTTTTTTATATGGTATCTCACAGATCATTGGACGTGTATCTGATTACCCAGAGACTCTCTGGGTCTGATTTACAAAATGCGTTTTTCACTGGTCTACTGTGCCGTTGTAACACCATTGTTATTTGATTTAATATCGCTGCGTCTTCTTCTCAGGTTGACCAAAACAACTGTCCCACCCAAAGGGGCCCTGTGCCACGAAGAGCCGGGGATTCCTTTAGCGGTTATTAGAAATAATGAGTACCGGTGAATGCTTAGTTGCACTCCATTGTGACATAAAGATACAAAAACCATGCTAAGCACTAATGGGCCTGCCATAGGGCTCATGTAGGGGCTCACTCTTTTACTGTTTTTGTTTTGTCTCACCAGTCATTATTCAATATGTCCAGTGGAACGACGGCCAATAAAAAAGTCTATTGCAGCCAAGAACATAACATGTTTTTTTTTAAATAAAAAATCGTATGTGTTATCATACACTGGTTAAATGGAATACTTTCTACCTTTAAGTGCTATTGCAGGTTGCCTGCCACAAGCAACGCCAGAGTTGTGGCCTTCGCAGCCAAAACGTACGCAGCATGGGTGGATAAACGAGGGATCAGGACCTATAAGACGTGATTTGCCCACTGTCAGATAATGGGCTTCATTACGAGTAGGGCGGTAAGGGATACCGGGCATCGGTAGGAGACCGGTGCCCATGGGCGTAATTTTAGGGGGGGACAGGGGTGTTTGTCCCCCCAACTTTCATGGCTCACCATTCTGTCCTTATTCATTTGACTGGGGCACCTTTTCTTCAGATGTCATGTCCCCCCCAACATTTTCAGCAAAGTTACTCTACTGCCGGTGCCGGTAATCCCTTACCGCCCTACTGCGAGGTCCCTTAGCGGGTCCCTCCTTTAACGCCTGGTCTGACCAGGCGTTATGGACGGGACACGTTAAGGGACTTTGAAGCTAATAGCGGTACCGCAATTTGCGGTATCATTATTAGCGCCTTCCCCATTCCCATTGAGCCCTATGGGGGCTCAATGGGAATGGGGAATGGCTTTTTCAATGGGGACTTACCAGTCCCGCAAAGGTCGGACTGCACTGGTAAGTCCCCATTGAACCAAGTCGGGGTCGGTACCGGTATGGGAGGTAGTCATGGCGCAAATGGCGCCATGACTGCCACCATACTCGGAATGAGGCTCAATTACAGTTACTAGTACGTGTGTGCAAGGCTAGGTGATGACTTTTAACCATCAGTTGTGCCAATCATACATCAAATGCAAAGTGTTTGGTGTGCAAAGGTCAACAATTAGTGTAAATACAAAAATACCCATTACCAGATGATTGCCAAGAAAATGGCACTTGGGGGCCACTGGCCACCAGTGCACTTTCCATTTTCTTTACAGCCAGGGGGACAGCGGCAAGAAATTGCAGTGTGCAAAGCAGGGCGTTGAGAAGGCTGATGAGGGAGTCAAGAAGACTGGGCAAGTAAGTGTGGGGACGAAAAAGAGTGGGAAGCACCTGGAGTATCCTCAGTGATTGTGATGGCTATCAGGTTTCCTAAAATGCGGGATTATACCAGGGCATAATGACAGGAATCCTCATGATACAGATATTCAACCACAGAGCTAATTAAGCAATAACACCTGATCAATGGGCACTGGTCCACTGGATCAGATATTATTGCTATTAGCACCCCGGTTTTCAATCCGCAAATTGCAGTCTATGGTTCATTCATTAAAAATACTTACCTAAAATGGCCACCATGGAGCTGGAAGTCAGGGCTCCATGCAGAGCCCATCTACCATTTCCATGGCAGCCCAGGACGCTGGAGTGGCACCGGCCGTTGCGCCGCCACAGCTGAAAGAATAAGGTGAGTGAGGTGGGGGGTGCTGGGTATGGAACAGTGACCGAATGGGAGGTTTGGGGGAAGATGGTGGGGCGAGAGAATAGACGTCAGCTACCTCTGAACGCAGGGTGTAGATCATGGGATTCAGCCCACGATCTGAGCACCCTGATTGGTTGACTCCCCCACCCTTGGCGCTAATATAAGATATGACTAATAGCCTCATTTTAAACTACTTGCAGTGTTAAATCAGGGCATAAAAGCAAGGAATAATGCTTGTACGCCTTAATTTACCTCTCCGACCCATTTTGAAGCAGTGACAAGGGAAGGGTACAGAGCGGCAATATAATATCCGCTGTGCATTTCTCCTCTGTCTTGTCAGTGTGCTTTATTGTTATTTGCAGGAGGCATTTACATTTTCACAAAATGGAGAGGAAAATGAAAGAAAAAAGAGTTTGCCTCACAATTATGCTTTGCTTTTCACCACTGTCTTGTGAACTTTTAAAATTGCATACAGGAGACCCCACAGAATATATCATGTTAGCGGTCCCCTGCATATATTGGAAAATAAGGCTGTAAATGTCTTTTTGACACTGGTTTTAGTATGCATGTTATGGAAATGGCCACTTCCCGTTAGATACAGTACTGGCAGACTGACACTCAATTTGGTTGCAGCAATATAGGCTTTGTTATTTTCCAATCACCAATAATATTTGTCATTCTGGACTTTAATTGACTCTAGTAGACCTGAGAAGGAAACCAATGAAATTCTATTAAATTTTGATTTCAGCAAAAAATAAAATTATCTTCAAGATGTGGATCAGCAAGTATGTACAAAAACATTGTTCAGTAAGTGTGGAGCTTGCAACAGTCATCAGTGTGCTTTTTGTAGTCACAGGTCAGTGCAATGAGGTCAGGAAAATGTAACCTAACTGGCATAGGGCTGCCTTATAAATCTCACATAACATGTTTCAATCCTGATATGGCCGTCTCAGCCCTTCATCCTTCGGAAACTGATATTATTTTAGTATCATTGAATTGCGTAAGTATAGAAAACAACTAGTATGGAGATTACCAGTGGGAGAATTTGGCATGGCCTGCCACATACAAACAATATACATGGGTCTCGCTGTTTGAAGCCACTTTTTATACAAGAAGGTATATAGAATGTTCACATTGCAATTAATGATTGCAAAAAATCTAATGAGCAACTTAATGAAAGAAGATTACTATGAGGAGTGTCTGGAAAAAGATGATAGCATTTATAGCAGCAAACATATAACCCAGATTCCACGTTGAATTGTAAAGTCTTTTAATATGCCATACTGCCAGCCTGCTGCTGGAATCTGACGAACTTCCCTAACTTACTAGGAGTTTTATCAATCTCCCACTGCAATTAGCCTTTATTTTTTAAGGATGTTATTTATTGTAACTTCACAGTTGCATTGTTTTGTTGTTATCTGTGTTTTATGGTTTTTAAAGAAATAAAAAGTACTTGACTATATATAAGATAAAGCCCCTCCTAACATATGTTATGGGATGTTGCAAGTCAGAGAGGAGCTCTCTGGCCAAACAGAAGAACGCAGCCTATGGCTACATTTTTGTATTCGGTCACGAAACTCTGAAGTGACCTGAGGTATCCTTTTAATGTAATATAGGTTTTTTTTATTCCTTATAATATATAGCCAAACAGTGTCATCCCCTTTAATACTTGGCATTTTACCCAGGCCTCCAGATAAGGGTTGTACCAGGCCTTTTTACACATGAAAATCTTGTAAATATGACAGCTTTGTTATTTTCCTGTGTACATTTATGCACTGGTTTAGAGCAGAGGGCAGTGCAAAGGTCAGGTTACTTGGCAGAAACCAGAAGGCTTCTATGGATTTGTATCTACATGAATGCAATGCAAGCCATGGAGAAAAGCCTCTGAAACAGAATTTTTTTCTCTTTAGCCTTTCAAAAAATAAACCACACGCTGTGATTAAAGGAATTCTTTCTTTCCGTTCAGCATCTGCTATGTTGTGTGTAGATGCTCATGGAGCAAACACTATGTTTCAATTGAGAATTAATCCTTAATAATAAATTCTGCTTTTTTCTTCCCACTGAAAGCAAACCAGTATTTCACAGTTACATTTTTCAGTGTTCCTGTGCTGCGTGCATAATCATGCAGAGGCTGATCATTTTTACACTTATAATTTAATTTACACTGTAATTATAAAAATAGTGTGCAAAATGATGATTATGCACAGTTTAGTTTACATCCATTCAACCTTACAGACAAGGGGGTACATTACTATAAATGGTCAGTGGCAGCAGAGGCTTTGCTCAAGGGTCAGTGATTGTCATTACACCGATCACAGGTGTTCCAGCCTCTCAAATCTTCAAGACTACAATTAAAACATCCAAAACCTGACTCTCCAGGAAGTGCAAGTGCTGTTCAAAAACAAATAAATTAAAGTTATATTTGAAATTGAAATAGAAACTCAGCAAAGCCTGTCCCTGTGAAAATCCAGATAGCTATTGACTGTATGTAGCACTTCATGCATGGTTCGTCCAACATCAAGGCACTGTGATTATTATACCTCAGTCAATACTCAGTTTACCGACCTCTGAAGGATGATAGCCAATAAGATCGCTTATTGAGCAATCATTGAGCACTCGTTGCTGCGAACAGTTCGTGATCTCTAAGTTGCAGGTTCGAATCCTGGTAAGGCCAACTCAGCCTTCCATATTTTAGAGGTCGATAAAGGAGCACCAACTTCGGGTTTGGTGATAATTTTGCTAAATATGTTCTATGTACAGTGCTTTGCCAAAAGTGCTATACAAATAGCAATGACCATGAGATTAGGTATAGAATTTAGCATGAAGTCTTTGCCTCTCTGCACTGTTGTATCATAACATTGGCATACCATTAGGTAGTAATAGTTGCAGGAAATTAGGACTTTCATTAAACATCAAAAGATAATTCTGCTATCGACTCAAAACACACAATACAATTCATGTTTGCCTTAATATGTAATTGGCTAGGTTTTTGTGTTTTCAACATTTAAATATTAGCAGGAGAGATCTGATGGCCAGACCTTAGAGAAATAATGAAAGGTGTATTCTAGCCTCTCAAATCTTCAAGACTGCAATTAAAACATCCAAAACCTGACTCTCCAGGAAGTGCAAGTGCTGTTCAAAAACAAATAAATTAAAGTTATATTTGAAATTGAAATAGAAACTCAGCAAAGCCTGTCCCTGTGAAAATCCAGATAGCTATTGACTGTATGTAGCACTTCATGCATGGTTCGTCCAACATCAAGGCACTGTGATTATTATACCTCAGTCAATACTCAGTTTACCGACCTCTGAAGGATGATAGCCAATAAGGGAATAGTTTCTTACCTGTAACTCCATTTCTCCAGCATTGGTATCTTTCATGGATTCACATGCTTAGAATATTCCCCGTCGTCAGGCTGGGAATCCCCGGTACATTATATAGACCCTTTCCCGTAGGAAAACTTTTTCGCCGCTTATGCGTCCTATCCACCTCGTTTTGTATCATGCGTGCCCGCAACGTCAGGACGTCATGATATAAATACAGGACCCGCCCCCGCGCTCCCTCAGATTTCGGCCCCCAAAGTAGTGGGGGAACCGGTTTGCATATTCAGGGGAGGCAGGTGGGCGCATGTGAATCCATGAAAGATACCAATGCTGGAGAAATGGAGTTACAGGTAAGAAACTATTCCCTTCTCCAGCATTGGATCTTTCATGGATTCACATGCTTAGAATAGATTACATAGCAGTACCACCCCCAAAGAGGAGGCGTGCATGCAAACCCATATACTTTCTTCGCCAAGGCCGTTCCCTATGATCATGTATACATCAGTAATCGTTAACATAGGAAAACGAACCACATGCAGTCATGAATTCCATAGGATGCAACCCCTCAGCCGGGGCTTACCTTATTGGAATAGGTGTCGAAGCACCGCCTGTCCCATCCGGGTATCTTCGGCATGTTGCTGCGACAGGCAGTAATGGCTGGTAAAGGTGTGTGTAGCCGCCCAGGTAGCCGCCATGCAGATGTCCCCCAGAGGGACTCCGGCCCACAGTGCCGTCGACGATGCCGCTGCTCTAGTTGAATGAGCTCTTGGCCGTCGTAGAAGAGGCTTCCCTGCCCTGGAATGGCAGTACGAAATGGTAGATGACACCCATCTTGACAGTCCTTGCTTCGAAATGGCTTTTCCTTTAGCCCCCAAACCATAGGCCACGAACAGCTGTCTCGTTTCTCTGAACGGTTGCGTACGATGAAGATTGAACTTGAGAGCCCTTTTTACATCCAATGTGTGTAGCATGCGCTCCGCTCCCGAGCATGGCTCCGGAAAAAACGTAGGCAACACAATAGAGGAGTGTTTATGGAACACCGAAGGAGCTTTTGGTATGAACTGCGGGTTAGTGGCTAGGACTACCTTGTTCTTGAAAAATCGTAAGTATGGTGGGTCTACCATTAGAGCCTGAACTTCTGAAATACGTCGGGCTGAAGTGATGGCCACCAGGAAGGCCAATTTCCACGACAAAAACTTTAGAGACGATGATGACATTGGCTCAAAAGGAGGCTTCATAAGAGACGTTAAGACCAGATTGAGGCTCCACTCCGGCGGAAATTTCTTCTCTGGAGGGAAACTCCGAAAGAGGCCTTTAAGGAAGTGCTTAATCAGACGGTCGCTGAACAATGGTGCCGAATGCCATTGACGAGTAAACCTGGAAATGGCTGCTAGGTGTACTTTTATTGACGATACCGACAGGCCCTTTTGAGCTAAGAACAGCAAGTATGGAAGGAGCTGTTCCGGCTTAATCGATTGCGGGGCCAAACCTGGTTGATCCTCGCACCATTGACAGAAACTTCTCCATTTGTACGCGTATGAGGCGTTTGTGGAAGGTGCTCTTGCCGCTTGCAGGATACGCCGACAGTCCTCCGGAATCGTTAGCCGACCAAATTCGGTGAAGTCAGGAGCCAGGCCGTCAACTTGAGGCTGTCCGGGTCGTGATGCCAAACGACACCCTCCTGTCGAGACAGAAGGTCGGGGGTCTTCTGGAATCTCATCGGTTCCGCCACCGCTAAGTGTAGCAGGTCTGAAAACCACACCTGTCTGGCCCAGTACGGGGCCACCAGAATTACCCGACATGGGTACCTGAGGATCCATTGCAACGTCCTCCGTACAAGGGGAAATGGAGGGAATGCGTATAGGAATTTGTTCGTCCATGGGAAGGAGAACGCATCCCCCAGTGAGCCCTGCTGAGGCCATCTGCTTGCGTACTGATGGCATTTCCTGTTGTTCTTCGTCGCAAACAAGTCTATGGAAGGGTGTCCCCATTTCTTGAATACTTGTTGTAGTTGTTGGTCGTTCAGCACCCATTCGTGAACTTCGTTCATTTCTCTGCTGAGGGCATCGGCTTCCACGTTTCTCACGCCTGGTAGGTGGAACGCTAAGATTTGCATGTTGTGTTGCAGGGCCCAATGCCAGATTTTCTGTGCCTCCGTCGATAGGGACCTGGAACGTGTCCCTCTTTGTTTCCTCAAGTAGAACATCGTAGTGGTGTTGTCCGTCATGACACGCACCACCGAGTCCCTCAGTTGAGGAAGAAAAGATTTCAGAGCCCATCGCACTGCTCTCAGTTCTAGCAGGTTGATATGCAGGGAGGACTCCTGCAACGACCACTGGCCTTGTACCTGTAACGTATCCAGATGAGCTCCCCATCCGCTTAGCGATGCATCCGTCACCACCGTCTTTTGGAACTCTGGTTCCAGTAGAGGCATTCCTTTTGTTAGATGAGTAGACACTCTCCGCCAGCAGAGTGCTTGAACTAGTTGTTCGTCGACGACCAGTCTGTCGGACCAGCGACCTCGGCTCTGCGCCCAACAGTCCGCTAGAAATTCCTGGCAAGGTCTCATAAACAGACGGCAGTTGTTTATCAACGGAATGCAGGACGACATGGTCCCTAGCAGGGACATGTACTTGCGCACTGAAACCTTGGTACCGCCTCTCCATTCCGACGCCTTGCTTTGAAGTTTCTGAATTCTTTCGCTGGATGGTCTCACCAGGCTTGTGTGTGTATGAAACTCCGCTCCTAGAAAGACCAAGGTCCTCGAAGGCTCTACGGAGGACTTGTTGAAGTTTATTGCGAAGCCCAGTTCCTGTAAGAGGGACACTGTGGCCCTTAGACTGTCTCGTGTTTGTTCCTTGGACGAACCTCTGACCAGCCAGTCGTCTAGATATGGATAGACATGGTGACCATCCTTTCTTAAATGGGCCACTATAGGGGCCAAGCACTTGGTGAACGTCCTGGGGGAGGACTTGAGCCCGAACGGGAGGACCTTGAACTGAAAATGCTTTCTCCCGACGACGAACCTTAAATATCTCCTGTGTCGTGGGCGTATTGGGATGTGAAAATAAGCATCTTGAAGGTCTAGTGATGATAGATAATCCATGGGTTGCACCGACCTGATAACCTCTTGGAGCTTTAGCATTTTGAATTTTAGGCTCTTTAGCCACTTGTTGAGTACCCTCAGGTCGAGAATGGGCCTCCATTTGCCGTTTGGCTTCTTGACGACGAAGAACCTGGAATAAACTCCTTGTCCTTCCTGTGTCACAGGAACTCTCTCTACCGCCCCTTTTCGCAACATAAGCGCCGCCTCTTGTCGTAGGATTCGGAGGTGGGGCTGTGTCGAGAATAAAGGAGGAAGACGCGGAGGCTTGTCTTTGAAATGTAGCGCATGACCCATGCGAATCGTGTCTAGAACCCATCGATCTGTGGTGATGCATTTCCATCGGTCTAAGTGATGAGAGACTCGACACCCCAGGACGTTCCGAAGGCCGTCATTGGTTGCTGGTTTGCTTGTTCTTCGTTGACGACGGACCCAAGCCTCGCCGCCTGGAGGCTTGATAGTCCCTGCTTCTACGTGCCGACTGGGACGCTCGTCTGAACCCTTGTGAAGAGTACGAGGGCCTGTTAAGTCCACGGTCCCTCGAGGCTCCAAAGCGGAAGTTTCCAGAAGCACCCCTGAAGGGGCGAAAAGAGCGAAAGTTTCTACCCGTTTGAAGGGCGCCGAGGGACCTAGCAGTATCCGTGTCTTCTTTCATCCCTTTCAGCGCTTCATCAACCTTTTCGCCAAACAGGTGTTCCCCTTCGCATGGCATGTCAAGGACTTTGTACTGGACTTCAGGACGGAAAGTAGTACATTTGAGCCACGCTGGTCGACGAAGCACTACTCCATGGTTTATTTGTTTGAAGCCAGACTCTGCTAGGTCAACTGCGATATTAATAGCGTGGTTCGAGGCCTCTTCACCATCCCGCACCAGTAACATAGCTGCTTTCCGGTGTTCATCTGGCAGGTGTTCTAGGATAGGGGCTAGTTTGTGCCACATTTCTCTATCATATCGTGACACGATCGCTAAGGAATTGGCTGCTCTTACTGTCGTCGCTCCGACCGAGAGCACCTTTTTTCCAAAGGCGTCCTGCCTCCTAGCCTCGCTTTCCGGTGGCGTTGAACATTTTTGCTGCACCCTGGCCTTCCTAGCCGCTGCCGCCGACACCACCGAGTCAGACAGAGGCTGTGATGTTAGACATTTTGGAGTGGACTCCGGAGCTTTAAACTTTTTCTCGATCCGTCCTTTTATGGCTGGCTCCGAGAACGGATGGCGCATCGTCTTGAGACCTTCTTGCCACACGTGGTCCAGGATTGGGATGGCAAATACCGATTTTCTCCTTTGACCCATGTGGTCAAAAAGGAAACAGTCTTTCTTCTGCTCCTCAGGAATCAAGCCGAACTCGGAACAAGCTTTTCCCATCATTGCATGGAAGGCTCCCACATCATCCGGGGGAGATGGCTGTGTCTGGCTCCTCGTAGACTCTAACTCTACATCCGAATTCCATGTTGGGTCCCTCGACGGTGACAGGGAGATGTCTGAACCCGAGTCACCCAGTATAGAGTCGGACTCCGACAACTCACCCTCCTCCTGAGCTCGAGGACGATCTTTTACCACCTGGGGAGCCGATGGGTGTTTAGTCGTCGAGCGAGCCGTACAAGTTTGCTCGTCGATGGAAGGTACAGAAAAAAGTGACGATGGCGTCCCAGGTTGAGGGAACCTCATATCCAGCCGTTGCAGGAGCTTCTGAAGAGTATTAAGCACATCCAGAGACAAAACCGTCTGGGGGGTCAGTAACGTGGATGATATAGGTACCATACCCCCGCTCGCACTCATCGTCGTCGTCGCCGACGTGGAAGGCCGTAAGCCTAAATCCGATGGCTGCAGAACCGTGTCACCTTCTCCTTCCGCCGAGCAGGCCGTGTCTGGCTGCAGTAAGACCTCCGGGGGGATAGGGTCATAGACCTCTGGCAGCCAAGCCATAGACTGAGTCTCCGTCGACGAAGGAATCCCAACCGCTGCTGCCTGAACGGTAATAGGCATCGTCAATGACACCGAGGTCGACGAGCACGTCGTCGTCGTCGAGCCCTTAGACTTCGTCATCGATTTCGATGCCGACTTCCCGGCTGAAGCATCTCGACTCATGGAAGACCTGGGACGGTCCCCTGAGGAGGATTTTGACAGCGCTAGCCTCTCCGTCTTAGATGATGAGGAGGAGGGCTTTTTATGTGATGAGGAAGATCCAGCATGTTTCCCCTTATGCTTGTCCTCAGTGCGAATTTCCGCTGGCCGCACCTTTTTTGATGGAGGCTCCGACTTGCTCCTGGAGGCCATGGAGCCAACTTCCGAAGCCGGGTAGGCACCCGCTCCGTCATTAAGCCAGTCGACCAGCCTTCTTTTACGGTCCTTAAGGGTTTTTTGGGAGAAACCCTGGCATATCTCACATGTATCCGCCGTGTGGTGTGGGTGGAGACAGTAGATACAGTCCATGTGGCCGTCTCCTTCATAAACTTTTTTGAGGCCACATGTTGCACACGGGCGAAATAACGCTTTTCCAGACATAATTCTCCAGAATTTGAACTTCGCCGAAGCGAAACAGAAAAAACAACCTAGTTTTCACTAGTAGTAAACACGAGGATCCCACTACTTTGAAAGACGGTTGAAATCTGAGGGAGCGCGGGGGCGGGTCCTGTATTTATATCATGACGTCCTGACGTTGCGGGCACGCATGATACAAAACGAGGTGGATAGGACGCATAAGCGTCGAAAAAGTTTTCCTACGGGAAAGGGTCTATATAATGTACCGGGGATTCCCAGCCTGACGACGGGGAATATTCTAAGCATGTGAATCCATGAAAGATCCAATGCTGGAGAAGATCGCTTATTGAGCAATCATTGAGCACTCGTTGCTGCGAACAGTTGGTGATCTCTAAGTTGCAGGTTCGAATCCTGGTAAGGCCAACTCAGCCTTCCATATTTTAGAGGTCGATAAAGGAGCACCAACTTCGGGTTTGGTGATAATTGTGCTAAATATGTTCTATGTACAGTGCTTTGCCAAAAGTGCTATACAAATAGCAATGACCATGAGATTAGGTATAGAATTTAGCATGAAGTCTTTGCCTCTCTGCACTGTTGTATCATAACATTGGCATACCATTAGGTAGTAATAGTTGCAGGAAATTAGGACTTTCATTAAACATCAAAAGATAATTCTGCTATCGACTAAAAACACACAATACAATTCATGTTTGCCTTAATATGTAATTGGCTAGGTTTTTGTGTTTTCAACATTTAAATATTAGCAGGAGAGATCTGATGGCCAGACCTTAGAGAAATAATGAAAGGTGTATTCTGTCACAATGCAGAAAGCTGCTGCATGGTAATGATTTCCATAGTTTTTGCACACGTCAGCTGGATGTCACATACATTTTACTCTCTTGCAAAGGAGAAAACTCATCTTTACTCTCTTGAAATCACATTTACGATTAAAGTTTAAGAATAGAGAGTAAAATACTCCCACCTCAAAATCTTATCTGGAGCAATAATATATGTTATAAGTGTAGACTGTTTCAATTCTAAAAAACACTAATAGGCATCTTGTAATGTGTTGCTGAAAAATAGTTTAAGCAGTTTGAGCAAATGCATCTATAAGTAGTGTTTTGTTGTTTAAAATAAAAGTTAGCATGCATATATTGGGCCTCATTACGGGTCTGGCAGTAACCGTGCCTGTAAAACTGGCAGGTTGCAGCCAAACCCGTAATGAATAGACCCATAATGAAATACCGGAGCCTGACTTCCCAGTAACACCGGGGTATTCTGACACAGGCGGCCGGAAAGTCAGGTGCCGGTAATTTTATAAGTCACCATACCCATTGAGTCACATAGGACTCCATGGAAATGGGGACCACAGAATCACTGGCACCGTTAATAACGGTGCTGGTGCTTCCGTGAGACTCTGCGGGCGGGTGCCGTTCTGCCAGCCAGGTCTGACCCTGGTGGGTGGAACGGCACCTACCCGCAAAATCGTAGTTAGCCGGTCCGGAAACAACAGTGCCGGTAGGCTTACTGCTAACGCTGTTTCCGGACAGGAAAATTTGTAATGAGGCCCATTGTCTTCCTTTCCATCTTATATTCCAGCAATGCATAAAATAAAAACACTACCAATCAATTCATGTCTGAAAAGTGCCATAAGAAGCTATTTTAGAAGAAAGGAATCTGGAATTATGCTCTGTCCTGGCCTGCAGTAGGCATTGTGAACTCACATCCCAACAATATCCATATAGAAACTTGTGCAGGTCTCTTTACTCTTATTAGTTGAGTTGTGTCATCAAAAGCCATGCTGCAACAGCCAGCAGACAGAAAGAAGGGCAGCTCTCTGAGCAGGATTCCGTTTGCTAACTAAAAATGAAATTAAAATCGTGACTAGCTTTTCAGATTTTCTGAAACCCTAACAGTTTCCATTTCCTCTTTCCTGGTCTTTTACATTTCTCATATTCTCTTTATCCTCAATACTTACCCGTGTCGAGACCCTCCCTGTCCAGCTTATTTTTGGAACAAATTAGCATTTGTTGAAATCTTTTCATAATACGAGTCCCTCTCTATGAAAGCAATTGGTTATGCTTGTTATTATTTATTGGCACCTTTTCCCGCTATGACTATTAGGCATGGTTCTTTTTGAAAGTGAATGTACATCTCATCTTCATTCTTCATTCTTCTTCTTCTCGCGAGCACCCAGATCAGGGTTTAGGTCTACCAGCTGTATAATGTAGGCATGAGTGACATGTCCTGTCTTCTATGTTCGTCTTTTGGTGTTCATGTTACCCTGGCGCCCCGATAACTGTGGACTTTTGGCGCCATATACAAATACAAATAAATAAATACAATAAATAAATAATGATGAAGCCCTGGGTCAGACGAAAGACACAAGGACTGTTCTCATCCCTGACCTCCCCATTGTCCACAGGTGGAAGTGCTGCATTTAACCACGAGCCCAGTACACAATTGGTTGTTCATGATGCATACCAAAGGTTGCAGATCTTGTTATCAGACTAGGGTCCCAATGCTGTGTACGAGATACTGTGTCATTTGCACCAGGGATAGGTGTATTCGATCACAACATAGTGTGTTTAATCACACTGCTACTAACAGCACAAATATCATTTTTGTAAGAGATACCATTTAGATATGGATTGTGAATTTATATTGATCGTTTTTCATCCATGTTTTTATCCATATGTTTTTCTACCATGAAGTTATGGATAATTAGGAATACATTTTGGTTTAAATAAATTAACTAGGTTTTGATCAAGCGAACAGGAGATAAGAGTCTCCAGTTGGTTGTAGGCCAATACCCCACCAAATCGTGTGGAAGGGCGGGGTAGTCTGTGCTCGATTGTTACTTTTGTAAGAGTTTATTGATGTATCTTAAGACATGGGTTTCTTGCATGCCAGTTAACATGCTATTTGGCCTAAATAGGTGAGTGCAAGCCATGAAAAAGCATGTTCGAGACATCTGTCGGCTTGAATCTGAGAAAGTAAATAGAAGTCTGCATCAAACAAATACACACTAGAGCAAGTGGAGTTACTGATGAGAGAAAATACCAGACACAGAGAGAAACTATTGCAAAATGGGCTCTAATGAATTTCCTTGAGCCAGTGTGCACCTTAAGAACTGTTTTGAACTGTCTGTACATCAGGGCGCTGTAAGTGTCTCGCTGTCAATTGTCTAAAACTGCACTGAGAGATCCAGGAACATGGTTAATGAAACAGCTGACCCCTTGATACAATAGGCAATTAACATGGTCTATTATCTGCATGTAGCTACTTCTCCGCTGAAAGCAAGAGGATAATCAGGCTGATACCGTGCCATAAGTAGGTAATTAATTCCACAGTAGTTTCAATGTGATTGGACAACCATTTCCAAGTTCTTAGCAACAGGGGCATCTGCCATGTATTTGCATTTACTAAAACACTCGAGATTTAAGGGGGCTTTCTTTAACTGGGGTCTGTTAGGCAAACATTTGCAACTGGCTCAGCTAAGATTGCATTTATTTTAGGTGGCCACTGAGGAAAAAAGCAATGAAATCTGGTTTTATTACAGCCACCGAATTATTGGGTTATAAAAAGTGAAGCAAGAGCTCGGTTGCCGGTCTAGCATGGGTCCATAAATGAGCCAAATCAGCAAATGAACCACAGCTGGCACCTTGCATCCCCA
Organism: Ambystoma mexicanum; assembly: GCF_040938575.1. Classification (NCBI taxonomy): domain Eukaryota; kingdom Metazoa; phylum Chordata; class Amphibia; order Caudata; family Ambystomatidae; genus Ambystoma; species Ambystoma mexicanum. Next base: position 1,161,370,107 of record NC_090927.1, on the reverse strand, counting down.
AATACACACCACAAGATACATTATCTGGCATCCTCCCTCTACAACCCAGACAACATACAGCCCATAACTGGCCTCCTACACCCGACCCCCTCCCCTTTTCCACAACACAAAACCCATATCTGAGAGTTCTGCGCCCCAGCCCCACAACACAAGACCCCTAGCTGGCATCCAACCTCTCCATTTCTCACAATAAACAACCAAATCTTGAGTCCTGCTTCTCCACCTGCCCACAACACAAAACCCATACCTGGTGTCCTGCTTCCCCGCCCCACACAAACAAAAGTTTGCATCACAATTTTGGCAGATATGGCACAATTAAATATAATGATTTGGTCAGGATCACATGCTTTATTTAGGAGATGAAACAAAGAATTGAAAACCAGTCTGCACTTTAGACACTGGAGCAAATCTATCAGCTCAGCTATAGCTGATAAGCATATGTGCTAATGTAGGCATTTAAAACAAGTAAAATGATACTTTGGGTTACAGAGCTTATTTGAAAAATACACATACCACATTATAAACCAGCTGGCAAGTAAGTGCTGTGTTTTACAGTATCTAGTGATGGTGATGCCAAGGAAAAGGTCACCAGGGGGCGATATTTAACCAAATTTGCACCCTGAAGGAAATCAAGCACTTTCCCCAAATATTCTAGGACTAGAGTTTGAAATAGTAAATAACACCAGTACTAGAATTGGTTGGGGGAGGATTTTTGGGAATCAGGAGAAAAAAACATTACTGCCGACCTTTTTGTGACGACATTTTCACACAGAACTGGTTTTTCTCAACCCGAAATGAACTCTACAAGTACCAGAACGCATAGCAAGGTCAACCTAGAAACACTTTGGAACTGCACTTTCAATACTTACAGACACAAAACAACAAAGTTGTGTGATGAGGTCACCTGTATGGGATTCCTATTTGATAGAGTCCTACATCATTTTGTTTCATGATGTGAAGAACAGGTGAAGTTCCACATAAAAAAGGCAAACCCTTTTCTATGCCTGTCAAACCAGGAGGCATCATGGGAATAAAAGGTGACTCAGTTTAATTTTCCTGAAAGAATGCACAAATCAGGGAAGCTGACTAGAGCACTGTGTGGAGTTTGGGCTTTCGGGTGCAAATGCACCCATCCAGTTCCTATAACTACTTATTATGAGGCGTTCACTCAGACAATGAAATGACTCTACTCCCAAAGGTATCTGATTTGAGATGTCCATATAAACAGGATATAGAGAACAATGACACATGGGAAACAGGATTTGCAAGGCATACTCTCATGACAAAGTTGGTGTTGAGTCAGCCCCCCCCCCAAGAGCGAGCCACCCGCACTAGACAGGTGTCACACAGCCCAAGCCTGGCAAGGTTTGTTTTTCTAGGTAAAGCAGGTATGTAGTGTTCAGCCAATGGGCCCAGCTGGCCGGAGCTTCCCTTGGGTCGCCCACCTCTGTGTGTCTCATTGATTTACACATATCGAACAATTCATACGCTGAAAGTAGGGAAAACTGGGACCATTGTTGTTAGTCTAAAACAGAAAAGATTGAAACAAATGGAACAAAAGAAAATGAACTCCAGACCTTTGATAAAAGAGAAGGACAGATAAGTGCTGAAGCTACATTATATTGTCAAACTGTGCACAGTTAATTCATAGGACTATTCAATAAGGGCAATGTGTTTGACAAGTGGGTGAAGAACACATGGAAACTATGGGCTGCATGTGACATGCACGCTATGGCTGAATGGTCCCTTTTGCCCGCCCGTGTTTGTTACCTTGAATGCTTCTTTTGAAGAAGGCCTTGCAGCCTTCACAGGACCAAACTCCATAGTGGTACCCGGATGCATAATCACTGCAAACCGCACAATACCGCGTCTCCTTCGTGGACTCCATGGACGGGCTTCCTTTCTCGCTTGCAGTCGAGATGCGCTCCCTTGCGGCGTGCCGTCTTAAATCAGAGCTTGGCCTGAAAGAGCAACATGTGCATTCATGAGAAAGCAAAGAAACACTACTATCCCCGTTTCATTTCAAAATCAATGTCCATACACCCCCTGAATACACTGACGCATATAGATATTTCTTAACTTTTGAGCCGTTAGGCCTGTACATTTATTTCATCTTTTCATTTAAGAAATCAGCGTGCATCTTTTCTGCCCTAGCTCTGCTTGACAGAGCAGACACGGGAGAAAACCTGTTTCTATGGTTCTCATCAGCATTCTGCTTTAGATTGCCCGGATGTTGCTTCCTCCAGGAAACCTGAAAGCTGGTCGTGGCGTTATGACGTCATGCTACATAACGCGCTGGCTGCCGGCGGACATGATGTGCAGGATGAATAAAAGGAGACCGGCCTTTTGGGGTGGTACTGGTTACTCTTAGCCGCTGTGAGTGCGTGTGATTTGTGGCCGAGGATCTCAGTGGCTCTCATCAGGGAGAGCACATAATAGTGGCGACGAGGATGGGAACTTTTGGATCCCATTAGGCCGTCAGAATCACGGGCGGTGCCAATCCCGTTGGGCTAGGTGCGGTATTGGTGAAGGTTGGCAAGGAAGCAACAAGACGTTCTGTCGCATATGTTAGTAAAAATCTCACACATACAGAACAATGATTCTCCCAAATAGAAAGTGATGTACTTGCAGTGCTCTGGGAAATAACACATTTCCAACTATGTGTCTTTGGTCATCTAATTTCAGTGATAATTGATCACAATTCTTGCATACCAATTTTAAAAGACTCAGCATTGCGACCTCCACTGAGATCGTAACAATGGATGCGGCAGTTGCAGGACTATGTTGTGACCCTACAGTTCAGAGTGGGGGCGGTAACCTAATAGATGTCTTGTTCCAGCATCCAGAGACCCCAATACCGCTCCCAGGTGACACAGAAATGGAGGTCTAAGCCCTTGTAACCATGGTTAGCCATGAAAACCAGGATGGGTATCCCCAAGTCAATGCCTCTGGCTGATATAGCCAAAGCCCTGTCACAACATTCTGGCAATCAGCGAGTGGCAGAGCAGCTGAGAGGGAGACAATGGCGCTCTATTCGGATGGATCAAGCACATCACCCTCCCAAAACACAAGAATTCACGCAAGGACTATGGTGGGTCTGTTTGAAGCCGTGCATAGGTTCGGAAGGCACGATCCTCAGAGGGACAAGAATTGTCATTCCATCTGCATTGCTGTTCACGTTGCACGCACAGGACATCAGGGAACACGTAGGGTAAAGTCCTGATTGAGGGAGAAAATCTGGTTTCCAGATTTTGGAAAGACTGTTGACTCCCTACTGCAAGCTGCAGATGGTGTCAAGCCAAGTGCCCACCCATGCACCCACCGCCCATTGAGTCACCAAATAGGGCAACAACCCGTTGCATACTGTGAGTATGGATTTTGGAACCACACAGCAAAATAAGCACTTGTTGGAACTACGACTACATCGGCAGACAGATATTAGAGTAAGTTTTCACCGTCCCTGGTCTTCCACAGGCAGAGAGAACTGACAATAGACCTCCTTTTCAAAAGACAGACTTTGATGAATTCAAGAAGTTCTATGGTGTCAAACATCACTGCATCACCCCATGCTGGCCACGAGTGAATGGCAATGTAGAGCATTTCATTCGGACCTTGAACACGGTGTTCTGCATCGCCCATGCTAAAGATGGCTTGATGGAAGCGGCCCTGATCAGATTTCTGAGGGCGTACAGAACCGCACCGTATATGACCACAGATGTGGCGCCAGCTGAGGCATTCCTTAACAAAAAGATCATATCCCTGATACCGTAGCATGTGTCTCGACATCAACCCATCATTAATAACACTGAGACAAGAGACAAACAAGTTGCTGATAAAATAGAAGGAATCAGCAAGGAAGCACTTAACACCATCCAGCATTCAAGTGGGTGACTAGGTGCTAATATGCAACAGTCAACCCAGCCACAAGATGTGCCTGCCTCAAGAGTCAACACCGTGGACAGCAACCACAACTAGAGGGATGATGGGAACTGCGACCGTAGATGGTAAAGAAGTCACCAGAAACTGCAGCTGGATTCCAGTGGTTAACATCCCAGAGCAAGGAGAGATCATGGCAAGGAGTCACCGGGGTGGGGACTACCTTGCAGGATACCAGAGATAAGGGGGAGGACGTAGGTGATGGTGCACAGAACGGCAATGGCATACCCCCACATACCACAAACCGTAAGCGATGGCGAGCATGCTCCGAAGGGCAGATATTCCAAGGAAATTAACAGGAAAGTCTGGCATGGCTCACAGAATACACAATGGATATCTAAGGGAAGGTCCCAGAGGGGCCTCATAACATATATGTCCAGAAGTGAGGACAGGGGTCAGTAATGTTGCAGTTGTGAAAGTTAATAAGGGTTCGTGTAAAGTTTTGTTTATGGTGGTGCAAGGGCTGTTATGATGTCATGTCGCCCAGCGTGCTCGCTGCCAGCGGACATGATGTGTGGGATGGATGCAAGGCAAGGGGGATTTGTATGATTTGTGGCCGAAGTGATCAGTAGCTCTCATTGCGGAGAGCCTTTAGAATATGGAATCAGTAGTTTGGTGCCCACTGAGCAACTTGATTCCTGCACAATGTGGCCACTTTTCCTACACTTTTCTTGATGAGATTTCGAAGATGGTCACGGGCTGTGACGTGTTATGCAAGTTATCCAAAATTATAATCTAAATGACATCTGCCTCTCAATCTTGTACCTGAACCAACACCCACGTATACATTCACAGACAGCAATATTCCAGTATCCACCAACAGCGCCCAGCATCAAGCACATGTGTAAATGACAGACAGCGTGCTTTAAAAAGGCTACGTGCCATGTGGAGCTTTTATCTGCTATGTCATGACAAGCCGTAATTTGCACTCCTGAGTAGCCTGGCACAAATTCAAACATGGTCGAGAACCATGGTGTTTCATGCAAAGAATGCAAAAGGATTCTGTGAACAACATTTAACTCTCAACCTTGTACCCTAATGGACACCCACATAACTATGCATTATCACTCATCACCTGCCTGTTTCATCTTCATGGAACATGCTCCACAAGAATCAAGTTCTCCATCACCACTCAATTACATCTCCTAAAAATGATCACTAACTGCTACCATTTCCTCAGGTCCCCTATACTAACATGCACCAGACAAGGTTCTCTGGCCTGCCGAGCATCAACAGCCAATCACGTGACACACCAGAAACCCGCTCTAGCATGGCCTGTATGCAAGAAAAAGGCTCTGGTCTGCTGAGTAACACACATGAAGACACACAAACCACATGCTTCCCTACATTCAGGCAATGGTACATCCCTGCCTACCTTGTGGAGAAAGTCCAATAGCATCATTTGCTCTTCTCCCACTAACCCACCGAAATCCTCACCCTTTTTTCTTGCGGCACCAAATGCACCAACAAGCCACGTAAAGGGCAGAAAAAACCTTGTAATAAGATACAGTAAAATAACATAACATTCACCATTCTCTGCCACAGATCTGCTTGAGTGATGGACACTATCGCGCACAGGCACATTTTATCTTGATTCCTTCTAGTCCCCAAAAAGGTCTGACTCTGTAGCTGGACACCATTTCCTGTAGATGAACAGTATTGGACAGGAATTGGTGTTGCAAGGGCACTCATAGCAATCGACAAGGGACTAAATGTACATATGGAGAGTAGCTCCATATGTGTAGGCCTTAGGATGTATTGGAAGAGGGAAAGTAAAAAGGAAGAACCCTGATTCCACTGCCTCAAAGTTCTTATTGCAGCTTCAAGGCACATGTGCAAGCGGGCATGACAGTATGCACAGGTCGCAACTCGGAAAGGAAAAGCAGTCGAAGGGGAATGCAGAAACACCTCTTCTACTTGCCTCTCCATAGCACTGTGCAACCCAGTTGAGACAGAGAAAATGAGCAATAGAGCACCTGTCTGGCCCACTGGTATTTGCGACTGTGGGGAACGAGGCGAGGTGGGGGGAAGGCATGCAGAGCCGACTGGACTTTGCAGCATCCACCTTTCCCCACCTTAATTCAGGTTTGCAAACGCTCATAGGGGAGATGCGGAAAGCATCTTGAGACTCTATGATGACACACCTGATACAGTGAATTTTATTGTCAAATAGAGTACCATTGTGGGTTGCATTTAAAGGCCCCAAACAGAAGTCAATTTCACATGAATGGCAGGCATTGAAACAAAAACAGCCTGGCTTTTGCTTTTGTTTTTCAAGTAAAGGAGCCACGTGGAAAGGGGCCTACCTGTCATTACCAATGGACAAGCAGCTTACCAATGGACAAGCAACAGTTTAATTTACAAATGAAGGAGGATTCAAAGATCCCTGTGCCATGGAAAACAGGATTTTTAAACATTGAAAGCAAAAACGGCCTGCACATGTGTGTGCAAATAAAAACGTCTTTAAAAAGCCAAACTGAAAAAAAATATCACTGCTCTCAGAAAAATGTCAGGAAAACAAAATGTGATGCGTGGATTCAAAAAGGCAATGTATATTATGTTTCACCTGCATAAAAAATCTCCAGTGACAGTTGAAGAGCCTTTTTGTCCTTATGGAAAACCTGTTTCTGCATGTGGTCAAAACTTCAAAAAGGAAAACTCCCACTTCCAGCCTGGGATGTCATATCTCCCACCTAATGACCCCCACAATAAAATCTGCTGCAGAAGGTGTCTAATGACCTCCTGGCTCTGAAAGCAGGGACTTCAAGCAAGGAAATGTATCTTTGGCTGGAGCACGACTAATAGGTGTGAAAATGGGGACACCCACATCAAAGAGCAAACTACCAACTTCAAAGAGACTCATAACAAACCTCTGGTCACAGGCTAGCCCAGGGAGACAGATGGCTGTGCTGGATGAAGCAGACCTCCCATTTGCTGAATATGAACATTCACAATTCATTTAAAATTACTATTATCATTTAGGCCTTTTTCGCAGCAACCATACTTTGGATTGATTTCATTTTGGTACCATTTTTTATGTGATTTCCAGGTGATTTTGGGGATATAAAATGCATTTTACCGCTACTCTTGGCCAGTTAAACTAGGTTTCTGCCTGACCTGAACATGTTCCAAATGTGAGAGTTGGTGAACGGGTGGAAAATGAAATTAGGGTTATATCTTCATAACTGTTGTACTTTTTATGGAAATGGCAGAAATGTGCCACATAGCCGTGCTACATCAGACGGATTTAGTGGTCGGCTTATCTAATTCTCCATGATCAGCTAAAACGGAAAATATGTTTGGTATGGCGGTTGCTAGTAAAATTATGAAGTTGTGATACATAACTAGTTTTTACCAAAAAAGTTGAAAGGAGAACACAAGGGCAATTACAAATAGCAATTGCCATATGTTGCTCCAAACCCCTAAACCAATCCTGACTTTGAGGCAGGGTTGGAAGGAGAGAGAGGAGTAACTGTCCAATACTAGTGGCAGTGGTTATTGCAGGGTACTTCCACAAGATTGTAAAATTGGTGATGTCATTTCTGTTATATAAGAGGGACTGCACTAGGACAGACAGACAAAAACCGGTTGACAGAAAAAGGAGAAAGACAGGAAGGCTGCTGAAACTTACCATCTGACAGCTGTAAGGAGACACCAGAGGCGATTGCTGAGAGTGCATCTGGTTGGAGCAGTCCATTTCTAGGAAGGCCTCAAAGCTGTCTGGGTCCTCTGGTGGAGAGTGGGAGGCCATCTTTGAGAGTGGAGTGACCAGACCCCTGCTCTATCTTTCCAGAGTGTCCTGAGATGCAGCTGGCTTTCCTGAAACCTTAAACAGATGCTTGCTATGTAAGTAGAACTAAGCCCCGGAAAACCAAAAGGTGGGGGGCGTCTGCTTGCCTTGAATCCTTTCCCTTTATAGTGGGGGGCAGGCAAAACTGTGTAGATCCTATGTAACAACAAATATTAATTTAATTAATTCCTCATTTGGCAGAATACTACAGGGTGAATTTTGTTAAAATTCTAAATTAACAAAGCGCACGTCGCAGTGTGCGCTGAAAATTATAGCCTGTAATGTAATTAGGTAATCCCTGCTATCAAGCTGACCCTGACCTCTTCCTCAACACAGGCCTTTCAGTAAGTGGGGTCTGAAATTCAAAATTCCCCAAAGCATTTACATTTTTTTGTCTGACTTCCCAACATACACCAAAGCAAGGGGGGTCTGAAAAACAAAGCAATAAATCACCCTGTGTTCATTTTAAGTGAAATGATATTATTGATCAGTGTAATTATTTTGTGAAGTGGGATTTATAGAAAGATAAGAATTGTGCTTGTGTTCTTTTTAACTCACTTTTGTGATTTATTTATGCTGAGAGAATTTGATTATGTGGTGCCACGGATAAAGTGGTGTTTACGGTATTTTGTGCTAATTTCTTTTACTGTTAATTCAAATAAATACCAATATATTTCCCGTACAACGGCCTGGTTCTTGGCTTATTGTTTGCTCGGGGAAGAGGGATTCAAGGGCCATGATATGTGTCTGAAATAGGGCTAAAAAAACAATCTGCTAAGCCATTTGTTGAATAACCACTTGAGTGGGGAAGGAAGGGACTCCCTGTGTTGAGGGTGGCGTCTCAATAAACCGTTACAACATCACTGTAGTGACAAGAGCTGCCAGAATACTTTTATTATGTATGTTAGCAATCTTTGCAGCCGCACCAGCCAATGCAAGTATGTAGAACACTGAGGATACTTGCTGAGATTGCTCGCGTTGCACTGGCTGCTTGCCTTGTACCTCTTCTGTCCACTTCCTTCCTTGATGATGGCCATGGAGAGGGAAACAGTCCCCATCATTAAGCTCCCTCTCCCACTTCCTTCCATGGCCATCTTGGTTTGGGCCAGTAATCACTTTTATTAATGAATGCTTGTCCTAGCATCACACATGAAAGATTTATTTTGCAGTCCTTAGCACCATTAGCGTGTGCTAAGGGCGACAATACTCTCTAAAGCAGGCTCTATTGGCCTGGCAATGGCCTGCCCTCTCATTTGTACCCTTGCTTTGCCTGGCGCATTGAGCAGCCAGTTTGGTCCACTGTTGCACCCATTATCACCATAGCATCAAACAGATATTGACGACCGCCCAAGAATTCTGATTTGTCCAATAAATGTGTTCACATAGAAAAATCCAGGCTATGTAAATTAAGATGCTCTATTACTGTAAATTCCATTCCAGTTAGCTTCAGAACTTTTTGGTAATAATTTGGATACCCACTAATTGGCTTAAATACTTATGCCTTTATCATTTTTATGGTGATTATGCTGTATTTACTTTCTCATGGCTGGATTACATCTTTCGTCAGAGGCTGTCTGTGCCTTTTATTTTAGTAGTCTATGATGACCTATTTGAACTTACCATTCCTCCTTGGGAACAGATTCCTGAGTGTATCCTCCTTACTGAAAACACGGACATTCTCTGGGAGATAATGTTCGCTTTAAACTCATAAATCTGAAAAGCTGTGCGAACTATCTGGCGATTACAGAACTACTGTGACTTTCGCCCCGATGTTCAAGTTTCATGCTGCTTGCCAAGGGCTTGTGCAGCAGAGAATGTCTGACTGACATCGTTTCCAATACTATTGCGGTACCGTTTTTTTTTTGTTGAAAGTGGGACACTTTTTTGGCCAATGTGGCACAGTTTGATGAGTTACTTCACCATGCGCCTAGTAGTTTTGACCATTGTTACAGAAAAATATTCTTTAAAATGCACAATTTACATCACATTTTATCAAAACACATTCCCCCTTCGGTACTACTCAAACAGTCGGTGACACAAGGAATTAATTGCCAATTGCAACTGCGACCCGCTTTTTACTGATGCCCCAGACAATTTAATGCCCCAGTCCAACTTTGACTGCAGTCCATTTCTTCTCCTATAAAAAATAGGTGATAACCGTGTGCGACCAGTTCAAATGGATTTCTTTTTTCATTTAGCTTCCAACAACTCCATCAGACACAGACATTTTAGTTCCAAAAGGTGTGAGCACCACAGATAATGCTTCCGCAGTCAACAGAAGTACCAGGCATCAGCGATATATCCAAGCATTGAACCGGCCATTCTAGGCTTGGTTGTTACCACTCCAGTGACCTTTTTAAGGCCATATAAAGCCTATGCAATTATATGTTGTGGGAAATTTGCAAAGTGACTAACTCCTATTTTTATGGCTTCCAATGAGGAACAAGTTACTTACCTGTAACTGTTGTTCTCCCGCATGGGTCTGGCATGGATTCACATGCTCATGAATAGTCCCCGTCGTCAGGCCTGGAATCCTCGGTAAAGAAAAAATCAGTATCAGTTTTGTTTCTGATCTGTCTTTCTTAGTAACCAATCACTGATCTCTGGGTCATACTGCCCCCAGCCAACGACTCCCCTCTACCTAAGCCCCTCCCCTGGCAGCCATCCTCAGATTTGATAGCACGTAAAGTGGCAGTATGACCAAGTGAAGAGCTGCAGAGGGGAAGGAGGGAGGGTTTGCATGTGAATCCATGCCAGACCCATGCTGGAGAACAACAGTTACAGGTAAGTAACTTGTTCCTTCTCCAGCATGGGGTCTGACATGGATTCACATGCTCATACTATAAGAATACATAGCAGTATACACATCCACAACCACGGGAGGTGGCAACAGGCTCAACATTAAGCAATACAAAAACTCAACATTAAGCATCTCTTACCTCCTCACCAGGCTCACCTTAAGCGAACAGGTTGCGCAGCACTGCTTGGCCGACCCTGGACTCCTCCCTGGAGTCCCGATCAACGCAGTAGAATCTTGTGAAGGTGTGCATCGACCTCCACGTAGCAGCCCTGCAGATGTCCAGCAGGGGCACACCAGACAGGAACGCCGTGGTAGCAGCGATCGCTCTGGTCGAATGGGCTCTCGGACGGCCCGACAGCGGTCGGTTTGCCAACCGGTGACAGTGCATGATGCAGCCGGAGAGCCATCTGGAAATGGAAGCCTTCGAGAGAGCCTTCCCTTAATTCACAGGTCCAAAGTTCACAAACAGCTGTGATGTCTTCCGAAAATTCTTTGTGCGGTACACGTAGAACTTCAGTGCTCTAGCCACATCCAGCGAGTGCAAAGTCCTCTCGGCCGGAGACGAAGGCGACGGGAAGAAAACTGGCAACACCAAGGGCTCGTTGAGGTGGACGTCCAACGGCACCTTGGGCATAAAGGAGGGGTGCGTCCTCAGCACCACCCTCGTGTCGTGAAAAGTCAAGTATGGAGGCTTGCAAGATAGGGCCTGGATCTCTCCCACTCATCGTGCAGAGGTGATGGCCACAAGAAATGCTGTCTTCCACGACGAGAACTTCAACGGCGCCGAATGCATAGGCTCGAATGGGGCCCCCATGAGCCTGGTCAGCACCACGTTGAGCGTCCATGTCAGGGCGGGGGCCTTCACCGGCGGGAACGATCGGAATAGTCCTTTCATAAATTCCTTCAACAGGCGATGAGACCACAAGGACGCCCGTCCTGTAGTTCTGGTGTATCGGGAGATGGCAGCCAGATGTATCTTGATGGAGGCGTGAGCCAGCCCAGCTTTGGCCAGCGACAGTAGGTACGGCAATACTTGAGGGGCTGTAACCCGCAGACGGTTAATCTTCTCTGCACGGCACCAGACAGAGAACCTCTTCCACTTATGTCCATAGCATTTGAGAGTTGAGGACGCCCTGGCTTTTGCAAGAACCTTTCTGCAGTCAGCCGGGATATCGCATCCTCCAAACTCTAGTGCTGCAGGAGCCAAACCTGCAAGTTCAGCGACTCTGGGTCGTGATGAAGAATGGCACCTCCTTCTCTGGAGAGAAGATCCGCGTCCGTCGTCAGCTTGATAGGTGGGGACGCTGAAAAGTCCAGAAGGTCCGGGAACCAGATCTGTCTCGGCCACGCCGGTGGACGAGGATCATCCAGCACCTGGACCTCTTGCGCTGGTTGATGAGACGGAGCAGGAACGGCAACGGAAGGGAACGCGTACAGGAAGAGGCCATCCCAAGGGAACATGAAAGCATCGCCCATGCTCCTCGGTTGTGTGAACCTGCTGGTGAACCTCTAGCACTTGGAGTTTGTCGCCGTCGCAAACAGGTCGATCTGGGGTTAGCCCCACCATCGAAAGAGCCGATCCACCTGGTCCTGGCATAGTTCCCATTCGTGGCACGAGCGCAGCTCCCTGCTGAGTGAGTCGGCGATGGTGTTCTTTATTCCTGCCAGGTGGAAGGGAACCAGAAACATCCCCTGGGCGACGGCCCAGTGCCACAGATCCTGGGCCTCCTTGGATAGAGCTGGGGATCTGGTGCCTCCCTGCTTCCCGATGTAGAACATCGTGGTGGTGTTGTCGGTGAAGATTCTCACCACTTTGTCCTTGAGGGAGGGAAGGAACGATTTGAACGCTCAGAACACGGCTCGTAGCTCCAGGATGTTGATGTGGAGAGACCTCTCCACCGGGAGCCAGAGGCCTCTTGCGTGGAGATCTCCGGTGTGGATCCCCCATCCCTCCAGGGAGGCGTCCGTCGTTACCGTCTCCTGATATGCCGGGGACTGAAAGTCCATGCCTGCCGCGAGGTGCGCACGGGCACCCCACCATAGAATCGCCCAACGGAAATCCTTGTCGAGCGGGATCCTGTCTTCGAAGCTGCCCGCCGCTTGAATCCAGCGGGCGTCGAGGAACTCTTGTAGCGGACGCATCCGAAGTCTGCAAAGGGGTACAAGGTAGAAGCATGAGGACATCATCCCAAGGAGGGACTTGATGGACCTCACTCTGGCCACATCCATGGCTACCAGGCGCTGCACCTTGCCCAAAATGGCCTTCGTCCTTTCTTCCGAAGGAGATGCCAATCGCTTCACTGTATCGAGCATCGCTCCCAGAAACAGTGCCACCTGCGACGGGACCAGCGTGCTGGAGGGTGACCATCCTGAATTTCTGTGCTTGATGTACTTGTTCAACCGACGCAGGTCGAGGATGGGGCGCCAACCGCCTGACTTCTTTCTGACGAGGAAGTATCTTGAGTATACTCCGGAGCCCCGGAGCCTCTTGGGGACGAGCTTGATGGCACCTTTCCTGAGCATCGCCCCTACCTCCAACAGCAGTTGCGGGACGTGATTCTCCTTCCTGGCCACGGGAGGAATGTGAAGACACTTCTTTTGAAATTCTGGCGAGTGTCTGAGGGCTAGGGTGTCCAGCACCCAACGGTCGGTGGAGATGGACTCCCACACGCTGACAAACTTCGTCAGCCGGCCTCCCACCGGGGAGCTTCGGTGGGGGCCCGACACTACGGCCGGTTCAGTCCTGCTTAGAAGAGGCCTTGCCGCCTTGGCCTCCTTTCCGACGGCGGCGAGACCCTCCTTTCTTGCCACAGACTCTGTAGGCCTCCTGGGAGGAGGAGCGGGCCGCCTGGCGGTAAGTAGAAGAGCCACCGCTGGATCCCCTGGAGGCTCCCTGTCTGCCTCCAGAGCTCCGAAAGGGCCGCCGTTGCTGAAGGACTCCTAGGGCTTGGGCTGTTTCCGTGTCTGTCTTGATGGCCTGAAGGGACTCATCCACCGTCTTTCCAAACAGATTGTTGCCGTCGAACGGCATGTCCAACACTCTGGTCTGGACGTCCTGACGAAAGTCCGTCGCCTTGAGCCATCCTCGTCGTCGGAGGCAAACCCTGTTGCCCAGGTGGCGAAATCCGGTATCAGCAATGTCCGTTGCCACCGTTATGGAGTGATCCGACGCCACCTCACCTCCCTGCAGAATCTGTAGGGCCTCCCCCCTCTTGTCGTCCGGTGGGAATTCTAGCAGAGGAGCTATCTTGAACCAAAGCTCCCTGTCATAACGGGCCACAATCGCTAAGGCATTGACCGCCTTAATCGTCGTCACCGCCGACGAGATGACTCGTCGTCCCATGGAGTCCAACTTCTTGCCCTCGCTGTCCGGCGGGGAAGTGGAAGTTGAAGCCGCCGCACCCGCTGCTTTCTTCTTGGCCGCTGCCGAGACAACAGAGTCTGGCATGGGCTGGGCCCTGAGGCACAAGGGGGTGGCATCAGGGACACGGTACTTCTTCTCGTACCTGTCCCTCTTGGCGGGTGTCGTGGAAGGGTTCTTGAGGATAGCCAGCCCCTCGTCCCAGATGTCGTCGAGCAACGGCACCGCGAGGACCGTCTTTCTCTTGGCCTCTCATCATTGGTAAAGAAAACCTTCCTTTTTCTGTTCTCCAGGGCAGAGCTGGAAGAGCTCGGATGCCCTGGCTATCATGGTGTGAAAAGAGCCAATTTCGTCAGGCGGAGAGGCCCGAGGGGGTGGTGATGACGGGATGTCCGTTGTATCATCGCTGCCGTCGTCGTCCGTCCCCATCGCTGTATCCTTCGCTGTATCCTCCCGAGGGTCCGGTGAGGGGGATGAGGGGTGCACAGTCCTCGCGGGCATGAAGGGCAGAGCGGGGTGGACTTGGATTCTCCTCTGCCTGTTCGGAGGGCTTCCCGACAGGCCTGGTTCTGGATCCTCCGTCGGGGTCCATGGTAACCTCATCCTTATCTCAGTACATAAGGATTGGATCGCCAACAAAATGGGCGCTGAGCTATCCTGGGGGTCGGGTAATGGCTGCGACAGACGGAATGGCTGCTCCACTGGGCCCTCGTCATCGCCATTGTCTCTATCTTCGATCGAACCTTCTCGAGCCTCTTGTTGAGGCCTATGAACCTCTCGTTGAGGCCTTTCACGGTTTCCACCGGATCCTCCTCGGAGTCTGAATCCGAGTCCGTAATGACCACCAGCCCCCCTCTTTTTCCGCCGGGGTCTTCATGGGGGTCTTAACGATGGTCTGGAAAGAGGATTCCCTCCGCGATGGCAGGGAAACTCTCGGCCCCTCTGCCGGCTTCGCCAGGGCCGCTGCGACAACCTCGATAGAGGCCTTTGCCGGTTGGATGAAGGCCCTCACCACCTTAGGTGCGTCCTGGGCCTTCGCTTTGGGGGGAGGGTCATTGCCTCGCTCCCCCTCGGCTCCCTTCGAGATCGACCGGGGCCTTTCCAGAAGCTTACCGGGGTTCTCGGACTTCCTCTTCCCCGATCCAGAGCGCTGGCTCGTGGTTTATCATGCTAGGGAAGTTGCGCCCTGCCTGGCAGCCGAAGAGCCCACCTTTCGGCACTCCCGGTGCCCGCGGACTCCTGGTGGTTGGGCCCCCGTCGCCGGGGCACCCTCACAGGACTTAGAAGACCGCTCAGACTTTTTCTTCGCCTTCTCACCTGCTGTGCCCTTCTCCAGCCAGGCGGCGAGGCGGGAACGAATCTTGCTTGGCCCATTCCGACAGGTTCTTGCAGAACGCACAGTCCTTCTCCACGTGCATCTTGTCCTCATGAAGGCAGTAGAGACATCTCAAATGCTCGTCCTCCTTGAAAACATTTTGCAATCCGCATCCTGGGCAGCTCCTGAAAAGCTTGGATCCGGGCGTCAAACTTCCCTTGTCCTGGGCCATGTCCGTTGAGGTAGGCCACAGATCTTCTGGAATCCTCCAAGAAGCGTTACTCGACAAAAACTTCACCCTTGAGGGGCATAGAAGAATTCCAAAATGGGTCCCCATTATCGGAAGTAGAAACGGTGAAGCTTGAGGCTTGATTAAACTGAAAAAATGAGAAAAATCTCCTGAAAAAGCGCAAAAACACAGTAAAAGCTTGAGAGCTAAAGCACGAGGACTCCCAACACTTGAACGTGCAGTACAAATCTGAGGATGGCTGCCAGGGGAGGGGCTTAGGTAGAGGGCAGTCATTGGCTGGGGGCAGTATGACCCAGAGATCAGTGATTGGTTACTACTAAGAAAGACAGATCAGAAACGAAACTGATACTGATTTTTTCTTCACCGAGGATTCCCGGCCTGACGACGGGGAATATTCATGAGCATGTGAATCCATGCCAGACCCCATGCTCGAGAATTAGGGTTTTCTGAGAATTCGAGTAATCGTGGTGTACTTGCATTTCAGGAAAATTGAATTTGTAGTGATTTTGAGGATGGGGTGGCATATCAGCCATTGCTTCTACCATATGTAATGCCCCAGGCCTCTTTTTAGGGGACTGCTGCATGGATGTAGAGTATACCCGATCCACATTAAGGGGGTAAGAATTTTCAAGAGAATGCCCAATGAACGCACATACCCGGGGGGGTCAGGGGGATAAAGCAGGTTGCGGCATTCACCTGGGAGCCTATGCAGTGAGCAGCATGAGGACTATTGTAAAGTGTTGCATATAGTTACTCTGTATGTAGTTGCTTATTGCATCAGCTGCATACTAGGATCACCAATAGAATCATGCATGCTACATTTCTTTTGGAATTGCTATGAATCAATCTGTACAATGGAATGTGGCGAGGACTGCGGGAGAGATGGCTGAGAGGCTGGAGGTACCGCATGTCTAGTACCTTTGAGCCAAGCAAAGTGATCTTCCTTCACATGGAGTGTTCATCCTTTTATTAAGGACCATCATTGCGGGCGCTGTGGACACAACGCAGCTGGGCCCTGAAAGGAGTGGATACTATGAGCATGTGGGCAAACGTGCAGCATTTCTCCTGCTGATTCCACCACGTCTCTAAACGAGTATGAGGGAGTAGCTGTACATCTGACGCTAGCCAATAACTTGCCAACAGTGTAATAAAGTAAGAATCCAAAAGCGTGACAAGACAGCTTGCATAAAAGTAATGCATTCACTTTAAAAAAGAAATATTACTTTAATTACAGATAGGAAAAATAGCAGAAAAAGGTTTAAACATACAAAATGTTTACATAGGAAAAAAAGTGTTTTGACATACATTGCAATTCCTTATGTCAGTGGTTATGATCTTATGAGACAAGCTTTATTAATAATTTCAGTTGCAGTTTACAGTACAACTCTTCTGGCAATGCTGCTCTGGGTTGAGCTCTTAAAGGAATAGTTCACTCTAAAATGTTATTGTCCCAAAAGATGGGCAATAATCAAAAACATATATTAAACATCTTTTTAAAGAAAGTTCTGGGTACATGGAGCATCCATTTTGTCATTTCAAGCAGCCTCCTCTGTTCATGTTAAGCTCTGCCCAGGCGGCAATAATCAAGCAGCAAAAGCCCCCTACTGGGAGCTTTTGCTTACTGCAGCCAGAGCAAAGCTGAACATGGAGGAGGCTGCTTTCAATTTCATTTTACCTTTTTAGTGCTCCCCAAGCACAGGGAAGCACAGAAAATGTGAAATGAAAGGCAGAGCAATTATAAATACTTTGCCGGCTGTCGGCAGAGTTTTCATAATTGCTGCCACTTTCTTTTTTAGTTTCCCGTGCGGGAAACTAGAAAAGAAATTTGCAGCAATTATGAAAACTCTGCCGGATGCCGGCAAAGTATTCATAATTGCCTCAAATTGTCTACAAGCAAATGCACAGCAATTACAAATACAATGTTGTAATTATGATTGCGGTGGCTTCAGCTTTGAGTCTCCTGGGCTCCCACGGCCCGGCCGGAAGGAGCCCAGGAGACTCAAAGCGAAAGCTGCTGCAGTCATAAATACAATGCTGTTGTATTTATAAATGCTGCGGTTTTCTTTTCTAAGTTTCCCGGGCTCCTCTGGCTCAGAGGAGGAGCCAGAGAAACTTAGAAAGAAAACCGCAGCATTTTTTAATACAACAACGTTGTATTTATGTTTGCGGTGGCTTCAGCTTTGAGTCTCCTGGGCTCCCCAGGGCAAGGTTGTATTTATATTTGCAGTGCTTTGTTAAGAAAAAAGAAATAAGCACTTACCTGCATGCAGCCTTCCTGTCTGCATTCTCTGCTCTCCGGCAATAATGAAGCAAAAGCCACCCAGTTGTAGCTTTTATTTATTACAGCTGGCTGGCTTTAGCTTCATTAGTGCCGCAAGGGCAGAGCTTAACAGAAGCACAGGAGGCTCATCCATTTCACAAAATGGATGTCTCCTAGTGCTTCAAATGTTTGAGTTTAACCCTTATTTGCTTAAAACTTTACATCAGGACTTTGTTTAAAAATATATTTTATATATATTTTTGAATATGGGCCATCTTTTTAGCCAACAATATTTTAGAGTGAACTATCCCTTTAAACTGTACCTCCACTTGGTTTGTTCACTCATACAGGAGTGACTGTCCAATCTGCCACACATACAACAGTAGTATTTGAGGTGTTAAAGGTAGTGTATTGTTAACACACAAAACTCATCTTTCTGGCTACATTACATTTCATACACCACACATTCCCTCCAGAATTCTCCCCTAGTTCTGCTGCTTCCTGCCTGTTCCATCTCTTGCTTCAAATCCTTGCTCGCTTCTAGAGTGCTTGAAGGTTTACTTCAGAAGGACCCCCAATCTGTGCTGTGATACAGAGAGTCTCGATCACATTGACCTTAATGCATCTTCATTTTGGTTTTGAACAGCCCTCTGTCTGGCATCCCCTTGGTGATTTCTCTTCTATTTAAAAATCAAAATCATCCTTGTTTTAATTAGCAATTTGACCCCAATTAACATGTACACAAAATATGCATGATCGTAAATTATGTCATGTGATTTTACTGGGAATGGATTTAATTCTTAAAATATATCAATACAAAGCAATGTTGCATACAGAAAAATATTAACATAGTTTACAAATAATCCTTGCACATGATTTAGCATAAAACCCTCCTCTAAAATACAGTAACAAGCACCCTAAAAACGGAATGCCTGGGGGGAAGAGGGAATCACTTTCTTCACGTTCAATAGGTGTTCTCTCTGGCTTCAGGCTCAGTTAAGAAACTGTTAGTCCACAAATACCACCGTGAAGCTTGCCGCTGGAAACAAAATGGCCACATTCTGAATAATTATCTGGACACCCATCTCCTGCAACAAGGGCCTAAACCAAGCAGTCTGGAGATTTGAATAGCCAGGTGGAAAACTTTCAAAATGCAGCAGTGTTTGTAGCTTTCCCTTCTTGAAATAGCACTAGAAATCTGGGTCCACATAATTGCTCCACTAGCCTGCCAGTGCTATCAACTGTTCTAGCCCTGCTCCTGTCTCTCCTGTCCTTAATCCATGCATGCTATGGTTCAAGACCCACCCCCCACTTTGAGGCCAAAGTAGACAATGCAAGCCTGGCTGCAGCCCGGTTATTTCTGCCACGCTGTGTCCTACTATACCCAAAATTTCCTCTTGAGTGTGATTGAAGCTTCCTTGGAGATTATCTCTGGATTAAACAAATATTCCTGGAATAGCAGCACATTCAGGGATTGCTTAATACCGGTCAGCCATTGAATTCAGTTTTCACTCTCCAAATTCCTAAAGTCTGAAACTATGTACCCTATGATTTAGACCAGATTCAGATCCTTAACAGTAGGGTTCTGACCTGAATCAATTCCCCCACTGCTCTGATCCGAATCTCTGCCAAAGGTAAATAACTGGTGATCCCGTAGGTGTTCTCTGCTCTTGCGACCTCAGTCTTCCTGCAGTAATCCCAAATTTCAGCCCCATAGACTGCAACTGAAAGGTACTTAGCCTGATACATTTCTAAGGCTTCTGTTGGAACAGGGGCCTCCCATCCTCCTCGCAAACACACATTTGTTTTCCTGGAGAAGGGATGTCACTGCTCTACTTCATGCTCTTTCCATGATGCGTAGGCTGCATGGCGCAGGCCAAGATAATAAAAATATGTAACCTTTTCCAGGCATCCGCACCCCAGGGTAAAAAAGTCACCACTTGCCTGCACAGCTGCATAATTCTCGAATCACTCCCATTTGGTGCAATTTCCCCATCATTGCAAAAAGCTTCCAGATCGCCAAGCAATTTTCGCAGTCTTGTCCCTGCTCTGGCCAGGAGAACTGTGTTGCCCGAAAACATGTGGGATCACTCCCCATCACTGGTACATTCACTCCAAATTCTGCAGGGGTTCTGGCCAAACCATTTATATACAGTTTATTGGGGAAGTTGGTCCAAGATGAAGCCCTGACTCACACAGTCTTTAATTAACATGGGCTTGTACTTTCCCTGCTGCAGCAAAATATTATTAGTGCACGATTATCACTGGACAGGCGTTCTATCAGCCCTAGCAACTCAGCATCCGTACCATAGTGCCTCATGACTCTCCAGAGGAGAGTTTTGTCCACTGTGTCAAATGCTTCCTGGCAATCAATAAAGACTAGGTACAAAGACGTTTCCTTTGTGATAACATAGTTAGATAAATTAAGTTCTAAGAGTAAAATACCTTCAAGTAATCAGTAAAGAAAAATGCCACAACCCGGGAGGGGCAGGCTGCACCCCAGCAACACGCTTATTGCGCCAATAATATGATTTTAAAAGTGTTAATAAAAATGTTCTAAAGAATTCAGCATGGCCAACAGAAAAAAAAGAAATACTATTTCTAAGGGGTTAGGACAAATTCTTATAGAAACGTTCATTACCACTTTACAGGTACTTCAGCAATAGTCTTCCAAAGGGATCCACACAGTTCATTAAAAAAGACAAAAAATCTCCCAACCCTTTAGGGGTTGCCTTCCACTGCATGGTTTTGATGTTATTTCCAAAGTGTTCATTTTTTAGAAATGTCTGGGCTGATGGAAATAGTATTTTTTTATAAATCTATGTGTGAATTCGTAAAGAAAGTTTAGAAATACTAAAATAATGTTGATGGTCCTGCAGGGAAGGGCAGGCTCCTGCAAAGCCTGTGTGCACGTTTGTCATGTCTTTAACTATTATTTCCCCCTGTTTTTCAAATCATATGAAATGTTTTGACTGTAAGATTGTATTTACATTTACAGACAAATACAAGAAACATACAAATATAAGGACGTATTACACAATAACAAAGAGAAACTACAATAATAAGAGTCCCAGGTATGATGTAAAAATGGGACGAAATAATATTTTTCTCAAGAGGACAATTTCCAAGTTTCAGTAAATTATAAGATTTCTGACATGTGCCTTGAACAGGGGAGAAGTGTGAAACGTGCCAGCAAGTCATATTTTGGCGTTTTTCTTGTTAACATTGGCAAAAACTTTGCCTTAATGATGAAATGAGAATAAAAGACAGCAAGATATATATATATATATATATATACATATATATATATATATATATATATATATATATATATAACAACCCAGCATAAAAACAGCATTGAAAATTCCTTCCGATATACAATTGCCTAAAGATTGGCTCAAGAATAAAGAATACCCAGGCCAGCAAACAAAGACCACAACTGGACTAATCTATACACTTGCAAAAAAACGAGATATGATCAAAATCTCTAGGCAAGTAATCTCACTTTATGCAGCAGGCATTTCAACATACAAATAAAGACCACATTTATCTTCGTTGTTTAAATAGTATTTTGCAAGTGTTCATGAACGCATAAACTGCCACAAATAAAAAAATTCACTTAAAAAAGCCAGATCTATTGACTTTGGCTCACAAACTGTGGAACACTTTTCACTCATCTGTATGGATCAACCCGCTACAGCTTCCCTTTTCATCCTTCTGAAGGAATATTCTAGGTCATTTTGAAATACCAAATGTTTTTTCCGTTACCACCATAGTCACAAAGAGGCCCAGTGAACTGATATTGGCCCACGAAATGAATTTGTAATTAAGATTATGATTGCCTCTTCTTTCACTGTTCGTTTGAACAGCATTTTTATTGACGATCATTTAATAAAGAAAGAAATATAAATGAATGAGCTGTAGTCAGTCTGAATACGTTTTCGGGAGAAGACGTATGACAGACGAGCATACAATATTACAAGCAATTTTGCTACATATTGTCATTCAGTGATCCTCATGGGATTATTGAAACCAGTGCTGGACTGGCCCACCACCAGGACTTTCCCCGTAGGCCTCGTGGCCATAGGGCCTCTTTTCTTG
The DNA here is from genome assembly GCF_040938575.1 of Ambystoma mexicanum. Classification (NCBI taxonomy): domain Eukaryota; kingdom Metazoa; phylum Chordata; class Amphibia; order Caudata; family Ambystomatidae; genus Ambystoma; species Ambystoma mexicanum. Next base: position 1,161,348,294 of record NC_090927.1, on the reverse strand, counting down.
CTTGGGAACGAAGATCCAAGCCAGCTTGAGCTAGACTGCGTGGTTCGCTAATTACTGGCTGGTGCATTTCGTTTTCTGCCCGGGGCAACAGGCCGTGCTAGGCCGTGGCTCGCGCCTGCCCATTTCTGAGGGGCACCGCCCCCACGTGTGCCCTGTCTGCTGCGCTCGCATGATCGCATTACATGACATGCGCGGGTTTAGGCTGCGCAGCCCGGGCCGCCCAGGCCGACCTCAGTATTTCCTCTGCTGGCTGCTGAGTACTCGATGACTGAGCTCAGGCACTGCCATTTCACGTGCCATTCGGCTCTATGCCACACTAGCTGCACTTTAGATGCCCCCAGAAGCTGGAGTGTTTGCCCATAAGTGCAGTTATGCAAGAGGCGATCCTTTTTCATCCTGCAAAATGTTGAAATCAGTGTATGTTAGCCAGTATAAACTATGGATCTCAATACTTGCCATAATATTTGCAGTGCAATACCTGGCAGAAACCTGATTGGACGCCCAGTATATTACCACATTGCAGCCTGCAAAAGCTGTATTAAAAGCCTGTGAATAGCGTCCGTATTACAACATATTAGCAACATCACTACTCACCTATCATAAGAAAATGGCATCACCACCATAATACTTTATTCCAGTTGAATTATGACGTCACAATGCCTGCAGCCAGAGCCAGCACAGAGGAGAGGTCAGGCTGGCACTGGAGCACCTAATTAAAACTCTAAATTCTCAGATTACTTTCTGAGATTAGTTCTGGTGCCACTTTACTGTCATTAATTAATAAGGAGCTGTTTACTTGTGCCATTAGGTGTATTTTATCATCGGAGAGAAGACGCTATCTTTATTTTACAACTAATTTAAACCACAAAAGCCTCTTAAGTGATTTGCAATAACTGCTTTAAATTATCGCTATGCACCACATACCTTTCAAGATGCTTATTAGTATTTTATTCATCCCAGCAGATTCTACATTGATTTTATGTATCAGCCACTGGAAGATCTCTTGCATTAGAGTAAAGGGCCATGTACAAAAAGGGATGATGGAGAGGCCATATATTATAAGCAGTGAAATGCTCACCGCCGTGCATAAAAAGGACATTGCAAGTCACCTCAGTGTTTTGTGACCTTTTATTTGTCACAAATGGCCTTTTTGATTTGGAATACACTAATAAAGTAGAGTAAGTGGTGCTTTAACCAGAGTTCGAAATTAAGATTCAATGATCAGGAGCTAAAACCCGCTCCTGGCTGTCCACATCTACCAGTAGGCAGGAGCTAGTGCTGGGATCCAGGAGCGATTGCACAGCGCACCACAAGTTTAACCGCCCCAGGCGAGGCCAACTTTAACTTTCACACATTATGTATGATCCATTATGTTTAAATGTGTACGAGATGTGTCCTAATTCTTCTTTATTAACATTCTCAAATATTCAAAGTTATTGTCATATATGCTTCTTTGTAAAGCACCAGTGGCCTGGGGAATCAAATGTTGCTTCTGGTAGCTGTTGCTTTCAATTTAACCGGGCTCTCCTAGGCTGGATGCAGGAGTTAATAGCTCCCAGGTACTTCAAGCCCTAATTTAACATATATGTGCTAGGTATAATGCCCAGAATGCTATGTTTCATGGATTCTAATACTTGGTGTAATCCTAGATTAAAGTGGACTGTGAATTCAGAATTACAATACATGGGATAAATCCCAGATTACAATCTCTAACATAGTCCCTATCCCTCATTGTGGTGCCTGGGACTGTCGTGCATTAGAGTACATGCAGGCCTGAGCTTACCCACAGGGCAACACGGCAATGCCGAATGGCCAGGCTGACAGCCTGTGTGGGCACCTTTTCTGGGCCCATGTGAGCCACTTCAATGATGTATGGAACCGCGAAGCTAGGAGTTTAGACCAGTGATACTGGCCTAGTGCAGCTCGGAGGTAAAGGGTGAAAGCAAAGCAGGTCACAGCTGCAGGGGAAAGCCCTGTGTGTGGCAGAAGAAGTGTACACGTAAGCATCCCTTACTGCTGCCAAAGAACAGAAGGCTCAGAAAACTAAGAAACAGACAAAAGAGCGTCAGAGAAGCGATAGGGTGGGATAGAAGAGGAGAGAAAGAGAATGTAAGGAAGGAGGGGTGCAAAGGAGACAATCCAGGTACATGAAGAGGCACAGGATTGTTTTGAGTGCATCACTTCAGGACTAACCTTCAGTTATGTATTCGGGCAAACTGCATAAAACAACCTCAAATGTCCCTGAAAATGTGCTGCTCGGACTTCTTATTGCCGTATGCAACAAATGTTCTGGCACGTATGTGCTGAATGCTGAGGTGACCCCTGGGCAGAGAAGAGCAGCCAGCCGCGCTTGGGCAGGCTCAACAACACAGGTATGCAGCCAGGGGCTTGCTTGGAAACCTAAGGTACTCTAACCGTGCCTGGGTGGTCCTCTGACCGTGGATTCAGATTCAGGACAGCTCTTCTCAGCTAAATCTATCATGGCGATGGTTTTCTGTGGCTAGTTTGCTCCAGGGTTTTCTCTATTCAGGATGCCTCCGGTGATCTAATAGGCACACTAAACACTTTCCTCCACTTTTCATAAGGTACTTCTCTTTCTGGGGCACAGTCGAGCTCTAAATGCGCTAGAGGCCTGATCCGGAGAGTTCTGGCCTGGGCAATCCCCACACATGGCAGCTCTAGAAGTTGTGCCACAGAGCTGGTGGCTTTCCACGGCCACCCGAGCCAGACTAAAGGGCAATAGGGCAATGCCCGGGCTAAAAACACAAAATGGTAGTGTGGGTCTGTTTCCTGCTTCAAAATGGGCCACTTTGATAAGTTACTTCACCTTGCGGCTAGTAGTTTTGACTAGTGTTATTGAATATTCTTTAAAATGCACAATTTGCATCACTTTTTATGAAAAACACCCCCCTTGGCTACTACTCAGTCTGTCACAAAAGGAATGAATTGCCATTTGCAACTGTGGGCCACTCTTTTATTGGTGCCTGAAACAATTTTATACCCCAGTCTGGCCCTGCCCAGAGTTCTCAAGCTCCCTTCAATGGGTCTCTTAAAGGTGACTTTGACACACACCACTTGAAGATAGGGAATGTATTTTACTGCATTTGGATATGACCATGAATTCTTCTTTGAAGTCAGAACTCAGAGGCACTTGTAAAAACAAATGCCTGCATATAATCCTCTTGTGGTGGATTGTCATTTAAGCAATAAACAGTGGGAGCTACAGCTTTGGAAAGCAGATTGTCAGAATCCAATGTTCCCCTGTATAGACCTCTTACTAGTCTGGTCTGCTTATTTCACTGTGTTCCTTGCTCTGCCGGGGAAATGCCAGTGGACCCTAAGAATGTCAACAAGGTGCCATTTCTCACAGCTAATAAACTAGGAACTAACACACATGCACACATTTGTTGAACAGCAGATAGAAAACGTTTTGTTTTAATTTTTGAAAATATGAAGAGCAATACATTATAGGAAAGCCATTTACCCCAAAGAAAGAAATTAGAGTTTTAATGATTAGGAGCATGTCACTTTGTATTGTATGAGCCAGCTACTGCATGCGGTTCTGATTAATCTACTAATTGCTCATATGACCCAACGTGCTAACCTGCACAGCATTTCGAAATATATGCTGTGGGCTTCTTGTTTTAAAGTGCAATATTGAAACATAGATTATGTTGAAGAGAAATGCGCTCAAAGCAGAGACATTTTATGGTTGCCCTGAAATTTATAAACCAAGATGTGGCCATTTGTTTTCCAAAATAATGTAGAAATTAAAAAACTGAATCCATGCCTTTTTTTAAATAAATCATTCAAATGCGTCAATTTTATATGTGAACTCATTTGCAGTGCTGTCCTTAGTGGCAGCAGCGCCCTGGGCAGAAAAATAAAAATGTGGCACCCCCCCCAACCATCCCGCCACGCTCCTGGTCAATTGGCTGGAGGGATGGAGGCGACAAACATCTCTTTTTGTGGTGGGAGAAATGTAATTTTAAAATTAAATGCGCTAGCGGGGGCCAACGCATTTAACAACAATAGGGTGCTGCGGCACCCTATTAAGATGATTATCGACCCACTGCGAGTGCATTTCATTTCAAAATTACACTTCTCCAACCACGCCACGTGGGGTAACCCTTGAAAAGCTCCCTGAGCTGGTGCCCTGTGGGCTGAGGGTAACATACGAGCAGAGCCGGCCTTAGGGCAGAGCAGGCCAGGCGACCACCCCGGGTGCCATTAGCCCACAGGGCACCAGCTCAGGGAGCTTTTCAAGGGCTACCCCACGTGGCGTGGTTGGAGAAGTGTAATTTTGAAATGAAATGCACTCGCAGTGGGTCGAGAATAGACGATCGTGTTTTTTTTTCACGCCGGACTGAAAGCTTATTGTAGCTCCCCGACACCTGCCTTTTGGCCTGTGTAAAGTTTCTGGGAATTCCACTAACTAGCCATTGCTCCTTCCTGAAATGCAAAGCACGCTGATTCCCTCCAACGCAGTGGATTCCTGCACTGCCTGTAAGCCAGTGGTAAGTATTGGTTGATCGAACAGCTTCACAGGTGTGTATTCACTTTGCAACGTCACAGGTGATCTGAATGAACTCAGTAACATGAGATACTAGTATCACCGAAGGGGAAAGCATGTTAGAGCAGTTTTTCCTTTGGTGCAATGCAGTGGTCAAAGTGAGCGGGAACGGTCGTGAGCAGAGTTCCACTACTCTTATTTATTACTGTTAACAGTTCCACTACTTTTTACAACCATTTCTTACAATTTGGGAACTGTTCTTTGTGAAGTTAAAGCTAATTTCTCCACTTTACCACCCAATAGCAGTTACAGCTAAATTGAAATGTACTTCAACTCAATTGGCTGTCAACAGCATGGCTGCAACCCTTTTAAAATGTGTTGCATGTTGCTCCCCGCCGGGGACACAGTTCCACTACTTTGTTGGGTACACTTCTACAAGTGGTGAAATGTAGTTTTATAATAAAGAAAGACCTGTTCAAAGGTATCTTCCAAAACCAATTATTGCTTCCAGGCAGTCGACCAAGCACTATGCTTTTTGGGCTGGAAGAGAGACAATTAATTATTTCACAGTTCGTATATGGATAAGTCCTTATTCGAAAATAGTCTTGATTTCAGATATTTTTTATTGAGATTTACATTGTGGACTGTGTGGTTGCCCATTTTATACATGTACAGATGTGCAGCGTACGGACCATAGCATCCCTCATATATTTTACACTATTGTACTCTCTGCTAAATTTTAGTCATAGATCCTGTCTGGTTGATCTTCTTGCCCTCCCAGCATCAACTCCCTGAATCCTAACTATTCACTTTCTGACCGTATGGTGCCTTTTGCGACACAAAGCTTGTTTGGTGATTTAACCACCCATTGACTGCCGATGGCCATGCTAATCTCTATGGCCATTTCCACTCAAAACACATACTCCTGGGATGTTTTTGAGATAGCTTTACCAAGCCTTACCATCAAACGTTCTGCTTAAAGTGCCTGTCAGTTTTTTCTCAAAGCAGTCTTTGTGAGTTAATAACTTAATTGGAACTGTAAGAGCGCTACTGGTGAAATAAAAATGCCAACCAGGTCTACCTTCAGCCACTCGATTTATAAGCACTATATGCCTGTCCTTCACTGAAGTCCTGTTACAAACAAGCATTGGCAAATCCAACAGTTTAAGCTTGTGCATCAATATGAGGCATTCACAAGGCAGTGCTATTATATGCCAAGGTACTCTCACCATTTTGCAGCTGCTATCATCAGTGGACAATTAGTACCACTATGGCAGTGTCTGGCTAAAGGCCTTTCCATTTCCTACACAAAAGTCAAAACTGTTGGCATTGCCAATGCTCATTTAAGAATGCTTTTTTATCAGTGTGCCCTTTGCAGCACAGGCATAGGATGGAATGGATTAGGGATGCATGTTGTCTGGGCACCTTTAATACGGGATGGATTTGTTTTTCTCATCTGCAAAATGTGTAACGTCCCTGTACAGCCCCACTTTCCATTTGAAATGACCCTGTCGCCATCTAAGTGAGATGAGGATATAATATCAATACTTCCTGCGAGGGTTGATTAGTAGCCGCGAGGCCATGAAGGTCTGTCACTCAGGTTCCTCACAGGCCCCTCCTACTAGTGACTACATTTCTATTCCTGTAGTAACGCAGACTTCCTTTTTACTACGTGCAGACGAGGGGCGCTATTTTCCTGCCATTCTGCTTTTGTCCATTTATTTAAGACTAACAGATTTTGCAGCACCCTCTAAAGCTTTCAAAGAGTATGTGACATTTCTCAAATATAATTCCTGCATTACTTTGACCCTTGACAACATTCTAACTAAATGCAGTGTGTCTTACTCATTATTGCTGACAAAGCAAGGTGCTTTCCTGTTAAAAAATAATATTGTAATAAATGGGCTACTCCCCACTTTATTATAAGCTGTTTTCCTGTTCTAGAGTTTTCACAGATTTCTGTTACTTAATAAAAACATTTGCTGCAATCCATGCTTTGTTATTTGATATGTTCCTTACTTTTATTCAGACTGATATTGCACTTGTGCTTTGTCCCACTGAATCCTCCCTGGTCTCTCTCCGGGATGACCTGAAAAGAACAGCAGACTCTAAGGGCTCTGCTGCTGTCATCCTCCTTGACCTCTCAGCAGTCTTTGACAAGATTACCCACTCCATCCTGACGAACAGACTCTTTGACCTCGGCATAAGGGACGCCGCCCTCAGATGCATTGTATCTTTCCTCTCCGACTGCTCCCAAATCATCTCTCTAGATCCTTTCTCCTCCGCTCCCTGCCCAGTCCTGCATAGAGTCCCCCGGGGAGCCTGCCTCTCACCACTCCTTTTCAACCTCTACCTTTCGCCCCTTCCCAATCTCATCCGCTCCCACAATCTCACCTGTTACAACTATGCGGACAACAGCCACATCATCCTCAAGATTCCCAACTCCCCCTCCTCACTCTACCCAGACCTCGCACCCTGCCCCTCAGACATTGACCTCTGGATGATGCACAAAAGCTCCTTCACCCTGGAAAAATGGAAATCCTAATCCCCAGAAAAACAGCTCTCCTTCCCCAACCTATCCCATGGCCGCTTTCATTAGGTCCCGCCGACAATGCATCACCCTCTGTATCATACCCCCATAGAGTATCTCAGTCATGGCAATCACCCTCTCCCGTCTAGACTACTTTAACTCCCTCTACCTAGACGTGCCCACATACCAACCGTGAAATCTCCAACAGGTTCAAAACTCTGCTGCCAGGCTCCTCCTCGGCAGTTCTGGATTAAACCCTGTGGAGGCCCCTAGGCAGGTGCAATGTCAGGCCCCACCTTGCAATTTATCTCCTAATACCTTTTTAATTTTCTGCACTGCTTTATTTTGATCCATTGTTGTGAGGCCCCTAAAAGGAGTGGGGGTCATAGGCTGGTGCCTACTTGGCCTAATGGGTAATCCGGTACTGCTCCTCATACTCTCCACCAGAGAGCACATCTTTTTCCCTTGCAGATGGGGAGCAGTTGCAAGTGGATCTAGGTCACCTGGCCTTAGCTCCGCCCACCTGACGCATTCCAAGTTTATGCTTTTTTTCTCCACTTAAGAAGCCCTTCAGCATCTTTTGCTTTGCAGATGGGGAGCAGGTGCAAGTGGATCTAGATCACCTGGCCTAAGCCCCGCCCACCTGGCACCTTCCAGGTTGCCGCTCTTTTTCCCCATTTAGCAAGCCCCCCGCCCACCTGATGCCTACCTGGTTGCCGCTCTTTTTCTCTACTTAAGGAGCCCTCCAGCTTCTGTTCCTTTGTACTTGGGGAGCAGGTGCAAGTGGATATAGGTCACATGGCCTAAGCCCCACCCACCTGACACCTTCCAGGTTGCCGCTCTTTTTCCACACTTAGCAAGCCCCACCCACCTGGTGCCTTCCTGTTTGCCGCTCTTTTTCCCTACCTAAGGAGCCCTCCAGCCTCTTTCCCTTTGCAGATGGGGAGCAGGTGCAAATGGATCTAGGTCACCTGGCCTAAGCCCCGCCCACCTGACACATTCCAGGTGCTGCTTTTTTCCCCACTTAGTAAGCCCCACCCACCTGGTGACTTCCTGGTTGCCATTCTTTTTCCCTACTTAAGGAGCCCTCCAGCCTCTTTTCCTTTGCAGATGGGGAGCAGGTGCAAGTGGATCTAGGTCACCTGGCCTAAGCACCACATACGTTCTTAGCCCTGCCTCTTCCTTCCTGCTCTTAACTCAGCGCTAACTTAGATCAAGGGCATATCTCATCCAGGCATCCGAAGGGAAGGACTGACGAAGAAAAGGGCAATTCCTGTTTGGACCTGTTCAGCGCAGGAGGACCCAGGGCACGCATGCACTAACATGTGTTTACTCCAACTGTCCCCACAGGCCATCCCCATCCCCTCTGGTCCCCCTGTGATGTTCTCTGTGACCCCCTCTCTTCTCGCACACAAGTATTGCCTGTTTTGCTTGATTCATCTACCCTGCACCCCCCAACCGTCTTCCAGCCTACTTCTGCAGGAATCTGTCCTCATACATTCTGATTTCACCCTCCGTCTTGCGGCCAATGCTGGATTTGACTTTTATGGACTTCATTGATTCACAGTGCGTCACCCTTTCTCAACTCTCCTGCTGGACTTCCTTGGCATCTTGTACTCATGGTGGCCCTGAACCGGTGGCGCTGAATCATGCTGTTCCCATCTTCATCTTGTAGCCTGGATTGCAACATTATGTGTTTCTACTGACTTCTGAAATTATATTCACTCTCCCCTCTTGCTTCTCCACTCTTTTTGGCTGCTTATTCTCTGTTCTCTCCTCCTCTCCTTTCTCCCTTTTCCTTTCTCCCCTTACTTTCTTCTATGCGCTTACTCTATCAGAATTGTCCCTGTACCTAGTATGATAGCTACCTCGTCTGTCTCCCCCCACTTCACTTCCTTGTTCTCCCCCAAACCCCCTCGAGCACTATCTGAAGTGTCGCCAGGCCTAGTACGATAGTTGTTTTTTTTGTTCCTTCCCTCCCTTTCTGCACCCCTCTCCCTCACCTTTTGTTTTTCTCCGGCTCTACCAGAAATGTTGTCAGGCCTAGTACGGTAGTCGCCTGTCTGTTTCCATTTCCTCTCCACTCTCACCCTCCCTTCCTTACCTATGTCTTAGCTCTTGCACTATCTGAAATGTCGTCAGGCCGAGTACGATAGTTAATTTCACATCCTTACTCTTCATAGACTCCAAGAATGTCATTGCATTTCACCTTGTTCCCTCCCTTGCCTTGAAGCGCTTTGAAACACATTGTGTATAGGCACTATATAAATATCATATCTCCCCTGCGCTCAGGACACTCCATTGGCTGCTGATCAGTCAACGGCCTCGTTCAAGGGCTTGTGCATCACCGACTGCGCAATCCACAAGAAAAGCCTGGAATTTCTCCAAAACAAGCTCTCCCGCTACCACCCCACCAGAAACCTCAGATCAGGTGCTGCACACCTCCTGGTAGTTTCTCCTTTCAGGTTCTTCAAATTAGAGGTGGCTGTTTCTCTGTCCTCACACCCACTTTCTGGACCCCCCCCCCCTCGCACTCTGCCTCATAGAGGATCACCTGGCCTTCACAAAAGCCCTCAAAACCAGGCTGTTCCCTTCCGACCTCATGATCCCCCGCCACCCCTGGGCCCATCCCATCTATCGCGGACCTGCTTCAACCATCAGTCCCTCCTGCCCTTCACCATTGCCCCACCCGCTCTCCCAACCCCACCAACACATCTCAACCACTAGCCTATTCTTCCTCAAACAACACGGTTTCTGCCATCAAACCTTCCTTTTCTAATACCAAGCACACATAGAGGACTCAGGTAGTCACTCCAGCAACTTGCACCTAGAACGAACCCTGACAGTGGACCATGTTTGGCACCCATATGGGCTGGGAGGGAGAAAATGCATCACACTTAAAATGCACTTGGAGAATATCAAGCTGATTGTGGAGGACACCCAAGTGCCTTGGACACATCGCTCAGGTTTGGCACGGCAGGTAACTCTAAAGCACAGGGTTGTAGGTCAAGCTGCTGCACGTAATCATGAAACAGGGTTCTTGTTCTCGCACTAGAAGGAACTAGGGATGGCAATCTCTCTCTCTAAGAACCTCTCGAGGGTGAGTACTATGCTCATATCAAGCACTTAACTTGCCTTTGAGACACATCAAGGCTCCTTCTTAATAGATGAACCCAGGAATTAGTCATTGTTGTTTGTACAATTAACCCATTTCTCCCCTCGCACACAGCACCTCTGAAACTTAGTGGAAGGCACGGCTTCACGCCACACACCCTACATACACATACAACACAAACACTTTTGCACATCACCTCTGCCATAAGAATTAGGCTCTTTTTAATGAAAAAAATTCGAACTGTAGCTTCCCACATAACTCTATCACCTTGAACAGAATCCCCCCTTAGTCCATAGTATTCCTCTGCTGTGCCCATAAACAATCCACTTAGACATGGGTGACTACCACGGTCTTGGCCATCCTCGCATAATAATAATGGCTGAAATGCACACATGCATAATGGCACCTACCAAACTTTTCCCCAAATTTCAGGACCGCGGTCCGTCCGAGGGCGTTCAACCAAAAGCACGTTGGGACCATAATTATGGTGAAAGGCGCTATAACAAATGACAAAATGAATGAATGAATGAATTGAGGATCTACTTTGTGAGATCATGATCTTTTTAAAAACATGACTTTTAAATCCATATATGTTTAACACATGCTTTAATTGCACTAATTTTGACTAATTGTATTCAACATTTTCTTGGGTGATACTCCCAATCCCCTCACAGAAGGGTTGGGCTCATGCACTGTGCTTGCTCCTTGGGCAAAATATGGGGCCACTTTGAAACAGATTTCCAGGCCCACTTTTGGTTCCCAGTCCAGCCCCAATTCAAACTAAAGAAGATCGTTCACTCATGGAATTCATTTAGTCTAAAAAAAAGCAGTATTTGTGTCCCCTCTAGGAAGGTAATTTAGAACCATTTTCCAGTAGACACATTGCAATGAAAGGTCTTGCTTTTATGTTTCATAAATGTCTAATTTATTCAAAAGAAGATTTTTTCATTTAGCACAACAGGTTACAATCCACACTTCCACTTTGCCAATCAACTACCCACGAGTGGTATTTTTCATAATATGGATGACCAAGCGATGAATGATTTGAAAGGAAACAGAAGGCGAATGTGGTGCAATGACGCAGGTCTATGTATCTTTTTGATCTGGTGTTCTGTAAGGCTGGCCACAGATGGTTTGCTATCTGACAGAACTTCTGGTGGAGTATGTAGAGGGGCCTGGTGTCAATCAGCCGCTGCTCCATGAAGCAGACTGTTCCTGAAGCAGAATTTCTGTGAGTGCCATCTTGGCACAGTGGTACATGGCTAAAAATTAAAATGATTGCACGTGTGTCAACCAACTCATATTGTATGCATTCAGTGTGTTTTACTTAATGTTGTCCATATGTAATTAATGTTTGCATTATATTTATTAGGGAAGATTTTTGCAGTGTGTGTTTTGTTTGCATATGACAGCTTTGAGCTGCGGCGTGCATAAACGGATATGGTCCTACCTTTTTCTTTTTTCCGAATGGAAAAAGACCGATTTAGAAAGAGTGCTGCGTGACTGCACAGAGTGGTCTTCTTAAATTGGACTGCGAAGCCTCTGCCGCACACGAGTTCACACAGGGGCTGACAGGTTCTGTGTGACCCAGCGGACTCGATGCAGGAGTGACATGCAAGTTTGAAAGTGTGTGCGGGTATGTGTTTGTATGTATATGTGTGGGGAGAAGGCGTGTTTTGATGTGGGAAGGGGGTGGGGAAAGGGTGGGTTCAGGGGGGTTAAATCCCCCTGACCCCCGATTAGCGAGAGAATGAACATGAGAGTGGGGAAGGAGGAGGGTTCTATGTACTAATACCGCATTTTAAAGGCTGCACAAAAACGGTAAAAAAAAATCAGTCTTTTTTGTGTTCGGGCTTTAAAATGCAGGATTATCATATAGAACCTTGGATCCATAATGTATGTTTGTATTATAATAACAGTATGCATAAAATTAAGTAATTTTGCCAGATAGTGTAATTCGAGTAATTTGTTCCATGAACAGTTACAAAGTTGTGGTTTGGAGGGTTCGTGTCATGCATGCCTTTTGTTAAAGCAGCATGTGATGCTGTTTGTCAGTGTGTTGTACTAAACATTTACAAAACTGCTGAGGTGTAATGGCTCTGGGGTGCATCGCTTTTGTTAAACCAGTTTATGTGGTTTCTTGTCGAATTGTACTAACACACTTTTCAAAGTAGCATGAGAAGCTAGCCCTATTTCTGAAATATATCAAACAGAGGGAAATAATGTTCCTCCACTTACCACTCTCGACTCAACCCTTTGCAATCTTTCCTGTAAGACAATATGACAAGATATGCAGGAACAAAGGTACAGCAAATCCTCCCAACACAGGACTCGAGTCTGTGCAAATGAGGCGTCAGACCTCTGGAGCAGGCATGATAGGTCCTGGCCAGTGAATTTAAAACAATGATGAGGCTGCTGTGTAAAAAGGGAGTTTTGGCAACCCAGCAGACACGAGGAAGTGTAAGGATTGGGGATTCGAATGGCAAATCTACAATAACAAGCATTGGAAAGGCAATAGGTTTGGCTTTGAAAATGTAGAGGGTAAGGTAAATGTGCCCTGTTGGTCTCTACAAAAATGTCACCTACTAGCTTATTTTCTAATTTTGGTTATTGCTGTACTACCACCTATCAGCTACAACTATTACAATGGAGCAAGACAGTAGGGCATTGTGAGGTGAAGACATACAGCTTGTGGGTTGTATATGGTTATTTAGCCTCCTACTGACTGCCCATGGCCATGCCAACCCCTGTAGTAATTCCCACCCAATAACTGCCCCTGCTGAACCAAAAACACATTCTCCTGGAATCTCTTTGCGCTAGTGCTATCACACAGCAACATCAAGCTTTGCGCTATATAGGGCCTGGCATTGTTATTTCTAAGCAGTCTTCTTAGAGGTATTGGCTTAAGTGTAGAAGTAAATCAGCTCCTAGTACAGTTAAAAGGTTTTAACCATGTGTACCTTTAGCCACTTCAGTTATAAGTAATATGTGTGTCCTCACATATTCTCCTTGCACCGAAGTCCTGTTAAAAACGAGCACTGGCAAAAACAGCTATTTTGGTTTGTGCATAGGTATTAGCTAGGCATTTTCCAGGCACTGACGTCATATGCTGAGGTACTCAAACCATTTTCCAGGGCTTGCCATCTTAATGCTCTACAGACTTTATCTGTGTAGTCCTGCACCATTAGCTTCTCATGCTCACATCACAAACCACACACCCGCGCATACACCCACCACTACCCACGTTAGCAACTCACATATGCCTGACTCACCTGCCCCACTCTGTACAGAGCGAAGCCCGCATACTACACACAACCCACATAATGAACGTACACTCCACCAACTGAGACACCCCACAAAAGCACCTGACAACCCCCTCCCACCAGCTGTCACTGTTGTGCTACCCTCATGCGACGCATCGCTCCCCATCAACTTTAAACAGGATCTGCACGCCTGTTACAATGAAGGGAACTGCACTCCAACTACAAGCGCGAGTTGGAGACTGCCCTCAAACAAAACACTGGCTGTTTCGGGTGTTTGGCACCCCTCACATCCTATCCTATCCCCTAGTCACGCCATACCCACACACGTGATGACACTTCCCCCACCAATAAATACATGCAGCAGGGTAATCAGGCCACATGTTAGCACAACACTCCCATCCCCATGACTTCACCTACCACCCATGATCTTGATGGGCGCACCAACACTCACTGCAAACCCACCCCCAACCACAGACTAACAAAACATCCAGCGCACCCACGCACGCAGCCCCGAGCCTAGTCTCCCAGTCCAGATCCAATCCCCCACCCACCATCCATCCAGTCCACCCATCCGAATTGCACACATGCACACCCTTCCCAAATTCTCCACAAACACCAAGGCTGCCTGTCTGGGAATCACCAGGCTCCTACGCCTCAGCTCACGCACCATGCCCCCCCCAATTCACTTACTTAGGTGCCACCAAACTCCTACGCCTCAGGTCACGCACCTCGCTACCCCACCATCAACACAAACACACCCCATCCACATCACTGATACCGCCACTGGCCAAAGCACTCCACCCCCCCACCCGCTCGAAGCCCCATGCCAGTGCCCTCATCAACGCCCGCTCTATTTGCACCCATGTAACCGATATCCACAACCTACTACTACTCCACGACCTTGACCTGCTCGCCGTCACTGAGACATGGCTACACGATGCAGCTGGACCATACTTATCAATCGCCATCCCCCCAACTACTCCATGCTCCGCACTGACAGATTGGTCAATCACGGTGGTGGAGTCGGCATCATCTCCAAAACCTCCCTCCCCATCAGATCCACTTCTCTTCCACCCCTGTCGCGCTATTAAATCCTACTCACCAAGATGAATCCCAGCCTTCAAACTACTACTAACGTCCTACTCATCTAGCACCAGCCCAACTGCCCCGGTACCCCAGACTCTAACATACCCCTCCTCATTGCCCCACTGCTGAAACCCAATACCAAATTCCTGGTTCTAGGGGATGACAATCTCGGATTCACTGACCCATCCGATCACCAGGCCTCTGCACTCTCCTCAACGATCCAAGAGAGGAACTTCTCATAAGGCATCCAAGCACCTACCCACAACAAAGGCTGCATGCTCGACTAGATCCTATCCTGCAACATCCCCGCCAAAATCCTAGACATCAACCCTGTGCCTTGGATAGACCACTCCCTGATTCTATTCATCCAAGACATTAACTGCACCACCGAAAAAATTGACTACCACCCACAAACCTATCACAGTCAGACGCACAAAAAAACTCACCAAGGAACTTCTAGGACCTGCCATCCTGATCTCGCTCAAAACATGCCCCAACAATAATAACCCAGAGGCCATTCTCTCAGCATAAAACACTTCCCTGAGCCACTCCCTGGATCTCCATGCCCCCCTCAAAACTACCACTCAGAAAAAAGACCACCACCACAATTGATTCACCGAAGATCTTGCTAATCTCTGTAAAGCCAAACACGCCAAAGAACACATCTGCCGTAAAAACTCTCCGCCCACCAACAAAGATGCTTTCAGCATCTGCGCCGCCTCTACAAAATGGCCATCATTAACACCAAAGCCAGCTTCTACAATACCCGCATCACTGAAGCCCGCTCCAATACCAAAGAGCTATTCAAAATTCTCAAAGAACTTGAAACCCCGGTCCAACCCGTCTCTACCTTTCCAAAGGACAAAGCTTGGTGCACCTTGCTACAAACCACCTCAGCTTAGACAACAAAATCCAGAACCTCAGAGATAAAACCATCCTCAAGAAAGCACAGATTCCCCAATCCGAACCCACACACCTTATATCCCCCCCTTCACACCCACCATTCCTCCCTTCCAATTCACCCCTGTGCCCCCATCAGAAACACTCGCCATCATTTAACACCTCAAAGCATCCAACTGCGCTGGGGACCTGTGTCCCGCACACATAGTCAAGTTCTGTGCCAAGTCCCTGGCCCCCACCATTGCCAAAATCATTAATGCCTCTTCCGGCACCTGCACCATATCAAGCTCCATCAAAGAAGCCTGGATCACACCACTGCTGAAAAAACCCTCCCTTCATCCCACCAACTACCGTCCCATCACCACAGTCCTGTTGCTCTTAAAAAATCCTAGACCGCACCGCCTACTTACAACTCCAAACCTACCTTGAGATCCATTCCCTACTCGGCCTACGCCAATCCGGCTTTAGAGCTAGACATAGCATGGAATCCGCCCTCCTTGATCTTAAGATAGAACTTGATCACATTTGCGACAAGGGAGATCTCGCCATTCTCCTACTACTCGACCTATCAGCAGCATTTGATCTTGTAGACTACGATATCCTCTGTCACCGCCTCACCACCTTCTTTAACTTCTCTCAAGAAACGGCCAAATGGGTCAAATCCTTCCTTAGCGACCGAACCTCTAGGGTCTTCCCCGGCACGGAAGCAGCAGACCCTCTCCCAGTGCCCTATGGGTTCCCACAGGGCTCCTGCATATCCCCACTCTCTACAACATGACACCAAGGACCTGTTTGATCGCCTTGACAACCTCAATATCCCATACACAAATTTTGCAGACGTCACCCAGATCCTCCTCAAACTATCGGCTCCTACAAGCTTGAGTGCGCAAACACCAATCACATCTACAACATCCACCACCTCTGCCTAAATGATGATAAAACCAAGCTACTCCTCATCGGCTCCCCCCACCATCTCAAACACCTAGACTCTGCTGACTCCTCCATCATCATTGACGGAAACAGTATCCCTGTCTCTCCTCATGTCAAAACTTTAGGAGTCTACCTAGACGCAGAACTCAACCTATACAAACATGTGAAGGTCATAGCCTCTTCTGCAGCATACTCAACTAAACTTCTCAATCCCTCCAGAAAATTTCTCACCCCTAGCAACTGCTTCACTCTTGCCAGAACAACCATCGAAAGCAAACTCGACTACTGCAATGCCATCCTAGCAGGGACTTCCACGAAAACCCTCAATAAATTACAACTTACACAGAACAACACCCTTAGAACAGTCTGGGGACTCAAACGCTCTGAGCACATTTCCCATATCAGACGAGAAGCCAACTAGCTTCGTGTCAAAGCACACATTGAATTTAAAATACTATCCACTCCCCACAGCTGCCTCTACAACACAGCCCCCCTATCTCACCCACCGCATCTCCAAAAATCCCAACTTGCGAACACTTCACTCATCCTCCATCTCCCTTACCACCCCTAGATTCACCAGGAAATGATCACGGGGCTCCTGCTTCGCTCTCATCACTCCCACTTTATGGAACACACTCCCACCCGCAACCAGAAATGTACCATCCTACCTTGCATTCCGCATACAAGTCAAAACCGCACTTTTCAACAAATATGCATGAGCCTCGCTGAAACTACTGTGAACCTTGACTCTGTACTGTAACTACCTATGATTTATCTGTAAGCAATCTAGCCCTGTGATACATCCAGGTCCTGTGCATATATATCAAATAAATAAATACAAAAAAGCCAAAACTGTTCACTTTGCCAATGCTTGCTTTTGGCTGATATTGAAGTGGCATGGCTCTTTCAGGCTTGTTTTCTAAATGTAAACTTAACTAACCCAAGGGCTGGCTTTACAGATGCACATGTTCAGGCTCAATGTACATGATTTCCCTTTCCATGGCGGCCATTCAAAATGAATGGAAAAATGTAAACAAACAAAATGGGTGCCATGGAAAGGGAGATCATGTACATTGAGCCTGAACATGTGCATCTGTAAAGCCAGCCCTGGGGTTAGTTTAGTTTACATTTGGAAAACAAGCTTGAAAGAGCCATGCCACTTCAATGTCAGCCACGTAGTACAAGTAGTCCCTTCTCCCTTTCCATGGTGGCCATTCAAAACAATGGGAAAATGTAAACAAAGAAAATGGCCACCATGGAAAGGAAGAAGGGACTAAATGTAGTCCCTTCTTCCTTTCCATGACGGCCTGTTGCGGATCGGGAGCGGACGTGCTGGGGACAGAAGTGTTCCCTGCGCGTCTGCTCCCGAAATGGACCAAAAAAGGTAAGTGGGGTTGGAAGAGCTGGGAGGGGATTGTTTGGATTGGGGATCGGGGGAAGAAATACACTTACCTCGATCCCTGGGGGGGGAAGATGGCAGCCTCCAGCCGTGTGGTGGTTCAGAGCTGGGATTACCCCGTTCCGAGCCTCCTCATTGGCCGAGTGGCTAAAACCTCCCTGCCGGGGACAGAAAGGAAAGGAACGTTTGGAGACGGTTTCCCGGTCAGGTAAAGCCCTGGCGAGGGCCAATCAGATTGCATGTTACAATCTGATTGTCCTTCATGGGGACTAAATTTAAATAAAGATGCCAAGAAAATCTAGATATGTAAGTCGTAGCTGTCCGTGTGAGATGTCAGGATCGCTAAGGAGCTCCCAAGGAATAGTGGACTAATTCCCAATGTCCACTGGTTTCAGACTTTCCTATCCGTTGCTGTGTTTGGTATGGCCTCAAGCATCATGCTTACACAGTTATTCTCGTCATGCTTTGTGCAAAAGATAAACACAACTCACAATTCATTTTTTGTTAAAATAGCCGCCGGGTAATGTGTTTTTAGTGGTTTGTGAATGCATGTTTTGGCGCTTACATCTGCAGTGGTTAAGGTGTATTGCTTGACCCCAAGGACACAGTCTGCTTGGGAAAGTAAATTCGGGAAAGTTGCTTGTACCTTTACCTGTACAGCAGATAAATTAGATAAAATGTAGACATCAACCACTTTGCGTTATTATGTGTTCATATTGTTTTGACGGAGTGGTGGAAAAAAATAACTTTAAAATGCGCCTTCAAGCAATTTGCTGAGTTGTGGGAGCGCAGGCATTGTTGGAATATCCCTACCGCATCGTTAGACTCTTCCTGCCTGAGCCAGCTCGAGGCATGAGCAGTCTGTGCGGTGGCACAGGGCCCCGCTGTCAGAATCTGTCAGATGGTCCCCACAAGGCACCGGTGTCTGCCTCAACTGCTGTGCAGCTTCCATGTATAAAGCTCACGTGGGGCCTCTCAAACTCCTGTGGCTCTCTAGAGACCAACACCCACTCCCAACCGCCCATCAGACGCTGTTGTCCCATTAATGACTGCTTATCACTTTCTTTCTTCAAGCAGAGCATCAAAGTGGAGGTGATTTACAAGTGATAGCCCATTTAAGAGACCATTGTTTTGAAGGAGATGTTTGTAATGTTTGTGTGTTAAGAAATGCAAATAGGCATGTTCATTCTGAAAGCACACACAATTAATGTTTGTGTGTTAAGAAATGCAAATAGGCATGTTCATTCTGAAAGCACACACAAAGCACCAGTCAGCTGCCTAAATCTATACTCTCCTCCAGGGCAATTACAATATATCACAGAAAACAGTTTAAAGTTAGTTACATTATTTTCAGATGTTCATATTTAACATACAAAAAAGAATTTATTTTTGGTGAATGTGATATTTTCATCACATCATATATGAACTCTTCATTTGTCAAACACTGAAACACAATGAGGTAACCTTTTCACACATTAACATTTGTTATACTTCTTGAAAATACATTTTCAAAACCCAAAGGCCATATATTTTTTATTTTGCTGAACTGCATTCTGGTATTTGTTGTCTCCAAGTCAAGATGGGGGAATAATGCCACAATTGTACATTTTCTGTAATGCTTTGAATATTTGAGTGGGTACCTTACTATGGTATGTGTACTTTTCAAGTCATCCTTATAAAGCAGAGTATTGTTGAAAGCGTGACGTGGGATTGCGGACAGGGAATGATGAGAGGGAAAGCAAGTCCTGAATATTTGCCTAGGACGTGGCAAGAGAGGTTGCAATCCTGGAGACTGGTGCAGTTATTTTTTCCTGATTATGGCCATTTGCTGCTTTTCGTGGCACAAGTAAATGATAGCTGTGGGTGGACAGCGTAACTTTTTTCAGAGGGCGGATGCAACCCCCTTGGGTGTTTTAGAGATTGGAAAGCTTGCTCAAATATTTGGCTACAAGGAATTCACCCACGTTGTCATTTTGTCAGTGCAGACACTTATCCACAAGACGCATACAATGATCATCAAGGCACATGCTCGTATTGGGATTTTGTTTTCTAGGGAATATTTCACTACATATCGCTGGGTTAAAAAGGTGAGCACCTTTTATACTTGGCCAGCGTATTTAATGAAAAATGTCCTCTCCTGTTATTTTTCTTTTGTTGATTACTATTTTTCAAAGGCCAATGCTCTTTTGTCTGGTGTGCTTTCTTTTAAGGGTAAAGGTCAAGTGTACAAAATGTGTATCTTTCACTTTAAGAAAGGTTCACTTACTGTGCCTATATTCTTGGGTGCCTGCTTTTGATTTTCGCTATAAGTGCAAATGTTCCCACCCCGAATGAAGCGCGGGAGCCGCACTCATCCCCATGTTAAAACACCACATTTTACAAAGTGCTTGGACATCTAGGCGCTGTGGCCGCAGGTACAGGAAAGAAGATATATCATTTACAGGAAGGTCTAAACGTATAACATCTCAGCAGCAGTCTCACAACCTGCTCATTTGCCTTTGTAACTTTCTGCTATAGGATCCCCTGCTATTCTACAACCGGCGAACAGTTTTGGCCTGCTCACCCCCTCCAATCTAGGGTACATTAATGAGAGTACCTTCTTATTTTGTAGCGAGCAGCACTTGATAAACGTAATCCCGAAATAAAAGCATGTTGCTAATTTGAAGAATATGCCCAAATATACACACAATAAAAATAAAACAAATTGTGTTCTGCGAACTGTTTTTGCAGAAGTTTCACAATCACCATAGGTTTGCAATGCCTTCCACGGATAGAGTTTTTAAAACAACTTTTCATAAGACCTTTTGCAAACAGCATTTCTATCAATTCCATCTGAGAAGAGATGCGTTCAAAGTCCGGCCATCACCACTTAACCAAAGTGCGTGCTCCCACAACTTGTATAACGCTATGACCTATCTGCCAAAATTAGAAGTCTGTAAAAGGTATACAGCTGTCTGCTACTTCAAAAAAATGTCTCACTCCTGATATTGCCACAATGTAAATGTTAATATTGACAATTAATGTACTGGACGTCATATGTTTTTGTCTACTAGTTTACACATGGCAACATAATTTAACTTGAAAAAAGAAAAAGTAAGGTGTATATACCCTACTAAAGACCGGTGCTCTCAGTTGACCCTGAACAGGGTTGCACAATTTCTTTCAATCTTTTCATATAGTGATCATAGATATGAGTGCGAAAAGATGATAAAAAATAATATAGAAGACAGTACTTGATTTTCAAAAAAGAAATGTTCACTTCACATTTCTAGGACCCATGTCCATTGGTTGATAAATTTTTATATTGTGAGGCAACTCAAAAAGATCTAGGTCGTTTTTCAAAGAAGTACATGTGCCAATGCATTTCGGTCATAGACCATCTTCAGGGCCGTACTTAGATAGATCTTAAATCAACTATACAGTGTGCATGCAATAAACATCAATACAAATCATTATTCAGAAATAATTAAAGAAACACATACCCCGCGTGGATTCGGATCAGTGGAGAGAATAAGGGAGAGATATAAGGAAAACGTTGTCAACATCAAAAATTACATCCTTATATTTGTGATAGTATGTTACCCTTTCCATCAGTATCCTGTACCTGACTATTCGAGGTGTCCTCTCTCGTAATTGTTCGTGGAGAACACACTCCAACATTCCTGTTGAATCACAGCAGGTATTTGTGTAAGTGACTATAGCATCTCACGCAGTCAGTCTGTGTACACATACTCATTGAGCTCTTACCTTTTTGCAGCGTTCGCAAGCAGGACCGATCGCTCTCGCTCCAAAAGCGAAAGTGAGTCGCGCGCGAACGTCGATGCTAATCTGTATTGCCAAGTCAACGTGGGCGGGGCGCCGCGCAGCAGCGCATTCGCCGCCGAACGCACGCCTCGGGCCCCACCGCCCTGCAAGAGTGCAGGGGGGCGGGTTTTTTGCCATGGCAAATTTGATCAACAAATGTTGTGTCTAGGGTAGCTGATCGTATAGATCAAGTTAGTGCGGGAATGTACATTTGGGTAGCCACATAGCTCGTTTAACGCAATGAATTACATTCTGCTGACTGTATTACAAGCGACACAAGACAGAGAAGAATTACTTCGAGCAAAAATAACTAAAGAGGAAACTCCTGCTCCATTAGTTTTTCTATCGAAGTACTCATCTCAAAGTAATCGAATCAAAGCAATCATAAAGAAAAATTGGAACACTGTGACATGTGACAAAAGGGTAGAGCACTTGTTCAAAGAAACCCTGACATTTGCATATCAAAGAAGCACGAATCTAAAAGACAGATTGATACATATGAGACCACCACAAAAGAAAAGAAGTACAGAACGGATAGGCACATTTCCGTGCTTAAACTGCAGCAACTGTGGCTATATCATGAAAGGACAAACAATAAACCATCCACACACTGGAGAGAAGATTAGGCTCAAATGTTATGCTACATGCGACACAGCTGGAATAATATATGGGATTAAATGTCCATGTGGGCTGTACTATGTCAGCCAAACACAACGTACAGCTAAGATTAGATGGAATGAACATAGATCCTGCATCAGGAACAAGACTGCGAGTTCAGCGGTGGCAAGACATTGGCAGAGTAAACAACATAACTCAGCCCAAATTAAATTTGTGATTCTTGAAAAAATTCAAAGAAGGGAGAAACATGAGAATCTACAAAAGAAAATGGATCAACGTGAGACATTCTGGATAGACAGACTTGGTTCCCTGACCCCAAAGGGAATAAACGAAGAGATTAATTATATGTGCTTTCTCTAAAGATAACAAACATTGGAAGTTACTTAGGTGTCTTTCCACCTCAGTGAGACTGGTGCATGAACTATTCATTGTGAATTGTCCCTAATCTGGGTCACGAGCATTCGTGGTGCTTTAAGGAGCATTAATACCAATGAGACTCTTGCACATTGATGCCTGGTGATCGTTATCTGAATATGAATGTGCACATGTACAGGTTTAATTAATTGTGAACAATCTAATTGATAGACATGTTTTAACCTGACACTTCTAGTCGTTTCAGTTCTCTGATCGATATTTAACATCTCATACTTTTGCTAGTTTTGCTTGTAATACAGTCAGCAGAATGTAATTCATTGCGTTAAACGAGCTATGTGGCTACCCAAATGTACATTCCCCGCACTAACTTGATCTATACGATCAGCTACCCTAGACACAACATTTGTTGATCAAATTTGCCATGGCAACAAACCCGCCCCCCTGCACTCTTGCAGGGCGGTGGGGCCCGAGGCGTGCGTTCGGCGGCGAAGGCGCTGCTGCGCGGCGCCCCGCCCACGTTGCCTTGGCAATACAGATTAGCATCGACGTTCGCGCGCGACTCACTTTCGCTTTTGGAGCGAGAGCGATCGGTCCTGCTTGCGAACGCCGCAAAAAGGTAAGAGCTCAATGAGTATGTGTACACAGACTGACTGCGTGAGATGCTATAGTCACTTACACAAATACCTGCTGTGATTCAACAGGAATGTTGGAGTGTGTTCTCCACGAACAATTACGAGAGAGGACAGCTCGAATAGTCAGGTACAGGATACTGATGGAAAGGGTAACATACTATCACGAATATAAGGATGTAATTTTTGATGTTGACAACGTTTTCCTTATATCTCTCCCTTATTCTCTCCACTGATCCTAATCCACGCGGGGTATGTGTTTCTTTAATTATTTCTGAATAATGATTTGTATTGATGTTTATTGCATGCACACTGTATAGTTGATTTAAGATCTATCTAAGTACGACCCTGAAGATGGTCTATGACCGAAATGCATTGGCACATGTACTTCTTTGAAAAACGACCTAGATCTTTTTGAGTTGCCTCACAATATAAAAATTTATCAACCAATGGACATGGGTCCTAGAAATGTGAAGTAAACATTTCTTTTTTGAAAATCAAGTACTGTCTTCTATATTATTTTTTATCATCTTTTCGCACTCATATCTATGATCACTATATGAAAAGATTGAAAGAAATTGTGCAACCCTGTTCAGGGTCAACTGAGAGCACCGGTCTTTAGTAGGGTATATACACCTTACTTTTTCTTTTTTCTGTTTCAGTGAGATCTGTATGCCAAAGGATCTATATTGGACTGGGAGCTCCAGGCTAAAATATGTTCTAGGTTTGAACAAATCATAAATGAATTCATAAATATTTTCTATTAACTAACAGTGGTGCCCACCTACACCTCATATTTTTAACATAATTTAACTTCCCATGATACTGTTGCGTACTAAAGAATAATTCTGTGATATCACTAATGTCACTATTTATGTAAATTAGGGGGACCCACGCATCTTTTGCCGCCCAGGATCCCACAAAGCCCACGGCTGGACCTGCCTCTTGCAGTGCCGATCACCTTAGGTCACATTTTCTCCAAATAATGGTTGGAGCCAGCACCTCCATTTAATCATTTGAAAAGCATATTGTCAGTGGCTATGTCTTAACATTCTCGGCCTCTTGACACTAAGCTGACATTCACCAAGGAATGATATCTTTGGTTGTGGCGAAGGTGCTTGCATAGTAATTGTTTCATTTGGGCATCGTCCATACTACTAAGCCTCCCCCCCCCGTCCCCACACTGGTGTTGCATCTTATGTGGGAAATGTCGAGGACCATACTCATTAGCCTGTGTGAAAATACGTGCAATTCAAAATACTAGTTTCTATGCTCTTTGTATTATTGTAATTGTTTGGTTGTCCTCCTGAAACCGTGAAGGCCACAATAAGGGGATTTCAGATCACTGGATACTATAGCTGGGCAATATCTGTTTGTGTGATTTTATATAAAGCCCATCACATTGTGAATAGCTTCCTGGAATACAGCTGTGCATGTTTTGTGAGTGTCGCCTTGAAGGGAAAGGATGAAAGCCTATGAACGTGTGTGTGTGTGTGTGTATATATATATACACGTACTTGCATACAGGCATATAGTAACAGCACCTGCCACATTTTGCTAGTAAATTCTCATTTGACAGAACATGGCATATAGGAATTTGCCCTGTGTATACAATGGCAATACCGGGTTAATAGTGTGGGAACCTGGACATGGCATGACAGTAGCCGGCATACGACAGTAATATCGGGACATATTATGGCACTACCTGCCCATATCATGACAAATATTAGTAATTTTGTTTGGTGGCATCTGAAAGATTGCCCCTTGCTCGCCTCTCCACCCCCACTCCTCTACACACACACATTATGGCAACATTTTCACGCCTTCCATTGGATATGCTTCATGGGAGGCTCAAGGGCAGTCTTGCACTATACAAGTGTGTGCCACTTTGCCATAATGCATTCATATGTGTATGTTTGAGAGTGCAAAGGTGAGTGCGTTTGGCTATGTGGGCGTGTGTGAATGCATACGTATAATAGAATACTCATCACTGTACGAATATGTGTGAGTGCATATTCAAGAGCCTTTTTGTGAATGCATAATTATATTTGTGACAGTGTTTGAGTACACCTTCGTTGAGTTCAGGAGTTTGTGTGCTTGTGAGTTCATGATTCTAAGTGGGTGTTTGTGGGTGTGAAAGTAATTTTTTTTGCATGGTGGTAATATGAGTACATGAAATTATATGGCATACAAGGGAACTACTTGTTCATATGTGGGAACCACCTGAACATATACTGCGATTGTCTGGCCATAGGATGATTATACCTGGGGAGAACAAGGGCACCCTATGGACAGGCCTAGGCTCTCTGAAACTACAGTGGTGAATTGGCACAGTATAAAAGCAGAGTGGGACATTTTAATTTGCAAGCTACTAGCCAGCCATATAAAGTCACTTGCCACATCAGTTTTGCACATAGACACAGCGCACCATTTTTAACTCCCCAAGAGTCAATTATCACTAGCCTGTTGGCTATAGGCGAGTGCACATTATGAGCCCTGATAAAAGCATATTAACATAACACACTATATGAAGGTCCAAAAGGGGTGATAATGGGGTACCCTGTCTTATAAGAGCTGTGCCTGGCAAATGGTGCGTGGATCCTGCCAAATGCTGTCACTACATGGCATATAGTGTTTACAAAGCAATTCTCTCCTGGCTAGTACTGCCATCAGAGACAAACTTGAAATGGTTTCAAAAAGAGATACTAGAACAGTCTACACATCCCCCTAACCCATACCCACATGTTATCAGTGATATGGTGAGACAGACAAGTGATACCTTTAGTCCTCTCAACTCACTCTTTTACTTGTATGGGCCCCATTCACAATGACGCTATTTAATTGGAGCTCCACTTGCTCCTTGCTATACTTAACACAGGGCCATGGTAATCTCCACTCTAAAAGCACTTGGTGCAAGGATTTGGAGAACATGGTCGGCTCACGCTGTCTAGATATTAATTTAGCCTGTTCTAATATATGCGATGTCTGTGTATTTTTGAACGGGCTTAGTAGGAAATCCCGCATTCATGACCGTATCGCATCCCTCAGTAAATTGGTGAAATCGAGCAGGTATGCAGTGTATTGTCAGCAGGGCCAATTTGGAGAGTCTCTGTGTCGATATCTTGTTACACTATATCTCCCGGGTTTCATCAGATTCATACTCCACCTCAGATTCAATATTCCCCCTGTTTTGGGATACAGTGGGGCAAGGAAGGGGATGAAAAGAGAGGCGCGCCGCTGAAGATTATGTTATTCTCAGGTGGAAACAGCGCAACATGTCCTCACTGATTGTCGGGTTCGTAGTGGTCTTTACATATGGGGTTAAGCCAAATTTGTAAATTATTGCTCAGATCAGTTCTATAGAATGGTCTAGTGTGGGAATCACATGTTATTACAGCTGGCGCTTTCCACATATGGCTTAAGATTAAGGCAATGTACCCTTTTATAATGGACTGCTCATCTGAAAAAAATGGATGAATGGACACATGAATGGATGTCTTTTAGTATACTGTGTAATGTTTAAAATGAAATGTAATCTCGGTTGTTTATTGATTAAATATTGCCTCTATTTTAATGCTATTTTACTGTATTCATGGATTTGTTTTTAGACGTGCGAAAGGATTTAATGTTTCCTACATGCACAAACAAAAAGATTTTTTTTTTAAATGACGCTATTCTGACGTACCCTTGACTTAAATGTGGAGAGGCCTATTTCTTTGGTATCATACAACAATACTTGTTTTCTTCTGGACCACATGCAGAATTTCACATACTAAGAAGTAATAATTTTAAACAACTGTATAGTTTCTCTGTTTGGAAATATCATATCCTGGCAAAATAGGAACTAAGGAACTAAAAAAATATATATTGAAGGATTTTTCATTGATGATAAAAGTATATGTCAATCAAATAAATGGTAGTCGTACCTTTTAAAATATGCTTTCCGGTGTAAAACACAAGATCTTGCAGTTTGTAATTGAAAGGAAGGGTATGTTTTGTGGGGTAAGGGCACATATGATGCCCCTGGTGCTTTACTTCTTAAGGGATTATTCTGATTGCCTAAGGTTACATTTGCATATCGTATATCCTTAATTCATCACTTC
The DNA here is from genome assembly GCF_040938575.1 of Ambystoma mexicanum. NCBI lineage: Eukaryota > Metazoa > Chordata > Amphibia > Caudata > Ambystomatidae > Ambystoma > Ambystoma mexicanum. The sequence continues at coordinate 1,161,321,029 of NC_090927.1, read as the reverse complement.
TAATGATGCTACTTTCTTATTTTTCATGGGTAATTTGTCAGGATTCCGTCCAAGCTGCATAGTGGTGGATTAAATCGAGTGGCTTCCAGGCGTAGCCTAGGACTCACTGGCCATGGCCTTGGGGTTACAGGAGTCTACTGGCGTAGGGATGCTGTACCACGCTCCACCCTTTCTTTCTTTGACTAGCATCACATAAGACAATGACTTCCCTTGGATAGTGGAAGGATTATGTCACTATGTGCATGCCTTTCCTTTGCTTTTGGTGGCAAAACAATGTTGTGGTTTTCCTTAATGATTGGGCTATCAGATGAGTCAGGGATTTATTGCCACTCCGGGAGAAGCAATGGGTACTCTGTTTTGACTCGACCTATGTATTCCGACTTCCTCATGACAATTTTTGGCTAGAATGTGCCTGTTAAGAATTTCTGAACAGTGAGAATTTAATTATGTATGCAAAATCTCTATATATTGGTACTATAGTGCATACAGCTGGTTTCAGTGATTTATATAATACTAGGAGAAAGTCACAGATTTACAGCAGTTGAGATATTGGAAAGAGTAAATATACACCAGTGAGGAGTTTGTGTTAGATCCAAATGCATACCTGTAATTTATTTTATCAAATTTGAGTGTATATCACTTATTATGTTATTTCACTTATCATTCACTAATGCTGTGGTCTTACTGTTGTTCTTGGTGTACTTTGAGATGAGATCTGTTCAGCTTATTGGGAACTATCTGGTATATTTTCTCTACTAGTTCTCTATTTGTTATACTGTAAGTCTGCGTGTTTTACCTCTGTAAATCACTATATCAAGGCTTACATAAGTTCATTAACTGTGTACCACGTTTGATACTTGGCTGTACATACAACAAATCACATTTGTTTTTATAAGTGCCAGTTTTTCAATGTGGTGGGCCCACTCATAACCAAAGTGGGGCTTGGTTTATTTCACTGTAGCTGCACTTAACCGGATATTAGGAGTATTGATGTAGTCATTGCTCGGCATGTGATTTATTTATCTAAGCTTACATTTCCATATCATTCTAAATTCAATATTTATAATGCTGCTACTTCCTTATTTTGAATGTGGCGCTAAGCCCCCATTCCAAGGGCTGGAACAGGGGTAACCCCATTTGTGACTTCCTCTGGCAGCGGCTTGCATGGCCATCAATGGCCCTAGTAAAGGACATCACTACACTTTGATCTTTTATCTTGGTTTAGAAGGCATTGGGCGCTTTTAAGGACATTCATATTATAAGAAGATGTAAGTAAAAGTCCTTCTCCACTGTGGAATATACATCTTCAGTGAAATGGTGTCAAAATGCCTTCCTCTGACAGCCAGTTAGTAAGGTTTGACAAAAATATTGTTGTATAAATGTATGTCTTTGCATCTATTAGGCTTCTCAGAATATATGGTTTTGAATCTGTAATGGGGAAATATGATCATGTTCTTCCCAGAAAGGAGGAAAGGACATTAACTTGAGTGAGAGAGAGAGAGAGAGAGAGAGAGAGAGAGAGAGAGAGAGAGAGAGAGAAAGAGAGAGAGAGAGAGAGAGAGAGACACACACTTAGGTAGAACCCTGTTAAGTTCCAAGAGTTGGTGTATTCTTAAGGCCATATGTGACATTACATGTGGTTTATAAAGGCCTACCTGCTATCTTCTCTCATGTACCAATGCACGGCGTGGCCCAGTCTGCTTTCTCAAGGATTTGGAAGTTTTTCCAGGACAACGCTCTTTTTTGTCTTTTGAACAATTAAGAGACAAATATCCGCTCCCCAGAGGTGCCTTTTTAAGCATTTACAAATCAGAGGCTCTGGGCTACATTCTTTGACATTGACTGCAAATAAAGTTTATTTGCAGTCAATGTCAAATAAAGGTTTCACTGTGTGTGTCTGGCTTTTGGGTGGTTGTAGTGTGACAAACATGAAGTGGGTTTATGGTGACATGCACCATTTTACACAAGAGCTGGTAAATGCTTTGTCACCCATCGCCTTGGGTCGGGTGTATTTTTATTAGTTTGAGTACAGAAACTAAGTTACTCGATCTGCAGATCTACCAGGATTTTAAATAATTTGAAAGGCCGGCAATGCTAGAGCAGCAACATCTATGTGCACCCATAGAAGGACACCACGTCAATATGACTTTGAAGATGGATTTTTACCATTGCATCTATGGAAATGTAACCTTGTGCCATTGGCCATGAGGTATTCTAAAGCCCTTCTTTTCACAAGCACCCCAACATACCCCCAAATCATTGAACTCACATTGATAACACAAATGACAATACATGGCCTAACCCATGTAAATGATGAGCAATGATTTTGCCAAATGAGTGCCCGCATCAATGGCAGACCAATTCCTCATATCCCCTTACCATAGTCCAACCGTGCCACTGCTGTGTGCGGCTATTAGCTGGCGTCAGAGATAGACAATGGAGGCGCGGCACCCGTTCACTTACACGACTGATCAGCTCTGAAACAGCTGATTCTAAACTCGCAGCGGCGGGCCCCTCAGCGGCTCACGCCCGCTTACCTGGGTCCTCTGAGTCAGTCACCGTAGGCCCGTGTGAAGTTACTGCGGCCTTGCGGAGGCCTTTGCGGGCCGCCGGACAGCGCTAGGGGAGCTCCTGCTTCCCGCGGTCCTTTCTTCAGAATTCCGCCGCTCAAGTGCGCATGACCATTAGTATTATAACGGTTTATGCGATCTCGAGTGCCGGAATCTCCACAAGCGGTCGAGCGGGTTATTCTTTTTCAGAAAACATTCTAAAAGACTGAATTCTCACGGAAGCGACCCCTCATCAATATGTGTATGGAATTAGCATAATAAAAAAAAAGAGGGAAAAAAGAGGAAGAAGAAATCCTCTACAGTCAGCTGACTTCTAAGAATACTACTGACAGCCGAACTATTACTACTGGGCTAGAGAGAAGGTGTCCAGGAGCCCAGAAAGAAAAAAAAAGGAAAAAAAAGTGAGTAAGGTGCTTTTAATTTTATCATGGCAGCGCAGTACTCACCTCAATCAGATCAGTCTTGGTCTGAGAATGAGGAAGATCACTGCTATATAGATGAGGTGGCAATGGCTAACAGCTTACAAAAGATACTGGGATCTTCTGTGGAGACCAGTATTAAAAAAGCAGTAACAGATATGCTCATTCCCATTCAACATCGCTTATACACTATGGAAGAGCATTTAAGAGGGGCCTCCCCTCCTGGGAGGAAGAGAACACAAAAAAGGAAGCACCTCACTGAAGGGGGATGTATACCGGCTCGCAAGAGCAAAAGCTCTCCGACCCCCCACGCCCCGAGCCAGCCAATTAATGCCACAGCTGCCGTTTCGGACGCCTTCTGCAGGCTAAAGCAAAACTTTATGAACAGGAAGGTAACCCCTTCCCAGGAACCCTCTTACCCCGAGGAAGAAATCAGGGGAGATGGACCCTCAAGCCCGGAGGGACATGGACAGGGCATGGAAGATGACCAGAACAGGGACGTCTACGACGCTGATCATTCCCACTCCTCATCTGAAGAGGAATTCCAAATAGAGGGTTCAAAGCCCTCAAGTTCAGGGATTGCGGCAGACCCCATCCTCAAGAACACAAACGGGAACAAGTCTCCTGCAGAGGCGATGCTCACTCCGGAAGACCTTATGCACCCCAGATCCACCGACTGGGAGCCATCTTCAAAGACATCAAAATATATTCATTTCAGACTGCGCAAGCCACTGGATAAAGAGGTCAGGGCTAGACTTCGAGCCGAATGTCCACGTCCGGACAATGTAGCTCTAACACCGGAGCTAGACTCTAACATGATTACCCTCTTAGGTAAAAATGTGAAAGACTAGAGGAAAGGCATAGACCGTGCCTGGAAGTCCAGTTAGGACAAAGTACTAGACGTGGCGGGTTCACTAGCCAAGATTTCAGATCTAGTGGAAAAAGCCATCAGCTCATCTGACCCCATTGACCTAGTGATCCTCTCTGGTTAGGTTCAGCGGGCTATTTTCCTTTTAGGAAACGCCAGTTGTGCTATTTCAACGGAACATCAGAAAGGCATCCTATATAAAACAGACACCAAACTGAGCGAATTGGCAGACACAGAATCAGGTCCAACGGCACATGGTCTGTTTTTCGGAGATCCTTTTATGAAGGAAATGGAGGAAGTTACTTCTTCGACAAGAGACCTCAACACTCCAGAGGCCAGCATAACACCTGGCAAGAACACTCCGACCCTTTTTTCCCCTCAAGAGGTCGTGGAAGAGGGCGTCCCTGGAGAAGAGCGGCTAGAACCCAGCCTAACAACAATCTACAGGTCAGTTTACTTATAGTAGCGCCAGCGCCACTAACACCTATAGGAGGGAGGTTAATGATATTTGCAAATGCTTGGGATACCTTATCGGGAGACGTCAGGGTCAGGGACACAGCTCGGGGTCTGCGCCTAGAGTTTTTCGAGCAACCCATCCAGACATGTCGCCCTACTCCTATAGTAATGTCTCAGACAGATCAAATAGCCTTAGACAGCAAAATACACAATCTTTATCAGAAGAAATCTATTCGCCCCTGCTTAAGCCAGGGAGGTTTCTTCAGTCCCATATTCCTGGTAGGCAGGAAACAAAAGGTACGCCCAGTCATAAACCTCAAAGCTCTCAACAAATTCATCATTTACCGCCATTTCAAAATGGAAGGTATACACATGCTCAGACATCTCCTAAAACCGAACGATTGGCTTATGCGTCTAGACTTGAAAGACGCCTACCTCGCAGTGCCGATTCACCAGCCACATATAAATTACCTGAGATTGTCCTGGAAAAATCAAGATTGGGAGTTCACAACCCTGCCTTTCGGGCTCTCTTCAACGCCTTGGGTTTTCACCAAGCTTCTAAGGCCTGTAGTAGCTCATCTAAGCGAACAAGGTGTCCGTCTTATAATTGACCTAGACAACATCATTTTCATGGCCCAGTCGCAAGAACTAGTTCAGAAACAGATCAAACTAGCCACTTGCTGCACAGTCTCAGTTTTCTTATAAACTGGGAAAAGCCAGTTCTTCTTCTATCCAAGAACATGGAATTTATGGGCTTTGTAGTGGACACCCAGAATTCTCAACTTCGACTCTCATCAGCCAAGATCCATTCTACCAAAAGGGAGACACGCAGGATCTTGCAGAATGACCTGTTCTCTCTTTGAGAACTGGCAAGAGTGATAGGGTTACTATCCTCCTCCATTCAGGCAATATTTCCCGGGCCCCTACACTATCGAGAATTACAAAGATTGAAGGGCCAGCACTTAAGACGCAGTCTTTCTTACTCTCAACTCCTGACATTATCTCCTCAAGCGAGGACAGAACTCAAATGGTGGCTCACTCACATGGAGGCCAGGAACGGCAGAGCCATTTTCGGATCTGCTCCAGATATCATCATCGAGTCAGATGCCAGTCACTCCAGATGGGGAGCGAGATGCGGCTCCATAGCCACAGGAGGAACTTGGTCTCATCAAGAGCTGGACCTGCATATCAACTGACTAGAACTTCTGGCAGGCTCCTTTGCAGTACACTTCCTTTGCCAGAGGCAGAGCGAGTTGCTGTATCTTACTAAAAATGGACAACATTTCAGCAGTAAGGTACATCAACCATCTGGGTGGCACCAAATCAAGGCCTCTAGCAGAATTAGCCAAGGATTTCTGGCACTTCTGTCTAGAACATCGGATCTCAGTTACAGCAGAATATCTTCCCGGCCTCACAAATGTGGTAGCGGACTGGTACTCCTGTCACTCCACAGATTACAGCGACTGTAGGCTCTACAGAGGAGTCTTCCTCCGCCTCCAGGAGATTTGGGGTCCGATGTCCATAGATCTCTTGGCTTCCAGACTCAATACTCAGCTACCAATGTTTTACAGCTGGAGACCGGATCCAGCAGCAGCAGCAACAGACGCTTTTCTGCAACAATGGTCCCAGGGGATACTCTATGCCTTTCCCGATTCAGTGTTGATGGAGTACCGGCAGAAGAACACCACGTCATCTCCAGATTACTAAATGGCGTCAGATTACAGTCCTGCCCCCATCCCACTATGACAAACTTTGGGACGTTAACAAAGTATTGAATCTTTTCCTGTCATGGCCACATAATTTGGAGCTATCCCGTACAGCCCTAGCTGGCAAACGTACTACTCTACTCTGCTTGGTCTCCTGCAGGAGAGTCACTGACCCACTAGATGTAACAGACAGATGCTGTATCTGGATTGTTAGTAAACATGTCACTTGTAAATCTTCTGTACTGAGCAGTCATGCATGCGCTCAGATGTGCTTTCTAATGATCGTGTGATAGAGATCATGCACCCATGAAATGGCATTCATGGGGTGCAGCCTTCATGCCATAGATGCCTGTCAGTGTTGCACTGTCATCTTACATAGGAGAACTTCCATGTGTCCTGTCTAGGTAGCCCTACAGCTAATGGGGTGTATACAAATAGGCAAAATACTCCCCAAAAATAGGCAAATGCGACCAAAAAAGAAAAATAGGGAGTACAAATACTCCCAACAAAAACGACTAAACCAAAACATAGAGTACCTGCGCCCTGCTTTCAACCACACAGCAACATGGAAACGTTTGGACCACTGGTGCATGTAGTGCCACAGGAAGAAACTACTATTATTACTGTTCGATCCAAAGAAATAAAAATGTAACTTTTATGCTGATTAAAAATGTATTAGAAACATGCTTACTCACATATAAAATACTGCCTTTGGAAATGTGACTTACTTTTTAACTCCCTAAAATCAGTGTACTCCGAACTGTAAAAATAGGGAGTAAAATACTCCCACTTCAAAGTCTTCTCTGAGGCACTGTCCCTACATATGGTTTCCATATTCATTCTGGTACCTGTAGTTCAATCTTTGTAAATTTGCGACTATGCATTTCTGTCTTGTCCTGAAGTTATCTTGTAGCGTCTTGTCAGGTGGGGTATTGCTTCTTACATCTTGCTTCTTATGTGTTGTGTCAAAGGGCAGTACCTATATGCACAGGGCTGTGACAGTACATGCATTCCATTGCCATTACCCATGTGGAACCCCCTGAACCCCCCATCGTTCCTACTCTTTTCTATTGTGAACCCTGAATGAGTTTTGTTTGTTTGTTTGTTTATTAATTTGATAATGCGCACCAAACCTTCAGGTAGACGGGCGCAGCAGTAAAAGAATTCTCGAGGCTTGGTTACAATGCAGTTGTAGGCAAGTACATACATGTAAATAAAATACAGTAATACATGCAGTAAAGAACAGTGTATATTACAAAAGGGTGTAGCTGATTAGGTACAGCTCAAGACCGCTTATTTACGATAAGTTTATACAATATATACATGTGAGTGCAATATTTCTGATGGTGATTGTGCTTTACCAGAATCCAGATTGTTTCCATCTGTGGGTTTCCACGTTTGCCAACAGTGTACCATTGCGAAGGACTACGGCATAATGGGTTGAACCTGGGAAACGGGCAAAGCAGTGTGTCACGGTGAGGTCTGCATCACAGTAAGAGTAGGTGCTGTTGTTTCCTGTTCCTGCACACCTCTTACTGTCCAGAACTACCATGATGTTAGGGAAGTGGGCAGCTGAATAGAACCATGCCTTTGTTGCATTTACCTCTGCATGGGTGGTGGGCAGGGAGATGTGCTGGAGTGCATTCTGCATGAGTACATCCAGCACCCGAGCAAGCACAATTGAATATGTGGGCAGCGGCATGCCTTGTAGCGTGCCCGCCATGTGCTGGTAGGTGACTATGGCAAAAAAGTGAAACACCAACACAAGCTTCAGCAGTGGTGGGATGGTTGCTCTTATGTTGATCCTGCTTTGTAGATCTGCCTGTTGCAGGGAGAGTAGCTCAGACGTGCTTTCCCTGTAAAGATTGTAGAATGTTTTAACTGTCAATCAGTTAATGCTGAGGTTGATGGCATGACTGAGGGAATGGGCATTTTCTTTGCAAGGCGTTTCCTCCACCTTTTTGCTGGCTGTCTCCTGTGATGCTTCTATGAATGATCCTGCACCTCAGTGGACAGCAGGATGTCCTGGAGCTTCTGGATTGCTACTGCTAGTGGTTGCATGATGTTGGGAAGTTCGTTTGGGGAAGGAGTGCGCCTTAGATACCCTTTCAGGGCCAACTGTGCAAACCTCTGGCTTCGTTTCCATTACCTTGTTGCACTGCATTTTTTGCGGATTTAGCTTTAATCTTGTATTGTGGTGGAATTAGCATTTTATTTTCAGGCGCTAATTCCACCAGCAGAATTAGCGCTAGAGGAATTGCTGCATGTTTTGAGAAACTCTTATTTCGGGAGAGGGATAATTGGTAATTACGTTACCATCACTTTTTTTATAGACCCAAGTGACTGTACGACTGCCAGTGCCCCCTTCCAGGTAGAAGACTCTGGCCCTCATTACAAGTCAGGCGTTAAGGGTTTAACGGCGCCGTCGGCGCCATTAACCCTTAACGCCTGATTCACACTTTAACGCCCGCTTTTTGCAGGCGTTAAAGTCCAAGGCGCTAAGCGACCTTGGTGCTAATTACGGCACCGTAATTTACGGTGCCGTAATTAGTGCCTTCCCCATCCCCATTATGTCCTTTGGGGCAAAAATGGGAATGGGGAAGGGCAAATGGTGAATGGGGAATTACCGCCCCACTCACCTTGGAATGGGGCGGTAATTCCGCCATCCACCATGCCGGACTCCGGCATGGACCATGGTGCTAATAGCACCATGGTCCAGCACCGGACTTGTAATGAGGGCCAATGTGTTGGTGCTTTTCCCTACTGTAGAGAATACGCTCCATGAAAGGTGGCATGGACCCATTTGGGTAACTGAGGTGTTGGGAGACCTTACTTCTCAAGTGCAAGAAGGTGACCAACAGGTCTACCATATCAACTGGCTCATAGCTTGGAAATATTCAACTGATCCTGACTAATTGGTAGAATGGAAGTCTACTCTAATACTACTTCAATCACTAACTTAGTGTAGATGATCACAGAGCTCCTCAAGAACCATCAATGAACTGGCCTTCTGGATCATCTGATGCGTTATCAAAATGAGTTTGTCGATAAACCAGGAAACCATAGCGCACTGAAAGACTGCAAGGATTGTACCCTACAGGTTGCCCGAATCCAGACGCCAGCAAGTACAGACTGAAGTAGAGAGACTGCTGGAGATTGGTGTTATCGAACATTCACGCAGACATTGGTCCTCACCGATCATTCTGTTCGCCAAACTCAATGAGGTCTGAAGGTTTTGCGTAGTATCTTGTGTTTGGATGTAGCTGCTCTGCATCAAGTGCACTGATGCAGGCAGTAGAATGGTATGAGGTAGCATGGAACCCTGCTGGGTTTCAGGACTCCATGAATAGCAGTTGGAGATTCAGGATGGGAGATTACATGAAGAAAGATGCATACCCTTGTGCTCCTACTCCCTCTTCATAGCTGTACCCTCTAACAAATAAAGCCAACTTCTATTTGTACTTACCTACCTCCTGACTGGTCCCTGCGTACTTTAATGAACCCTAAATACTACAAGTGGCGACGAGGATGTTTTGAAATGGGATCCAGAGATGGCATTTGGCAGCCCAGAGGGAATGGCGCCAGTAGAAAATGATAGAGGAAGAAACCAGAAATGTGCCCAGGAAAACACAGCTTATTTGAGCAGCAACGTGGCATAGGTCCTGTTGGGGATGGGAGGACACACTCTCCCTTGCAGGCAGCCAGAGAAGAGAAGTGGTTAGCTGAAAATGCCCCTTTCATAAAGAAAGAAAAAGGTACTGTAAATGCGCTGTCTGTGGCTAAGTAGCATGCTGTGCGTGGCAGGGAGCTGTTTTATGGAGTGGCACACAGCTGAGTTCGGACCACTACGTACACCTGAGGAAACACTAAGAAAGTTGTTGATTGAGTGATAAAAGTCAGCCCAACAGTGTTTAAGCAACTGTGTAAGGAGTGTTTTTCGCTCTGTGATTACTAGCTCCTGTGGGACTAATCAAGCGTGTGAGGAGTTTCAATTAAAAGCACTTCAATGTGGCCATTGTTAAAGAAGATCCCCTGTGACCGTTAATACGGTTGCTGTTCAGGAGATCTATGCGGCTTGAAGGAACTGGGTAAATGATGACGTATGCAGCATTGTGGCAGAGTATGGTGAAACCACATAATGAAAAGAATGTGGATGCTGCGTTTCCAGACATTCGAAAGCTGGTAGTAACAGTTCGGCGTTTCATGGGGTTCCGAACTGCTTCGTACAATGAAAACATTAGAAGAAAGGTCTTTGCTGTGTGGCCTCAACGTGATCACGTATGCGGAACTCCGGAGATCTGTCATTTGTCCTCCCCGTCATCAACTATAAGTGAAAGAGAGCTACAGTGAGCAGGAGCTGTTATGGAGTACAGCTTCCTGTCGGATCTCTGTATGCGGTCTGTGTGTTTAAAAGTGATTGGGCCTTATTACGAGTATGGAGGTCCTCATGGCGCTATTAGCGCCATGACTACCTCCAATACCGGTACCGAGTCCGCCCTTGTCCAATGGGGACTTACCGGTCTATTCCGACCTTTGTGGGACCGGTAAGTCCCCATTGAAAAAGCCATTCCCCATTCCCATTTCAGCCCCCATAGGGCTCAATGGGAAGGGGTAAGGCGCTAATAATGGTACAGCAAATTGCGGTACCGTTATTAGCTCTGAAGTCCCTGAAGGGACCCCGTCCATAACGCCTGGTAAAACCAGGGACCCGCTAAGGGAACTCGGAATAGGGCGCAAAGGGATTACTGGCACCGACGTCCTTAACGGTGCCCGGTCTCCCTTTGCGCCCACCTCGTAATGAGGCCCATTGTGATGTTCGGGTGTGCAAGAAAATAACCTGTCCAATACAGTTAAAAAAAGGTAACATGGAAAGTGCTGGATCGGCAAGGGACTATTCTGTTCTGTGTCGTTAACGGCCGGTAAAGAAAGGAAAGGAGAAATGTTTGGCTAAATACCAGTAAGAGAGTGGAATGGGTTCCTTTCCAATTTACGGCAGTGAATAATAACAGCAGTGTTTATTTTTGTCTCAAGGATGAGGTACGTTGTTCGTATTATACCATGATTTGTGGGAATAAAAAAAAGGAAAAAAGAGCACTGCAAACACTGTTGGAAGAGCCGTGGGTAATGGGAATATCTGCGAGCAATTTATGGACCGTTTCTATTGTGATGCTGTTGGATTCAAAGTGAAATTAGTTATTAAGCATTTTTTGTTGATGCAATGAGCTTGCACATTTTGTTAAGTTAAATCTTCCAAAGTAAAGTGCAAATCAATATTAAATAAGAGGTCAGTATATTTGTGATGGTGCCTGGCTGGGAAGGCATAGGTTGGATGCAGTGGTGAATGAATGCAATTTAGGAGTGCAATGAATGCAATTTGTGAGTGCAATCAGATATTTAAATTTTTTAATTAATGCAAAATGGTTTTATATATGTTCAGTTTGATATTTGTTCTGTGGATATGTAGATGTAAACCTGTTTGAGGACTTTCAGGTTATAAGGTGCAACTCACCTGTGGACTATTAGGAATATATTTATTAGAAATGCTTTATAGGTTTAAGTGATTCAATGCACTTATAGGTATTTATATGGGACCCACAGGGACTCATAGGGAACATTGTTTTAAGTTCAAGTAAAGTACAGTAAAGTTCATGCTTTAGGACATGTAGAGTTAACCAGTTGAGGGTGCGTATGTTCGAATGCGAATGATTGTGAGTGCACAATGGCTTTAAAAGTGCACATTAAGAAGCTAATGGGATAGAAATGATCTGTTTTAATGTTCTGTTCTTTTGAGTATGCATATTTAACGAATTTGAGAGTTTTCAGGATAGTGCGCCTATGGACTCATATATAGATTGATTTATGGACTGATAGGGAACAATGATTTAAAGTTCAAGTAGTACAATTACATTTGATGTGTAGGATGTTAATTGCATTACCTAATAATATATTGAAGGTTTTATTAGCGAATGAGATGTGTTGTAAAAAAAATGTATTAAATGTATGATGTATTAAGGGCTTTAAGTTAGGCATGAATGTGTGATATAAAATATGGTTGACAAGGTATTGATATAAATACCTAGCCCTGTGTGAATGTAAGTGAATGAGTATGGCAATGGGGATTTTGTGTGTGTATATGGATTATTAAAGGATACAGTGAAATGCATATGCAAATGAAATAGTGAGGTCGCGCCTCCAGTTTTGAGTTATAGAAGTGCCAAAGTGTTCAGTGAAATTTATGTAGAGCCCAAGTGGAGTATTAGTTGAATTGTGTGAGGATGTATGGGCTATGGATATGAACCGGACTATGGTTGTGTGCCGGTCTAGTGGTAATATTTATGTGAATATCCATAAATTGAGACTGTTGACACATGGCGGGTGGTTTGGCCAACTTCCTGTTGTGGTGTGTTCTTTTCACGTGCTGTGTCTTTGCAGTTATGCTGTTTTTATGTGATCTTTGTGTAATTTGTTACTTTTCTTGTTTTTTTCCTACTTTTAATTGTTTTCTTCGGGGTAGTTAGTGAGCGAATGTGAGAATGGATGTTGAAGTGTTATGCCATGCTATTGACAGGTTTCTATTGTTGTGATGAGTGGTGGTCTTGTGTGAGGACAGATGATGTGTGTTAGATTTTATCTCCGGGCCACTGCACTATGTTCTGCATTACTGCACTTTCAGCTTACTCTCCATGTGTGAGGCAACCTCTCTGCACTTAACCACCCCACCCCCTCTTCCTCGCACCTCCGTTTGTATGCATACATTACCTAAATGTACTAGGACTAGTACATTTTTGTTGTGCCCTTTGCTGGGCCTCCTCATGGGCCCCCATATACATGACACAGGAGCCTGGTCTCCAGACAACCTCTTTATTTGACTCCGTACATTCTGCCTCTTCCCTTCCCCTTGTCCCTCCCTTTCCTCCTGTCCCCTGCTCACTACCATAATCTCAAGTCCTTTCCCTTAAAAGGGCTCTGCCCTCATTCCCTCGCAACAGTTTTATCTGTCCTGTCTTCCCCACCCCCTCTTTTTTCTGGCCCCTCCCTCTAGCTTGATTGCAACTGTAACACTTCATGCACTTGTACTAATAGAAATGTGGTCAAGCCTAGTATGCTAGTCTTTTTTCTGTTTAGATAATTCGTAAACTTTAAGGCCTAAGAATGATTACTGTATTCCCTTGTTCCCTTCCCACCTTGAAGCACTTTAAAGCACTCCACCTGTGTATAAGCGCTGTATAAATAAACAATTACAATGTGTCCACCAGAGGTAATAATCAAGAAGTGTAGAATCTGAAGAGCCTAGTTGCTCTGTGGAGAAATACAGATGTGGCAGAAAGGATGAATCATTTCAAAATTGTGCTCCCACATATAGGTGTATAATCAATTTATTTTAATCATCTCTTATTGAATAGCTTTACAAGACATATAGAAGGAACATGAATGGATTTGACTCACCAAAATAGGTATCTTGATTACATAGCAAATGGTGGTAGACGTAAGATGTGTGTGCAGCACACAAAAAGGCAGCTTTTCATTGGGCAGCAAAATTAAAAGATGAGATACAACACATGCAGACAAACTCTGAGAGTTTGTATTTATACATTTCATTGTGAAGCGGATTCCATGCGTAGAGTAGGTCAGCACTCCATGGAGAGCCAGTGTTTCCACCCTCATGACATTTTGATGCGTGTAGAGAAGCTGGAATCCCTGGAGATTTTACCAATTTTTTCAGCTAAAAAGAGCAAATGGAGTCCAAGGGATTCTGCAAAATGAACCACGTGGCTTTACATGGTGGCTGCCATTAAGGATCAGAACCATGTGTGCATAGACGCACAGTAATGATTACTGTGCATTGTCTACATGATGCAATTTAAGGCAAGAGAGCTCAAAGAACACACAGGTTGAAGTGCCCTACACTGCATGATGCTGTAAAATTCTTCAGACGGTGCTTTGATCGGGGAAGTGATTGTGGGCCTGCTCCTTCCGATAGATTTACTGTCTTATCAAAAATGAGGGAGTAATGAGTATACTTCCATGCCCTGCTGGAGTAATATGAGCAAATTAAAATTGATAACGAGCAATACACAAGCTTTCTTAAAAGACTAAAAAGGGTGATCTATGTAGAAGGCAAACGTGCAAGTAAGTTCATGACTCTTTTGTAATTGGTAAATGACTACAGGACACTCCTACACTCCTTTCAATGAAGGCTACTAGATTATCTGAAGAGAAGCGTTTTCATTAAAATAAACTTCTGCGTGAACCTGCAGAGTCCTGACTTCCTACAGTGGTAAACATAGACAACTGGTGCTCAAGCATTCAGAAGGAGACTAAAGGAGGGGGATATCTACTGACAGACTTAAGAGCAATTGACACAGAAGAGTTGTTGAATATGGTTCTTTGTGGCGATGAGGTATGGTGGCTGTAAATATGAATTCCTGTTTATTAAGATGTGGTTCTAAATCGGAGACTTTCAGACACCAGGAAAGCTAGACAGATTATTCCAATGTATATTACATCACCAACGTCATCATTGAACAGTTATCTTTTCTCAATAGCCCTACTGAGGGCTTCATGAAAACCTTTTTGTCAAACGCCTTTTAGATTCATTATTTTCAATGTATTTAGAAGAGAAGGATATAATTCTGAGTGGCAATCGTGCACTGGGGTAGTCTCTACCCTCTTTTGGGCAAGTTGATCTTTGATGGTAATAAGGGCTGTTGTGAGGTACATCACATCAATATTTATTTTTGTATTTTCAGATTCTTTCTCATCCTTTAAAAAATGAAAAAAGGGAGGAACTCTGTGAACAATTGGGTGATTGTGGTATTCCACCAGATATTCAAAAACCAATGGTTCTTTATGCCCGGTTCCATTAAGATAGGACATAGAAGGTCACCTCTCCAATTGTGTTTCTAGAGGGATGGGCTTTATGAATGGCTGTGCCCCGGCACATTGCCTGTAATGTTCATATGTGGCTGATTTCCCTGTGAACCTCAAGAAGTGTAGAAAATTCTCCCCAAAGCTTGTTCACATATTATCCTGCAAGAATAACACAATACTAATTGACATGACCCCCTCTGGCCTCCAATGGTCACTCATAGCAGTCGGTACATTCTTTGGGGACGATGCTCTAGTGGTAATTATGTGCTTTGGGAAGCTAGGCATCTTGAACGTATTTATTTTCATGAATTTTGCGTACACTAGGTTTCTCCATTGCTTTGTTTTCATGATTGTCTTAAAATCACAAAGCAACTGCATCTTGTTACTTATTATTTTTTTAACACCACAATTACTTTAGGGGCTGCACCCCAAAATTCACAACTTATATTGCTGAAGCTTTTTGGACATATGCTAACCAAGGTATAATAAAAGAATGAGTGTGCTAACAAAATAGATACTGTATAATTTCTATAGTTAAACTCAGTGTGTCATTAGTCCATAATTGTAATCATTGTATAACTGGCTCAGATCTAATTATTTCTTCAACATAGTCAAAAGCAAGTTCCCGAATACATTGAAAATATCGAAGCAGCTTCTGGCAACCCCAGAAGTCATCTGATAAGTCGGTTTTCCACTGCCTGCAGTCAAGCACAGTCAGAGTAGCCACACAATGTAGATCCATGTGTATTCAGTGAGGGAGCTTTTCACTTTGAAGATAAGCTTTATAGGTTCCAATGCCGTCACACCACGAAATATTTAGCAAAACAAAACACTGCCCCACGAGCTTGTGGCATTAACAAATGTTGGCATTTTACAATATCAGAGTGCTATTGTGATAAGGGTTCTTCCCCATTTTTCTTTGTTTAAACTTCACTTGGGATGAAAGGGCCGTGTCTCTCTTGCACCCGCACACACGCAGCAGGGTCCACTTATTTTTGCATTGATCAGTGCAGCTGTCCCTATATTCTAGTATCCTAGATTTGGCGTTCATATACTGCCATTTTAATGTGTTTTTATACCTGCAAGGCCAGATGGATAAAATCACTTACTTGCTCCAGCTTTATCCCCATATGAAAAAAGGATGTTTCACTTTTACCTTCTCCATTACCATTATCTTTGACTTAGTAACCTTAAATTGCGCTCTGGCATGAAATTTGCATAAGTGTCAATTAAAATTGGTAAAGCTCTGAGAGTGTGTGCAATCAAAACAAAGTCATCTGATAAGATCTAGCTGGACTACAATTTCTACACAATCATGGAATATAGTTTGTAGCTGCTGAAAGAATATTACTCAAAGAATGAAAATACAGATTGCAGTGCCTCATTACGGGTTTTCCGGTTAATCGTCAGTATATTTGCGGATTTACCATCTTGCTGGAGGTAACTCCTCTACTTCAAGGTCAAACTCAGAATTTCACGGTGCAGTAAAAACCATGGTTATTCTATTACCGCCAAAAAATGCTGGTAATGGAACTTATGTCACTTTACACCACCAAAGTAATGAGGCTGAAAGAGAAGTGTGTTGCGAGCACACACCCCTGGCAAACTCCACGATGAATTGGAAACTATGCAGTACATTCCCGTTTTATAGTGACAGCGAACTCTTTCCTGCACGAATGATACAAACAGAATGTTTGGTGAACTTCTTCAATGATATTCAGCAAGACTGTCAGGAATCGTGGGTGGGGACTGTGGAATTACTGGAGATACTAACATATTCCTGCCTCCACGCTCTAGTCCTCACCCAAAATGGCGGACTCCATTATATAATCCGATTCCGCCCCCTTGCCGGTGTAATGTATCTGTTGTTTCTACTTACAGCGCTCCATTGATCTCTCGTTGTTCCCTCCAACTATCCTGTGCAGTTTACTCCTGTGTACCCTCCTTTGCTTCGGCTCTAAATCTACACTCTACCTTACAGCGTTTGCCTGCTCCCTCTCTTGTTTGCCGTGTACTTCGCTTCTGATATGCCTTTGTTTCCTTCTTTCCTTTCTTCGGTGTTCCTCTGCCATTCTTAACTTTTGATCTACGCTCTGACGCTACTGCCCTCTGCCTTGTCTTCGCTACTCCTCTTTCGCGCCTTTCACTTCCTGAGCTTCGGTGTCTTTCTGCAATTCTTTCTGTCACGATCTGCTACAGATCGGATTACCCTTTGCTTTCCTATGCGATTCCCTCCTATTCCTTTTAGCTTCACTTCTATAGCCTTCTTACGTACTTGACCAGCCCTTCTGACTGCATTTTCCTTCCGGTGATAGTTGCCTCTTCTCAAAGGCTACCGTATTATTTATTGCTTTCTTTCTTGTTCCGTTTCTGTATATACCTTGTTGCTCCTGCTAATCTATCTGCTATTCTGTTTTCTGCCTTAGTCATATTCCGTCCTGCCTTTCCTTTCTGCATTTCTTAACAGAGTTGGTATTCTTTTACTTCGTACTCTCTGCACTATGAAATACTTACCCTAGAAGTACACTTGTGGCATACCTCAGATTTTCCTGAAAAAGGCTTCTACTGGAAACTGAATTCTTTGTGTACAGTTCCTCATTTTATTCAGGTTTTTTCTGCCATCCGGCTTTTTCCCTCAACTGGGGGTTGGCCCCCCAGGGTTCCCCGAGGACAAATAATCATCTCTGCCAAGGTGGCCTCCGGGGGAGCAGACCTTTTTTACACGAGCGGAAGGCCAGGAAGCCTACTAATAGACTGTCACCAGACAAGAAGAACCGCCAGAAGTCAGTGACAGCTTCCAAGGACCGATCCTCTGAAGACTCAGGTGAGGAGAAGGGGGTGGTAGAGCTGTAGCCTGACAGAATACAACGCCAGCATGTACCAATGGCGTCCTTGGAGCAATACCAAGAGTTGGTGGCTGCGATGCAGAATCTTACTGCAGAGGTACAAACTTTGAAGGCTGAGAATGTGGCACTTCGACAACAGGTGGTGTTACATCGAGATGACCATGGCGACCTGCCGCCCATGACTCTTTCTTATGGTAAGTGTGATGGACATCCTGGAGGACTCAAGGATTTTCTAGATGCTTGCAAGGTGTACTTCACTTTCCGACCTCATGCTTATGAAACGGCATGATCCAGAGACGGTTTCATCATTGCAAATCTTACTCGAAATGTTTCATATTGGGCCACTCCTTTGGTCACGGGGAATGATCCTTCCTTGAATGATTATGATCGCTTTGTCGAGGCATTGAAAGAGAGATTCGACAGACCAGAAGTCCTTTATACTTCATTGGAAGCTATATTGGATGTGAGTCAGGGCACCACTGATGTCCAGACGTATATATCCCGCTTTGTGAGACTGGCCACGAAGGCGGATTGGCCAGACTCAGCCAAACAAACAATATTCCGATGCAGACTCCACGATGATATTAAGGGTGAGCTTGCGAGGGTTGTTCGACCTGCATCATTCCAGGACTTAATGACTTTGTCCCTACAGATTGAATTCAGATTACAAGAACGACGACAAGAAAGGAGAAGAGGTTGTGGCACTCCTCAGGCTATCAGCTTACCCTCTCAGCCTCAGTCTCCAAGGCCCACTCAAATTACAGATGAACCAATGCAGATAGGAGCAGCTCGAGGACCCTTAACTCAGGAAGAGCGAAGGCGCCGTCGTGAAGCTGTATTGTGTATGTACTGTGGGTCCTCCAAGCACTTACTAAGAAATTGCCCAGAAGTTCCACCCAGGAGGAAGGAAAACTCCAACCCCATCTGAAGACTGCGGTGAGGAGAAGGGGGTGGTAGAGCTGAAGCCTGAAAAAGGCAACAAAGTGTACAAAAACAGGACAGGACACCACAAACACATCTCAAAACGAATCCCACTTCCCAAAACACATAGGTTCTTATACCTTTTCGAATGTATTGCAGTTTCCTGATTATCTTCACAAACTTCAAAGAAGAAATCATGAATCTTCCAATGCTCCAAATCCTATGTGAGAAGGACTCATCCAGTCCCACAGCCGCATACAACTATAATTGAAGCAAGTCAGCCATATCTAGCAAATTAGAGAAACTGTATGGTTGCAACTGGGCTGTTACAATGTTGCAAGTTCAAACAAACAACTTGGAGTGCTAACTGTGAATAATACGATACGAGACTCCTCATTTGCACATACCAAACAGTAATAGGGATAAAGCGAGCAAGGATCTTTGCAGAATACATGGAGTCACATCTCTACATAGGTCCGAGCACAGTTACATTAACCGGGCCTGTCCTATTCATAGAAGCATTATATTAGGTTTGCTTTAAACTGTTCTAATAGATTACTGCAGTAGTCAAGAATACATTCTATAAGTTAACATACATTGCTCTGCAAGTTAGTCCAAATATAATACAGGTGGCAAAAAATTAAAGTTGTAAACCGCTAGCCAGCCACAGAAAAAAGTCACTTGTCACCTGAATTCTATACATACACACAGCACACCTTTTATTACTCGACAAGAGTCAAATATCACTAGCCAATGGCTCGTGACGAATGCACATTTTGCATCCAATATTCAAATAAATGCCAGTACGCCACAATCCCTCCTAGGAGCCATCTCAACAGTATCATCCCTCTAAAATTTCTAAGTGTACACATCATATAAACCAAAATCTTGGTTCAGTAGTTCCTCAGAAAACTTCATAAGGAGCAGCATTTTTGGAACACTAAGCGTTCCCCTGGCCTTCTTTTGCACACAAGAAAATAGACATTTTGCAGGAGAAATAAACAATATATTCCTAGTCAATAATGAAGACTAATGCGGCAGTATGCAGAATAGATGCTCCCAAGAAGATGAAGAACCAAGTCAGCCGATTCCACATGGGCCATCCTGAGCTATTATCCTCAATGAGGATAGGTACAGTTTTGCAAATGAGGGAGATGATGTCAGTGATAGTGCGCTGATAGTGCGCTGAGAAATATTATTGTCCTGAGGGTTTGGGCATGTGTTTATAAGCATAGGTTAATAGATCCTACAAATATTTCCTATGCACCTTACCGTCGTTTTTCACTTTTGAACACATGCAAAATCAGCCAGCAGGGCGTGGCCATTTTGTGATATTCGTATCAGTTGCCGCATCACCAAGCAGGACTGCCCTGGCGGCACTAAATCATATCCCCCACCCCTGAGCCTGACATCACTAGGCGCGTACCGCCCATTTCACAAAGCCAAAGCACATCTCGTTTCAACCATCTCTGCGCTTCAGCTAATGACATGTCGCCATGGAAACGGCAGGACGCCTCTTTCCTCAATAAGTATAAACAGACCACTGCACAAAAGATAACATCAGATTTTCTTTTCCATTCCACTCACTATCTTTCTTTGAGTATTCTGTGCCCTGGTCAGCTACCTTCGTTGCTTGTAGCCCGTGCGAACAGATACCAGTACCATTACTATCAATTATTTTAGTTTCCCCCACAATGGCAACAATACAGCCCTACCAGTATGAGCCGGAGTATTCCGAGGCGGAATTACTCAAAAGAGAAAGATGCAGAAACGATGGGGCTTCGGGTGACAGTTGGAAGGAAGATTCAACAGATCAAGAGCCTGAGCCTAGTCACATGGACGGCGTTTCCACGTAGTGCACCTGCAATCGGTGTGCGCTAATGCAAACCGATGAGAAATGCTGCTCCCGAGAAAACTCTGGATGCTTGTCCTACATATCTCAAGGCAAGACACGCCCGCTATGCGTTACCGAGCTGCCAGACTTCAGGGCAGCCTGCCTCATACGGTCCATGTTTAGGATTATGATGGTGCTTATGCACAAACTTCGCACAATAGTTCACCCTCGGAATCTAAGTAACGAGTAAGTATACTCTGGTTGTGATGTCACTTACGCCACTACTATTTCATGGTTTTCTCCTATATTGTCGTAACTTCAAGATATCATTGTCAAACCAATTTAGTCTTGCAATTCTCTAGCAATAGTCGTATGATAGTCGTTCAATATTGTACAGTGTCTAGGTAGCATTTGTACTGGCAACAATGCCATTGGATACAAGAATAGTCATTGGCAACTAAGGTTTAATACACTTATCTTGGTCATTTAAAAACAGTTTGTATCTATCTCTTTCACAGGTGGTACAGGCTGGTGGCCTATCATTCGTACACATGGTGGCTTCATGGGAGGCTTGGACACCGCGTTCGACGAGTAATACCCGCTTGTGCCGTTGGTGCCATTAGAGACACATTCCCCAGTGACAGCGGTCAATACAAAGGATTTTCCCTCACTGTGCTGCAACCTGAACTTTACAATGTTTAGTACATTTGTGCCATAAAATTAAGAAACAAAATAAAGCACAACAGAACTTTTATCAATAGTTGTTTCAGTTTTTCAGTGAATCAAGTGTGTCTCCATTCAGCAGTGTTCCGGGCCTTATCTGCACGCTTCAGGCTCATCCATCCACCCTCCATTTTCAAAGGCAGTTGGCACCAGTGAATGTGCGCTGCCAAAAGGGGTTGGCAGGGGCACGAACGGCCAAGGTACCAAACACCATGTACACTTCAAAGTTATCTTACGCCCAGGGGCCATTGTACACATGCCCTCCACAGACCCTGTGCCTCCAGGCAGGATCCCCTGAAGTAGGCCACGCCCCTGCAATCCACATAAGTGTGTCTCCATTCAGCAGTGTTCCGGACCTTGTCTGCACGCCTCAGGCCCATCCATCCCCCCTCCATTATCAAAGGCAGTTGGCACCAGTGGATGTGCACTGCGAAAGGGGGCTGGCAGGGGCGCGAACGGCCAAGGTGCCAAACACCATGTACACTTCAAAGTTATCTTACGCCCAGGGGCCATTGTACACATGCCCTCGACAGACTCCGTGACTCCAGGCAGGATCCCCTGAAGCAGGCCACACCCCTGCAATCCACATAAGACCACGACATATACACGTCATTCATTCACATACACACCCTCTTTTATAATTCTTTATAAACCACTTGATATTTATCATGAGAACATCTTTGAGCACTGCAAGTCAACTCGTGAACGTGCTACCTGAGAAACTCTGTGACCACTGCGAATCTGCTTGTCGTCGTGCTATCTGAGAACTTCTGTGACCACTGCGAGTCAGCTCGTCGTGGTGCTACCTGTGAACATCTCCCTGTTCTCCTGCCACTAACTACCCTGCTTGCTGAATCTAACTGTTTGTTGGTCAAGGTAAGGGCATGTCACCTAACCATATCTCTTTGATCTCTAAATTTCAATATATTTCGAACGAATGTACCCAGTAGTGTTATGTTCATTTGTTTCATTGCCATTGACTTGAGTTTAATTTGTTATGTTATCGATATAACAATTGTCATCAGTGTCATTTGTCATCGAATTGCATCCTTCGCGGACCGTGGCTATAATATAAGCATGTTTCCTTTTGATGCACGATAGTACATTCAAGGGACGAGTAACATGTTCTGATTTTCATCACATCAATGAATTGTTTATGAAAGTTATCTTGTAATAGAGCCGGCCATGCTACACTGGTTTTGCGGTGATGACCAAAACATACTTTGCTTAGAAGAATGTATGGTATAATTCCTTCTTTTGCACGTTTAAATGCAAAGTAATTTTCAAATAATGTTGACCTTTTTTTGCAGTATTTGCAACAATGCCTGCATGTGCGATTTTCAGTTGCGCTTCTAAGACCCATGAGAAATCTGAAGGCACTACAATGCATGTTTTCCCAAAGTCTATAGATTGAATAAGAGAATGGGTCAGATATTGCGGATATGCGCCGGCAGAGCTTGACAGTAGAGTCAAACAAGTCTTGGAGGACAAGAGGGGTGATCGGTACCACATCTGCAGCCCGCACTTTACCGCGAATATGTACGAGCCATCCATGTACACAAAGAAGAATCAACTCAGAACGACTCGAAAATTTCTCCCAAATGCAATTCCGACTCTATTTGTTCACATGCCGCCTCAGGTGAGTCATGGTTCAAGATTTAGCTGTAGCCCTTGGGGTAGTGAACAGATAACTAAATGGACGGATTGGTGTTTTAGGTGTAAATGTCCCTTATAATACTTTTCATATTTACAATATTGTATTGCTTTTTAAATAAAGACCATTTTGCTAAACATCTGTCCTTGGTTTTAGAAGCCTCATAGAAAATTGATTTATGGGCACAGATAACTATGCTATAGTGTCCTTTGAAATAAGCACAATGTTTTCGTAATCTGTCTCCTTACATGCCAATTTTTAAGATTAGCATTTCTTAATCAACTAATATTTTCCCTTTACAACTCCATGACTATGCACTGAATATGAAGGAACAACATTCAGCATCCATGTCTTGCCTGGAGTCAACAACCACTTTGAGCGCGTATCAGATAGTCTTACTTAGCTATTCAGTTCCAGAATTGTTTTATGCATGGAATTTGAGATAATCTGATCATATTTACGTATCGTGTCATTCGTTTACACAATGTTTCATTAGTGGTTTGCTATTGATATGTACCAATGTCTCTGTGTCATTGTGTGTGTTAAATTTCACATTTTTTCATTCATACTAATACAAGTACTGTGTTACAGGTAGATGCTGAAGCTTCGACTACAATTACATCATCCCTTGTAGTTGATCCAGAGCCAGAGGTATGCATACTGACAGTTCCCTCGCATGAAAGAAAGTCGGTGCTAGATCTGATACTATTAGACACTGACAATATTAGAAACAAGCAGTTTTTGCAAATTGCTTGAGTGTAACATTTCAAAGAGTGTGCTTCGCACAGTCAAATTTGATCGAATAAACTAGCCATCAATCAGGTGAAATTCCAAATGTATATTTTGACTAAATGATGTACACGATGTACGAGTTTATCTGTGTAAGCCATGTGTACGAAGGAATAATTTGATTTCTAATACAAATTACTTTATTATGAACGGATACTCTTTTCTAGGGATGTATACAAGATCCGGATATAGAAGAGGAGGCACGTAGATCTGAGTCGATGGACCAGCTTACTGTTGCTGACGTTACAGTAAAGAAGGCTTCAACGAAAAGCAAGAAAGATAAGGTAATTTATAAACAATTTCAATTTTTACATTTTTAAACAGTGTTTTGTGCTGGGGCCTTCATAATATGCTTTTTTTAATGTAAATTGTCCAAAACTGTATGTTGGACTTACATTGAACATCTTTTTCCAGGCTGTCTTCTAGTTGCCCGGTGGTGTACGGACTATGCAGACACAGACAGCGACACAAATGAGAGATGCTGCTTGCCAAACTGATTACACCATGGAGCAACTATTAATTAAGGCGTAGCGTGTTCAGTCTCGCGATGCATTTGCCCAATGGCCAGAAAATGAACTTACTGTGACCGGCAAAGCCAGCAAAGTGTTTTTGGACCGTTGCTACAATGCGACTGCTCCACATGATGAAGATGAAACTGGATGTATTGAAAATGCTTTTGAATTAGTCGCAGAACACTTGACACAATCGACACCCGCCAAAAAAGGGCCACCCAAAAATCAATCAACATTGATGATTTCTCTGATTCACGTTCAAGTAACAGACGCTGAAATGACAGAGACTGAAGCATCAATACAATTGACCGAGGAACTAGAGAAAGATTTCAACTACAGTATGTCCAGTTTGGCTGATATGTCAACCACAGTTCAGTCAGAAACAACATTAATGCAGGATGACAGTCTAATAAAGGAGGCCAAATACATAGTATTCGACAGCAGCTTGATGGAGGTTATAAAGATGCTGAAATGTGTGTATTCAGTGAGAGGGGAAATATGTGGGAAGCCATTGGTGAATGTGACACGTGTATCACAAGGCAGTAACCTCAAAATACATGCCACCTGTGAAATGTTCCATGAAAAATGTTCATGGTCCACTCAACTAATTCTGGGGAAACTGCCAGCTGGCAATCTACTGTGTGCAGCAGCTTTACTTTTCAGTGGCTCTAGTTTCATTAAGTTGTCCAGTTTCTGTCAATTTGTGGGACTCTATTTCATTTCTAAAACGCAGTACTACAAATATCAACGTCAATATCTATTCCCTGCCATTAGTGAAGCTTGGAAAATTGAACAATTGTCCATTCAAAGTACATTCTCCGAAAAATGGTTCAGGCTAGCTGGTGATGGACAGTTTGACAGCTCCGGATTTTCAGCAAACTACTGCACATACCACTTTCAGGACATGGAAAGTAAAAAAATTGGGAGTTCGGTGGTCGTGCAGGTGTCCGAATGTAAATCCTCAGTAGCCATGGAGAAACTTGGTTTTATAAAATCACTGGAAGATCTACAATCGAGGGGAATGCAAATCGACCTCATAGCCACAAATAGACATGTTTTAATAGCCAAGACAATGAGAGAGCAGTTTCCAAATATTCGCCATCAATTTGATGTATGGCACGTTGCCAAATTCATCAATGAAAAAATCTCAGCTGCAGGGAAAAAAAAGGTTCTGAAAGTATTTCACAGTGGTCCCAGTCTTTCAGCAACTATCTTTGGTGGAGCTCCAAAACTTGTGATGGGTCTGTGGAAATTCTACTAGATAAATGGTGGTCACTGATGCACCACTGTTACAAGGTTCACTCTTGGACAGAAAACCAACATTTCCACCAATGTGAACATGACCCTTTGTTGCCAGAGCAAGAACGGAAGAAGAAGTGGTTGATTCCATCTTCACCTCCACACAAAGCCCTTGAGAAGATTGTGTTTGATAAAACTCTATCAAGAGATCTGAAGGGACTCATATAATTCTGTCACATGGGAGATTTGGAGGTCTTCCACAATATGTGCCTAAAGTACAGGCCAAAGAGATTGCATTTGGCATTGAAGGGATGAAATATAGAACATTACTAGCGGTATTAGCGCATAACGAGAATGTAGGCGGTGAACAATCGAGGACTGCGGGAAATCTTGGGATGCTTCGCTACACTATAGCCTTTACGAAAAGAAGCAAAACATGGGTGGTCAAGCCAGTATATGAGGAAATGGAATTTGATGTTGTGAAAGATCTTATTATTAATGTTTTGGAGATGCATAATCATGGAATTGCACGCAATTTTGTTCCGAGTACACATACATTGCCACAAAACATTGCCAACGTGCCTTGTCCACCTAAAGCAGAGCTTGTGGAACAGTTCAAATCCAGGTACAAATGATTACCATCTGTTTTTTTGATCAACAATGTTTTTATGAAGTGTTCAAATAAAGCATCCAATTTGTCTTTTAAAATGTATCCTCTTTGTTAATTTCTTTTTTCAGCTAGTGCCATTTTTACAATTGCCATACAATGTAACGCTGTGCTTTCACAGTTCACAGTTTCGTCGAGCTACTGTCGGACCTTCACTGATCGTGGGAGGGCCAGATGGATAAAAGTGTGAAAGAAACATTGGGGTTCAACAGTTGCCTTACCATACAGTTGCCCAAATTGCTGAATAACTGCTCGTCCCACAAAAAGGATGAGACCTAGGCTACATAAGATACTCGGCACGCAAGAAGTACTGACTGTGAACAAAACAGAGCATCAAAGTGCCTTGTTGGTGAGAAATAGAAGCACTCTGAATAATAAATTCATAGGGGCATGTGTTGGAGGTCGTTTCTAATGTAAGGAAGAAGGTGGGTTGGTTGAGCCCACGACCAACATGCATTATACATGAAAGTGGCATCCTGATCTTGCACTCTTGGTGGGCGCCTCCTTTGCCAATCTACTGCCATGGGAAGAAGGCTGTGACATAAGCAAAGGTGGGACTATTACTAAACACACTTTGACTCCATTTTGTGTACCCTCGACTCCAATTTTGGAGTAGGGTGCATTCTGTCATTGCGAAGTTTCCCCTACCCCTCAGCAGCGTCACAAACAGCGAGCAATGACAGCCCCCACATTTTTCCTCCTATGCCTGTGCTTCACAATTCCAGTTCTCATGGATATGGTGAGACAAGATGATGCAAACTAAGAATGTATCTTCATTATGATTGAAGGTCAACAGCTCTGAATGTTTGCTTGCGAGCTGAGGAAGCCCATGCATCGCACACACAGTATAAGGTTCAATTGTTTTTTGACCTTGAGAGAAAGGGACCATTCCGAAAGGAATTGAATTAAAGGACAGGTGTTATAACGTAAGATATGATAAGGTTCTCCATTCCAAAACTGGACTAAGAAACATGTAAGTTCAGTTTATGAAAAATCGTTGATCCGAACGGAGTCTGCGTTACAGTCTGCATTATGCCAAGAGAATGGAAATGCTGAATATAAAGTAAGTTTGACTTTCAACGATTTTATACCCGAACGAGTGAATTTATCATTAGCTGACCGTTATTGCGGAGTTACATTGTACTTGTTTGTTCTGTGTGGCATATTGCATTCCATCCATCCTCCCATCCCTGAAGCTGCTCTACGCACACGGAGTGCATCGCAGAACCTCGCCGGCAGCATCGAAGGGCCTGCCTGACCCTGTCTTCAAGGGTGCCTGACTCCCGCATGCCGGGCGCCACGCGGCACGAAAGCGAGGCTGATCCTCGCTCGAAGCAGTGTAAAACTGCATTCATCCGCCGGTAGGCGGAACCACCGGTGGCCAGCACGAAGGCCACACAAAGGCCTGTTCCTGCGCCTGTGCCCCCATTCCATCCATCCTCGCCGAGGGTAGAGGGCAGGAGCCGCCCCTCCCATCCCTGAAGCTGCTCTACGCACACGGAGTGCATCGCAGAACCTCGCCGGCAGCATCGAAGGGCCCGCCTGACCCTGTCTTTAAGGGTGCCTGACTCACGCATGCCGGGCACCGCGCGGCACGAAAGCGAGGCTGATCCTCGCTCAAAGCAGTGTAAAACTGCATTCATCCGCCGGTAGGCGGAACCGCCGGTGGCCAGCACGAAGGCCACACAAAGGCCTGTTCCTGCGCCTGTGCCCCCATTCCATCCATCCTCGCTGAGGGTAGAGGGCAGGAGCCCCCCCCTCCCATCCCTGAAGCTGCTCTACGCATACGGAGTGCATCGCAGAACCTCGCCGGCAGCATCGAAGGGCCTGCCTGACCCTGTCTTCAAGGGTGCCTGACTCCCGCATGCCGGGCGCCGCGCGGCACGAAAGCGAGGCTGATCCTCGCTCGAAGCAGTGTAAAACTGCATTCATCCGCCGGTAGGCGGAACCGCCGGTGGCCAGCACGAAGGCCACACAAAGGCCTGTTCCTGCACCTGTTACGCGCATGGGAGCGCGGCGTGGCCACCCCCCTGCTCAATTAAACCTCCCCGACCGCCTTCCGCAAAGTCCGAGGCAAGCTATCGCAAGCAAGTATCCAAATACCCCCATTCATACTAGGTGAACCCACTGTAAGTACTTTGCCCCTGTCCTTG
Source organism: Ambystoma mexicanum (assembly GCF_040938575.1). Taxonomy (NCBI): domain Eukaryota; kingdom Metazoa; phylum Chordata; class Amphibia; order Caudata; family Ambystomatidae; genus Ambystoma; species Ambystoma mexicanum. Next base: position 1,161,292,801 of record NC_090927.1, on the reverse strand, counting down.
TTCCTTTTCTGACATTGCAATGATACGACTCCCCCTCAGTCGCCTTTACCTGTACTCCATTTTCTACATGGACCGTCATTTCAAGGAGTATAATCATGCATGCCAGTACCGGGGACCCTACTGTAGGCATGTACTCTGAGCCACTATTATTTGAATGTGTTTCATGCCTCCCTTGAAACTCTCGAACCTTAGAATATCATAAGTATTTTGTGCCTTATGTTCACTAGTAGACCCCCTTATAACTGTATTGTGCCTAAGGTCGCTTACAGATCATTTCAATTGTGTTGTGCCTTAAGGTCGCTTTCAGACCATTTCAATTGTGTTGTGCCTTATGGTCGCTTACAGACCTTTTCAATTGTGTTGTGCCTTAAGGTCGCTTTCAGACCATTTCAATTGTGTTGTGCCTTATGGTCGCTTACAGACCTTTTCAATTGTGTTGTGCCTTATGGTCGCTTACAGACCATTTCAATTGTGTTGTGCCTTATGGTCGCTTACAGACCTTTTCAATTGTGTTGTGCCTTAAGGTCGCTTTCAGACCATTTCAATTGTGTTGTGCCTTATGGTCGCTTACAGACCTTTTCAATTGTGTTGTGCCTTAAGGTCGCTTTCAGACCATTTCAATTGTGTTGTGCCTTATGGTCGCTTACAGACCTTTTCAATTGTGTTGTGCCTTATGGTCGCTTACAGACCTTTTCAATTGTGTTGTGCCTTATGGTCGCTTACAGACCTTTTCAATTGTGTTGTGCCTTAAGGTCGCTTTCAGACCATTTCAATTGTGTTGTGCCTTATGGTCGCTTACAGACCTTTTCAATTGTGTTGTGCCTTATGGTCGCTTACAGACCATTTCAATTGTAATATACCCTTTGGTAGCCCACTGACCACTTCAACGGTGCTGTGCCTTAGGGCGCATCAAATTGTATTGTGCCGTACCTGACTTGGGTCACGTCTAATCTAGGTTTACCACTGCCCTGGGTGACAGCCTGCGACTACGCTAATCTAGGGCTGCCCTGACCGTTGCATTCCAGCCATTGGGTTATCCCTATCTAGGTGCCGAGGCTTTCAGCCATACCATAGCATCCTCACCCCCTTCCATTATCTCACCAGGCCCACTCAAGCAGACCCTAACTTGCCCCTCTCAACAAGCTCATAGGGAACCTATTCTGGCAGCCAGCACCACCATCATGCACATCAGCGTGCACCTTCTATTGCACCTCCTCCTAACCACATACCTTGCCCCATTCACTCAACCACCCAAGTCAACCACTCCTACCTTTGAGGTTAATATCCTGGCCTGCCCCTACCTACGTGACCCAGCGTCACCCACCATGACTTTGACACCCTCAACGAGTCCTTCAGCAACTTCCGTTGACGCTCACCACCCCTGCAACCAGATTAACCAATACCTTAATGACCCTGCTCTCTGGCTCAAACACTGCCACAAAACCAACCCCTAACCAACCTTGCCCCCTTACTCTCAGGAACAAGAGACTAGGCACCAGATTCCGTATTCGTCCTTCCCGCACCTACACCACTAAGCAAGCCCCACACACACCACCCAGCCCGCCTTCGCCCTCCGCCACTTGCAAAACTAAGACCACAGGGGTTAAATTGCCTGTGTTCAAGGGTGCCCTCATCAATGCTAGATCCCTCACAGCAAACGCTCTTGACATAGCCGACCTTATCACTACTGCCAACCTTGACTTCATTGCCATATCCAAAACCTGGCTACATGCCGCCTCTGGCCCTTCTCTATCCTTGGCCTTACCGCCTGAATATGGCATTACACGCTGTGACCGCTCCTCTGCCCATACTAGAGGCGGTGGCGTGGCATTCATCCACAAAAACTCCCTTGACCTAAGAGTGGTATCCGACTCCAAACTCGAATCAGCTGAACTGCTGACAATCAAATTACTACTAACACCTAACCAAACGGCCCCCCTTCACCTTATCTACAGGCCCCCAGGGCCGGCACCCACCTTTGTCAGTGAAATTTCCACTCTTCTTCTTGACAATACAAAAAACAACTCCCAAACAATAATCCTAGGTGACCTCAATCTTGGTCGCGGCGACCTTAAGGATCCTGTAGCAACTGATCTGGAGTATGCTCTTACCGACCTTGGCCTTACCTTGTACTTACAAGAACCGACCCATATTAAAGGCAGGACCATTGATTGGTTAGCCGGCTCCAACTGCAACATCCAGGTCCTCAATAACTCCCCTTGCTTATGGTCTGACCATCACATCATAACATTTAACATTGAAGCTTCCCCGCGAGCCCCAACACCTATAGCCCCAGCCCTCCCCACCCGCAATAAAAAAATATAACAAGAGAACATCTCCTCCCACTGTTACTCCCCTCTCTTAATGCGGCGACCAACGCCTGCTCTGATCCCACCTCCCTTGCAGACATCTACAACCAAACGATGCTCACGGCCATTGACACCTTAGCACCAATTAAACTTAGAAAGGCTAAACCACGAGCACACCTCAACTCATGGTTCACTCCACAGCTAAGAATCCTTCGCAAGGCCAAACGCTGCGCGGAAAACCGGTGGAAAAGCCACCCATCTGATGAGCATAAAGACGGCTTCCTCCTCGCCTCCCTCATTTATAAAGACGCCATCATCATTGCTAAAAAACAATCGCTTAATAATCGTATCACACAAGCCGGCTCTAATTCCAAGGAACTCTTTAGAGTCCTAAAAGAGCTCGAAATCCCAGTATCCCCGCCAGACACTTGCACAAAAGACAGCAAATGGTGTGCTAACATTCAAGCAGCCCTCCTAAACAAAATCTCTATGCTCCAATCTAAAATAAAAGATAAGCAGGACTGCCTGAGGCGTGACAACCGCTCATCCTCCCCCACTAGGCCCACCCTCTCCAACTTTGCCAACATCAAACCCTTCACCTTCGTACCTCTCACTATCATCGAAGTAGAAAATATCATCCTCAGGATGAAACCTTCCAACTGCCAAGGTGACCCGTGCCCAGCTCCCATCATTAAGGACTCCGCCCATGACCTAGCCCCATTCATTACAGCCTTCATTAACTCTTCCTTTGAAACAGGTATTGTCCCGGACAACCTTAAAGACGCCTGGGTGATCCCGCAACTAAAAAAACCTTCCCTTGACCCAAGCATACCTACGAATGTCCGACTTATTACTACAGTACCATTCCTGCTGAAGATACTGGACGGTGCAGCTTACCTGCAGATCCAAAACTACCTTGAATCAAACAATCTGCTAGGTCTACGACAATCCGGATTTCGGCCCAGACACGCGACCGAAACGGCTCTATTAGACCTAAAAACCCAGATCGAAGTCCTGAAGGACAAGGGCAAATTAGCAATGCTATTACTCCTCGACCTTTCCGCCGCATTTGATTTGGTTAACCACCAGATCCTTTGCAGGCACCTCCACTCTGCTGCCAACTTCTCTCCCTCCGCAGCGGCCTGGATCAAATCCTTCCTGAGCAACAGATCTATGAGGGTCTTTGCACCTTCCGCTGCCGCAGCTCCCTCCCCTATTCATTGTGGTGTTCCTCAGGGCTCTTGCGTGTCTCCTACCCTTTACAATATCTTTACGAAACCACTCTTCGATGTGCTCGATTATCTGGGTGTCTCCTACACCAACTATGCGGACGACACCCAGATACTCATTCCCATCTCGGGTGATTATCTTGCTGACACCAAGGCCCTCAATGACGTCTACTTGGTCATCCAAGCCTGGATGGCCCAGCACCAGCTATGTCTGAACGACGATAAGACGGAGCTACTTATTCTGGTTACTTCACAACGCCTGAGCAAACTGGAGCCATCCTATCAGTCATTCATCATAGACGGCAACTCCATACAAGTCTCGAAAGACACCAAAACACTAGGCTTTTACCTGGATTCCACCTTTTCCTTGTCAAGAAAAACTAATGCAGTCAGATCCACCTCTGCCTACACGTGCAAACTCATTTCAGCCTGCAGACCTTTCCTCACCACCCACAATAGCGTCACACTAGCGAGAACACTTATCATGGCAAAAATAGATTACTGCAGTGCCCTATATCTAGGCACCAGCCAAGAAAACCTGTCCAAACTCCAAACCACCCAGAACAATGCAATTCGAGCGGCTCTGAACATCCCTCGTAACCACCACATCTCAGAAGCCAGAGCTAGCCTTAAGTGGTTACCCGTGAAGCAGAGAATTTCCCTAAAAACGCTTGCCCTCACGCACAAATGCCTAGCCAACAAGGCTCCGATCTATCTCTGCAGTCGGCTTTCGCGCCACTCCACTGCCCGACCACTAAGAATTGCTCAGACTCACTGCCTTACTATCCCTAGGTTTAAGCTCCAAAAAGCGGGAGGCACTAGCTTCCCTGTCCTAGCCTCCAAACTTTGGAACACTCTGCCCGCTGCCATCAGAGCTGAAGACTCCTTCAACGCCTTCAAGAATAAAACCAAATCTTGGCTCTTTGACCAGCAATAGCTGTGTCAGACATCGGTCCTACTTACCCAACCCGCCTGTTCCCCTGCACGATTTCCGGTCTGCTACCTTTCCCAACTACCTCAGGGATACTTCCTCTGCAGAGCCTAGGGACACTGTACCATGTGTAAGATATGTAATTATTAAGTTTGTTTATTATGCTGTATTGTTATACTTTTTTGTAATTTATCTCCCTGTATGTTCTTTTCTTGCAACCCTGTACAAATTGCGCCCTGATGCCCCCGGGCCTGATGGTCTGCGCGTTATAAATAAACAAATACAAATACAATACAAATTGCAATGAAACACAAGTACAACCTTTGTGTGTACTGGTCTTTCTAACGTGCACATGGGTAGTCCATCATCGAGATGCATGTAGACCACCACTCGTTTCCCCCAGGTTCAAGGCTAATATTTCATTAAAATGCCATCTATGTGCACCTCGAATTGTAGTGTCAGCTTCCGCATCCTGTTTAGAGCTGAACCTACCCCATAGCTCTATCCTCTGAAGCAAATTGTGGAGTACTTTCCACATTGTTTTCTCTATGTTCACATTGTTTCACGTCTGTGCTAATAGTTAGTTTTAACACGATGCCAAATTAATAAGTAAAATAATACATTGTAATAAAGATCGGCTACTAAGACACATTTCTATTATGTTTTCCAAACAGGTACATCCTGCCATTCTGCGATTGTCATCGATTCCAGATACCAACTGATGGCTTTTTCAACCAGCAGCTGCAGTTACACGTCAATAGCTGGATATACTTGACACTTTTTTGGGACGATCGCCAAGGGCCGATATGCCATTACTCGGTACCAGCGCTTAGGAGCACCATAACATCCTTTACGGTGGTCTAGCGCCAAGTCGATGCACACGCCTTGTAATTCACTGTGCGACCAAAGCTCTTCTTTTACCCAAAATGAACACCTTGTGTACCCAAAAGGAACACCGCATGACGATAAACATTTGCAGATCGAGAGCAAAGAAAATAAATTCCAATTTGATTGAATATGGCAATCGCCGGATGTTCTCGTAGTGTTTATCGTGAAATAAAAGTACTTTACAAATTGAACAGTCTTGCTGTTTCCTTTTAAAATACAGTTTTATATTCTGAATTGTGACGCACTGTGTTGTGAGACGATGTGTGTTGATTTCCGGGTTCTGCATCACATCACGTAGGTGATGACTGGGCACATTTGGCTACGCTTCCCAGTAACGTTAAGTAGAAAGGCGGAGAATATCACTAGGTTTGGTGATGTCAGGCTCAGGAGCAGGGGATATGATTTAGTGCTGCCAGGGTAGTCCTCCTTGGGTGATGCGTCAATGGATAAGAATATCACAAAATGGCCGCGCCCTGCTGCCTGATTTTGCATGTGTTCAAAAGTGAAAAACTACTGTAAGGTGCATAGGAAATGCTTGTACGATCGAGCAACGTATGCTTAAAAGCACATGCCCAAACCCTCGGGACAATAATATTTCTGAGCGCATTATTCCTTTAATGTTTTAGCTTTGTATGAAAGTACAGCATTCTAATCCCACAACTGCACACATGACCCGTTTGGAAGCTAGGACAGCAGCCAGCACCATTTGATTTTCAGTACCATAGTACGAACAGCTACTTGTTCATGTGTGAACAGAGAAATAGATATTGAGGCATCATTGGCTCCCTTTTCCAGTGACTGGGACAGTTGTGAAATCCTACCTTGAGTCCATTTCACACACAATCCAGGTATTATATAACCCAAGGCATCAATTAAGATTTCCCTTCCAGAACTTCTCTCATGTCTGGAAGCTGAGGGTAAATGTTGCAGAATGATGTATGACAGGCAAAATATAACCCATGTAACAACACCCACTCCAATTCATAGGCAGCCAAAAATATGCATTTACACTACAAATGAACTAAGTTCCTTATATGTAGCATACCCAGAGAGAATGAAGGCAAATTACTTGTCAAAGGAGAAAGTAACATTGTTGATAATCAATTGTCAGATGGTATAAAGATAATATTTACATTTACTAACAACCATAAATATAGAACCCTTGTTGATATAGAACAGGAGGCCTGTAACTGAAGCAAAAAGATTAATTGAAGCAGGTTTCTGTGGAAGCTGATATGGGAGGGACAATTTGGAGGGCCAGTTACCATCTGGCCAGGAAACCAGCCTAATATCGCTGTAGACATCTCCCCAATTAAAAGGAACAGGTGAGACTAGAAATCTGGAAGCTAAATTGTGAGGCAGATATGCACAGGTCCATCAAACAGAGATGTTTTGAATACAGGCATACTGCCAAGATGCATGAATGTAAGTGTTTTGGCTAAACACCCAGGTTTGTGCATCAAGATCCTCTGTATTATGGCAGAGAGTATTAAAAGTAACAATGGCAGTAGTGAAAGAGAGAATAAGCAACGGCACACACACATGGGCCCTCATTATACATAGGCTTTCCTGTTTTCAGTGAAATCCTGAACACTGGAAAAACACCCCCGGAAGAAAAAGTGCCTCCTAGGTTTTAACTGAAAAACACTGTTCCCCCTTTCCCACTGGTGCCTTAGTAGGAGCAGGGATAGGATGAAGTTTGGATTTGAAGGGGTGGCTGGAGAGGGGACTTAGCCGACAATAAGTAAAGGGCCCCACTCCTCCCATGCATGCTTGTTTGCTTTTGTTAGACGCTCCTCTACACACCAGAACACTGCTAACATCTCCACAACACCTTCCCCAGGTTCCCACACTACTCCCTCCAGGGTTCGAGACTCACGTGATGTGGTTACCCCAAGGACCGAAAGCTCCGTACCAGGTACAATGTAGGTGCCCGGTTGCAGCCCTTCCTCCACTGGCAGTTGCCATGGAGAACATACAGCAGAAGGGGCAGCGGAACACCTCCGCATCGATCATTCCATTGCCCACGTGATTCAGAGCGGCGTTTCCCACGTGACCATGGTGGACGTCACATGACTCAGAAGCGCACAGTATATAAAGCTTGATGCACGGAGCACTCACCGCTTCTCAGCTGTCTTTCAACTCTGTTTGGCGCTACGTTGGATATACTCTGTTGGTTTACCTTGATCTTGGATCTCTCACCTGGACTGCCTCGGATTACCCTTTTGTACCTTTGCTTGGAACTGTTTACCCATTGCTGAACCTCGACACGTCCCTTGCCTGTCTTCGGATCATCCCTTGGTACTCTGTTGGACTTCTACGCCATTGCCCTTTGGGAACTCAAGCTACGTCTTCAGCTCCACAGGTGGGCTATCCTGTGTCCACGCTTGACTCCGTTCCCTGTTGTTCTGGGGACCGCCTCTCATCTGAGTCTCGAACCTCCTTCACTAGGTTTCCCGGGTTTTCCAACCACCGGATAGGTAAGATTATTCAGATCCTCTGATTCTTGTGTTATATTGTACTTGCCTGGTACTTAACCTCATTCTATTTGCAGCAGCATCGGTGTTCCAGAGGTTCCGTGGATCCGGGAAGTCACATCTCCCACTTGTGGCTCCAAAGGTCGCATAGCGGGGTTCTTTTGGTTCCCCTGTGCGTCACTTGGGGACGGAGGTCTCAACGGTCTACACGACACACAAGTCAGAACAGACTGAGAAGCCGTATAGTCGTGTTGGATAATGCAGGGGTCCACGGAAGAACCCATAGCTGCTTTAGTTCAGGCAATTACAGTATTAAGGGCAGATATGGCCGCCACAAACACGGTGATTCACCAAAGGCTAGATTCCATACAGAGTGTCCAGCATTCCCTCCCTGCAGACTCTGAATTCGGGGATACTGCCACTCCAACCACACCTCCTCCATTGGCAAGTACCCCAGCTCCAACCCCAGTGGTCCCTCCAGCCCCTTCTCCCTTGGCCGCTCCTGAACATTATCAAGGCGACCCCAAGAAGTTCAGGACCTTCATCAATCAGTGCAAATTACACTTCCTGTGTAGACCTCTGGCCTTTCCTAATTCCACTGCTAAAGCGGCCTTTACCCTTTCCCACCTGGCCGGAATGGCTGCAGCTTGGGCTAATCGTTTACTGGAGAACAATAGCCCGGTTCTCTATGATTTTGATTTGTTAGTTACTGAGATGTCCCGAGTCTTCGACACCCGACACAAGGCACAATCTAGGGATCTGGAGTTGTTAGAACTAACCCAGGGTAGAGGGACCTTGATAGACTACATCACCCGCTTCAACCAATTGGTCGCCGAGACATCATAGCCAGAAAGCAAGCGGGCGGTCATATTCTATAGAGGGTTGAATAATCCAATGAAAGATGCCTTAGCTGTGATCCCTTCCGTGCCCACTCAGTATCAAGAACTAGTGGATCTTGCCCTGCAGGTAGATGCACGTCGCTCAGAGCGCAGGGCTGAGTTGGGTTTTTCTAACCCTACAGTTGTCAGTACTCCCGCCTCCAGCACTGAGGAACCTATGCAAGTGGGAGGTTTACGTAGTCCTATCACGACATCCGAGAGAGAGCGTAGGAGGGTGGATAATGCATGCTTTTATTGTGGCACCACGGGTCATTATCTTAAGGAATGCCCTCAACGTCCCAAGAAGTCCCAGGTTTTTCGGACAGCTCGACCTTAGATCCGGAGACCAGGTCGAGCTTCCAGTCCTCATCTCCGGGTGCCACTCCTGCCTTCGCTCGTGTCCAGCCCATCTTTGTACAGGCCATTCCTTGTCCCTCTGCGGGTATCTCTCACGCAGTCACGATCATCATTGACTCTGGTGCCACGGGGAACTACATAGACATTGCTTTAGCCCATTCTCTCAATCTACCTTTAGTGGTGAAAACCCGACCTGAACCGGTTCAGGCCGTAGATGGCACTGCCCTAGTCTCTGGTCCCGTTAGACACCAAACTGCTCCTCTATTATTGACTATACAAGACATTCACACAGAGACGGTAAGTTTTGACTTGATCACCACACCCCAGTTCGGTATCATATTAGGAATACCATGGTTGCGTGAACACAATCCTCTGATTAATTGGCAAACAGGCACGATTCTCTTTGAGTCGGATATCTGCCAGAACTTTTGTCTCCCAACCCATCTAGAAACAGATACTCCGTCACGAGCTTTGGGAGGTCTCGCTCAGCTCACATTGAATGATGGTGGATCAGCGGTTGTGAATTCCCATACCGTCGGAGGGGTAGTTACCGGGATTCCCTCTGAGTACAAAACATTTGAGTCAGTTTTCGATTGCGGTTCTTCCGAGGTGCTTCCTCCACACAGATCATATGACTGCCTGTTTGAGCTAATCCCGGATTCTACCGTTCCTTCGGGCAGGATCTATTCTCTGTCCCCCTCGGAAGAACAAGCTCTGAAACAGTATATCCAGAACGCCCTGCGACTAGGACACATCCGCCCCTCTACTTCACCAGCTGCAAGCCCTATTTTTTTTGTACCCAAGATAGAGGGGGACTTACGTCCTTGTGTGGATTACCGACGCCTTAACGCCATCACGAAAAAGGACAGGTATCCAATCCCTTTGATCACCCCCCTCCTGGACCGCTTATCCCATGCCTCTGTTTTTACCAAGCTGGACCTTCGGGGCGCATACAATCTAGTGCGCGTCCGCGAGGGCGATGAGTGGAAAACTGCCTTTTGCACCCGTTACGTGTTGTATGAATATCTAGTCATGCCCTTCGGCCTCTGTAACGCCCCGGCAACATTCCAGCGTTTTATGAATGACATTCAGGGACATTCTGGACGTGTACATGGTTGCTTATCTGGACAACATCTTGATCTTTTCACAGAATCTTGATGACCATGTACAGCATGTTCGGGAGGTTTTATCCCGTCTGAGAGAACATTCGCTGTTTGCCAAACCCAAGAAATGTCAGTTCCATAAAACATCTGTTGAGTTTCTGGGCTTCCACATTACCCCTGGGGCACTATCCATGAACGAATGCAAGGTTAAGGCGGTCTTAGATTGACCGATTCCTCAGACACTTAAGGCCTTGCAGGCCTTTTTGGGCTTTGCCAACTTTTACAGGCGCTTTATTTTGTCCTTTTCTACAATTGTGGCCTCACTTACGGCTCTGACTAGCCCTCAAGTACCCTATCAGTGGCGAAAGGAACATCAGGAATCCTTTGAGGCTCTGAAGACCGCTTTCACCTCCGCACCAATTCTTCAGCACCCCAATCCCGAACTTCCATTCATAGTCGAGGCGGACGCCTCTTCTTTTGCCCTCGGTGCGGTGTTGTCTGAGACATGTCCTACGACGGGCAAGTTGCACCCGGTGGCATACCATTCCCGCAAGGTTTCCAGTACTGAGACCCATTATACTGTAACGGAGAAGGAACTTCTGGCTGTCATGGACGCCTTTCGTGTCTGGCGCCATCATCTCCTGGGAGCTAAGCATCCAATCACTGTCTACTCCGATCATCAGAACCTACAGGATCTGGCCTCCATAGAAAATGCATCAACAGCAGACAGGTCCGGTGGCATCTCTTCTTCTCCGCCTTTGATTTTCACATCACTCATCGTCCTGGGATCACTCATGGAAAAGCGGATGCCTTGTCACGCTCTCCGGGTGGAGTCTCGTTGCCAACCTTCCCCGATACCGTTCTAGGTAAGAGTCACGTGATTTGTCTCTGCACTCCCTCTCTATCATTGTTGGATTCTGTGCGAGCATGGACGAGCAGTCATTCTGACCAACTGCGGGATTGGGATCCCGTGTATTGTGATGGTTTACCTTTTGTGCATGATCGCTTGTTTCTCCCCACGCCTGACACCCGTAACCTGGCCCTTGAATGGTCTCATGATGCCCCCTTTAATGCCCATCCCGGCCAGGAGCGTACCATGGATCTCCTAAAGCGCTGGTGCTGGTGGCCCTCTATGAAGCGCGACGTGGAATGCTATGTCAACTCTTGCGCTGTCTGCGCTCAGGCCAAACATCGAAGAGGTCGTCCAATCGGCCTGCTGCTTCCGCTACCTGTACCCCCAAGACCTTGGCACACACTGACTATGGATTTCGTGACCGATCTCCCCAAGGTGCAGGGTTTTGATACCATCTGGGTGGTGGTGGATACGTTCACAAAAATGGCTCGCTTTGTTCCTTGTAAGGGGATCCCTTCGGCCCCGGTCCTGGCTGAGTTATTTTTTGAATCTGTGTTCACGTTGTTTGGGCTTCCTTCTGTCATTATCTCCGATCGTGGGTCACAGCTCACCTCTCGTTTTTGGAGGGCTCTGACTAAGCTGCTTGGCATCGATACCAAGTATTCCTCGGCCTATCACCCCGAGACTGATGGGCAGACTGAAAGGACAAATCAATCTATGGAGCAGTATCTCCAGTGCCTTATCTTGCAGCAGCAGTCCTCCTGGTTGAGTGCTTTACGGCTTGCCGAGTTCGCATACAATAACTCGGCTCACTCTGCTACAGGTTTTTCTCCTTTCTACGCCCTCTATGGCCAACACCCCAAGGTCTTGCCTGTCCCTGAAGCCTCTGTTTCTTTGAATCCTGCGGCCATGGCTTGTTAGGGATCTGTCTGCTGTTCATGCTCGTACTCTGGTCCACCTTACTGAAGCAAAGGCCTCTATGAAGTCCTGTGCTGATGGCAAGCGCTTGGCTGCTCCTCCTCTTGCGGTGGGTTCTAGGGTGTGGTTGTCTTCATGTCACCTTCGGCTGGTTGGTTGTCGGAAACTTCTGCCTCGCTTTGTTGGCCCGTATGTGATGTATCAGGTGGTGAATCCAGTGGCTTTTTGTCTAGTTCTCCCGAACTCTTGGCGATTCCATCCTGTTTTTCATGTCTCTCTCCTCAAGCCCTGCCCTGATTCCTCCCGTCTTTGGGCTCCAGCTGCCCCGGTGTCCCTGGCCTCGCCTGATGTCTTTGAAGTGTCAGCTATTTTGGGTTCCCGTTGGTTTAGGGGTGGGCTCCAGTATTTGGTGGATTGGAAGGGTTATGGCCCGGAGGAGCGCTCTTGGGTTTCCGCCCTGGATGTTAACGCTCCTCGGTTGGTGGCCCGGTTCCATAGGGATCACCCGTCCTGCCCACGGGGTCGTGGGCCATTGGGGGGGCTATGCGAGACACTCCTCTGCACACCAGAACACTGCTAACATCTCCACAACACCGTCCCCGGGTTCCCACACTACTCCCTCCAGGGTTCGAGACTCACGTGATGTGGTTACCCCAAAGGACCGAAAGCTCCGTACCAGGTACAATGTACGTGCCCGGTTGCAGCCCTTCCTGCATTGGCATTTGCCATTGAGAACATACAGCAGAAGGGGCGGCGGAACACCTCCGCATCGATCATTCATTTGCCCACGTGATTCAGAGCGGCGTTTCCCACGTGACCATGGTGGACGTCACATGATTCAGAAGCGAACAGTATATAAAGCTTGATGCACGGAGCACTCACCGCTTCTCAGCTGTCTTTCGACTCTGTTTGGCGCTACGTTGGATATATTCTGTTGGTTTACCTTGATCTTGGATCTCTCACCTGAACTGCCTCGGATTACCCTTTTGTACCTTTGCTTGGAACTGTTTACCCATTGCTGAACCTCAACACGTCCCTTGCCTGTCTTCGGATCATCCCTTGGTACTCTGTTGGACTTCTATGCCATTGCCCTTTGGGAACTCAAGCTACGTCTTCAGCTCCACAGGTGGGCTATCCTGTGTCCACGCTTGACTCCATTCCCTGTTGTTCTGGGGACTGCCTCTCATCTGAGTCTCGAACCTCCTTCACTAGGTTTCCCGGGTTTTCCAACCACCGGATAGGTAAGATTATTCAGATCCTCTGATTCTTGTGTTGTATTGTACTTTCCTGGTACTTAACCTCGTTCTATTTGCAGCAGCATCGGTGTTCCAGAGGTTCCGTGGATCCGGGAAGTAACATCTCCCACCTGTGGCTCCAAAGGTCGCATAGCGGGGTTCTTTTGGTTCCCCTGTGCGTCACTTGGGGACAGAGGTCTCAATGGTCTACACGACACTCAAGTCAGAACAGCTTTCTCCCATTGCTTCCCCTCCTGTTCCTTGATCTTATTCAAAAACACTGTACATTTAATGTCGCATTATTTTCTTTGTAAAGAAAAATGTATTCATATGTGGTCAGAGCTATTTTCAGGAATTGTAGACAAATTGCAGCCATTTTTATGGTTGCCGATTTAGATCTTAAAATTGGCAAAAATTCCTCAAAATGGTCCTTGACCACTAATAAATATTTGTATTTACAAAAAATGGTTTAACATGGATTTTTCAGTGTCTCGGTTTGTGGTCAGAGACCCTCTGAATATGTGTATCTATCTGGAGGAGAGCTGAAAAGTCTCAGCAGCCTGTTGGCTTTAAAGTGAAAGTCACGTGAGGCTTCCATGTATGAGGATTGCGTGAAGCCACAGTGTCACAGTCACCTCCCAACCTCATGTGGCTCTCTAGAGCACCCGCACCAGCAGCCCATCAGCAGCTGTAGGCACCTTAATTGCTGCTTATCACTTTCTTTCTTCAAGGAGAGTTTTTAAATTGGATGTATACGATTTGGCCATGGCACAATTGCACGAAGACAATTTTACCGCGGCCATATAGGGTCAAATTTATTACCCACCACCATCCCCTACTTACCTTGTTCACGTCCGCTTTCTTGCTGGCCCTGCTGCGACGGATCCGTCCCTCCTAGGCGGGTCGGATCCAACACTGCAGGGTCCGCTTTTCTTTTCTTTTTTTTTCGTCCCCTCTTCTCCAAACCCCTGCTCCCCCAAAGGCCATCACTACCAAACATGGGAAGCGGGGAACACACCCACAACCCCTACTCCCCATGTTTGATAGTGATTACCCAAACTGATCGTTTACAATCAATCGAATGGTACTGGCCGAATTTGGCCAGATTTACAAATCCGATCATTTGTAAATGATCAATTTGGGTACTACCTTTAAATTAGGAAAAATTTATAAATGATGGCTCATTTAAGGGATATATGTGGGTGGACAGCGTAAATTGTAGACAGACGTAACCCCATGGTTTTTTTTTTAGGTTGGCAAGCTTACTGTCATGGTCATCGGGCCAAGGACGCAGACCTTACAGGGTCGCACACACAGGGGCCCGGATGGACACAGTCAGGCTCATAAATAACAATAAACAAGACATTAATTTGGGTAAGAAATAATTGTATTATGGACATGGCACTTTCATTTCGGGTGCATAGTGTATTTAACATGGAACTTTCATCTTTAAAGCAGCCGCACGTGTATTCTTGGGTGGGGCTAATGCTATTGAATTGCCTTGCATGTGCTGACTCACTAGGAGTGGCAGGGTGTGGCAGTCAAGCCAAGCTTAGTGGGCGTGCCCACGATCACAGCTACAAAAGCTGCTCCGATCCCTGAGGCAAACGCTTTGTGTTATTCTGAACTTCCATGCAGCGTAGCGCTCACCGCCGCCTGGGATTCAATTTACCGTTGGAAATCTTGTCTCCTGCTTCCATACTTACCACCTGGGGGATCCTGCTCTCACCTGTGCGTGTCTTCATCTTGGCACCGCGGCTCACCTCCAAATCTTCTGGAGTCAGATATATTCATCTTGGCACCGCGGCTCACCTCCAAATCTTCCTGAGCGCAGACATCTTCATCTTGGCACCGCGGCCCACCTCCAAATCTTTCGGGACACTGAAATCTTCATCTGGACACCGCAGCATGACGCCCTTCACCCGCGACCGCAGCACCTGCAAATAAAAATGAAAGGCAAGGTTAGACACTAAACAGACATTACGTTTAAGGTTGCACTACCACCGAACCTCGCGCTTTCCCTTAAACCATCACTCACCTGTTGTCGGACATTGCGGTTTCAGTCATCTTCCTCCCAGCCGCGTTCTGCGTCTCCACAGCTGCTTTGGGCCGCATTTCCAGCTATTGAGAAGAAAACAGAAGAGAAAAAATTATTCAGGTACTAACAACAGCATCGAGAGCAATAATACCAAGACAGAAACAGAAAGGGGAAAAGGCAAGAGACATTGAAAGGAAACAGAAAGGGGGAAAAGGCAAGAGACATTGAGAGACACTTACCACCAACCAGGAGAAGCATAGTCGCAGCTGGACTGGACTATTACTTACCAGGGATCAGTGAAGGAACTAGATCCCATCAACAAGCGCCCCTGCCAGAAGTAGCAGGACGTAGAGCTCACCATCCATTCTTACCAGGTGAGCTTTATGGACCGGTATGTGCCCACAGAAATCGCATCTTGGATAGACGTGTTTGAGAGGTACAACAGTCATCATTCAGCGCACTCATGTTTTCTCATATCCACGCAGGAGCAGTGCCACCATTTATCGCCACCAACAGCTTATCCGCAGGGGGAGAGACCTGAAGGGGGTGATCTAATTCCTTGGAGGGCTGAAACTGTGCCCCAACGCCTCTGCAGAGACAAGGTGAGCGTAACACTTGCTCAAGTATTTGGCTACCAGGATGTTACCCAGCTTGTCATGTTCCCAGTGTAGAAGCTTACCCACAAGAAAACAAGCATGTGTCCTGTATTGAGATTTTGTTTTCCAGTGAATATTTCACTACAGATTGCTGGGTTTAAAATTTGAGCACCTTTTTACTTTTCCAGCATTTATATTGGAACATTTCCTCTCTCAGGTTATTTTTCTGGTGTTCATTACTTTTTTTAAAGAACAATTCTCTTTTGTCTTGCACACTTCCTTCTAAGGGGAAGGTCAATTGAACTACGTTTGTATATTTCACTTTAAGATATGCTCAATTACTGTGCGTATATTCATGGGTGCCAGCTTTTGATTTTCGCTATGGGGACAAAAGTTCCCACACAGAGTGAAGCGAGAGAGCCCAGTCAAAACAACACTTTTTACAGCACATGATGCAGCAGGAATAGGAAAAAAGCCATATGATTTACAGGTGGGTATAAACATATAACATCTCAGCAACAATCACCTAACCTCCTGAGTTCTGCTAAAGGATCCCCTGATATTCCCACACCAGGCAAACGATTTTGGCCTGCTCACCCCCTCCAATCAAGCCTTAGGGGGTACATTAATGAGACTCCCTTCTCATTTTGTAGTGAGCAACACTTGATAAACAGTTATTATCTGCTTGGAGTTTATTTATTTTGACAGTCAAAATAATCCTCATCTCCACCAAAGTGAGTGCTCCCCGGCAAATCCTTTTGTCATGCTATGCCTTATCTGCTAAAATTAGAAGTCTGTACAATGTGAAAGGGTTGTTATCTAAAACCAAAGTCTTCATGGGAAGAAAAGAAAGAGCAAGGATGGGCAAAGAGTCCATGTAAAAGTATTACATAATTTAGTACATTAATTTTGACTTGTAGAAATGTTAGATATTACTGAATTAACACATTCATCTGTACTGTCCATAAAGTATTTATAACATCTTGCTCTAAGAGACATTGGGCCTCATTACAACTCACCCGGTATGGAAACAACGGTGGCGGTAAACCCGCCGCCACCGTTGTTTCCATACTGGGTGATCACGACTCCCGCAGGCGGAGGCGTCAATCCCGCCAGGTCTGACCTGGCGGGTTTAACACCACCCGCCTGCAGGCGGACGAGGAAACACTGGCACCAGCACGAGATGGTGCCGGTGTTTCCATGATCCCCATTCCCTTTGAGTCCTGTGGGACTCAATAGGAATGGGGATTTACGCCATTCCGCCTCCGGAATCCCCGGGTCAACGGGGTTGTAATGCCCCGGTAATTCCGAGAATCACAGAGGCAGAATGGTAATACGAGCCCGGCGGTAACCAGGCGGTTTTACCGCCTCAGTTACCGCTGGACTCGTAATGAGGCCCATTGTTTGTTTGGTTATTTGTTTATTAATTTGTAAGGCGCACCAAACCCGTAGATAACTGGGTGCAACGAGTACAAGAATACTTAAACCTTATGTTACACAATGAGATAAGGTTACAGGGTGAGGCAGGAAGGCATCATAAAATATACAATGGGAATACAACACATTACCCTACTTATGCGCGCAAAGAAATGATAAAAAGAATATTTGTGTATTTACACTGGAAAAAACTGTATGTGTGATTTTTTGAAGTGGGCAAACTGAAAAACACTGATAAACACAGATCCTGAAACTTTGTGAAAACACTGAAAAAACACCCCTGGAAGTAAAAAAAATAATAAACCACTAAAACAGGAAACCCTAATTATACGTTTTGCAGTGCGGGAAAAATGTGCCAGTAAAAGTGGCAGTAATTGCGTGACCGCCACCTTTCCTGCACCCCATTTCTACAAGTTTGCTGGTGGGGGTTCACTGACTTAAAGGTTTTTTAGGTCTATACGCCCCAAGGCTTTTTTCTCGGGCAAGAAGATATAGAAGGTAAAGCCAACACCAGTTTCAGACCCAAGTCTAACTTTGTTCCCAATGACACGGAGATTCCACCAGAGATTTCATTCTTTGAGAACATGGTACGGAAGGAGTTACCCGTAATCTTTGAAAACTGCAATCTGGGCAGGCAGAGCAACATGGCCAGGGATGAAAAAAATGCCCTCAGGATCATGGCGGCAAAGATCCGGTAATTAAACCCGCGATTGTGGCAGGGGTACGTCCTTATGGACACCTCGATGTACTGCACAATGGTCAGAACACTGGTCGAGAATGAAGCTCGCTATGCCAAAATTAGAACAAATCCCACAGAACACCTCAGGTCTGCTATATAGGAACTTTGCGAGCAAGGCTTAGTAGAGGGCTTTCTCACAAGGAAGGAAGCCTTTATGGCTTCATTCTGGAACTGATTAGCCAATATATAGACATCTTTTTGCAACCACTGGCGATCAATACCAGGTCATATATGAGAGATTCAACGACTATCATCAATACCTTTGATGAAATGGCTTTTGATCCTAATAACAATATCTTGGTAACTCTCAATATTACGGCACTGTACACTAACATCCTGCAGAAAGAATCACTCAGGGTCATGCAGAATAGATTGGATGCCAGACCTTTGCCCAAGTGATTCCAATCACATTCACCATTGCTTTACTTGAAATCGCCCTTTGTACACATTTTTTGTTTTTGATACAACACTGTTCCTCCAAAAGAAGGCACTACCTCGGGCACTTCATTTGCCCTGCAGAGTTTATGGCCGAGTTCGAGGAATTGTACGTCTTCCACAATAATCATATACAACATCCATAACCCACTGGCATTGATATATATATATGATATCATCTTCATTTGGGTGGGACAGGAAGAGGGGTTGTTGGAGTTTGTAAATCAGTGCCACCTGGATATGACTTTCACAAGCAATTTCATTAGGCACCAAATACCATTGCTGGATCTGACTATAAGTCATAGGGAAGGGGTGATCTACATTAATCTATTCCGAAAATGTAAGGACACAAACATGCTGCTGCTTTATGACAGTCAGCATCCAAGGACATTATGTGACAGCCTGCCATATGGGCAATTTTTCAGACTAAGACAGAACTGCACATATCTAGATGACTTCAAGGGCCAGGCTCACAACCTGGCAGAGAGATTGTGACAGTGTGGGTATCCACACAAGATAGTGAAACGTGCAGCAAAAAGGGCTTGGTTCACCAACTGTGATGTGCTCTTGGACCCCAAAGAGCCTGCTCAACCCACAGGCAGAGTTATCTGTGTGACCACATTTTCATCCCAAAACTAATCAAATACGTAAATGAATTAGGAAATATTGGCATCTGGTTACTTCAACAGGTTGTACTTCACAAATGCCATTATTTGCACTGGAAGACAGCAGACCACTCATATAAATCAAAACTAGTGGATTTGAAGAAAAACCACTATAATGATATCATAAGTACCGCGGCAAACTCCACTGGAAAACTCTTCCAAATCCTTAAATCCATAGATAAGCCTACAACACTCACACCACCGTTCCAGCCAACCGAAACAGACTGCGAGAATGTTCAGACTGCATTTCAAAACAAAATTACCAAAGCCAGAGAAACTATCATTAACTGCCAGACCACAAACTCTTCAATTAAAACTTACCTCATAGAACACAACATCGAGCCAGAAACCCCTAAATTCCAATTCCGACCCACCACAGTTGATATTATGAAGAAAACGCTATCCACCATGAGGTGTACCTCGTGCTCAGAAAATGTTCTTCCCCCTAAACTTATTCTTGAAAACCCTGATATCTTTGGTCCCTTTCTCACAAGAATGGTAAATGCCTCATTCAGAGACCATACTGTACCCAACATCATCAAAACAGTCACGGTCACTCCTTTACCAAAAAAACCAGACCTTAACCAACAGGACCCTGCCAACCTCAGGCCCATCACAAATTGCAATTTTCTGTTGAACATTATGGATAAAATAGCTACTGATCAACTTCAAAGTTTTATAGACGAAAACAACTTACTTCACCCACAACAATCTGGGTTTTGATCCAGCCACAGCACTGAGTCGGCGCTATTAGACCTCCAAACTGAAATGCTCTCCATTCTGGACAGAGGCAAATCAGGGCTACTGATACTGCTGGACCTCTCGGCGGCGTTTGATTTGCTAGATCATGTCAAACTCCGTGAGGCCCTCAAAAAATCTGGCAATTGCTCAGAAGGAGCCATCGAATGGATTGCCTCATTTCTGCAAAACAGACAATCCAAGATTGTTTGGGGAGACAAAGCATCTAACACCAAATTAGTCGACTGTGGGGTCCCTCAGGGAGCCAGTTTCTCCCCCTTACTTTTTAACCTCTATATGCGATGCCTTTGCACCATGCTATCCCAGATGGGTATATTTTTTACCAATTTTGCTGACGATACCCAACTGGTATTTGAACTCAGTGGGAACTACCAAATAGGCAATGATAAACTTTCTCTCCTATACAACACCATCGAACACTGGATGCAAGAAAACTGGATGTGTCTAAATGGCTCTAAGACTGAGCTCATGATCTTCGGATCTACACAGGCCAGAAAAAAATTGAGCCCTGCCTTTAACTCATTTACCATCAAAAACATCCAGATTCCAATATCAGCAAAAGTAAAGACCCTAGGTGTGTATCTTCAAGCCTCTCTAGGCGCTGAAGCACATACAAGCTACCTTAAAAAAAACTGTCAGTACCATCAGATTCTCCTTAAAAAGATCAGGCCATTGTTAGACCAAAAGAACAGCATCATCATCGCTAGGGCCACTATATTGTCTAGATTGGACTACGGAAACTCCCTACTCTTGGGAGCCAATAGTAAGTGCTTGAAAAGATGTCAAACCATCCAAAACAACGCCATCAGAACGATCGCTGGAAAATCATGGAGAGAACACATCTCCGGAGAAAGGAAAGCCCTCCATTGGTTGGCTATGGAGGAGAGAATCTCCTTCAAGTCTCTTACCACGGTACATCGCTGCCTATATGGCGCAGCCCCGGCCTACCTCAAGAAACAGTTTAAATGGTACGAGCCACCCAGGAGCCTCAGATCATCAAATACAGGCAAACTACAAACCATTATAACTAAAAAACAACATGGCCTTGGCAAGGCCTTCCCGACATTAGCCATCGGAAAATGGAATGACCTACCCACTTCATTAAAACTTGAGCCTAACTACCTCACCTTCAGGAAAAAACTGAAAACCTTACTTTTTAAGTAAATCCTGGTAACATACTGAATCAATTTGAGTTAACTTAGGCCTTCTTTCGCCTAGTCCTGTCTCTTTTTCTGTTGTCCAGTCTATATGTAAGCGTTCTGATGCCCGCGGGCTTTAACGCTATATAAACAAATAAATAAATAAAAATAAGCGGAGCCTGAACATACTGAACAATTGGTCCACTCAGGATTCCGAACCAGAGATGGCGCAGCACAAGCTACCCTTACCACAGATGAACAAGTGTCCCACATGAGGGTAATGGGGCACCATCCATGCGGCAACTGCACAGTGTGAACATTTATCAAGAAAACAACATTTTTATACACAACCATGTCCACTGGAGCCCATGCCAGTTTACCAATTTTCATCCCAAAAAACTTGATTTATGTTATTTCATGTGCCTGTGATTTATTACATGTTGGCATGACCACGAGAAAGATTGGCACCCGCATTGGAAAACATTGCAGTAGGAGCCAAAATAATACAGCCAATGCACCCCTGGTACAACACTTCTAGGATCATAACCATGGACCCGATTATATCACATGGATAGTGAAAGATCAATTAAAACCTGATCTGTTTGGTTTCCTAAACCCTGACAACCTTCTAACATTGGAGCAGACTTAGATGCATCGCTTAAGGACAAATATTAATGGCCTGAACGATGGGATGCACTGGTCAGCACTAATTATTTAACCAGGATAGAGAGACATTTTGGTCCACCCTGATAATCTTCAGTGATTCGCAGGAAACAGCATTATGGGCATAAGAACCACTGGGCCCCTGAGAACAATATGTCATAGATGGCACAGAGCGACCCCGGGGCTCTTCTGTCTATGCAGTGGTAGATATACACCATTCGCTCACCACCTTAAGATGGCCCCCAGGGAAGCACATATGGCAGTACTGAGAGAGTGGAGGAGACTTGGATCCCCAGGCACTCCCCTTGTATAACAGGAACTACGAGTTGCTATGACACCCAGGGACACATTCACACGTGCAAATGTCCATGAGTGTAGGGATTAATAGAGGTGACAAGCATTTCAGGCCACTAATCATCTCAAAATTAGCCTCGAAACCCTGAAGGTTGCAGCAACGGCCGTATGCCCCACAGCACCTGCACCGTGCAGACTAACATTGCACAGGAGGTTCCAGCGCCTCGAGGTGAGGCTGCACAGTAACAGTGTGCTTATCATATGACTGGCACTGATACTGGCACATGCTCAAGCGAGATGTGTGACATACTCGTTGCTTGTGTTACTTTTACTTTTAGGTGCCCAATGTGTCTTCTACCTGCTGGAGCCTTCATACACCATTATCATCAACGGTTACTGTGTGTATTTAACCAGTCAGCAGTCCGCGGGCGCAGCCTGGTGCAGCACCTATCATGGTTTCCAGGTGAGAGTGGTGCTGGTTGTACACATGCACAAGGTGAGACAGGCATCCCTTTCACAAGCATGTGGGTGTGCAGGTAGTTGGTAGGTTTCCCTCCCTTGGACCATCACAATTGGCAGATGGTCTTGTCTGGGATGATTTCTTAGCAGCAGCACTTTCGGTGGGCACCTGGTGGAGGGGAGACCCGGTGAGTGCAGTTTTTAGGCACATTGGTTGTTTTTCATCATCCAAACCAGGTATGCCAGTTAGATTGGTAACTGATAGAGAACAGCAATTGATGCACCCCTATTTTATATTCATTGTTTGCAAGTTATTGTGACGTAGGTGTTAAACTCTCTTAATTGCCCTGTTTTACTGAGAAATGGTGCAGCCCTACCAAATGTATCCCTGAAGTAATGACAACTTAATGGAGTAACTCCCTGAAGGAATATGAGAAAGAGCAAAGAAAAGAAGTTAGCAACGTCACAAAAAGTATGTACGACGTCTCAAGCTACTGAGTAAAGAAGATGTATAGATCCTAAAAAACAAATGACAAAGTAAAGAATCGAGTGAACTCTAAAATGTAAAAGAAGATTACACGTGCACAAGGTGTTGAAGAAAATCAACCGTTCAATAAATGTACAGATGCTGAAACGCAAGGTAGATTAAGTCATCATAGAAGCTGGCTATACATATTGAATCGAACACAGGCGAAGCTGCCATTTTATAGAAGCTAGACATCAGTATCATGAATTTAGTAAGCCAGGACCCAGGAAGCGGGAAGGGAAAACTGTGTTGCAGCAACAATATGCAGAATCATGGAGCTGCACGACGAGCCTGTCTGGCCTGCAGTCAAGACTGAAGCAGCCAAGGTCAGATATCTATTCTGGAAATGAGTGAGCGTGCAAATAATTAATCATCCCTTGTTAAGGTGTAAAGAAAGAACACCAAGAGTGCCGTGTTTAATTCATTTAAAGCATTTAAAGGCTTTAAAGGACCAAATCGTGGTCTCCCGTCACGTGAGCCAAGGATGAAAATAGAGTTCGAGCTTGGAGTCCCATAACACGATAGTGAGTGTTCTCACTCCCATGTATTCTAAAGACAAGGATACTTTGCAAGGCCAAGTTCAAAGACAATCTTCATGGCAGAAGGCATGGGTGATGAGAGATGCTGAGCTACTTGGTTGGGGAGGTAGTGTCATGCCCCATCTCCTTGCATCTGGGTCTGGGCTTATGTGCTGCTAAGTGAACAGATTTTTCCAGACCTGGCACTAGCGTGCCACACAATTGTATTAGTCCATATAATGAAGGATGTTATAATTTGAAGAACAATGAGAAACTGTGTATGTAATGTTTCTGGAGATGACATGTTTTAGAGGTAGGCATATGTTGTCCACCTGATAGTAGGCAGCCAATCAAAATCCTAGTCCCAATAGAAAGATATACTTAGATGTTCCCCTTGGCCAATCCCGACCTTTGATAGGTTTTTCATTATTGCCACATAGTATGATATCATCTCTGATGTATTTTTGATAAAAAAAAGCTATGTTTGTGTGAAGATCACTGAGAGAAACTGAGCGTACGTCCATTGATGTTTGTTGTAAACTCCGTTTTAGATAATTGTTAATAAAACAGTACTTTGCCGTCTTGCTAGTTGATTTGGTTATTTGGACTCAGAATTAATCTGTGTGATCCCATCCATTACATATGCATGGTCCTAAAGGGTCCTAAGCTTAAATTGTAGATCACGTGAAAGAAGGGGGGAGGAAAATAAAAATTGTTACATTTCATTCATGTCCGGCACCTGTGTATATTTGTATCCATGTGATGTTTTCAATTTTGTATAATAATCTCTTGATGAAAACTGTGTTTTCCAAAATAGTGCAGTGTTTGATGTTTCACTGAGATAAATATGCATTCATTGAACCTTGTGAAACAGTACAGGGGCGTTTTCCTTATTGTGTTACCTCCAGACAAGAGCTGGAGGTAAATCAGGCCCCCACTGACAAAAAAAACGCAGGTATTTCCGGCAATGGTATGCCCAGTGCTCGAAATACCTGCAATTCCTCCCATGGAGTCCTATGGCAATGACCCCTGTTGCCAGCACCTGCAATTTCCCGGAATTACAGGGATATCAGGCGCCTGTAACTGTAGGTCTGTTTCCCGGGTTTCCCACTGGAATTACCGCTGGGATGTCAGGAAACATATATTGAGGGCAATGGTCATTGTGTAACAGTAACACAGGAATAATCAAGTCTTGCCCCGCAAACAGTTCCACGCGAAGTCTAGAACAATTCCAATCCAGACGGGATTAGCAAAGTCAATGTTCAAAAGTTCTCCTTCTTCAAGCCAGCTCAGAGGATGATAGTAATCAAATGGAGCAGCTGTCAGTCCATTTCCAGAATCAGTTATAAGGGTATCTGGACGGCTGATGATGAATAAGATTAAAGGTGCTAATACATCTGAAGCAGGATAAGCAGACCACTTATGAGAACAAGTTCAGCGGTCCAGTGTAACAAGAAAGACAAAAGCCTTCCCGGCATGGTATCTCGCTGCAATGTTCCCAACAACTTTGCCCTTATTCCTCATTAATGGGAGGAGGAGGCATTTCAAAAAAGGAACACACACAATTCTAGCTGAAAACAAATGTACTCGTTTCTAGCTTATGCTTTCCTGAAATAGTACTTACATGGGCGAAGATGGTATCTGTCCTGAATGGAGGAAATTGGTTCTGGAAAAATAGTAGCAGAACACTGCAGGCCTCCAGGGCGGCTAGAATCATCTTATGTTCGAGTGGGGATCCACTGCCTGCTAAAGCTGGCGATCAGCAGTTCCTGGAGGATGCCCACTATCTCAAACAATACTTGCAGTAGGATGGTTCCTGTTCAGAACCTGGGCATACAAATAAGTGGTGGAATCAGGAAGGCACCATTGTTCCAGAACAGATTGAAAGATCTGGCTTGGATGAAAATGTGGCAGGCTCTGTGGTCTCTGTTCTTTTGACAGAAGTTCCAGGTGAATCTGCTCTGGAGGAGGCGGCTCTAGTGGGGATGGCGGGAGGCAATACTCTTCGGTAATGTGACAAATTTGTCCAGGACGTCACACACAGGCACTTTACAGCAGTCTGTGTGGTTAGCAGGATCAGATGAGGATCATGCCAGTGGGGTTGCAATGCCGACTGTTGCTGGTGGACTTTGATGTACACATAATCACACGGTTGTAACAGATGGCGAAGACTTGTCACCAGTTCAGGTAAGGCAGCTTTCACCTGCTAGTGGTGAAAATAAATACTTCAGGACCTAGTCATCCTCAAGGTGGTGTTTCAGATGATAAAGAGACACTGGAGGGGAAGAACTCATACGCATTGGGCTGCCAGTAAGTAACTCAGTCGTGGGAGGATAGCTCAGGGGCAACGTACTCGCCTTGAGAAGCAAGATGACATGGAGCACCACAGGTTCGATCCCCGGGTCCACGCATAGAAATCTCAGGGTATTAAGCATGTTATAAATAACCTATCATCTCATATTATATGGGGAGACAGACCATGTTTTTGATGAGTGTTATTACTCATGTGTTGAAAAACTGGAGGCAATGTCTTGGGCGATTTAAGACTCTAGTCCTGATCCACCTTAGACAATCTAACATTACGATGCATGTTGCAATGTTCCAGGTTGCCACTAAATTGTGGGAGATAAGCACAGACAAACTGCTGACACATTTTAAAGGCTTTGCAAATTTCCTGAAACACAAGTCCAGCAAAATTAGTTCCACAATCACTGTCTTTAATTAGCCGAGACCCAAATTGGAGAATGAAATTAAGTTAAAACCTTTTTGAAACAATTACTATATCTGCTCTATGACAGTAATAGGCTTCTTCTCACCAGGAATACATATCCCCTATGACCAAACAATTTTCAAAATGATATAATATCTATCAATATATAACCTTTCATTTCTCAGCTTCACCAAAAGTTTGTTGATTCAAAGTAAGAAGCAGAGGCATTGCTAGGGGGCAGTAAGGGGGCTATAGCCCTGGGTCTTTTAGTTGCAGCCCCGGATAGAAGCTCAGGGACCACAACCAAAAGGCTAGCAACCCCTGAGTCCTGACAGTCGCAACATTAGTGTAGCCCCAGATCTTTTCGAGACCTAGCAACACCCCTGGTGTCAGTACTCACCACGAAAGTCCCTGGCAACCAACCGAGGCCTTTAGGATCAGCAGACTGGTAACCCGAGGCTAGCATTGGTTCTCCTCTCTTGAGGGCGAACTTTCCCTTGATGTACCCCTCTATGTGGTTAATAATGACAAACTACAGTTGTAATTTAATTGAAAGAGCAAATATACCACCAGGGAATTGGAAATAAAGGAAGACTTTATAATCCCTACTAGTGCAATGGTATATAAGCGAAAACACAGGACAACACTGACCTGAGGAACTTTTAGGCATTGAAGATACACCTAGGAATCATCTGCTGGACAAACAGGCTCTACGGAGAAGGAACACGGTCTGTGGTGCATGAGAAGAAGAATCCAAGAGAGCACCGAGGGCCTAGGAGGAGGAGAGAAGGGCAGGGGGAATTAGTTGGTTCGTAGGGACCTGTTCCCAGGTGGCACGAAGACGCACTAAGGACAGAACAGTCTGCACAGCAGAGCGTCCAAGGACTGAACACAGGGTCCGAAGAAAATCCAGATCTCTAATCCAATTAAACAAAACAGCAGATAAGGGTAATCTAAATGCAATCCATGAGACAGACCAAAGTTCGTAGTCAGAAAAATGAAGAACCAAAACCAGAAGGAGGATCCAAAAGAAAATCTGAAAAACAAGGCACAGGGTCAAGGGCAAGCTTCGACAAGGCACAAAAAACTAACAATGAGCACTCATGAAAATCAGAAGCACTGCTGCCATTGTCGGACAACTTTTTATGTGTGTGTGTGCGGCAGCACAGCCTGTTGACATCGTGCCTCGCGTCGGGTCACCATGGTGACAAGAGATCGTAACAGACGCAAGGGCACACTGACTAGAGCATGCCGTGTGTGAATGCTGTTTTAGCTTAAATGTCATGGCAACTGCCAACGCGGTAGGAATGGAGTTGTGCAACCATGATGATTGCGCAGCGATCACACTACTGTGTGCTGAACCGTGACACCTGGTAAGAAGTTAGAACAGGATGCGTTGGATGTACTGCATGTTGACTGAATGCAAAAGTGCTTCAGAATCTTGATATTTTTAATTTTGCATGAATAGATATTGTAAAATTGCAGATTAATAAGATAATATTGCTTTTAGGTGGATTGTCAAGTCGCAGTGTAAAAGTTGGCAAAACAAGATGAACACGATCCATACTGATCATGTGGAAAGAAAATAAACCACAATTGATGTTTGGACAATACGCCTAATGATGATTAGGTTTTGCACAAGATACACTGGGCCTCATTACGAGATTTGTGGTAAAAATCAAACTTTACCGGCATGGAGGCAATACCGTGTCTGGGTAGCACTGATGCCGCTAACAGCGGGCGATTACGAGACTGCATGCACGCGTGTAGCGGCATGCCGGTATGGTCTGTACCGGCATGCCGTAAATGACCCTAAAACCCCCGTTAGCGGCATCATGCAAAGCGCTGACACCTCCTACGCCTTCGTCCACCCCTAAATAACGGGCCCGGCAATACCGGGCCCGGCAATAACGGAACCGGAAGTAACGTCATTGCACAGGAACGGGAAATGCAATGGCAGCCATCTTGAAAAATACAATCCATTGCAATCCTCGAGACACAGGACCGGGAACCACACACCACCAGCCACATCTTCAGCTACATCTCCAGCACTATGCCTAAGGCTATTAAAAAAGTTGCATCCTGCCAGCAAAAGGTGCGCTTCTTGGAGGACGAGTTAAATATGCTGGCAGACACTCGGGCCTAGAATGGAGATGTTGTCTTTGCCTCAGACCTCAGGCGACCTGCCCAGCTAAAGAAAAAAGAAATATGGGAGGAAGTGGCCCAAAAGGTCAGTGCGGTCAGTACCACACCCCGCATCGTGAAAGATGTCAAAAAAAGGTGGGATGACCTGCGCCTCCATGTGCGCAATATCCTATCTGCGAATTGGAGCCAGGGTCTGACTACAGGTGGCGGGTCCAACTCCCCCATAAAGCTCACCTGATGGGAGGACACATGTGCCAGCACGATTGGCATGGAGGCCATCTAGGGAGTGGGAGACATGGAGCGAGGAGTCCCGTCATCGGCTGATGGAGGCGAGTGTCCACCCAAACCACTGGAATGCAAAGCATGATGATGGGCCACAATTGTGACAGTGACATAAGCCAATGCATGGGCCATCACACACACATGGACACATCCCTGCCTAGATGCTGTCCCCAGCACCGTCACATCAACATGCATGCAGCATGCCAGTGCCATACCTGAGACATACCCTACAAACAGCGAAATGGCATGTGTCACACTGCATGCAGTCCACAACACAAAGGCATGTCACACAGCATACACCACCTAACACATGTGTGCACCAGACGTATGCCTGAATAACCTCCCCATATAGCAAGCAACCTATATGTCACAACTCCAAGACAGCAAATCATCACATGCGTACAACTGCACTAATACCAGTGTATGCATGATGCATGTACACCCATCCCTGATGCCGTGCCTCTCTCGGTCCCCCACAGGCTCAGATTCCGACAGCGATGCTGAGGGCACAGCTGCACAGGCCACGACACCAACCAAAAAGGCCAGGGGCAGGGACGACAGCAACACGCCATCCACATCCAAGGGCCTAGCCAAGCAACAACAGCCACCCAAGGCAAAAGCAACACTGGATGGCAAGGCACAGGGGCGGCAAAGTACTGTCGCAAAACCAACAGTGGCTAAAGTGGTGGAATCCACTGATCCCGAGCCAGATCGGACGCTGTCTGCTGCAAACAGCTCCATAGGGGAGGCAGCAGCCACAGCGCCCCAGAGTGGCGATGAAGGATAGGGCAAGGCTGAGGTATGTGTTCCTGAGGACGACACCCTGTCGATGGATGAGGCAGGCACACCCAGCCCCGGACAAACACCACAGCACACCCCACAGAGCACCCCCAAAAGCGCCACACCCGACCAGTCAGGAGGAGAGGCAATACCAGAGGCCTGGAGCCCCACTGACGACACACCTGCATTGGGCCCCACAGCAGATATCCCATCCACCTCAACAGGCATCCAGGATTGGGGGTGTTGTGGGGGGAGGGTGGAGGGCGGAGGGGGGGTGTGGGGCAGTTGTGGGGGGAGGGGTGTGTGGGGGAGTTGTGCGGGGAGGGGTTGTGCGGGGAGTTGGAGGAAATTGCACTTTGTACATATCACGTGTTAAATACACCCGTTGTGCACAAAAATTCACATGACTGGACATTGCTTTTTGTGTATGTGTGCTTTATTGGTTTACAGTGCACAGTGTCCATGTATCCCCACACCCAGTGCCCAGAGTCCCACATCCATGTCACCCTCTGCATCCATGTGTCTTAGAAATATTGGCCTATCACAGACTGGCGCACAGCACGTCCCTCCTGTGCATCGCCACCTGGCTGATGTACAACCCATTCTTCTTCATCATCTTCATCCTCACCTGGTGATTGCTATTCAATGTCAGGGGCAGAGGCACGTTCTGTCGGATGCACATGTTGTGCAGCATGGCACATGCCATGATGATCTTGGCCACCTTCTCATGCACTTACAGGAGTGCCCCACCAGACCTGCTGAGGCAGCAAAACCATGCCTTCAAAAGGCAAACGGTCTGCTCGATCACCACACGGGTACAGGTATGGGCGCAATTGTAGTCCTCTTCGTGCCTGTTCTGCGGGTTCCAGACAGGGGTGCGGAGCCACGGCTTCAAGGGATAGCCAGCATCACCTGCATGGGAGCAAAAGAATGTATGTGTGAGTCACTTCCTACCATGACACCTGTACTTATCATTCTCATGCCTGCAGATATTGGTTGTTCACATGCACATGTCCCTGGATGTATGCACACATTTTAATTTGGCACAATGTGTGCTGTTCCTTGGTCTACAGGTGTGGGTTGTGTTGTCCAGATGATACAGGGTGTCCACTTCCTTGCTTGTGTCCATGCACTGTGGATGCCTACTTCTGTATTTGCTATCATCTATGTGATGTGGATTGAATCTTATGTATTTCTACTAGCAGCATTGGCACAAGTTTCATCATGATTTGTGAATCATAGCTTAATATTCCCATGTTGACATACAGCGGTACAGTGGTGGTGGCCCAGTGACAATCAGTGTATTCCCTTGGTGGGATTGATTTGGGCGCACTCATGCACGCATGTCCTGTGTTGTGTTTTGATGAGGTCTTTTACATGGTGCATAGTCATAGCATGTTGCTGCATTGTGTTACAGAGGGTACGGTCTGATGATGTGCAGTGGACGTGTTGAGGGATGTGGGCTGGTTGCAAGTCTGGCATATTGCCATTGGTGTGCAGCTTCCATCATTTGTATGAGGTTTAGGTGTCATGTTCAGTTTGGGATGCTTTGGGGCACAGTGTTTTGCAGTATGGGCATTGTCCAGTCACCACCCCAATCTCACCCGGGTGGTGTGTGCATCTCCCCCCCGATTTCACTGCCATGTGCCTGTCATGCAACTTACCAAGCAGCAAGGCACGTCGTCCAGCGTGAGTTGATCCGGGATATCGGGCACAACAATGTGTGATGAACTTGCTGGAGTCACATACCATCTGCACATTGATGGAGTGGTACAGCTTATGATTGTGGTATGCCACCTCCATGGCATGAGGGACCACCAATTCCACATGGTGCAGTCGAGATCACTGATGCAATTGGGCATGCCTGCCAGTGCATGGAAGCCAGTTTTAGTGTCAAAGATCTCCTGGGCAGTTTGTGGTAGAGATATGTAGTCGCTTGAGTACTTCAGGAAGGCATCCAGCACTTGGTTCAACATGCGTGAAAAAAAAGGTTGTGATATGCCATGCATCTGATCCACTGTGTGCTGGTAGATGCCTGTGGCCAGGAAGTGGAGCACAGACACTACCTTCAGTAGAGGGGGGATGGCGGTGCATATTTCAATTAGGCTTACAATGTTGTTGTGTATCATGTCCACAATGGTGGTGATAGAGTCCCGGTCCAGGCGATACAGGGTGTAGATCTGCTCAGGGGTTAGGTTGAAAGGACTGGTTCTGATGCGAGGGATTGGAGGCTGCCTGCGTGGTACCACTCGGTGTACTGGTGGGACTTGCTGGGCCTGTCTCACCTTCCTTCTCCTCCTGCATCTCCTCTGTAGTGCCTGTTGTAATTGTTGCTCCTGGTGTAGCAATGCAAGCATGTCCTGCAGCCCCAATATCGCAACTACAAGTGAGATAATTTTGGTGTGGGAAGGGGTGTGGTGTGTGGTTGTGCTCCTTTTGTGCTGGGCCAGACTCCATTGCCTCCACCTGTGCTGATTGTGTGCGCATGTGGCAGTTGGAAACACAGCACATTGCTATTAGCGGATGATCCACGATGCCGGTGATGCCGGCATCGCGGTATCCCTTATTACCGCCTTCGGGATGCCGGTAGATGCATGTCCGCGTGGCTTGTGATGTCCTCCTGTTAGCGGCATCCGGTATTGCCAGCCCCAAGGGCCCCGTGCCCGGGTGCATGCCGGTAGGGAGGTGCACGGTCTCAGTGGTGGCACTAATACCGGGTTGTTGGCTCGTAATAGGCCGGAGCGGTATGCAGTGCCGTTATTCCCTTACCGGCATCGTTTTTCCATTACCACAAATCTCGTAATGAGACCCACTGTGTTTATTTCTTATCTTTTGGACTAAGTAAGAACTGAGTTCTATTTGTTAAGGAAAGACAAAAGGGCACTTTGCAATATTGTATTCAATGAAATTGGTGTTTAAAGAAATTGAAGAAGAAAATAATAATCCATTTACATATCGTTGTAAGAAATAGTTTGATTGTAAAGACCATAAAGGGAACATGCACTAGCCCCTAAAGAAGATCCATTAAATATTTGCGAGGTATCGAAACAGGTAGGGCAGAATGTAATTTATCTTTTTAATTCAGTGTATTAATTAATATATTGTGCCATTGCCTGTTTTGTAAAATGCAATAAAGTTGAAAGATCTCTGAAGTAGTGAGTTTATGTGCTAAATGTGTTTTAAATGTTTGGAACAGGAGGTATCACACCATGGGAAGTTGTGAATTAAGGTTTGGGGTTTTATGCATTTCAATTAACCATTAAGTGTTTTAATACGCTAAGTTGCCCTGGTTCAATCATGTATGATCATTATGTACATATGATGGTGTAATTTGGATGACATTTGTAATTTAACCATGCAGTATTAACATAAATATACGGTGCTGTATTTTGGAAAAGATTTGTAAAAGTAAGTAAAGCAATGGTTGACAAAAGGATTTTAACGACAGTCCACCTAGGAGTAAGACACTAAGTGAGCCTTTTGGTTTTTAGGATTAGTGAATGGTGGTGCTTCACTCATTTATACCCCACAGTCCCTATATGTGTGGCTTGTTTAGTTACATTTGACATTTTTCTCTCAGACACATTTCTATTTCCTGCTGGCAATTTGCAATACCTTTTCGAACATCCGTCTATTATCTAAATAGTTCCCCTTCAGATTATTTATATTGTTTGACATCATAGAGGCAAGAGAGTGCTCAGGAATCAATTGTTTTCCCACACTTATGTCTATATCAAGTGATAAGAAAAGGGGAAGTTGGTCACACTGAATTCCATTAACTACTACCATATAAAGTACTTTTCCCCAGACCTCTCTCCTTATTTTAAAATATTCAATTGTTGAAGCCCCTCAATTGTATATAAATGCAAGGTTCCCTGGATGATCAAGTCTTATTCTGCGATTAATGGAACATATATACCATTCAAATATAAAAATTAAATATTTCCTTCTGTCAGCACTTAGATGTGAGTTCATTGTTAATATCTCTTACTATATCATCTTTATAATCCTTAATGTTTGCTGAATACTGATACCTAAATTACAATACAAATCACCCCCATTCGAGCATAAAGTAAGACATTTCCTGACTGGTCTCATATTCTATGGTAGATTCCATCATCACTTTACACAATGCATCGAAAGTTTGCTGATGCACTTTATGGGGAGAAGTGTGATTAAAAAAATTAATATTTGTTGTTCATATAAATATCTTTTGTAGGTATGTAATCTGAAGTCTGTTCCATTCTTTTTTTACATTAAAGGCTGTGGGATAGTGTACACAAAATACAGACCCCCCCAGAATTTCTGTTATGATTATTCAGTTGATTGTTACAAAACCTTCAACAAAACCTTGAACATAGGGGCTTCACGCACACATTTCCTGTGAAAAAATGACATCTTGGGAATTGGATACATTTTCTAAGATCCTTGTCACATAATTTATTATTTAAACCAGCGATATTCCAGCTAAGTATTCAGAGTGTTGCAAGCTCAATCTGTGTCAGTGGCTGATGCTTGACAAGTTTTTCGGGGCACCAGGCAGAATTGATTTGTGCCTCGGTCAATAATTCGCCTAAATTGAAAAACAGCACATTTGTCTGCAAGTGAGACCCCCTTTTGGCCATGAAAAACATAACAATACATATTTGATGGAATCTCACAGGCTGGTATCGGTGTAACACCCTTTTAGAATTTTGGTTGTGACCACCTGTAGAGGTCTTAAGCCGCTTATTGATTTTCTCTCTGCTTTTCAGGTCTTCCAGAGATACATTAAAGCAGGGCTCAGGATGTTCACTTGCCACTAACCACGGGCATGCAAGCATTGACTCTTGGTGAGTAAGAAATGGTGTGCCATGTCTATGAGTAGAGTTGAGGTGGTGAGTGACTTTTTAAGGGTTGCCACTTGAAATCTTTACCCCTGCGAAGAAGGATCTAATCCCAAATTTCATGTAGTTGGTATATATCAAATTTGCTAAAAATGGAGCTGCGAAGGTCATGACCAAGCAGTCCCTGTTAACCTTTTTTCTGTTGGAGTCCTATTCAGCTAACACAGAGAAAGATTAAAAGGTCTTTTGTAAACTAAACGATTAGGGTTGAGCCAATATATTTGTTTATTCATTGAGGTTATGGTGTCTTCTTTTTGACATAAGAGGAGGAGGATGCACTCCCATAGTTATTTAATTATTAGCACCGGTGGTACTGCCTCTAATGGCACTCCCTATACCTCAAGACATTAATTGCAATTGAATTTCAGAATTTAGCCTATATTTGGTTAATGTCACCAGTGAAAGAAATACAACTGATAATTTCACCATATTGCACGTCACATATTGCTACTCGGTAGATCCAGCCAATTCCCTCTGCTCATCCATAAGCACGTGGTTGGTCATGTCCAATTAATAGTTTGATCAATTATCATAAGATAAAATAGCCATTACAGAGAGTAGGCTTGCCTTACTTTGGTTAACCTATTCTGGCAGGTTTTTACTGAGGGGAACACATAAACACTCAAGCATTTTATATCACCATCCCACAGCATTGCCTTCTTTTCAATAGCATGTTGCCCTGTTGGATCAATGTAGAAACATAAGGTATCACAGAGCTCAGCAATATAAAAGCCCTGGTGACAGGTTGCCGATTCCTGTTGTGTTATCAGCATGGACTGTGAGAATTGATGTATCTAGCTAAAAAGGTTTATTAAGGATATATTTAAGTCACATAGCTACTCCAGATCTATATGATGAAATAGCTGTATATGTTGCACCAGAGCGCAAAATGTGAACTCGCCACTAGCCAATTGGTAGTGATTATTGACTGTTGGCTAGTAAGACATGCTGTGCTGTGTGTTTTTATAAAATTAAGGTGGCGAGAGGATCTTGTGTCACAAACGTGTGTCATATCTGCATCAATAAATGGGCATCCAGGAAGTATTCTAATTAATTAGAGAGCCATTTATTCATTTTCACTACAGTAGTGCAATGATGAGAAAACACCTTATGCTGATGTAGGCCTTATTTAAATGTTGTGTAAAGCACTCAGGTGGTTTGGCGGCTAAATTGCATATGACATCGTGCTTTCTCCCAGACACGGAAGGCAACTACCCTTCTCATAGACACCAGGGCCAGATCTAACTTCTCTTAGATAAAAACATTTTGTTGTAGACCACGATATTTCCATGGAATACTATCATTGCATTGAAGGAAATATCTAACTGTGGAGTATGATGGTTATTATACCAGAAATTAACCTCTAAGGGCACCCTATTTGTAGGTTCTTAAAGAAGGAAGCCAGGCAAGCTTAAGTTATGCCAGTAAATCATGAAAGATACATATACTACTTCCTTGAAACAAATGACCAATGGAACAATCCCCAACTTCTGCCTGCTGTTGACCTACCTGATTGTGAAATGTTTCAGGAAGTCATTTATTTCCACCTACGACAGTACTATGAATTTATAATCTGGAATCACGAAATCCCCGTCAGCATATCCGGAAATAATTGCCTCCACCCACATCTTGGGGTGGAGTGCACACACATAAAGTCACTGGTGGTAGGATGCATTACCTGGAGTTGATCCCTGGGTAAATAAAGAGGGATGCCAGTAAAGATGCATACACATTTAGGTAGAATAATTGCTATACTGAGGATTAATATGTATCCACACAGGAAGTTTTCTCCAGTACGTAACTTCAAAAAAATACATGAAAATCTTTGCATCTCCAAATCCCCAGGTGCTTACATTGTTTAAAGATGAACTGGAAATGTAG
Organism: Ambystoma mexicanum; assembly: GCF_040938575.1. NCBI lineage: Eukaryota > Metazoa > Chordata > Amphibia > Caudata > Ambystomatidae > Ambystoma > Ambystoma mexicanum. The sequence continues at coordinate 1,161,256,671 of NC_090927.1, read as the reverse complement.
AGGAATACAATGGTTTGTTTAAGATCACACAGCTAATAGTTGAGCAGGGAAGGGCAAGTGTGGAAGTGCCCGCGCATGGACACACATGATATGCTCCTAGCATGGACTAGTGGAAGTTTTCAGGGCAGCGTAGCCCTGGAGTTTCCATTTGCAGTGTGATTAGAGTTTCTAATATATATGGGCTCAGAGCCACGTCAGACCTTTAAGGGGGGAGGTTTTGGGGCCATCGCTCACATTTTCTCCAGAACCTACTGCAGGTACATCTTAAATTCCACCACGATCTTTCGCGGCCGTGTTCATTACTTGGCCCGATCTCATCTCCACCGTGTCGCAAGTAGGTCTCAAGTGGGTCATTTTTATCCTTTCTGTTGCACAAGTTAATTACATAACCTAAATATGTGCCTAAATTACTCATAATATGTATTGCATATGCACCTACCACATGTAATGTGCTCCACAAATAGTACATGCAATTATTTAACATTATTGTTAACATGACAGGTCTTTGTTATTCTTGTTTACTTCAAATATATTTTAATGTTGTGCACTTTTTCTGTGTTCTGGTAGCAGGAAATGTAGGTTGCCATACAATACTAGTTTTCTCCCTTCCTTTCTTTATAGTCGGGTGAACTGGGGTGTCCGTGTGTTCTATGGGCGGGAGCTGTGCATAGGGGGTTGCTTTCACAGAATGGATTATCTTGTGTTGATAGGTCAGTTGTCTTTTGACTCATTCAGCAAGCTGCGGTAGGACTAAGGTTATCTCGGTGTCCAGCCAAAGGATCGAAAATAAAGGATCGAATGCCCTTTTGTTTGAATACAAAAGGATCGAAAAAAAGGGTCGAATGGTTTATTTATTTATTTATTTATTTATATTTTTAAGTGTAGTATGCAAAAAAATCTTTTATAAAAAGAAAACGGGGGTTGGGGTAGAACCCCCCCATAAAAAATTAATAAATAAATAAAAAGAAAGAAATGACTCACAAAAGCACATCTACAGAGGAAGGCAGCACTCTTGCCTCTAGAACAGCACACAGATCAGAACAAGGTGGTGAGCCAGTTTATGAGGGTGTGATCAAAGTGGGGAAAACATGAAGTGCATCAACAGATCCATAGCAGCCTGTCCTGACCTTTGGTTTTACAACTTCATTCACCTTTCACGCAGTCTATTTTGGACCGTGTCCCACCTGGCCCTAGTATTGGGCAGTACCTGAGTTACTATTCTATTCTATCCAATTATATTCTATTCTATGTTACTATTCCATTCGTTGTACCAGGGAAAAATGAAAGGTAACCCTGGACCAAAAGCCAACACAAATTATCTGGAAACCTTGATCTCAGGAACATCACCTAGCCAAACACTGTGTGTTATTATCTGGCTATTGCTCATCGAAACTGTCTCACATAGATGGCAAGTTGGATTTGAGACATGGTAGAATATATCTTACTTTACACAAACCAGTCCTTTGGTGTTCATTTCCCCCCTCCCATCCCTCTCTGTGACTGTGGCATCTATAGTCTCTTTGCCATTCTCTTATGTTCTCCCCACTCATTTTCGTCCAGACTACGGGCCAGGACACAAGATGCCAACCACCACAAAATCCAGGCACTCTGTAGGTTGACGCAATAGTGATGGTGATTTGGTACAGTAGAAAAAGCCTTTGAACTTAACATAAGATTAGCAGTTTATCTCTTAGGGCCCCTTACAATGTTAACTAACTGGGCACATGCTGAAAAGAAGCGTACATTGTGTTGACGGGGTAAGTGGTGTGATCCATTTTATTTTATTTATTTATTGTGCATTTGTAAGGCACTTATACATCAAGTAAATTGTGTTTCAAAGCACCCACAGGGCAACGGGGAGGGAACATGGGAATGAAAGGTAAATATAATAGCAAAAGAAAGAAAGAAAGAAAGAAAGAAAGAAAGAAAGAAAGAAAGAAAGAAAGAAAGAAAGAAAGAAGCAGTCCTACTAGGCCTTGTGAGCAGTCAGAACATGCAAGTGCAAAGAGAGAGAGAAGGGACAAGGGAGGGGGTAAGTGCTAGGTGTTCCATGGTGGGAAGTGCTAGGGAGTATGTTTGCAAACAGCTGTTAAGTGCCTGGCAGAGATCACTTGGTAAGTGCAAGCCTGTGAGACAGCACAGGTCAGTGGGCACCGAAAGGCAAGTTCCGATAGTGGGTGGAGGCTAAAGGCGATTGGGGGGGAAGGCCAGAGCCCAGAAGGACACATAAGGGCCCTGGTCACCAATCTCAGCGACTGAGGGGTTTAGCAAGGGAGGGAGAGAGGGAAGGAGGAGGTGAAAAGGAAAGTTTTATGAGCTTCCGGAAATTGAGGAGATCCAGCTCAAGACATAGAAGAAGTTTGAGGCTGTTCCAGAGGAGGGAGTCAGCCGAGGAAAGAGATGGGCCACCAGCACACTGTTTGGAGAAGCGCTTGACACGCTGAGAGTTGGCACCAGAGGAGCGTAAAGATCTAGAGGGAGAGATTTGTTGAGAGCCAGTTGTAGATAGTGTGGTCCCCGGCCCCAGAAAGCCTTATGTATGATGCAATGGGATTTGAATTTGATCCTTGCAGAAGCCGGAAGCCAGTGGAGAGATGAGGGCTAGAGAGATGCAGTCCCTTAGGCTTGAGGTCAAGGATGAGTCATACAGCCCTATTCTAGATAAGCTGGGAAGCTTTGAATCGAATGACGACCCACATACTCACAAAATATATATTTTCACATATAAATGTAATCCAGCTTTCAGCGTGACAATAGTCACCACCATAAGTCATTTTTTGTTTTAAAAAAAACATCATAGCACCTGTGTTGTGTCTGAGTATTACCTTGCTTAGTTAAGTGAGTCTCTTTAGTTCAGCCTATGCTATTTCCGAGGCATGTGGATTTTACCTTTCAACTCAGCGACGGTCATTTTGGATTGACCCGTAAATAGCACAGTGGATGGCAGCCTACACTTATACTTGAAATTAAGCTGCTCTTACTGTGCTAATTTGATCGTTTATGAGCCTGGATATGAGCTAGAATGGCAGGCTGTGTGAGGTATTGGAGCTGAATTTAAGCCCCTTACAAATATGATGTCCATATTGTCCTTGCACTGCAGGTGGCATTTACATGAATCCGAAAGGATTCTGCAATGTTTTTACAGGTGTAAACATCTTCACATAAATTAGGACAACAGGATAGTCAAAGATTAGATTTTAATACTCACTAACACTTGTCAAAGGATCTAGCATTAAAGTTCAGTTCAGTAGTCATTTGTATATCTGAGAGCAAGCCATCAGATTTCTGATGGTAACTGATCTATGTTTCAAATTAAATATGAAAGGTAATCAAGTTCATATAGTGAAGCCTGCTCCGAGGTCCTGAAAGGAGTGCATTTATTTTCTTCAAGGCCCACCATCTTAAAGAGGTCCAAGGACACTCGTCAAGCACAAGCATGAAAAAAGATGTCTCAGCCTGTATCAGTCCGTGGGTCAATAAAGAATTGAAGCACAGCTCGTGTAGCTGATACGTTAGGAAATTGAGCAATCTCTCTCTCTCTTATTATCGTTTGATTTAACAAGATATTAGAGAAGATGCGATAGTGAATGCTTCTAAGGTCACGCCATCCTCAATGTGAGGTAAGTCGAGCCATAGAGAGAGCTCTGGTGTGCTGGCGAGGCTGGGCCGTGCTCCTTGCAACATGCTGAACATGAGATCTGAAGGAGAACAGACCTGCCGATCCATCTGTAGCAGCTTAGACAGGAGACAACACATTGTGACTGAATATAATCACCTGGCAGGGATGAAGTGAAGTGGCACATAGGCTGACTACCACATCACACCAGAAGACAAACCTAAACAGAAGAAAATGCCTCAGAGATCATGGAGATAAGCTTTCCTTTCTTAGTAGCTCCTGTAGAGGCATCCGTGTGGATGCATCACTGGCTCTGCTACAAAGGAATTTACTTAGGTTCCCATTTCAGCCCAGCACAGGAGTAATTTGTTTGACGGAATAACTGTAAAGACTAAGCCTCCTGTTCTTCCATAAAAATAGTACCTTACTAGTAAAGTAATTGCTCAGATCAATGGAATGAACAGTTCAATGTTTCATTCAACTTCAAATTACAGAGAACATGTCAACGTCAGAGGAGGCCTCCAACAGCCCTCATGGGCCTGTAATCTTTACCTATGAATGACTGCCCCTTTCAGCTTGGGGTTGACCACTTCAGAGGTTTCCCTTGGGCTCCTGAAAGTTCTGCATGCTCCACAATAGGTGCCCTACCCTGCACCAGTGCAATTGTGATTGCTACTGTGGAGTTAGTGGTGGATCTTTCAGAAGTGCCAGATGGTAATCGAGCCCACAAAGGAGCACTGACAGAGAGGCACTCCCAAATGATTTAATGATGCCTGATGAAAACCTGACTTTCATCTCTGATGCTGGTCGACTGAACCAGCTACAAACCATTGCTGATGGAGTGGAGAGCGAACAATGTGCAGCACACTCAGGTTGGGAGTTCAGTGCAGTTTGTATCTTCAATTATGTCTGGTCTCATGATTCATCATATGCTTGCAATTAGCCACACATGTCTAACTTTAGTGCTGCCAGCCAGCCCAGCACTCTTTGCATCTTAACACACTCCCCTGTCTCCTGAGATAAAAGCCAACTCTCTTTTCCAGTTTCTACCCCACGGGTATAGGAACCAATTTCGGCTTTTGGTTCAGCAGCAATATTGTCCACCGTAGAAGCATCAACCCTGATCATCTGAGGCAGCCCCAGGACATGAGAGGTGGGAGTGCACTTGTCATCAACTGATCTAACTTCATATAGCAGGGCCCTGCACAGCTACACATATCAATGCCTCAAATTATGCAACCAAACAGCTTTGTTTAGAGATGCATATATCTACCCCTCGTTCCACTCGATTTACAGTGCAGACTATCCCAACTTCCATGTCAAAATCCCTACTAGCATTAGGAACTTCTGGCCTAAGACCTTACAGGGTTCCAGAAAGGGCCAATCAGCTGATCTAGATACACTTATGAAGCACTAGGATAATAACAGAGTTCAGATCCCAGCCATTGTTCCTAGCTAGTTAGGCTCATCAAATGGGGCTCTTGCAGGGATTTAAATTGCTGGGAACTATTTAGTTCATCGTTGTAGCCTAGACGTGACTGGCAAGCTTGACACCAACTGCTATGAAGAGCGACTTTTTGACACTGTTGCCAAGTAGCCTCACACACATATGCGTATGTGACATTAACTATGTGTATTTTGGGAACATGTTCAAAGGAGCATTGAGTCACATCTAGAAGATACTTAAAACAAAATGTGTTATATTTATAAAAAGTTATAGTTTGCATCTAATGTGGACTTAGATTTGTGGCATGCTGTGTGTTTTCACCTTGTTCCCCAAAGTTAGCTCCTGCTCAATGGGGGATATGTGATACCAGAAGGTTCTTTTAGCTACTGCACATCAAATCTTTATTTCAGTCCCTACTCTCATTTCTGGTAACACGTGTGATCCTATTGATTATGCGCATAGGAGAGGGAGCCTTCAACTTTGTCCCACCATCAATGCACGGCTGTTGAATGTTCAATACGAAGTTCAAGGGTTGATCAAAAAGAATATATTTTTGGAGCTGCATTCTTCTTATTCCATGATAGATAATCATATGCAAGAAAAACGTGAGACTTTAAAATTCCATGAACAACAACTGGATGGCAAGATGCACACGACGATTGGTGATAAAACCACTGAGTAACTTGACTTTCTCATTCTCCTCATAGAACATCGAGAAACTGAAAGCTGAAGGAATAATGATTTGTGTGGGCCTCTGAAGCAGCTATGAGAGGTTTTGTGTTTCTAAATAAAACACTTTTTGACTTTGAAGATAAAAGCTGACATTTTGGTAGACCAATGGATGCCATGTTTCAGCTGTAAAAATTGACAAAGGAAGCTGATTGAACTCTTTGGGTGGTAAGTCATCTTGGTAATAATTCAATCACCTGCAAGGTGCGCTGGGCATATCTTACATATTGTGGTAGTACTCTGGTTGCAAAAGACATATTATCATCAGCACACTAACAGTTGTCCTTTACGGAAAAATCAACTAAAGAAGAGAGGTTGTATATAAGTCTTTTTTTTTTACAGCTAAAAATATGATCTAGGCCCTTAACCTTCAGGTAAAATGATCATTAATCTAAAGCATAATTACAACAGATTTATTATGAGCATTTGCCAAAGAAAAGCTAGCTCACCAGGCAGCTAATTAAAGAAACTGATCAATGTCAACTGCTCTATCCTAAACCGTGTTTATATGAACTTCCTTGTAGGACAAGGAGAAAGAATTTAAGCTTATCCCAAATTTCCTGACTTTGAAATTAGGTACGCTGAAAAAAGATGCTCAAATAATTAAGATTGAATAGCTTGTGTAAATCTGGATTGGAACCGTGGTACGATTTATTTCTTATATGACACTGTTTAAATGAATTTACAGCACCATTTGTTACCCCCCTATGCAAGTCAATGCATATTTGGCAAGCAGAGAAAAGTGTAGGGTTATTTTTGAATAAAACATCAAACAATGCTTACAGCAATGTTAAAATCAGGTTATTTCTAGATGTGTTGAGCCCCACATGATTATAAATGATGATGACAGTGAATCAGTGGATGACTTTTTTCTGACTAGGAATAAGAGGACATAAAGTGACTTTGAAACAAATAGATGCTTTGTTGATTTGTGTGCTCTCTAAATTAAATCAATTAGCTGATCGGAGTACAAATACAAGTTAAAATGTCTATGTGACCTTCTGTAATAATTGGTTTATTAATACGGATTCATAAATATATGGTTCTACTTGTAGTGTGTTTTATCAATGTGTTATAAAACATGCAGTATATGTATTGGTGTGTTTATCTGGTATTTTGGAAACAAAATGACTCTTTAAAAAACAAATTTAACTAAATAAATGAAGGTACCAGAAACATGTACACAGACAACCAGTGCACTGACTGAATGCAAGAGAAAAAAAGAGATATCTTAATTTAATCTGTTTTCGGTGGGAAAACAAGAGGCAGTATTGTGTGTTGATGAAGCACAGTATTGTCTGCGCCTATGCTTTGTATTACAATTAAGGCATTTTTTTCTATTTTTTTCACTTTCAAGTCACTAGTGGAAGGGAATTTTGAATTCAATTCAAGAGGTCCTTCAGTTTAATAATTTTCGACAAGGTGCCAAAAAACAAAAATAGTTCAATTAAACGTGTATGCATAAAGGAATGTATTAGGAGTAGGAAAACTAAAAAGCACATTCATCATAGCCACGTAACCATAAAGTATTATTGAAATTCTTGGGTATTTAATGTTATATTACCAATATAAAAATGGTGTTCTCTTGCTTCTGACGTGACGCAAAAATTGCTTTTTGGTCCTCCTTTTTTATCTGAAGCTCTTAGCGTGTATAGGGAGCTAAATGGCCACCTACCTGGTGGGGCCAACGCTAATTGTTTAGCATGCAGAGAGGAGAAAATTGCCTAGCAGCAAAACATTGTGTTTTGGCAAAGGGCCATCCTTGGCCATAGTTTTTGGCTGCTGATTTGTTTGAAACACATGTTTGTCATTCCCTGAGACCTGTTGTGCTTTTCGTAAAGATTGACCAGATTATAAATCTTTTTGCAAAAAGAACTAGTTATGTTTTCTCTTATCATGTTTTCATTGGAAATTTAATAGGGAATGGCATGCTATGTTAGGTGAGATTTAAAATGTTTATCTGTGCAATTAATTATCTGCCTGCTGCAAGCTTGCCAGCAAATTATCTACTAGCGTCTTTAAAAAATGTAATTTGAACTCAGCTGTCAGAGAATTGGATTTGGCATATTCAGTGTTTGTTTAAATTTGTGCAAAAACAATTGAAAGAGGCATTCCCACCCACCGATTTCTATTAAAAGCAATAAAGCAATCACCAGTGCCACTATGGCCACATGAAATGAATATGGTTGCTGCTCCAGTGAAAAGTGTGCACACTTACAAGAGGAGAAAGACGTGTTCAGTGCCTTTGGTTTTGTTTCCATTATCGTGGACACATCCAGGGAAACATTGTTTCAAATGATACTGTCTGAAACATATGGCTTGTCTCCCAACAATACATTTTTTTTTGTTATTTTCTGTCTTCTTTCAAATTTTATGTTCTCTTCTCCTTCCTTCCTTCCTTCCTTCCTTCCTTCCTTCCTTCCTTCCTTCCTTCCTTCCTTCCTTCCTTCCTTCCTTCCTTCCTTCCTTCCTTCCTTCCTTCCTTCCTTCCTTCCTTCCTTCCTTCCTTCCTTCCTTCCTTCCTTCCTTCCTTCCTTCCTTCCTTCCTTCCTTCCTTCCTTCCTTCCTTCCTTCCTTCCTTCCTCTGTTTCACTTATAGCGGCCCTATAATTAAGGTGAGTCTGACTCCCATAGGAACGTCTGAAAAATTCTATCATTATTCAAGTAATGGATTTGGCGTCCATTTTGAAAGTGATTAGGGACTCGCGCATCCCCCCCACTACCCCCGAAATGTGCAAAGTTACGTAAAGATTTGTTAAAAAATAAAAGTTATTAAGAAGTCAAAAATGTTTTTTTTCCAAAGTTGCAACCTACTTCCCAAGTTTTGCCAAAGCGCACAGCCCACACTGCTAGACAGATTTGGACCAGGTCTGAAACAACTTGGGCACGAAGCATTCAAAAGAGTGCTTTATATGGTTTGGGGTTATTCTGTGCAGCAGTTATTTAAATATTTGACAGAGAGAAATATATAGCTATATCTCAGGGATTTACCCAAAACTGGATGTTATTAGAAAGGAAACGGCTGCCATCTTGTTTTCTCTCAATGTGAGAGATAGCCAAGGTTATAGCCGAGGCTATGGGAAAATGAAATGCAGGAAAAAAGCCATTTGCAGTTCAAAAAAGATGTAAATGTCACCAGGATAGATGTGGGGGGTGGCTAGAGGGCACCAAGTGAAAGTTGGGAGTTATAGGGGGTCTAGGGACTGAATTTGCAATGGGTGAAACATTACTGGCCCCATCCATGCAGTAATCAGGAAAGACACTGCTTAGCTTCAAAGTGAGGAAGGGGACAGCCTACCCAGGTCATGTTGCCTAATAAATGACCAAATTACAAAACCACATGGCTTGAGGGGGCTTTCACTGCTGGGAAGCTAAGCAGAGTCAGTCCCAGTTCCTGCATGGATGGGTGACCAAATGAGCATCCACGTTATTTGTATTTTAAACCACGCTACTGTCAGTTCTTGAAAGTTTTGCACTCAGATAACATTTTCTTGCCTTTTGCTGAATTGCATTCTGGTATTTGTAGTCTCCCACTCAAGATGGGGGAATAATGCTGCAATTGGACACTTTTTACCTAACATAGTTCTATATGCTTTATATATTTGAGTTACACTATGGTATGTGTACTTTTCAAGATATCTTTATAAAGCAGAGTGTTGTTGAAAGCCAGACATGGGGGTATGGAGGAGAAATTATGAGAGGGCATGTAAGTCATGAGTATATGCCCATGATGTGGTAATAGAGTTTGCAATCCTGGACAGTGGTGCAGTTATTTTCCCCTGATTGTGGCTGCTTTTTAGGGCACATGTGGGTGGACAGGGTAATTTTTTTTCAGAGGGCTGACGCATCCCCTTTATGTTTTTTTAGGTTGGCAAGCTTGCTCGAGTATTTGGCTACCAGGATTTTACTCAGGTTGCCATGTTCCCAGTGCAGCCACTTACTCACAAGACCACAAGTGCTGGTTTTGTATTGGGATTTTGCGATTCGTGTATTGAGGTTCGCACCTAGCCACAGCAACGGCTGTGGTGTTTAACCATGGCTATCCAGCAACCATGGCGTTGCTACCAAGGGGTAAAAGGGGTATCCTGTGCAGCCGTGGCTACATACCAGCAAATCGCACATCAAGTGTTTGTGGACGTGTGTAACGGTGGCTATTAACAATCAAATAGGCAAGGTTTCTCTATTAGCATGGCTAAAACAAGCACATGCATGGGTGCGTCAACGCTTTTTGCCATTTCATTGGTTGTTTTGGTAGGCGTGGCTATTATTATACCCGCGTCTATTGGACCATTAATTTTCTGTGCAATAATCATATTTGTATGTGGATGATACAGCTCAGAATTGTATATGTGTTTGTTATTTTATTTGCTTATGTGTTCCCTTATTTGAAGTTTTGAAGTTTGGCTTAGTTTGATTTTGAGTTTGTAAAAAAGGTACATGTTTGGCTGTTTGCTGCATTGTTGCCCGATTGCCCAATTGGAAAACTTTTCAGTGAAGCTTAGCGGCCATTCTAGCTTAAAAAAAACCTGCAAATCACGTCTCATGACGCGGTCCGCCGAAGGTCCTCAGACCCGGAGAAAGACGCTCCACAATCGAAGAATGGTAAATCCGTGGACTGCATTGAAAGCCACCTCGGACGGGGGCGGGAAGGTAAGCAAGAATGCTCCCTGGCCCGCATCTCTATCCTCTGCTCAACCCCTTCTAGTATCGCTTGTCACATCAGCGACAAGTACATACTTGTCAAATAACTCGTTTATTGCTTGTGAGAATTGTGTTACTATGACTACTAACACTACTAACATGCAAAACTTGTTGCATCACTCTGCGCGTTCTGACATAAACGAACGCATGGACATTCAGACCCATGATCAATCTATCTGTACCGTCGATCAGTCCCACAGTACGGCATTGGCATCCATGCCTCGCATGCTCGACAATAATTGTCCAGCAAAATTAAGTACAATACAGAAGGAATCCATAGTAAACATAAACGGTACTGTGACCTCGCAGGCGCTGTCACTGTTTACACCTACTACAAAGACTGCAGTGTCAAACTTGCCTCAACCACATATAAAGATGACCATGGCCATGACTAGCGACCTTGGCGATTTGTCAGACAACCTTTATTCGCCACTGTCCACCATTGAGGTCACTGACGCTGATCTCATCAGTGCTGCAAAGTGCCGAATGTTGACTTGCAATTAGCTATCAACGACATTCAAGACCTGGCGGAAGGTGCCCTTCCAAAAAGCACACTCAATGAAAATGGGAAACAGCTAGCACGAACATCAACTAATGATGCCGCTGTGTCACTAATACAACCGTGTCTGCATTCTTGTCAGGGAGCCCCTACAGAGACTCCACCAATAAATTCAAAGTCACAATTCACGGCAGGAAAAAACTGCATCATTAACAACAAAATTAATAAAGTGCTGGCTGTGCACATTAAACGAGTCAACCAAATATTTCAAGATGCCCAACTACCAAATAATAGGAGCGATTCATCTGCACCTACAATCAATTTCGCTGTAAGCTCAACTGATGATAACATGGAGAAACAAAAAATCAATCAGGCAAAGGGAAAGGAAAGCGCAAACCATAGGGCTTATGCATGCCAAGCACCTGATGATTCAGGAAGAAATATATTGCCTATACTAGGCATGGTTTTCGGTCCTTTGGTGTCGATCCTTTGACCATTCGACCCTTTGGTTGTCGATCCTTTGACCTACAACCCCTCAGATCAAGGATCATCTTGCTTAACATCCAGAATGGCTAGCATGGATGCAAGCTCCATGGCAAGAGCTTGACGTCTGCAGCAAATCATTGACCTGAAATCAAAATTAAATCAGTCGACTCTTGATGAGACTGCACCTTTACCAACAAATGTGAGCACTCCATGTCCTAAGAATTACAGCAGATCCAGTCAGGAGTATGTAAAAAAAGCACAAAATTCTCCACTCCCAGATGATCGGTTTGACAAAGAACATTTGCAGATCTCATCGAATGGAAGCAACTCATCTGTGCAAGCCGCACAACAACTGACTGTATCTGCTGACACTTTAACTCAGCTTCATAATAACGTTGTAGCTGCCTCTTCAATTGTCCTTCTACCATTTACTAAACTATATGAATCCTTGCATGGAGTAATTAGTGACCAAGGGGCTATGCTCTCAAATCTTACAAATAAAATGGAAAAACGAATTTTTGCAGGTTTTTTACAGAAACAGATAGAACAACAGGCAGATCTGTCTGTTTGATGGCAGGAATGTCTAAGTGATTTAGCTGCACGACATCACTGTCAAAATGATGATTTCATTGAAAGTTTACTAGAAGCAGTGAGATGGATGTGCCACCAGTCCAGAGAGGGGGAAAATAAAATCCAGATGTGCGATTCCTCTTTGACGCGAAATAACTTGCCAAAACCGACATCTCCACAAATCGGAAGCAAGACTTCATTGGACCAGGGGTATTGCCCGGCAACCACGCCAGCAACAGTCCTAAACACAAGGTCTCTTGTTATTCCAACTCACGACATCCAACCCTTGACAACGATTGTGGATGATTTTGAGTCTCAGGCAAGATCTCAACCTCTTGATATAGATAAAATTGACGTCAGGAGTATTGAAATAAATAGTCAACAACCTATTGAGGACATTACAAATGCAAATAATATCTTGCAAAGTGATGATGGAGAGTCATTGCCACCATCCCAGGCACATAAGCCCCCTGCCTTGATGAATAACTTAGAGAATTCGGCATCAATAGTGCCTTCTAATAATCCCAAAAGTTCATTTGATATATTGAATGGTTCTGCCAACACCATTTTGACGACCGAAAAGCCCTTTAGAACGGCAATGAAAGAAAATAACGTTTCAATTCAAGACAAGAAAAAAAAAGCAACCAAAACTCAAACATCCAAATGTGAAAAAATGTATAAGGAATATTACAACGCCAACAAAATCTGGTTTGTTTGATCGTACAACAGGAACAAGCAAGCGGAAGACAAACGCTGTGCAGGACCGAGATCCAGACAAAGGAAACGATTATCAAATCAACAAACAGTCAGCCAAACGTCGTCGTCTTGAATCAGACGAAGTGATCAATAGCAGCCCTGCTGGTGCCTCAACAATAGAGTTATGTGATCTTTCAACATATTCAGCAGAAGTTGACGACCAAGACGAGCTAATAAACAATGGCCGTCGGACAGAGTTCGGGCGCCCAGAGGATATCACCTGCAGAAAACGGGAAACAACTAAAGTCATTTCATGACAAAAAATCAATTGGGACTTGCCCTAAAAAAGAGAAGGTAAAATCAACCTTGACAGCAACGTCAATACTAGCATCCAAGCTAAACCCGAAATTGACGTCTAATCAGAGGTACACCAAAACCCAGTATTCATCTAGGGTATATCCAACCAAAAATCAAACAACCAATATTCGGCTCTGGAAACTACAACTTCAAAATATCCAAACTGACGATAATGAGGTCAACTTAAACAGAGCAAATTTCATGAAACTATTCGCATGTATTCCAGTTCTGCGGACAATATCTTCGGATGACATAAAGATCGTAGAATATCCAACTGAGTTAACTTCTGACCAAGTATTACTATTGGCTCTTCAGCGGTGAAAAATATGCTATTGCAAGCAACAAAAGATCTACTCATATTTGTTTCGACTTAACTCTGGAACCTGAGTACGAGTCTAAACAAGATACCTTGGAGCGCGATGTCTGTGTAAACGCGGAAGGAATGGAAAGTCCACGAGCTACATTGCGGAAATCATTAGCTCACTCTTCCACAAAACACAACGAGAGCCGGACTCAAGGATTATCCCCCCCCCCCGAATACAGTCAGGAACCTTATTGGCAAATGATAAACACCAATAACAATGATTGAAGAAGAGCAACTCTGCTCAAATCGTCCTATCTTGGAACACACGAGGATTCATTCACCTATTCAATAACTTTGAGGTATCAATGGATAACATCTTCGCTGTATGCCTACAGGAAACATGGCTACGTGAGTCACCGACCCGAGACGGCTTCACCACATTCTTAAATCCCGCTGGGAAAAATCCTACTGGTCGTCCTTTTTCTGGCTTGGTCACCATACTGAAGAACCACAGTTGGATGACGCTGCTGGAATCATTAAACCCAAATCCTTTTGTTCAAGGTACTTTGGTACAAATAACATCTACAACAACGTTGGTGAAACAACATCTACTCTTAATAAATGGATATTGGAATCCCGCCATGATTTCCACAAACAGTTTCATCAGTGCAGTGACAACTCTAATTGATGACACATCTCTGAAATACAACAATCTATCTATAATGGTATGTGGTGACTTAAATTGTAATTGGTACAACTACGACAATATAACAAAGACGGATACGCTGAAACCGGCTGAGGCGGTAGAGAAAAGAGGTCATCTTTGGTTCGAAGCTCTAGCAATAAGAAACTGCATCATGGTCAATGGGGAAACTAAAGGTGATCAGCCTTGTAATGGAACATGGCAAGGTCCACATAGTCGAAATACACTGGATTATATCTGGGTTTCCCGACATCTCTTCGACAGAGTGGCTTCCCTAAATGTAATCCCAATATCCAACAGCGACCATGATTTGCTCCACATAGTCTGGGAGACTGACTGGGGGGAATTTCCAGCCAAACATGACGTACAAGTCACATCAAATGCGGCAGGAAATCGTCTGAGGATCAATCAGTCACAAATTGGAAAACTTCGCATTGACCTAACTAGAGAGAACAATGTAGACTATTCCCACCTGTTGTTAGACTTCAAGCTGGAAACGGTTAATTCAAGACTAATCGGCCATTCAAATAAACATCTGTTCAGCAGTGTCATCGCACAAGCCAAAAGGGAACTAAGGAAAGACTTGCGTCAGATCAAGAAAATGAAGATACCAAAAGATAATATGGCTATCAAAGAAAAAGCAAGACGTCAAGTATATCGACATTGGCTAAAGGCGCATTCAGTGATGATAGAACAAAATTGTGCGGAGTTGATGCTTCAATTGTTGATCACAAAAAACACACGTAATATTTGGGCAATTCTAAATAAAGGAAACACAAAAGCAGCACCAACAATCTTTAACCCAATTGATGGTAAGAAATGGGTAGAGTATTTTGAGAAAATGTATAAACAACCGACGGAAGACTCTCAAGCTCAAGCAAGTGTCTCAGCACCAACGTGGGGCATAACACCACAAAGTGATGAAATAGAATTAGCAATACAGAATCTAAAAAATTCAAGAGCAGCAGGTCCCGACCAAATTTCAAACATTATGCTGAAGGAAAATAAAGAACAGTGGGCCAAGTTCATGGAATTTCTGTTTGGAAGAGTGTCGGAAAGTAAGATAAATTCCTGAGCCATGGTTAAAAGCTATCGTGGTCCCAATTTATAAGAAGGGCGATAGAAACGACCCGGCGAATTATCGTCCCATCGCCCTTCTTGATGCAATCGGGAAAATCTTTGGCTCCTTTCTCCGAAGGAGACTTGCCTCATGGGCCTCCATGTCGGGGTTACACGACATTCGACAAACAGGCATTACCGAGTGTGTTGGAGTTGATGTGAACCTACTATTACTGAACATCTTAAAACTTGAGGCACTTCGAGCAAAGAGGAAAATCTTCTTTGCCTTCATAGATTTGAGGCAAGCCTTCGACACGATAAATCGTGAGAAACTGTGGTGAAAGTTCAAAAAAACTGGGATGTCCTTCATGGATCTTGCAATCACTAACAGCACTCCATTCTAACACTATGATACGGATCAGGTTTAATCAACAAGGCGAGCTGAGTTCACCAGTAACAACCAAAAAAGGTGTCAAGCAAGGATGCCCGTTGGCAGCTGAACTATTCAAAATGTTCATAGCTGAGTTGCCGGAATGGTTATATTCGGTACCATGTTTCTCGCCCAAGATCAATGACATCCCAATCAAATGCCTTGTCTACGCAGATGATATACTATTAACCGACTACACATAGATCGGTTTACAGCGCCTTTTGACACGATTAAATGAGTACATGGAAACAAACGAGTTGTTGATAAACACAGAAAAAATTATGAGTATTAGCCATATGCTCAGTAGGGCTGATAAAAAATTCAAATGGCAAATTGCAAATGACAAACTCAACATCGTAACATCCATAAGATACTTGGGCGTGATGTTTAACGATTCCGTCCGCGAAGCGGCATGGACTAACGATTTGATCAATAGAACAATCAAACTCGGCCTACAAGGAGCAAAGATCAATCATGACTATGGGAAATTTACTATTGCGCCAACAATGACATTTTATCTCCAGAAGGTCATTCCGACCATTGTGTTTGGTGCTGAAGCGGGCTGGAATCTCGATCACAGTTTATGGCAAAGACTGGAAGGCATCTTTTGGAAACTTGCACTGAGGCTTCCTCACTATATTCCCATATCGGCGTCGAGGAATTAATTGGCACTCAATTCACTCTATATGATAGTCATTTGGAAATCTCTCACCACCTTGAGGAAAATGTACTGTGGACAAAAGATGCCAGCATATAGAATATTCAAGATCGAAAGCGACGACATGCAATCCAAATTAACTCAAATCTGGAAGCAAAAATTAGACGTCATTATGGAAGCCGCTAATATAAGCCGATTCGAGTTAATCAATCATCCCCAACATGCTACAAAAAAACTCAAAAAATGGGATTGGATTCAAAACATCGAAAAACGCACTGAACTCAAAACTGCGCTTCCACAAGGCCCAGGAGAAATTAAACTGCATAAGCCACCAAAATATCTATTGGACTGCCCTTCACGTTACCACAGGAACAGGTTGTTAAAAAAATTCAGGCTAAACGCCCTAAATAATCGGGAAATGCTCTGGATAAGACGGAACAAAGACACCACGAATAACAAATGCAGATTCTGTGGTACGGGTGAAACAGAGTCCTTAAAACATTTGATAATTGCCTGTACAGGCACAATCAGCCAGCAGACTCTGCACTTGAATAGTTTCAAATCTCAGAACAATGATATGAATGATTGGTGGGCATATGTAAGTGCCGGTCAAAACACCAAGTTATAATGTAGGCTAATTGATTACTTAGACATGATTCTTTGTGACAAAGGTCGGGTATTATGAATGTCGCTGGAATAAAATCAATAGTGTAATCAATAAGGACACAAAAAAAACACCAACATTCTATAAACAATGACTTTGAACATGGACGTAGATGCTGTTGTTGTGGATGATGTATAATTGTAACAAAAGTTTGATATTGATTTATTGAACTGTAGTTTTCTTTACAATAAAAAAAAGGTACATGACGCTGTGGCTACAAAGCAAGATTTGTAGCCACATCGAATAGCTGCGGCTACAAGAGATGCTGGGCAGGGTTTTATATGTGTGTCAGTGTTTGTATTTGGCTGGTGTTAATGTTGTAAATGTGTACTTCTTTGTGATATGTTGCAGTGAATATGTGTTGACCATTTTTGGGGGAATGTGGTTTTATTGAACCTGTCATATAGAGATACTTTTATAAAGTGAGATAGTATATAATTTGTACATATATATATATATATATATATATATATATATATATATATATATATATATATATATATATATATATATATATGTATTGTTAAATATTTTAAATATGTGAAAGAGTTTTTCTTTCTCAAACTAAAAGTGTTTTTTCCTCTGTAGCATGATTAATGAATACATCCTTTATAGGTTGTGTACTAGGAATACTTTATTATTCACTTAGTACCATTATGAAAAAAAAATCAAGATTCTTCTTTTTATTTTACTTTAAAATACATTTCATTCTGTTTCAGAATTATTTTTGTTAAACATAGACGATGACAATATACAAAAAGTATGAAGTAAGACATTTGGTAAATATAATATATATGTTCAAACCACATATGTATACACAAAGATTTGTATAACAGTCTGTGTTTAATTTCATCTATTTTTGTAACTTAGAGGGTGGCCCTTAAAAGGGCTGTTTTGGGGGAAGTAAAAGGGGGGGGTGGGCAGGTAAGAAAAACACATAAGGATCAAACATATAACAAAGGAATTAAAATAAAAAGGAACATATATTTTATTTTAGTATTTTCTTTATTTACATTTTTTATGAAAAAGGGGGAAGAAAATGGCACTTAAAAAAAAACTAAGGATGACAATGAATCTGGTGTTCGGCAATTAACTTGTTCCAATCCTTAGTTGCAGCACCTCCCACGGCTACCCATTGGTGGCATAGACCACACATGACTCTCATAACTGAGAGATTGGGACCCGGTAAAATTGGTTAGTGGAGAGGACACTGCTGCCGAAGTCGAGGGTTCATTCAGTGTTGGTGGTATTCGATTGGTGGAATCAGGTGCTGGCCATGGTGCTGATTTCTGTGCACGTAATGCATGAGCCCACTGCATTTTAGTTTTCTGGCGTTTGTGCGATTTATGATATGTGTCGTCCACATCATCCCAATGCACTCTCACCAGATGATTGATCATCACAGATGT
The DNA here is from genome assembly GCF_040938575.1 of Ambystoma mexicanum. Taxonomy (NCBI): domain Eukaryota; kingdom Metazoa; phylum Chordata; class Amphibia; order Caudata; family Ambystomatidae; genus Ambystoma; species Ambystoma mexicanum. The sequence goes on along the minus strand of NC_090927.1, from coordinate 1,161,238,343 downwards.
TCCAAGGCTTTGGGACAGCACATTTGATGGTCCACATCTTATAGTCTTCATGCACAATTTTCACTGTACATCCTCCGCCTCCTTTTTACAGCAGTGTTCTTTGACCTTAAAATATATCCAACTGTCTACACAGTGTTTTATTCCTGTGGCTTTCTTCTTGGGCGGTGATGGATTGAGGACCCAACTGACATCGTCATCACTATTGCTGCAATTCTCATGGTTAGATATCTTGAAATGTCCAACTTGGGAGAAAATGACAACACTAAAATGAAAATGCCACAAAAAATGAAAATGTTTATAAGAAATAAAAATAAAAATAAAAAGTAAAACAAAAAATACACAAACTGAACAAATAACAAGACAAGGGAAACGAGGATTAGGTCAAAAGTGTGTAAAAAGGAGGAACAATTAAAGGGTTAAAGCAGTTACTTGGGGAACCTTTCACTAACAAGCACTAGTAGCAATGATCAATATAAAAGTATTGTATAGTGGGAGGGGGTGATTATTCGTGGCTACCCATTACGGCGCACCCTGATTGATCGCTTTCCCACATGCAGATTTTGTTATACAGCCTCGGTGTGGCTGTGTCAAAACACTTCAAGGTGCAGCCGCAGCACGCATTCTGATTGGCTTCTGAACAAGGTGCAAAGATGTGTAGATGCGTCGACATGGCACAGTGTCCGAATGGGCCATTTCACACGTGTGGATTTCATCAAACAGCATGGACGCAGCCCTGCTGAGGCATCGCAGCGAGCGATTGGTCTGTTCATTGACGAGGTTAAGAGTCATGTGCAGGCACGTAACTGCAGCACGCTTTCTGATTGGATGCCGAAGGAGGCGCAGAGACATGTAGATGTGTCGACAAGGCATGCTGTCTGATTGAGCAATTTTGCACGTGCAGATTTCATCATACAGCGTGGGTGTAGCCGCATTGAGATAGCCCAGCATGCGATTGGTCCGTTCATTGACGAGGTTAAGAGTCATGTGCATGCATATAGCTGCAGTACACATTATGAATGGCTGCTGCAGGAGGCGTGAATGCGCGTAGACACGTCAACAAGGCACAATGTCCGATTGGGACATTTCACGCATGTGGATTTCATCATACGGTATGGGTATAGCCGCGTTGACAAGGCTAAGAGTCATGTGCAGGCACATAATCAAAGCATGCATTCTAATTGGCTACCACATGAGGCGTGAAGACAAGTGGACGCATCGACAAGGCACGATGTCCGCTTGGGCCATTTCGCACATGCAGATTTTGTCATATGGCTTTGGCGTGGCCGCGTCGGTATACTGCAGTGTGTGATTGGTTTGTTTGTTGATACGGCTAGGCAGGTGAGTGCAGCCCGCTATCTGATTGGCTCTGAAAAGCAGACGCGAGGCCACGTAGCCACGTGAACGCAGCTTTCAAAGTGATTGGGGCTTCCCTCGCTGCGGCTAAGGCCACTTACAGGCGCATCTCCTCGTTCACTCAAGCGCTTGGTCAATAATTTAGGCGCGAAAACATCATTGTGCTTGGGCATAGGCACATATACGGAAAACACATTCCGGTTGGCTATATCGCGTAACTGCGGTTTTACCTCTCTCCCAAGCACCTCTTTTCTGTTTTCTGTCATTGCTTTTTGTCTCTTGGTGGGCACACTTTATTGTAAGCCTTCAGGAACTTTTCAAAAGCAGTATCTCCTTTTATCCATTCCTTTTTTTACCTTTCTTCTCCCTATACCTTTGTCCTTTTTGTTGTGCTTTGAGGTTTGGCCATTTTTGTTAGCTTGTTATTTTTTTATAAGTGTTTTGATATTAAGTGGCAGAGTCCCATTTGTGTTGTGTATTTTTACCTTTTTTATTTTTCCTCCTCGGTCCCGCAGTTGAAAATGACTACGACCAGCAGATGATGAGGTGGTGTGGGTGCCTTCAGCTTTACCATCACAGAAGAAGCAATGTGCAAAAAAAATGTAGCTGACAGTTGGCAATATTTCTGCGTAAATGACCAACACAGCAAAAAGGAGATTGAGGAGGTCATCTGTAATTTCTGTGGCAAGGTCTTGCAGAGGGCACCTTCTCACAAGCCATCACAAAGCTTGGGCACATCCACGTTAATTCAACACCTTGTCCGTATTCATTGGTATGAAGTGGATGAATCATATATGAAGGCTCATGTGAAACATAAGATGAAAGCGCATTTGAGCAAGATCAGCAAAGCAGTATTTATCATCTGCGCCACAGACTTCCAATATGATTCCTAGCTATTTTCCACCAACTAACACCCAACCTCAATCCATCCTGCCTGCATCTGATCTTTCTAACTTTATTATGTGCAAAACCTGTGACACCTTGATCGAGATGGAAGGTGGAACCCTAGACGCTTGGCCAAGGCTCTTTCAGAACATACAGCCAATTTCCAACGCTAGGTATATTTTTAAGTGTCCATTTATTTTACCGCATTCGTTAGGAAAAAAACAAAAAAAGTACAAAATATAAAATGTGAATACATGTTCTTTTTTTAAACTTTTTGTTATATGTATGAATCCTAGTGTTTTTCCCTTCCCAATTCCTACCTCTTTTTTCCGTATCCCCCAAAACAGTCCTTTTCATGGGCAACTTTTCAGTTATAAAAACTGACAATAATAACACATAGAGTATATTTGGATCAAAGAGCTTTAATTGATCCTTTCAATACAGTGGCCCTCATTACGACCCTGGCGGAGATCGTGGTGCAATATGCACCATGGAGCACGGCGGAAAGCTGCCAATACCGCCATGGGGGTTGGCGGATTTACCGCCCCATTCCGACCATGGCGGGGCGGTAAATCCCCAATCCCCATTTTACCCTTCCCTATTCCCATTTTTGCCCCATAGGGTATAATGGGAGTGGGGAAGGCGTTAATTACGCCACCGTAAAATACGGTGGCGTAATTAACAACAAGGTCCCCTAGCGCCATGGATTTCTCCGCCCGGAAAAACCAGGCGGAAAACGGCTCCATGGCGCTACGGGAACTCGTAGTAGGGCGGAAGGGTCCGCCGCGAATACCGCTGGCGTAAACCCACTCCGCCAGGGTCGTAATGAGGCCCAGTGTGTGTTAAAAAAAATTACATATCCTTATGCATTTGATTATAGCCTTGATTATCCCCTGTGGAAGCCGCAAGTAAACCCCTCTTCCCCAGTTGTCACATCTAGCCGCACATGCATCCTTGGTAGCCGCAGATATAAAACTGTTTTTAAACAAAACGTATCTACATATATATGTGGACAGTAGTCTTGTAAAGATTTATTTTAGGATGTACTGAGTGTAGTGTATGTACACAGTTACTGTAACACTTTAATAACTTTCTTTTCATCAACAGTACATATACATGTAAATATTTTAAAAAGTTAAGTAAATATGCAAACAATTTTTTAAGGACAGGTTTATGTGGTTGCACAATTTCATTTTATTTTATTTTCTACACATTGCACATTGTTTTCATTAGCCCACTTGTTTGTATTATTGTCAGTTATTTATGGAATAACAAAACCCTTGAAATTCAACGGAAAATATTTAGTTACAGGGATGTTAAGGTGAGCAATACATTGTAAAAAAAGAACTTGAAATTCAAAGAAAAAACTTTAATTACAGGGATGTTAAGGTGAGCAATATATTGTAAAAAACTTGAAATTCAAGGAAAAAAACTTTAGTTGCAGGGACATTAAGGCGAGAACTTAAAGCAACAAAACCCTGGAAATTCAGCTAAAGCCACCTTGACTTCGTGCCCCCTGTTGCGCAGCATATGACCACAATGATGGTGAAGTGCATGGTGAAGTCTTTTCCCTTTTACAATTTCACACCGTTTCACCAATCTGCACCAAATTTTGGATAGTTGTCTGTTAGGACACTCTGGACAACACTCGCAAAATGATATTTTGACACCCCACCCCGTTCCTAGGATTTCTGCAAAAGTCAACATTGGTTTGTGGGTTTGTGGCTTGGCGAAGCGTTGTTCCTTATACAATTCCACACTGTTTCACCAATCTGCACCAAGTATTGCATAGTTACGTGTTAGTACCCTGCGGATAATACTGGCTACATGACTTTTGCACACCCCACTCAATTTCTCGTATTTCAGCAAAAGTAAAAATGTGTTTGTGGGTTTGTGGCTTGGCAAAGAGTTGTTCCTTATGCAATTCGACACTGTTGCACCAATCTACACCAAATGTGCATAGCCACATGTTAGGATTACGGACATTACTGACTACATAACATTTGGACACCCCCATCCGGTTACCTGGATTTCAGCACCTTCACATATTAGACGGCTGCCTGAAATCGGCGAAACATCAATGTCCCGAAATGTGTGGTTTTTCCCATAGACGCAATGCTCACGGCCACAGCCCAAAAAAGCTGGACGGATTTTCACCGAATTTGCAGCAGGCGCAGCAGCTTGGTCCTGAAAGCCTGTCTTTTGTAATTTTGGTGTAAATCCGTCCAGTAGTATTTTTAAAAAAGCCAAAAAGTTGGTAGAAAAAAATAGTGATATCTGGGTTCGGTCCCCAGACCCACTTCCCTATCTGGTCCACAGACCGGCCTCTATTTGGCCCAGAGCGCGCTGTGAGGTCGTGGACATCGGACGCACCTGTTGATTAGATGGTGTAAAGCGTGAGGTGAGTCATATTTTTGGTAAACGCCCGCCATGTTGGATTCGCAGTAAAAACATATTAAAAAAACACAACATTGCACTTGTCAAACTAATGAAACAATCTCTGAGGAAGTGATGGGCAATGAGGATGCGATGGCATATGGCCATAAGAAGCGAAAAAACAGGTGTTTTTTCATCCCCGAAGTCTGCGAACAGTCCGGATGTTCGGGTACAGTCCTGTAATGTTCCCAAACATCTCAAATGTTCGGGGACATCCATGCCCATTTCTGAATTGCAGGGTTGGTGAAAAGCAGTTTTTGGATGGTTTATAACTTTGCCCCGACACATTGATGTCATGGATGTTAGTCCTAGCAGTGCATGGTGGTGGCGCGATTTATCTTTGCTTAGCTTACCAAAAACTGGTGAATTTCTGGGGGTTTTCTGTTTTACTTGTAACCATAACATCCCTTTAACAAAGTTTTTTCACTGATATATATAAATATATTACATGGCCTGCGGTAGCTGCCATGTAGTTATGGTTAAGTTGCTAAACCCATAGGAAGAGCACTTTTTGGGTGGCTTATAACTTCGCTCCCCCTGGACGAATCTTCACCAAACTTTGCAAATAAAGTATATGGCCCACTCTGAATTTCTTTGCAAAGTTTGGTGAGGTTTGGTCAAGGGGGGGAGCAAAGTTATAGGGGGTCCCAAGATTATTTTTTTACCCATAGACTGAATAGAGAAATATTTTTGCTCACGCCTAAAGCCCAAACCACTGGACGGATTTTCACCAAATATTTTCTTTTAAAATGACCAAAAGGTAGGTACCAAAAAATTAGTGATATCTATGTCCACTCTGCGGACACACTTCCCTGTTCGCTCCGCGGACAGGACTCCGATTGGCTGAGAGGGCAACGCAGTGTCCGCGGACATCGGACGCGCCCACTGATTGGATGGTGAAAAGCACAAAATGTATCAGATTTTTGGAAACGCCTGCCATCTTGGATTCATGGACAGCGTCTGGTGTCCGCGGACCTTGCAGTAAAAACATACTAAAAACCACAACATTGCACTTGTCAAACTTTTCAAATAATCTCTGAGGAGGTGAGGGGTCATGAGGATGGGATGGGATATGGCTGCAGGACGCAAAAAAGGTGGACCAGCCGTGACAAATAGGTAGTCTGACATAGGCGCTGCAGGAAAATTGTGGGGGGCAGTCACTGTTCATTGCACGCAGCATTTGCAAACATGGGGATTGTTGGTGTTCGCTGTGTGCACCGATAACTC